>NC_060120.1:292282892-293031143 GCF_021461395.2 Schistocerca americana | reverse complement strand
TCGGGAAGCGCTACAGCATTCACTCGGCAATGGCCATAATATCTTGAATACACTGGTTCTCAACCGATAAAGAGAAAATGAAAGAAAGTGTCCGATTGCCGATGCGTAACAACTTTGGCCCTTGTCAGTACTTGGGCGGGTGAGCGCATGGGAACACAGGGCACTATTTGCACTTTTACTTCCTATTTTTGTTTCTCCTTTGTTTTCGGAGCTACAGCCCGATTCGGTCAGGGAGACGCCACCGTGAAATGAAGGGGACGTGCTGTGTGTCCATCGCCTCGCCTCTCCTTAGCTCTCTCAGTCGTTTCTCGTGCTTGTCGTTTTGATAAAGGCCGATTTGAGAGCGTCAGCTCTCGCGTCAGCTGAGCAAAGTCGAGACAAGTCGAGACACACTAAGGGCTGGTATGCAGCGAGTAAGAGGGCGAAAAAACAATAATTTAAGAGCGCGTGGCAAAAGTACTCATACGCGAAATTAAAAGCCTGCTGCGGTGGCCGGGAATCGAACCCGGATCAACTGCTTGGAAGGCAACTATGCTGACCATTACACCACCACCGCACAAGCGAGCGCAGCGCGTCCGCGCTGTATCGGCTTCCCGCCAGTCGGCAGCGGCCGAAGGTGATCGTACCTGGCAGGCGCATTTCGAGGCAGGCTAGGGGAGCACATCCAGACGCATTCGGACAGCGTATCCGCGCACATTTCGCATCCTTTGGCAAGAGTTGGGCGCCGGCGACGCAAGAGTACGCAGAGGACCGCGTTCTGGCGGCATTTTTAAGCAGTGCAGTGCAGGATTCAGCGTCTGCAGCATCTTTCCCACAGAATGCTACGGCGCTTGACGGCAGTCCCACTTTCCCTTGAGACATCTGCTCGGGAAGCAGCGTCAAGTTACCGCTGGCCCCAGCATTGGTGGTTCAGTGGTAGAATGCTCGCCTGCCACGCGGGCGGCCCGGGTTCGATTCCCGGCCGATGCATCATTTTGCTTTTCCCGCGATGATGCTGCCGCGTGGCTTGAGCGCTTGAGATGCACGATCCACAAGAATGTGTAGCTGGATTTCCCTTGAGAAGGACCGAGAACGCAGCACTCGCGGGTCCCCACTAGGACGCTCGCATCATGTTCTACAGACTAGCGTCGGCCTGGCCTCACAAGTTGCCGGGTCCGGGTGCCTCCGAGGCTCTGAACTTTAACGACAAGGAGTGCTGCCTATCGTTGCAACAGCTGCAGCAGCACCGCAATCAACTGGGCCGGCAGTGCACGTGTAGCAACAGAACACATTATCCAGGAAGTACAGTGTCTCTACGTCTAATATTGGGTACGGCATTTACCCAGTTTGCAGGACAAGCGGTGCACCCGTGCCTCGGTAGCGCAGTAGGCAGCGCGTAGGTCTCATAATCTTAAGGTCGTGAGTTCGATCCTCACCCGGGGCATTTAATTTTCTGTGACTGATGGTGGTGCTGTTGCTAGGGCGCCAACGTATTTCTTGTTTGTTATCCACAACGTTTCAACGCTTCAGCGGGAAAATGTTTACTTCCTGTTATTGCTACTTACAGCTTCCCTTTTCCTCTTCTTCCAGCAGAGCATGAAGCCAAAAGCATTGCTCTGCGACGTTTGAGGTGCGCGCCTTGCCAGTCACTATG
Source organism: Schistocerca americana (assembly GCF_021461395.2). Taxonomy (NCBI): domain Eukaryota; kingdom Metazoa; phylum Arthropoda; class Insecta; order Orthoptera; family Acrididae; genus Schistocerca; species Schistocerca americana. The sequence goes on along the minus strand of NC_060120.1, from coordinate 293,029,510 downwards.
TGCAAAGATGCTCGCAAAGAGAGAGGGGCGCCGACGCGGCACTCGACACGAAATGCGACAAGCGACCGTACGAACGGTCGAACGAAACGGCCACATCCGGTGTGGTCTAGTGGCGCCGGCACGGTAGCTCAGCGTGTTCGGTCAGAGGGTTAGCAGCCCTCTGTAATAAAAAAAACTGAGCTAATCGATCAACAACGAACTATACGGCTGTCTTACGACGTCCGCCCCGAGCAGATGCAACGAACAAAAGGAATCAAAACGAGATTTAAAAAAAAAAAAAAAAAAAAAAAAAAAAAAGTGGCTAGGATACCTGGCTTTCACCCAGGAGGCCCGGGTTCGATTCCCGGTACCGGAACGGAATTTTTTCCACACGAATCGTGACAGGTTTGAGCTGTCCGAGCGGCCGTTTCCCGTCCTGCTCGCAATATAGCTACTGTTTCGTGACCGTCAGCAGAATATAGACTAGGGAAGCAGACACACGACGACCATAGAAATGGTGTATGGCTTCATGCCACCTGTTTCCAGCGTAGGGCTGAGCAACTGCATCTGCCGAGGCCCGTTAGCTCAGTTGGTTAGAGCGTCGTGCTAATAACGCGAAGGTCGTGGGTTCGATCCCCCCACGGGCCACTACTCTTTTACTACTACGAAAAGGCAGCGCCGATTTCAGCTGGCGAGTGTGATGACCAGAAGATCATCACCCTGCGTGGAAGTTGACAGAGGATCCGAACCCGACTCGTCGGGAAGCGCTACAGCATTCACTCGGCAATGGCCATAATATCTTGAATACACTGGTTCTCAACCGATAAAGAGAAAATGAAAGAAAGTGTCCGATTGCCGATGCGTAACAACTTTGGCCCTTGTCAGTACTTGGGCGGGTGAGCGCATGGGAACACAGGGCACTATTTGCACTTTTACTTCCTATTTTTGTTTCTCCTTTGTTTTCGGAGCTACAGCCCGATTCGGTCAGGGAGACGCCACCGTGAAATGAAGGGGACGTGCTGTGTGTCCATCGCCTCGCCTCTCCTTAGCTCTCTCAGTCGTTTCTCGTGCTTGTCGTTTTGATAAAGGCCGATTTGAGAGCGTCAGCTCTCGCGTCAGCTGAGCAAAGTCGAGACAAGTCGAGACACACTAAGGGCTGGTATGCAGCGAGTAAGAGGGCGAAAAAACAATAATTTAAGAGCGCGTGGCAAAAGTACTCATACGCGAAATTAAAAGCCTGCTGCGGTGGCCGGGAATCGAACCCGGATCAACTGCTTGGAAGGCAACTATGCTGACCATTACACCACCACCGCACAAGCGAGCGCAGCGCGTCCGCGCTGTATCGGCTTCCCGCCAGTCGGCAGCGGCCGAAGGTGATCGTACCTGGCAGGCGCATTTCGAGGCAGGCTAGGGGAGCACATCCAGACGCATTCGGACAGCGTATCCGCGCACATTTCGCATCCTTTGGCAAGAGTTGGGCGCCGGCGACGCAAGAGTACGCAGAGGACCGCGTTCTGGCGGCATTTTTAAGCAGTGCAGTGCAGGATTCAGCGTCCTGCAGCATCTTTCCCACAGAATGCTACGGCGCTTGACGGCAGTCCCACTTTCCCTTGAGACATCTGCTCGGGAAGCAGCGTCAAGTTACCGCTGGCCCCAGCATTGGTGGTTCAGTGGTAGAATGCTCGCCTGCCACGCGGGCGGCCCGGGTTCGATTCCCGGCCGATGCATCATTTTGCTTTTCCCGCGATGATGCTGCCGCGTGGCTTGAGCGCTTGAGATGCACGATCCACAAGAATGTGTAGCTGGATTTCCCTTGAGAAGGACCGAGAACGCAGCACTCGCGGGTCCCCACTAGGACGCTCGCATCATGTTCTACAGACTAGCGTCGGCCTGGCCTCACAAGTTGCCGGGTCCGGGTGCCTCCGAGGCTCTGAACTTTAACGACAAGGAGTGCTGCCTATCGTTGCAACAGCTGCAGCAGCACCGCAATCAACTGGGCCGGCAGTGCACGTGTAGCAACAGAACACATTATCCAGGAAGTACAGTGTCTCTACGTCTAATATTGGGTACGGCATTTACCCAGTTTGCAGGACAAGCGGTGCACCCGTGCCTCGGTAGCGCAGTAGGCAGCGCGTAAGTCTCATAATCTTAAGGTCGTGAGTTCGATCCTCACCCGGGGCATTTAATTTTCTGTGACTGATGGTGGTGCTGTTGCTAGGGCGCCAACGTATTTCTTGTTTGTTATCCACAACGTTTCAACGCTTCAGCGGGAAAATGTTTACTTCCTGTTATTGCTACTTACAGCTTCCCTTTTCCTCTTCTTCCAGCAGAGCATGAAGCCAAAAGCATTGCTCTGCGACGTTTGAGGTGCGCGCCTTGCCAGTCACTATGTGCAAAGATGCTCGCAAAGAGAGAGGGGCGCCGACGCGGCACTCGACACGAAATGCGACAAGCGACCGTACGAACGGTCGAACGAAACGGCCACATCCGGTGTGGTCTAGTGGCGCCGGCACGGTAGCTCAGCGTGTTCGGTCAGAGGGTTAGCAGCCCTCTGTAATAAAAAAAACTGAGCTAATCGATCAACAACGAACTATACGGCTGTCTTACGACGTCCGCCCCGAGCAGATGCAACGAACAAAAGGAATCAAAACGAGATTTAAAAAAAAAAAAAAAAAAAAAAAAAAAAAAAGTGGCTAGGATACCTGGCTTTCACCCAGGAGGCCCGGGTTCGATTCCCGGTACCGGAACGGAATTTTTTCCACACGAATCGTGACAGGTTTGAGCTGTCCGAGCGGCCGTTTCCCGTCCTGCTCGCAATATAGCTACTGTTTCGTGACCGTCAGCAGAATATAGACTAGGGAAGCAGACACACGACGACCATAGAAATGGTGTATGGCTTCATGCCACCTGTTTCCAGCGTAGGGCTGAGCAACTGCATCTGCCGAGGCCCGTTAGCTCAGTTGGTTAGAGCGTCGTGCTAATAACGCGAAGGTCGTGGGTTCGATCCCCCCACGGGCCACTACTCTTTTACTACTACGAAAAGGCAGCGCCGATTTCAGCTGGCGAGTGTGATGACCAGAAGATCATCACCCTGCGTGGAAGTTGACAGAGGATCCGAACCCGACTCGTCGGGAAGCGCTACAGCATTCACTCGGCAATGGCCATAATATCTTGAATACACTGGTTCTCAACCGATAAAGAGAAAATGAAAGAAAGTGTCCGATTGCCGATGCGTAACAACTTTGGCCCTTGTCAGTACTTGGGCGGGTGAGCGCATGGGAACACAGGGCACTATTTGCACTTTTACTTCCTATTTTTGTTTCTCCTTTGTTTTCGGAGCTACAGCCCGATTCGGTCAGGGAGACGCCACCGTGAAATGAAGGGGACGTGCTGTGTGTCCATCGCCTCGCCTCTCCTTAGCTCTCTCAGTCGTTTCTCGTGCTTGTCGTTTTGATAAAGGCCGATTTGAGAGCGTCAGCTCTCGCGTCAGCTGAGCAAAGTCGAGACAAGTCGAGACACACTAAGGGCTGGTATGCAGCGAGTAAGAGGGCGAAAAAACAATAATTTAAGAGCGCGTGGCAAAAGTACTCATACGCGAAATTAAAAGCCTGCTGCGGTGGCCGGGAATCGAACCCGGATCAACTGCTTGGAAGGCAACTATGCTGACCATTACACCACCACCGCACAAGCGAGCGCAGCGCGTCCGCGCTGTATCGGCTTCCCGCCAGTCGGCAGCGGCCGAAGGTGATCGTACCTGGCAGGCGCATTTCGAGGCAGGCTAGGGGAGCACATCCAGACGCATTCGGACAGCGTATCCGCGCACATTTCGCATCCTTTGGCAAGAGTTGGGCGCCGGCGACGCAAGAGTACGCAGAGGACCGCGTTCTGGCGGCATTTTTAAGCAGTGCAGTGCAGGATTCAGCGTCTGCAGCATCTTTCCCACAGAATGCTACGGCGCTTGACGGCAGTCCCACTTTCCCTTGAGACATCTGCTCGGGAAGCAGCGTCAAGTTACCGCTGGCCCCAGCATTGGTGGTTCAGTGGTAGAATGCTCGCCTGCCACGCGGGCGGCCCGGGTTCGATTCCCGGCCGATGCATCATTTTGCTTTTCCCGCGATGATGCTGCCGCGTGGCTTGAGCGCTTGAGATGCACGATCCACAAGAATGTGTAGCTGGATTTCCCTTGAGAAGGACCGAGAACGCAGCACTCGCGGGTCCCCACTAGGACGCTCGCATCATGTTCTACAGACTAGCGTCGGCCTGGCCTCACAAGTTGCCGGGTCCGGGTGCCTCCGAGGCTCTGAACTTTAACGACAAGGAGTGCTGCCTATCGTTGCAACAGCTGCAGCAGCACCGCAATCAACTGGGCCGGCAGTGCACGTGTAGCAACAGAACACATTATCCAGGAAGTACAGTGTCTCTACGTCTAATATTGGGTACGGCATTTACCCAGTTTGCAGGACAAGCGGTGCACCCGTGCCTCGGTAGCGCAGTAGGCAGCGCGTAAGTCTCATAATCTTAAGGTCGTGAGTTCGATCCTCACCCGGGGCATTTAATTTTCTGTGACTGATGGTGGTGCTGTTGCTAGGGCGCCAACGTATTTCTTGTTTGTTATCCACAACGTTTCAACGCTTCAGCGGGAAAATGTTTACTTCCTGTTATTGCTACTTACAGCTTCCCTTTTCCTCTTCTTCCAGCAGAGCATGAAGCCAAAAGCATTGCTCTGCGACGTTTGAGGTGCGCGCCTTGCCAGTCACTATGTGCAAAGATGCTCGCAAAGAGAGAGGGGCGCCGACGCGGCACTCGACACGAAATGCGACAAGCGACCGTACGAACGGTCGAACGAAACGGCCACATCCGGTGTGGTCTAGTGGCGCCGGCACGGTAGCTCAGCGTGTTCGGTCAGAGGGTTAGCAGCCCTCTGTAATAAAAAAAACTGAGCTAATCGATCAACAACGAACTATACGGCTGTCTTACGACGTCCGCCCCGAGCAGATGCAACGAACAAAAGGAATCAAAACGAGATTTAAAAAAAAAAAAAAAAAAAAAAAAAAAAAAAAGTGGCTAGGATACCTGGCTTTCACCCAGGAGGCCCGGGTTCGATTCCCGGTACCGGAACGGAATTTTTTCCACACGAATCGTGACAGGTTTGAGCTGTCCGAGCGGCCGTTTCCCGTCCTGCTCGCAATATAGCTACTGTTTCGTGACCGTCAGCAGAATATAGACTAGGGAAGCAGACACACGACGACCATAGAAATGGTGTATGGCTTCATGCCACCTGTTTCCAGCGTAGGGCTGAGCAACTGCATCTGCCGAGGCCCGTTAGCTCAGTTGGTTAGAGCGTCGTGCTAATAACGCGAAGGTCGTGGGTTCGATCCCCCCACGGGCCACTACTCTTTTACTACTACGAAAAGGCAGCGCCGATTTCAGCTGGCGAGTGTGATGACCAGAAGATCATCACCCTGCGTGGAAGTTGACAGAGGATCCGAACCCGACTCGTCGGGAAGCGCTACAGCATTCACTCGGCAATGGCCATAATATCTTGAATACACTGGTTCTCAACCGATAAAGAGAAAATGAAAGAAAGTGTCCGATTGCCGATGCGTAACAACTTTGGCCCTTGTCAGTACTTGGGCGGGTGAGCGCATGGGAACACAGGGCACTATTTGCACTTTTACTTCCTATTTTTGTTTCTCCTTTGTTTTCGGAGCTACAGCCCGATTCGGTCAGGGAGACGCCACCGTGAAATGAAGGGGACGTGCTGTGTGTCCATCGCCTCGCCTCTCCTTAGCTCTCTCAGTCGTTTCTCGTGCTTGTCGTTTTGATAAAGGCCGATTTGAGAGCGTCAGCTCTCGCGTCAGCTGAGCAAAGTCGAGACAAGTCGAGACACACTAAGGGCTGGTATGCAGCGAGTAAGAGGGCGAAAAAACAATAATTTAAGAGCGCGTGGCAAAAGTACTCATACGCGAAATTAAAAGCCTGCTGCGGTGGCCGGGAATCGAACCCGGATCAACTGCTTGGAAGGCAACTATGCTGACCATTACACCACCACCGCACAAGCGAGCGCAGCGCGTCCGCGCTGTATCGGCTTCCCGCCAGTCGGCAGCGGCCGAAGGTGATCGTACCTGGCAGGCGCATTTCGAGGCAGGCTAGGGGAGCACATCCAGACGCATTCGGACAGCGTATCCGCGCACATTTCGCATCCTTTGGCAAGAGTTGGGCGCCGGCGACGCAAGAGTACGCAGAGGACCGCGTTCTGGCGGCATTTTTAAGCAGTGCAGTGCAGGATTCAGCGTCTGCAGCATCTTTCCCACAGAATGCTACGGCGCTTGACGGCAGTCCCACTTTCCCTTGAGACATCTGCTCGGGAAGCAGCGTCAAGTTACCGCTGGCCCCAGCATTGGTGGTTCAGTGGTAGAATGCTCGCCTGCCACGCGGGCGGCCCGGGTTCGATTCCCGGCCGATGCATCATTTTGCTTTTCCCGCGATGATGCTGCCGCGTGGCTTGAGCGCTTGAGATGCACGATCCACAAGAATGTGTAGCTGGATTTCCCTTGAGAAGGACCGAGAACGCAGCACTCGCGGGTCCCCACTAGGACGCTCGCATCATGTTCTACAGACTAGCGTCGGCCTGGCCTCACAAGTTGCCGGGTCCGGGTGCCTCCGAGGCTCTGAACTTTAACGACAAGGAGTGCTGCCTATCGTTGCAACAGCTGCAGCAGCACCGCAATCAACTGGGCCGGCAGTGCACGTGTAGCAACAGAACACATTATCCAGGAAGTACAGTGTCTCTACGTCTAATATTGGGTACGGCATTTACCCAGTTTGCAGGACAAGCGGTGCACCCGTGCCTCGGTAGCGCAGTAGGCAGCGCGTAAGTCTCATAATCTTAAGGTCGTGAGTTCGATCCTCACCCGGGGCATTTAATTTTCTGTGACTGATGGTGGTGCTGTTGCTAGGGCGCCAACGTATTTCTTGTTTGTTATCCACAACGTTTCAACGCTTCAGCGGGAAAATGTTTACTTCCTGTTATTGCTACTTACAGCTTCCCTTTTCCTCTTCTTCCAGCAGAGCATGAAGCCAAAAGCATTGCTCTGCGACGTTTGAGGTGCGCGCCTTGCCAGTCACTATGTGCAAAGATGCTCGCAAAGAGAGAGGGGCGCCGACGCGGCACTCGACACGAAATGCGACAAGCGACCGTACGAACGGTCGAACGAAACGGCCACATCCGGTGTGGTCTAGTGGCGCCGGCACGGTAGCTCAGCGTGTTCGGTCAGAGGGTTAGCAGCCCTCTGTAATAAAAAAAACTGAGCTAATCGATCAACAACGAACTATACGGCTGTCTTACGACGTCCGCCCCGAGCAGATGCAACGAACAAAAGGAATCAAAACGAGATTTAAAAAAAAAAAAAAAAAAAAAAAAAAAAAAGTGGCTAGGATACCTGGCTTTCACCCAGGAGGCCCGGGTTCGATTCCCGGTACCGGAACGGAATTTTTTCCACACGAATCGTGACAGGTTTGAGCTGTCCGAGCGGCCGTTTCCCGTCCTGCTCGCAATATAGCTACTGTTTCGTGACCGTCAGCAGAATATAGACTAGGGAAGCAGACACACGACGACCATAGAAATGGTGTATGGCTTCATGCCACCTGTTTCCAGCGTAGGGCTGAGCAACTGCATCTGCCGAGGCCCGTTAGCTCAGTTGGTTAGAGCGTCGTGCTAATAACGCGAAGGTCGTGGGTTCGATCCCCCCACGGGCCACTACTCTTTTACTACTACGAAAAGGCAGCGCCGATTTCAGCTGGCGAGTGTGATGACCAGAAGATCATCACCCTGCGTGGAAGTTGACAGAGGATCCGAACCCGACTCGTCGGGAAGCGCTACAGCATTCACTCGGCAATGGCCATAATATCTTGAATACACTGGTTCTCAACCGATAAAGAGAAAATGAAAGAAAGTGTCCGATTGCCGATGCGTAACAACTTTGGCCCTTGTCAGTACTTGGGCGGGTGAGCGCATGGGAACACAGGGCACTATTTGCACTTTTACTTCCTATTTTTGTTTCTCCTTTGTTTTCGGAGCTACAGCCCGATTCGGTCAGGGAGACGCCACCGTGAAATGAAGGGGACGTGCTGTGTGTCCATCGCCTCGCCTCTCCTTAGCTCTCTCAGTCGTTTCTCGTGCTTGTCGTTTTGATAAAGGCCGATTTGAGAGCGTCAGCTCTCGCGTCAGCTGAGCAAAGTCGAGACAAGTCGAGACACACTAAGGGCTGGTATGCAGCGAGTAAGAGGGCGAAAAAACAATAATTTAAGAGCGCGTGGCAAAAGTACTCATACGCGAAATTAAAAGCCTGCTGCGGTGGCCGGGAATCGAACCCGGATCAACTGCTTGGAAGGCAACTATGCTGACCATTACACCACCACCGCACAAGCGAGCGCAGCGCGTCCGCGCTGTATCGGCTTCCCGCCAGTCGGCAGCGGCCGAAGGTGATCGTACCTGGCAGGCGCATTTCGAGGCAGGCTAGGGGAGCACATCCAGACGCATTCGGACAGCGTATCCGCGCACATTTCGCATCCTTTGGCAAGAGTTGGGCGCCGGCGACGCAAGAGTACGCAGAGGACCGCGTTCTGGCGGCATTTTTAAGCAGTGCAGTGCAGGATTCAGCGTCTGCAGCATCTTTCCCACAGAATGCTACGGCGCTTGACGGCAGTCCCACTTTCCCTTGAGACATCTGCTCGGGAAGCAGCGTCAAGTTACCGCTGGCCCCAGCATTGGTGGTTCAGTGGTAGAATGCTCGCCTGCCACGCGGGCGGCCCGGGTTCGATTCCCGGCCGATGCATCATTTTGCTTTTCCCGCGATGATGCTGCCGCGTGGCTTGAGCGCTTGAGATGCACGATCCACAAGAATGTGTAGCTGGATTTCCCTTGAGAAGGACCGAGAACGCAGCACTCGCGGGTCCCCACTAGGACGCTCGCATCATGTTCTACAGACTAGCGTCGGCCTGGCCTCACAAGTTGCCGGGTCCGGGTGCCTCCGAGGCTCTGAACTTTAACGACAAGGAGTGCTGCCTATCGTTGCAACAGCTGCAGCAGCACCGCAATCAACTGGGCCGGCAGTGCACGTGTAGCAACAGAACACATTATCCAGGAAGTACAGTGTCTCTACGTCTAATATTGGGTACGGCATTTACCCAGTTTGCAGGACAAGCGGTGCACCCGTGCCTCGGTAGCGCAGTAGGCAGCGCGTAAGTCTCATAATCTTAAGGTCGTGAGTTCGATCCTCACCCGGGGCATTTAATTTTCTGTGACTGATGGTGGTGCTGTTGCTAGGGCGCCAACGTATTTCTTGTTTGTTATCCACAACGTTTCAACGCTTCAGCGGGAAAATGTTTACTTCCTGTTATTGCTACTTACAGCTTCCCTTTTCCTCTTCTTCCAGCAGAGCATGAAGCCAAAAGCATTGCTCTGCGACGTTTGAGGTGCGCGCCTTGCCAGTCACTATGTGCAAAGATGCTCGCAAAGAGAGAGGGGCGCCGACGCGGCACTCGACACGAAATGCGACAAGCGACCGTACGAACGGTCGAACGAAACGGCCACATCCGGTGTGGTCTAGTGGCGCCGGCACGGTAGCTCAGCGTGTTCGGTCAGAGGGTTAGCAGCCCTCTGTAATAAAAAAAACTGAGCTAATCGATCAACAACGAACTATACGGCTGTCTTACGACGTCCGCCCCGAGCAGATGCAACGAACAAAAGGAATCAAAACGAGATTTAAAAAAAAAAAAAAAAAAAAAAAAAAAAAAGTGGCTAGGATACCTGGCTTTCACCCAGGAGGCCCGGGTTCGATTCCCGGTACCGGAACGGAATTTTTTCCACACGAATCGTGACAGGTTTGAGCTGTCCGAGCGGCCGTTTCCCGTCCTGCTCGCAATATAGCTACTGTTTCGTGACCGTCAGCAGAATATAGACTAGGGAAGCAGACACACGACGACCATAGAAATGGTGTATGGCTTCATGCCACCTGTTTCCAGCGTAGGGCTGAGCAACTGCATCTGCCGAGGCCCGTTAGCTCAGTTGGTTAGAGCGTCGTGCTAATAACGCGAAGGTCGTGGGTTCGATCCCCCCACGGGCCACTACTCTTTTACTACTACGAAAAGGCAGCGCCGATTTCAGCTGGCGAGTGTGATGACCAGAAGATCATCACCCTGCGTGGAAGTTGACAGAGGATCCGAACCCGACTCGTCGGGAAGCGCTACAGCATTCACTCGGCAATGGCCATAATATCTTGAATACACTGGTTCTCAACCGATAAAGAGAAAATGAAAGAAAGTGTCCGATTGCCGATGCGTAACAACTTTGGCCCTTGTCAGTACTTGGGCGGGTGAGCGCATGGGAACACAGGGCACTATTTGCACTTTTACTTCCTATTTTTGTTTCTCCTTTGTTTTCGGAGCTACAGCCCGATTCGGTCAGGGAGACGCCACCGTGAAATGAAGGGGACGTGCTGTGTGTCCATCGCCTCGCCTCTCCTTAGCTCTCTCAGTCGTTTCTCGTGCTTGTCGTTTTGATAAAGGCCGATTTGAGAGCGTCAGCTCTCGCGTCAGCTGAGCAAAGTCGAGACAAGTCGAGACACACTAAGGGCTGGTATGCAGCGAGTAAGAGGGCGAAAAAACAATAATTTAAGAGCGCGTGGCAAAAGTACTCATACGCGAAATTAAAAGCCTGCTGCGGTGGCCGGGAATCGAACCCGGATCAACTGCTTGGAAGGCAACTATGCTGACCATTACACCACCACCGCACAAGCGAGCGCAGCGCGTCCGCGCTGTATCGGCTTCCCGCCAGTCGGCAGCGGCCGAAGGTGATCGTACCTGGCAGGCGCATTTCGAGGCAGGCTAGGGGAGCACATCCAGACGCATTCGGACAGCGTATCCGCGCACATTTCGCATCCTTTGGCAAGAGTTGGGCGCCGGCGACGCAACAGTACGCAGAGGACCGCGTTCTGGCGGCATTTTTAAGCAGTGCAGTGCAGGATTCAGCGTCTGCAGCATCTTTCCCACAGAATGCTACGGCGCTTGACGGCAGTCCCACTTTCCCTTGAGACATCTGCTCGGGAAGCAGCGTCAAGTTACCGCTGGCCCCAGCATTGGTGGTTCAGTGGTAGAATGCTCGCCTGCCACGCGGGCGGCCCGGGTTCGATTCCCGGCCGATGCATCATTTTGCTTTTCCCGCGATGATGCTGCCGCGTGGCTTGAGCGCTTGAGATGCACGATCCACAAGAATGTGTAGCTGGATTTCCCTTGAGAAGGACCGAGAACGCAGCACTCGCGGGTCCCCACTAGGACGCTCGCATCATGTTCTACAGACTAGCGTCGGCCTGGCCTCACAAGTTGCCGGGTCCGGGTGCCTCCGAGGCTCTGAACTTTAACGACAAGGAGTGCTGCCTATCGTTGCAACAGCTGCAGCAGCACCGCAATCAACTGGGCCGGCAGTGCACGTGTAGCAACAGAACACATTATCCAGGAAGTACAGTGTCTCTACGTCTAATATTGGGTACGGCATTTACCCAGTTTGCAGGACAAGCGGTGCACCCGTGCCTCGGTAGCGCAGTAGGCAGCGCGTAAGTCTCATAATCTTAAGGTCGTGAGTTCGATCCTCACCCGGGGCATTTAATTTTCTGTGACTGATGGTGGTGCTGTTGCTAGGGCGCCAACGTATTTCTTGTTTGTTATCCACAACGTTTCAACGCTTCAGCGGGAAAATGTTTACTTCCTGTTATTGCTACTTACAGCTTCCCTTTTCCTCTTCTTCCAGCAGAGCATGAAGCCAAAAGCATTGCTCTGCGACGTTTGAGGTGCGCGCCTTGCCAGTCACTATGTGCAAAGATGCTCGCAAAGAGAGAGGGGCGCCGACGCGGCACTCGACACGAAATGCGACAAGCGACCGTACGAACGGTCGAACGAAACGGCCACATCCGGTGTGGTCTAGTGGCGCCGGCACGGTAGCTCAGCGTGTTCGGTCAGAGGGTTAGCAGCCCTCTGTAATAAAAAAAACTGAGCTAATCGATCAACAACGAACTATACGGCTGTCTTACGACGTCCGCCCCGAGCAGATGCAACGAACAAAAGGAATCAAAACGAGATTTAAAAAAAAAAAAAAAAAAAAAAAAAAAAAAAGTGGCTAGGATACCTGGCTTTCACCCAGGAGGCCCGGGTTCGATTCCCGGTACCGGAACGGAATTTTTTCCACACGAATCGTGACAGGTTTGAGCTGTCCGAGCGGCCGTTTCCCGTCCTGCTCGCAATATAGCTACTGTTTCGTGACCGTCAGCAGAATATAGACTAGGGAAGCAGACACACGACGACCATAGAAATGGTGTATGGCTTCATGCCACCTGTTTCCAGCGTAGGGCTGAGCAACTGCATCTGCCGAGGCCCGTTAGCTCAGTTGGTTAGAGCGTCGTGCTAATAACGCGAAGGTCGTGGGTTCGATCCCCCCACGGGCCACTACTCTTTTACTACTACGAAAAGGCAGCGCCGATTTCAGCTGGCGAGTGTGATGACCAGAAGATCATCACCCTGCGTGGAAGTTGACAGAGGATCCGAACCCGACTCGTCGGGAAGCGCTACAGCATTCACTCGGCAATGGCCATAATATCTTGAATACACTGGTTCTCAACCGATAAAGAGAAAATGAAAGAAAGTGTCCGATTGCCGATGCGTAACAACTTTGGCCCTTGTCAGTACTTGGGCGGGTGAGCGCATGGGAACACAGGGCACTATTTGCACTTTTACTTCCTATTTTTGTTTCTCCTTTGTTTTCGGAGCTACAGCCCGATTCGGTCAGGGAGACGCCACCGTGAAATGAAGGGGACGTGCTGTGTGTCCATCGCCTCGCCTCTCCTTAGCTCTCTCAGTCGTTTCTCGTGCTTGTCGTTTTGATAAAGGCCGATTTGAGAGCGTCAGCTCTCGCGTCAGCTGAGCAAAGTCGAGACAAGTCGAGACACACTAAGGGCTGGTATGCAGCGAGTAAGAGGGCGAAAAAACAATAATTTAAGAGCGCGTGGCAAAAGTACTCATACGCGAAATTAAAAGCCTGCTGCGGTGGCCGGGAATCGAACCCGGATCAACTGCTTGGAAGGCAACTATGCTGACCATTACACCACCACCGCACAAGCGAGCGCAGCGCGTCCGCGCTGTATCGGCTTCCCGCCAGTCGGCAGCGGCCGAAGGTGATCGTACCTGGCAGGCGCATTTCGAGGCAGGCTAGGGGAGCACATCCAGACGCATTCGGACAGCGTATCCGCGCACATTTCGCATCCTTTGGCAAGAGTTGGGCGCCGGCGACGCAAGAGTACGCAGAGGACCGCGTTCTGGCGGCATTTTTAAGCAGTGCAGTGCAGGATTCAGCGTCTGCAGCATCTTTCCCACAGAATGCTACGGCGCTTGACGGCAGTCCCACTTTCCCTTGAGACATCTGCTCGGGAAGCAGCGTCAAGTTACCGCTGGCCCCAGCATCGGTGGTTCAGTGGTAGAATGCTCGCCTGCCACGCGGGCGGCCCGGGTTCGATTCCCGGCCGATGCATCATTTTGCTTTTCCCGCGATGATGCTGCCGCGTGGCTTGAGCGCTTGAGATGCACGATCCACAAGAATGTGTAGCTGGATTTCCCTTGAGAAGGACCGAGAACGCAGCACTCGCGGGTCCCCACTAGGACGCTCGCATCATGTTCTACAGACTAGCGTCGGCCTGGCCTCACAAGTTGCCGGGTCCGGGTGCCTCCGAGGCTCTGAACTTTAACGACAAGGAGTGCTGCCTATCGTTGCAACAGCTGCAGCAGCACCGCAATCAACTGGGCCGGCAGTGCACGTGTAGCAACAGAACACGTTATCCAGGAAGTACAGTGTCTCTACGTCTAATATTGGGTACGGCATTTACCCAGTTTGCAGGACAAGCGGTGCACCCGTGCCTCGGTAGCGCAGTAGGCAGCGCGTAAGTCTCATAATCTTAAGGTCGTGAGTTCGATCCTCACCCGGGGCATTTAATTTTCTGTGACTGATGGTGGTGCTGTTGCTAGGGCGCCAACGTATTTCTTGTTTGTTATCCACAACGTTTCAACGCTTCAGCGGGAAAATGTTTACTTCCTGTTATTGCTACTTACAGCTTCCCTTTTCCTCTTCTTCCAGCAGAGCATGAAGCCAAAAGCATTGCTCTGCGACGTTTGAGGTGCGCGCCTTGCCAGTCACTATGTGCAAAGATGCTCGCAAAGAGAGAGGGGCGCCGACGCGGCACTCGACACGAAATGCGACAAGCGACCGTACGAACGGTCGAACGAAACGGCCACATCCGGTGTGGTCTAGTGGCGCCGGCACGGTAGCTCAGCGTGTTCGGTCAGAGGGTTAGCAGCCCTCTGTAATAAAAAAAACTGAGCTAATCGATCAACAACGAACTATACGGCTGTCTTACGACGTCCGCCCCGAGCAGATGCAACGAACAAAAGGAATCAAAACGAGATTTAAAAAAAAAAAAAAAAAAAAAAAAAAGTGGCTAGGATACCTGGCTTTCACCCAGGAGGCCCGGGTTCGATTCCCGGTACCGGAACGGAATTTTTTCCACACGAATCGTGACAGGTTTGAGCTGTCCGAGCGGCCGTTTCCCGTCCTGCTCGCAATATAGCTACTGTTTCGTGACCGTCAGCAGAATATAGACTAGGGAAGCAGACACACGACGACCATAGAAATGGTGTATGGCTTCATGCCACCTGTTTCCAGCGTAGGGCTGAGCAACTGCATCTGCCGAGGCCCGTTAGCTCAGTTGGTTAGAGCGTCGTGCTAATAACGCGAAGGTCGTGGGTTCGATCCCCCCACGGGCCACTACTCTTTTACTACTACGAAAAGGCAGCGCCGATTTCAGCTGGCGAGTGTGATGACCAGAAGATCATCACCCTGCGTGGAAGTTGACAGAGGATCCGAACCCGACTCGTCGGGAAGCGCTACAGCATTCACTCGGCAATGGCCATAATATCTTGAATACACTGGTTCTCAACCGATAAAGAGAAAATGAAAGAAAGTGTCCGATTGCCGATGCGTAACAACTTTGGCCCTTGTCAGTACTTGGGCGGGTGAGCGCATGGGAACACAGGGCACTATTTGCACTTTTACTTCCTATTTTTGTTTCTCCTTTGTTTTCGGAGCTACAGCCCGATTCGGTCAGGGAGACGCCACCGTGAAATGAAGGGGACGTGCTGTGTGTCCATCGCCTCGCCTCTCCTTAGCTCTCTCAGTCGTTTCTCGTGCTTGTCGTTTTGATAAAGGCCGATTTGAGAGCGTCAGCTCTCGCGTCAGCTGAGCAAAGTCGAGACAAGTCGAGACACACTAAGGGCTGGTATGCAGCGAGTAAGAGGGCGAAAAAACAATAATTTAAGAGCGCGTGGCAAAAGTACTCATACGCGAAATTAAAAGCCTGCTGCGGTGGCCGGGAATCGAACCCGGATCAACTGCTTGGAAGGCAACTATGCTGACCATTACACCACCACCGCACAAGCGAGCGCAGCGCGTCCGCGCTGTATCGGCTTCCCGCCAGTCGGCAGCGGCCGAAGGTGATCGTACCTGGCAGGCGCATTTCGAGGCAGGCTAGGGGAGCACATCCAGACGCATTCGGACAGCGTATCCGCGCACATTTCGCATCCTTTGGCAAGAGTTGGGCGCCGGCGACGCAAGAGTACGCAGAGGACCGCGTTCTGGCGGCATTTTTAAGCAGTGCAGTGCAGGATTCAGCGTCTGCAGCATCTTTCCCACAGAATGCTACGGCGCTTGACGGCAGTCCCACTTTCCCTTGAGACATCTGCTCGGGAAGCAGCGTCAAGTTACCGCTGGCCCCAGCATTGGTGGTTCAGTGGTAGAATGCTCGCCTGCCACGCGGGCGGCCCGGGTTCGATTCCCGGCCGATGCATCATTTTGCTTTTCCCGCGATGATGCTGCCGCGTGGCTTGAGCGCTTGAGATGCACGATCCACAAGAATGTGTAGCTGGATTTCCCTTGAGAAGGACCGAGAACGCAGCACTCGCGGGTCCCCACTAGGACGCTCGCATCATGTTCTACAGACTAGCGTCGGCCTGGCCTCACAAGTTGCCGGGTCCGGGTGCCTCCGAGGCTCTGAACTTTAACGACAAGGAGTGCTGCCTATCGTTGCAACAGCTGCAGCAGCACCGCAATCAACTGGGCCGGCAGTGCACGTGTAGCAACAGAACACATTATCCAGGAAGTACAGTGTCTCTACGTCTAATATTGGGTACGGCATTTACCCAGTTTGCAGGACAAGCGGTGCACCCGTGCCTCGGTAGCGCAGTAGGCAGCGCGTAAGTCTCATAATCTTAAGGTCGTGAGTTCGATCCTCACCCGGGGCATTTAATTTTCTGTGACTGATGGTGGTGCTGTTGCTAGGGCGCCAACGTATTTCTTGTTTGTTATCCACAACGTTTCAACGCTTCAGCGGGAAAATGTTTACTTCCTGTTATTGCTACTTACAGCTTCCCTTTTCCTCTTCTTCCAGCAGAGCATGAAGCCAAAAGCATTGCTCTGCGACGTTTGAGGTGCGCGCCTTGCCAGTCACTATGTGCAAAGATGCTCGCAAAGAGAGAGGGGCGCCGACGCGGCACTCGACACGAAATGCGACAAGCGACCGTACGAACGGTCGAACGAAACGGCCACATCCGGTGTGGTCTAGTGGCGCCGGCACGGTAGCTCAGCATGTTCGGTCAGAGGGTTAGCAGCCCTCTGTAATAAAAAAAACTGAGCTAATCGATCAACAACGAACTATACGGCTGTCTTACGACGTCCGCCCCGAGCAGATGCAACGAACAAAAGGAATCAAAACGAGATTTAAAAAAAAAAAAAAAAAAAAAAAAAAGTGGCTAGGATACCTGGCTTTCACCCAGGAGGCCCGGGTTCGATTCCCGGTACCGGAACGGAATTTTTTCCACACGAATCGTGACAGGTTTGAGCTGTCCGAGCGGCCGTTTCCCGTCCTGCTCGCAATATAGCTACTGTTTCGTGACCGTCAGCAGAATATAGACTAGGGAAGCAGACACACGACGACCATAGAAATGGTGTATGGCTTCATGCCACCTGTTTCCAGCGTAGGGCTGAGCAACTGCATCTGCCGAGGCCCGTTAGCTCAGTTGGTTAGAGCGTCGTGCTAATAACGCGAAGGTCGTGGGTTCGATCCCCCCACGGGCCACTACTCTTTTACTACTACGAAAAGGCAGCGCCGATTTCAGCTGGCGAGTGTGATGACCAGAAGATCATCACCCTGCGTGGAAGTTGACAGAGGATCCGAACCCGACTCGTCGGGAAGCGCTACAGCATTCACTCGGCAATGGCCATAATATCTTGAATACACTGGTTCTCAACCGATAAAGAGAAAATGAAAGAAAGTGTCCGATTGCCGATGCGTAACAACTTTGGCCCTTGTCAGTACTTGGGCGGGTGAGCGCATGGGAACACAGGGCACTATTTGCACTTTTACTTCCTATTTTTGTTTCTCCTTTGTTTTCGGAGCTACAGCCCGATTCGGTCAGGGAGACGCCACCGTGAAATGAAGGGGACGTGCTGTGTGTCCATCGCCTCGCCTCTCCTTAGCTCTCTCAGTCGTTTCTCGTGCTTGTCGTTTTGATAAAGGCCGATTTGAGAGCGTCAGCTCTCGCGTCAGCTGAGCAAAGTCGAGACAAGTCGAGACACACTAAGGGCTGGTATGCAGCGAGTAAGAGGGCGAAAAAACAATAATTTAAGAGCGCGTGGCAAAAGTACTCATACGCGAAATTAAAAGCCTGCTGCGGTGGCCGGGAATCGAACCCGGATCAACTGCTTGGAAGGCAACTATGCTGACCATTACACCACCACCGCACAAGCGAGCGCGGCGCGTCCGCGCTGTATCGGCTTCCCGCCAGTCGGCAGCGGCCGAAGGCCATCGTACCTGGCAGGCGCATTTCGAGGCAGGCTAGGGGAGCACATCCAGACGCATTCGGACAGCGTATCCGCGCACATTTCGCATCCTTTGGCAAGAGTTGGGCGCCGGCGACGCAAGAGTACGCAGAGGACCGCGTTCTGGCGGCATTTTTAAGCAGTGCAGTGCAGGATTCAGCGTCTGCAGCATCTTTCCCACAGAATGCTACGGCGCTTGACGGCAGTCCCACTTTCCCTTGAGACATCTGCTCGGGAAGCAGCGTCAAGTTACCGCTGGCCCCAGCATCGGTGGTTCAGTGGTAGAATGCTCGCCTGCCACGCGGGCGGCCCGGGTTCGATTCCCGGCCGATGCATCATTTTGCTTTTCCCGCGATGATGCTGCCGCGTGGCTTGAGCGCTTGAGATGCACGATCCACAAGAATGTGTAGCTGGATTTCCCTTGAGAAGGACCGAGAACGCAGCACTCGCGGGTCCCCACTAGGACGCTCGCATCATGTTCTACAGACTAGCGTCGGCCTGGCCTCACAAGTTGCCGGGTCCGGGTGCCTCCGAGGCTCTGAACTTTAACGACAAGGAGTGCTGCCTATCGTTGCAACAGCTGCAGCAGCACCGCAATCAACTGGGCCGGCAGTGCACGTGTAGCAACAGAACACGTTATCCAGGAAGTACAGTGTCTCTACGTCTAATATTGGGTACGGCATTTACCCAGTTTGCAGGACAAGCGGTGCACCCGTGCCTCGGTAGCGCAGTAGGCAGCGCGTAAGTCTCATAATCTTAAGGTCGTGAGTTCGATCCTCACCCGGGGCATTTAATTTTCTGTGACTGATGGTGGTGCTGTTGCTAGGGCGCCAACGTATTTCTTGTTTGTTATCCACAACGTTTCAACGCTTCAGCGGGAAAATGTTTACTTCCTGTTATTGCTACTTACAGCTTCCCTTTTCCTCTTCTTCCAGCAGAGCATGAAGCCAAAAGCATTGCTCTGCGACGTTTGAGGTGCGCGCCTTGCCAGTCACTATGTGCAAAGATGCTCGCAAAGAGAGAGGGGCGCCGACGCGGCACTCGACACGAAATGCGACAAGCGACCGTACGAACGGTCGAACGAAACGGCCACATCCGGTGTGGTCTAGTGGCGCCGGCACGGTAGCTCAGCGTGTTCGGTCAGAGGGTTAGCAGCCCTCTGTAATAAAAAAAACTGAGCTAATCGATCAACAACGAACTATACGGCTGTCTTACGACGTCCGCCCCGAGCAGATGCAACGAACAAAAGGAATCAAAACGAGATTTAAAAAAAAAAAAAAAAAAAAAAAAAAAGTGGCTAGGATACCTGGCTTTCACCCAGGAGGCCCGGGTTCGATTCCCGGTACCGGAACGGAATTTTTTCCACACGAATCGTGACAGGTTTGAGCTGTCCGAGCGGCCGTTTCCCGTCCTGCTCGCAATATAGCTACTGTTTCGTGACCGTCAGCAGAATATAGACTAGGGAAGCAGACACACGACGTCCATAGAAATGGTGTATGGCTTCATGCCACCTGTTTCCAGCGTAGGGCTGAGCAACTGCATCTGCCGAGGCCCGTTAGCTCAGTTGGTTAGAGCGTCGTGCTAATAACGCGAAGGTCGTGGGTTCGATCCCCCCACGGGCCACTACTCTTTTACTACTACGAAAAGGCAGCGCCGATTTCAGCTGGCGAGTGTGATGACCAGAAGATCATCACCCTGCGTGGAAGTTGACAGAGGATCCGAACCCGACTCGTCGGGAAGCGCTACAGCATTCACTCGGCAATGGCCATAATATCTTGAATACACTGGTTCTCAACCGATAAAGAGAAAATGAAAGAAAGTGTCCGATTGCCGATGCGTAACAACTTTGGCCCTTGTCAGTACTTGGGCGGGTGAGCGCATGGGAACACAGGGCACTATTTGCACTTTTACTTCCTATTTTTGTTTCTCCTTTGTTTTCGGAGCTACAGCCCGATTCGGTCAGGGAGACGCCACCGTGAAATGAAGGGGACGTGCTGTGTGTCCATCGCCTCGCCTCTCCTTAGCTCTCTCAGTCGTTTCTCGTGCTTGTCGTTTTGATAAAGGCCGATTTGAGAGCGTCAGCTCTCGCGTCAGCTGAGCAAAGTCGAGACAAGTCGAGACACACTAAGGGCTGGTATGCAGCGAGTAAGAGGGCGAAAAAACAATAATTTAAGAGCGCGTGGCAAAAGTACTCATACGCGAAATTAAAAGCCTGCTGCGGTGGCCGGGAATCGAACCCGGATCAACTGCTTGGAAGGCAACTATGCTGACCATTACACCACCACCGCACAAGCGAGCGCGGCGCGTCCGCGCTGTATCGGCTTCCCGCCAGTCGGCAGCGGCCGAAGGCCATCGTACCTGGCAGGCGCATTTCGAGGCAGGCTAGGGGAGCACATCCAGACGCATTCGGACAGCGTATCCGCGCACATTTCGCATCCTTTGGCAAGAGTTGGGCGCCGGCGACGCAAGAGTACGCAGAGGACCGCGTTCTGGCGGCATTTTTAAGCAGTGCAGTGCAGGATTCAGCGTCTGCAGCATCTTTCCCACAGAATGCTACGGCGCTTGACGGCAGTCCCACTTTCCCTTGAGACATCTGCTCGGGAAGCAGCGTCAAGTTACCGCTGGCCCCAGCATCGGTGGTTCAGTGGTAGAATGCTCGCCTGCCACGCGGGCGGCCCGGGTTCGATTCCCGGCCGATGCATCATTTTGCTTTTCCCGCGATGATGCTGCCGCGTGGCTTGAGCGCTTGAGATGCACGATCCACAAGAATGTGTAGCTGGATTTCCCTTGAGAAGGACCGAGAACGCAGCACTCGCGGGTCCCCACTAGGACGCTCGCATCATGTTCTACAGACTAGCGTCGGCCTGGCCTCACAAGTTGCCGGGTCCGGGTGCCTCCGAGGCTCTGAACTTTAACGACAAGGAGTGCTGCCTATCGTTGCAACAGCTGCAGCAGCACCGCAATCAACTGGGCCGGCAGTGCACGTGTAGCAACAGAACACGTTATCCAGGAAGTACAGTGTCTCTACGTCTAATATTGGGTACGGCATTTACCCAGTTTGCAGGACAAGCGGTGCACCCGTGCCTCGGTAGCGCAGTAGGCAGCGCGTAAGTCTCATAATCTTAAGGTCGTGAGTTCGATCCTCACCCGGGGCATTTAATTTTCTGTGACTGATGGTGGTGCTGTTGCTAGGGCGCCAACGTATTTCTTGTTTGTTATCCACAACGTTTCAACGCTTCAGCGGGAAAATGTTTACTTCCTGTTATTGCTACTTACAGCTTCCCTTTTCCTCTTCTTCCAGCAGAGCATGAAGCCAAAAGCATTGCTCTGCGACGTTTGAGGTGCGCGCCTTGCCAGTCACTATGTGCAAAGATGCTCGCAAAGAGAGAGGGGCGCCGACGCGGCACTCGACACGAAATGCGACAAGCGACCGTACGAACGGTCGAACGAAACGGCCACATCCGGTGTGGTCTAGTGGCGCCGGCACGGTAGCTCAGTGTGTTCGGTCAGAGGGTTAGCAGCCCTCTGTAATAAAAAAAACTGAGCTAATCGATCAACAACGAACTATACGGCTGTCTTACGACGTCCGCCCCGAGCAGATGCAACGAACAAAAGGAATCAAAACGAGATTTAAAAAAAAAAAAAAAAAAAAAAAAGTGGCTAGGATACCTGGCTTTCACCCAGGAGGCCCGGGTTCGATTCCCGGTACCGGAACGGAATTTTTTCCACACGAATCGTGACAGGTTTGAGCTGTCCGAGCGGCCGTTTCCCGTCCTGCTCGCAATATAGCTACTGTTTCGTGACCGTCAGCAGAATATAGACTAGGGAAGCAGACACACGACGACCATAGAAATGGTGTATGGCTTCATGCCACCTGTTTCCAGCGTAGGGCTGAGCAACTGCATCTGCCGAGGCCCGTTAGCTCAGTTGGTTAGAGCGTCGTGCTAATAACGCGAAGGTCGTGGGTTCGATCCCCCCACGGGCCACTACTCTTTTACTACTACGAAAAGGCAGCGCCGATTTCAGCTGGCGAGTGTGATGACCAGAAGATCATCACCCTGCGTGGAAGTTGACAGAGGATCCGAACCCGACTCGTCGGGAAGCGCTACAGCATTCACTCGGCAATGGCCATAATATCTTGAATACACTGGTTCTCAACCGATAAAGAGAAAATGAAAGAAAGTGTCCGATTGCCGATGCGTAACAACTTTGGCCCTTGTCAGTACTTGGGCGGGTGAGCGCATGGGAACACAGGGCACTATTTGCACTTTTACTTCCTATTTTTGTTTCTCCTTTGTTTTCGGAGCTACAGCCCGATTCGGTCAGGGAGACGCCACCGTGAAATGAAGGGGACGTGCTGTGTGTCCATCGCCTCGCCTCTCCTTAGCTCTCTCAGTCGTTTCTCGTGCTTGTCGTTTTGATAAAGGCCGATTTGAGAGCGTCAGCTCTCGCGTCAGCTGAGCAAAGTCGAGACAAGTCGAGACACACTAAGGGCTGGTATGCAGCGAGTAAGAGGGCGAAAAAACAATAATTTAAGAGCGCGTGGCAAAAGTACTCATACGCGAAATTAAAAGCCTGCTGCGGTGGCCGGGAATCGAACCCGGATCAACTGCTTGGAAGGCAACTATGCTGACCATTACACCACCACCGCACAAGCGAGCGCAGCGCGTCCGCGCTGTATCGGCTTCCCGCCAGTCGGCAGCGGCCGAAGGTGATCGTACCTGGCAGGCGCATTTCGAGGCAGGCTAGGGGAGCACATCCAGACGCATTCGGACAGCGTATCCGCGCACATTTCGCATCCTTTGGCAAGAGTTGGGCGCCGGCGACGCAAGAGTACGCAGAGGACCGCGTTCTGGCGGCATTTTTAAGCAGTGCAGTGCAGGATTCAGCGTCTGCAGCATCTTTCCCACAGAATGCTACGGCGCTTGACGGCAGTCCCACTTTCCCTTGAGACATCTGCTCGGGAAGCAGCGTCAAGTTACCGCTGGCCCCAGCATCGGTGGTTCAGTGATAGAATGCTCGCCTGCCACGCGGGCGGCCCGGGTTCGATTCCCGGCCGATGCATCATTTTGCTTTTCCCGCGATGATGCTGCCGCGTGGCTTGAGCGCTTGAGATGCACGATCCACAAGAATGTGTAGCTGGATTTCCCTTGAGAAGGACCGAGAACGCAGCACTCGCGGGTCCCCACTAGGACGCTCGCATCATGTTCTACAGACTAGCGTCGGCCTGGCCTCACAAGTTGCCGGGTCCGGGTGCCTCCGAGGCTCTGAACTTTAACGACAAGGAGTGCTGCCTATCGTTGCAACAGCTGCAGCAGCACCGCAATCAACTGGGCCGGCAGTGCACGTGTAGCAACAGAACACGTTATCCAGGAAGTACAGTGTCTCTACGTCTAATATTGGGTACGGCATTTACCCAGTTTGCAGGACAAGCGGTGCACCCGTGCCTCGGTAGCGCAGTAGGCAGCGCGTAAGTCTCATAATCTTAAGGTCGTGAGTTCGATCCTCACCCGGGGCATTTAATTTTCTGTGACTGATGGTGGTGCTGTTGCTAGGGCGCCAACGTATTTCTTGTTTGTTATCCACAACGTTTCAACGCTTCAGCGGGAAAATGTTTACTTCCTGTTATTGCTACTTACAGCTTCCCTTTTCCTCTTCTTCCAGCAGAGCATGAAGCCAAAAGCATTGCTCTGCGACGTTTGAGGTGCGCGCCTTGCCAGTCACTATGTGCAAAGATGCTCGCAAAGAGAGAGGGGCGCCGACGCGGCACTCGACACGAAATGCGACAAGCGACCGTACGAACGGTCGAACGAAACGGCCACATCCGGTGTGGTCTAGTGGCGCCGGCACGGTAGCTCAGCGTGTTCGGTCAGAGGGTTAGCAGCCCTCTGTAATAAAAAAAACTGAGCTAATCGATCAACAACGAACTATACGGCTGTCTTACGACGTCCGCCCCGAGCAGATGCAACGAACAAAAGGAATCAAAACGAGATTTAAAAAAAAAAAAAAAAAAAAAAAAAAAAAAAGTGGCTAGGATACCTGGCTTTCACCCAGGAGGCCCGGGTTCGATTCCCGGTACCGGAACGGAATTTTTTCCACACGAATCGTGACAGGTTTGAGCTGTCCGAGCGGCCGTTTCCCGTCCTGCTCGCAATATAGCTACTGTTTCGTGACCGTCAGCAGAATATAGACTAGGGAAGCAGACACACGACGACCATAGAAATGGTGTATGGCTTCATGCCACCTGTTTCCAGCGTAGGGCTGAGCAACTGCATCTGCCGAGGCCCGTTAGCTCAGTTGGTTAGAGCGTCGTGCTAATAACGCGAAGGTCGTGGGTTCGATCCCCCCACGGGCCACTACTCTTTTACTACTACGAAAAGGCAGCGCCGATTTCAGCTGGCGAGTGTGATGACCAGAAGATCATCACCCTGCGTGGAAGTTGACAGAGGATCCGAACCCGACTCGTCGGGAAGCGCTACAGCATTCACTCGGCAATGGCCATAATATCTTGAATACACTGGTTCTCAACCGATAAAGAGAAAATGAAAGAAAGTGTCCGATTGCCGATGCGTAACAACTTTGGCCCTTGTCAGTACTTGGGCGGGTGAGCGCATGGGAACACAGGGCACTATTTGCACTTTTACTTCCTATTTTTGTTTCTCCTTTGTTTTCGGAGCTACAGCCCGATTCGGTCAGGGAGACGCCACCGTGAAATGAAGGGGACGTGCTGTGTGTCCATCGCCTCGCCTCTCCTTAGCTCTCTCAGTCGTTTCTCGTGCTTGTCGTTTTGATAAAGGCCGATTTGAGAGCGTCAGCTCTCGCGTCAGCTGAGCAAAGTCGAGACAAGTCGAGACACACTAAGGGCTGGTATGCAGCGAGTAAGAGGGCGAAAAAACAATAATTTAAGAGCGCGTGGCAAAAGTACTCATACGCGAAATTAAAAGCCTGCTGCGGTGGCCGGGAATCGAACCCGGATCAACTGCTTGGAAGGCAACTATGCTGACCATTACACCACCACCGCACAAGCGAGCGCAGCGCGTCCGCGCTGTATCGGCTTCCCGCCAGTCGGCAGCGGCCGAAGGTGATCGTACCTGGCAGGCGCATTTCGAGGCAGGCTAGGGGAGCACATCCAGACGCATTCGGACAGCGTATCCGCGCACATTTCGCATCCTTTGGCAAGAGTTGGGCGCCGGCGACGCAAGAGTACGCAGAGGACCGCGTTCTGGCGGCATTTTTAAGCAGTGCAGTGCAGGATTCAGCGTCTGCAGCATCTTTCCCACAGAATGCTACGGCGCTTGACGGCAGTCCCACTTTCCCTTGAGACATCTGCTCGGGAAGCAGCGTCAAGTTACCGCTGGCCCCAGCATCGGTGGTTCAGTGGTAGAATGCTCGCCTGCCACGCGGGCGGCCCGGGTTCGATTCCCGGCCGATGCATCATTTTGCTTTTCCCGCGATGATGCTGCCGCGTGGCTTGAGCGCTTGAGATGCACGATCCACAAGAATGTGTAGCTGGATTTCCCTTGAGAAGGACCGAGAACGCAGCACTCGCGGGTCCCCACTAGGACGCTCGCATCATGTTCTACAGACTAGCGTCGGCCTGGCCTCACAAGTTGCCGGGTCCGGGTGCCTCCGAGGCTCTGAACTTTAACGACAAGGAGTGCTGCCTATCGTTGCAACAGCTGCAGCAGCACCGCAATCAACTGGGCCGGCAGTGCACGTGTAGCAACAGAACACGTTATCCAGGAAGTACAGTGTCTCTACGTCTAATATTGGGTACGGCATTTACCCAGTTTGCAGGACAAGCGGTGCACCCGTGCCTCGGTAGCGCAGTAGGCAGCGCGTAAGTCTCATAATCTTAAGGTCGTGAGTTCGATCCTCACCCGGGGCATTTAATTTTCTGTGACTGATGGTGGTGCTGTTGCTAGGGCGCCAACGTATTTCTTGTTTGTTATCCACAACGTTTCAACGCTTCAGCGGGAAAATGTTTACTTCCTGTTATTGCTACTTACAGCTTCCCTTTTCCTCTTCTTCCAGCAGAGCATGAAGCCAAAAGCATTGCTCTGCGACGTTTGAGGTGCGCGCCTTGCCAGTCACTATGTGCAAAGATGCTCGCAAAGAGAGAGGGGCGCCGACGCGGCACTCGACACGAAATGCGACAAGCGACCGTACGAACGGTCGAACGAAACGGCCACATCCGGTGTGGTCTAGTGGCGCCGGCACGGTAGCTCAGCGTGTTCGGTCAGAGGGTTAGCAGCCCTCTGTAATAAAAAAAACTGAGCTAATCGATCAACAACGAACTATACGGCTGTCTTACGACGTCCGCCCCGAGCAGATGCAACGAACAAAAGGAATCAAAACGAGATTTAAAAAAAAAAAAAAAAAAAAAAAAAAGTGGCTAGGATACCTGGCTTTCACCCAGGAGGCCCGGGTTCGATTCCCGGTACCGGAACGGAATTTTTTCCACACGAATCGTGACAGGTTTGAGCTGTCCGAGCGGCCGTTTCCCGTCCTGCTCGCAATATA
This sequence comes from Schistocerca americana, assembly GCF_021461395.2. Classification (NCBI taxonomy): domain Eukaryota; kingdom Metazoa; phylum Arthropoda; class Insecta; order Orthoptera; family Acrididae; genus Schistocerca; species Schistocerca americana. The sequence continues at coordinate 293,003,037 of NC_060120.1, read as the reverse complement.
GCTACTGTTTCGTGACCGTCAGCAGAATATAGACTAGGGAAGCAGACACACGACGACCATAGAAATGGTGTATGGCTTCATGCCACCTGTTTCCAGCGTAGGGCTGAGCAACTGCATCTGCCGAGGCCCGTTAGCTCAGTTGGTTAGAGCGTCGTGCTAATAACGCGAAGGTCGTGGGTTCGATCCCCCCACGGGCCACTACTCTTTTACTACTACGAAAAGGCAGCGCCGATTTCAGCTGGCGAGTGTGATGACCAGAAGATCATCACCCTGCGTGGAAGTTGACAGAGGATCCGAACCCGACTCGTCGGGAAGCGCTACAGCATTCACTCGGCAATGGCCATAATATCTTGAATACACTGGTTCTCAACCGATAAAGAGAAAATGAAAGAAAGTGTCCGATTGCCGATGCGTAACAACTTTGGCCCTTGTCAGTACTTGGGCGGGTGAGCGCATGGGAACACAGGGCACTATTTGCACTTTTACTTCCTATTTTTGTTTCTCCTTTGTTTTCGGAGCTACAGCCCGATTCGGTCAGGGAGACGCCACCGTGAAATGAAGGGGACGTGCTGTGTGTCCATCGCCTCGCCTCTCCTTAGCTCTCTCAGTCGTTTCTCGTGCTTGTCGTTTTGATAAAGGCCGATTTGAGAGCGTCAGCTCTCGCGTCAGCTGAGCAAAGTCGAGACAAGTCGAGACACACTAAGGGCTGGTATGCAGCGAGTAAGAGGGCGAAAAAACAATAATTTAAGAGCGCGTGGCAAAAGTACTCATACGCGAAATTAAAAGCCTGCTGCGGTGGCCGGGAATCGAACCCGGATCAACTGCTTGGAAGGCAACTATGCTGACCATTACACCACCACCGCACAAGCGAGCGCAGCGCGTCCGCGCTGTATCGGCTTCCCGCCAGTCGGCAGCGGCCGAAGGTGATCGTACCTGGCAGGCGCATTTCGAGGCAGGCTAGGGGAGCACATCCAGACGCATTCGGACAGCGTATCCGCGCACATTTCGCATCCTTTGGCAAGAGTTGGGCGCCGGCGACGCAAGAGTACGCAGAGGACCGCGTTCTGGCGGCATTTTTAAGCAGTGCAGTGCAGGATTCAGCGTCTGCAGCATCTTTCCCACAGAATGCTACGGCGCTTGACGGCAGTCCCACTTTCCCTTGAGACATCTGCTCGGGAAGCAGCGTCAAGTTACCGCTGGCCCCAGCATCGGTGGTTCAGTGGTAGAATGCTCGCCTGCCACGCGGGCGGCCCGGGTTCGATTCCCGGCCGATGCATCATTTTGCTTTTCCCGCGATGATGCTGCCGCGTGGCTTGAGCGCTTGAGATGCACGATCCACAAGAATGTGTAGCTGGATTTCCCTTGAGAAGGACCGAGAACGCAGCACTCGCGGGTCCCCACTAGGACGCTCGCATCATGTTCTACAGACTAGCGTCGGCCTGGCCTCACAAGTTGCCGGGTCCGGGTGCCTCCGAGGCTCTGAACTTTAACGACAAGGAGTGCTGCCTATCGTTGCAACAGCTGCAGCAGCACCGCAATCAACTGGGCCGGCAGTGCACGTGTAGCAACAGAACACGTTATCCAGGAAGTACAGTGTCTCTACGTCTAATATTGGGTACGGCATTTACCCAGTTTGCAGGACAAGCGGTGCACCCGTGCCTCGGTAGCGCAGTAGGCAGCGCGTAAGTCTCATAATCTTAAGGTCGTGAGTTCGATCCTCACCCGGGGCATTTAATTTTCTGTGACTGATGGTGGTGCTGTTGCTAGGGCGCCAACGTATTTCTTGTTTGTTATCCACAACGTTTCAACGCTTCAGCGGGAAAATGTTTACTTCCTGTTATTGCTACTTACAGCTTCCCTTTTCCTCTTCTTCCAGCAGAGCATGAAGCCAAAAGCATTGCTCTGCGACGTTTGAGGTGCGCGCCTTGCCAGTCACTATGTGCAAAGATGCTCGCAAAGAGAGAGGGGCGCCGACGCGGCACTCGACACGAAATGCGACAAGCGACCGTACGAACGGTCGAACGAAACGGCCACATCCGGTGTGGTCTAGTGGCGCCGGCACGGTAGCTCAGCGTGTTCGGTCAGAGGGTTAGCAGCCCTCTGTAATAAAAAAAACTGAGCTAATCGATCAACAACGAACTATACGGCTGTCTTACGACGTCCGCCCCGAGCAGATGCAACGAACAAAAGGAATCAAAACGAGATTTAAAAAAAAAAAAAAAAAAAAAAAAAAAGTGGCTAGGATACCTGGCTTTCACCCAGGAGGCCCGGGTTCGATTCCCGGTACCGGAACGGAATTTTTTCCACACGAATCGTGACAGGTTTGAGCTGTCCGAGCGGCCGTTTCCCGTCCTGCTCGCAATATAGCTACTGTTTCGTGACCGTCAGCAGAATATAGACTAGGGAAGCAGACACACGACGACCATAGAAATGGTGTATGGCTTCATGCCACCTGTTTCCAGCGTAGGGCTGAGCAACTGCATCTGCCGAGGCCCGTTAGCTCAGTTGGTTAGAGCGTCGTGCTAATAACGCGAAGGTCGTGGGTTCGATCCCCCCACGGGCCACTACTCTTTTACTACTACGAAAAGGCAGCGCCGATTTCAGCTGGCGAGTGTGATGACCAGAAGATCATCACCCTGCGTGGAAGTTGACAGAGGATCCGAACCCGACTCGTCGGGAAGCGCTACAGCATTCACTCGGCAATGGCCATAATATCTTGAATACACTGGTTCTCAACCGATAAAGAGAAAATGAAAGAAAGTGTCCGATTGCCGATGCGTAACAACTTTGGCCCTTGTCAGTACTTGGGCGGGTGAGCGCATGGGAACACAGGGCACTATTTGCACTTTTACTTCCTATTTTTGTTTCTCCTTTGTTTTCGGAGCTACAGCCCGATTCGGTCAGGGAGACGCCACCGTGAAATGAAGGGGACGTGCTGTGTGTCCATCGCCTCGCCTCTCCTTAGCTCTCTCAGTCGTTTCTCGTGCTTGTCGTTTTGATAAAGGCCGATTTGAGAGCGTCAGCTCTCGCGTCAGCTGAGCAAAGTCGAGACAAGTCGAGACACACTAAGGGCTGGTATGCAGCGAGTAAGAGGGCGAAAAAACAATAATTTAAGAGCGCGTGGCAAAAGTACTCATACGCGAAATTAAAAGCCTGCTGCGGTGGCCGGGAATCGAACCCGGATCAACTGCTTGGAAGGCAACTATGCTGACCATTACACCACCACCGCACAAGCGAGCGCAGCGCGTCCGCGCTGTATCGGCTTCCCGCCAGTCGGCAGCGGCCGAAGGTGATCGTACCTGGCAGGCGCATTTCGAGGCAGGCTAGGGGAGCACATCCAGACGCATTCGGACAGCGTATCCGCGCACATTTCGCATCCTTTGGCAAGAGTTGGGCGCCGGCGACGCAAGAGTACGCAGAGGACCGCGTTCTGGCGGCATTTTTAAGCAGTGCAGTGCAGGATTCAGCGTCTGCAGCATCTTTCCCACAGAATGCTACGGCGCTTGACGGCAGTCCCACTTTCCCTTGAGACATCTGCTCGGGAAGCAGCGTCAAGTTACCGCTGGCCCCAGCATCGGTGGTTCAGTGGTAGAATGCTCGCCTGCCACGCGGGCGGCCCGGGTTCGATTCCCGGCCGATGCATCATTTTGCTTTTCCCGCGATGATGCTGCCGCGTGGCTTGAGCGCTTGAGATGCACGATCCACAAGAATGTGTAGCTGGATTTCCCTTGAGAAGGACCGAGAACGCAGCACTCGCGGGTCCCCACTAGGACGCTCGCATCATGTTCTACAGACTAGCGTCGGCCTGGCCTCACAAGTTGCCGGGTCCGGGTGCCTCCGAGGCTCTGAACTTTAACGACAAGGAGTGCTGCCTATCGTTGCAACAGCTGCAGCAGCACCGCAATCAACTGGGCCGGCAGTGCACGTGTAGCAACAGAACACGTTATCCAGGAAGTACAGTGTCTCTACGTCTAATATTGGGTACGGCATTTACCCAGTTTGCAGGACAAGCGGTGCACCCGTGCCTCGGTAGCGCAGTAGGCAGCGCGTAAGTCTCATAATCTTAAGGTCGTGAGTTCGATCCTCACCCGGGGCATTTAATTTTCTGTGACTGATGGTGGTGCTGTTGCTAGGGCGCCAACGTATTTCTTGTTTGTTATCCACAACGTTTCAACGCTTCAGCGGGAAAATGTTTACTTCCTGTTATTGCTACTTACAGCTTCCCTTTTCCTCTTCTTCCAGCAGAGCATGAAGCCAAAAGCATTGCTCTGCGACGTTTGAGGTGCGCGCCTTGCCAGTCACTATGTGCAAAGATGCTCGCAAAGAGAGAGGGGCGCCGACGCGGCACTCGACACGAAATGCGACAAGCGACCGTACGAACGGTCGAACGAAACGGCCACATCCGGTGTGGTCTAGTGGCGCCGGCACGGTAGCTCAGCGTGTTCGATCAGAGGGTTAGCAGCCCTCTGTAATAAAAAAAACTGAGCTAATCGATCAACAACGAACTATACGGCTGTCTTACGACGTCCGCCCCGAGCAGATGCAACGAACAAAAGGAATCAAAACGAGATTTAAAAAAAAAAAAAAAAAAAAAAAAAAAGTGGCTAGGATACCTGGCTTTCACCCAGGAGGCCCGGGTTCGATTCCCGGTACCGGAACGGAATTTTTTCCACACGAATCGTGACAGGTTTGAGCTGTCCGAGCGGCCGTTTCCCGTCCTGCTCGCAATATAGCTACTGTTTCGTGACCGTCAGCAGAATATAGACTAGGGAAGCAGACACACGACGACCATAGAAATGGTGTATGGCTTCATGCCACCTGTTTCCAGCGTAGGGCTGAGCAACTGCATCTGCCGAGGCCCGTTAGCTCAGTTGGTTAGAGCGTCGTGCTAATAACGCGAAGGTCGTGGGTTCGATCCCCCCACGGGCCACTACTCTTTTACTACTACGAAAAGGCAGCGCCGATTTCAGCTGGCGAGTGTGATGACCAGAAGATCATCACCCTGCGTGGAAGTTGACAGAGGATCCGAACCCGACTCGTCGGGAAGCGCTACAGCATTCACTCGGCAATGGCCATAATATCTTGAATACACTGGTTCTCAACCGATAAAGAGAAAATGAAAGAAAGTGTCCGATTGCCGATGCGTAACAACTTTGGCCCTTGTCAGTACTTGGGCGGGTGAGCGCATGGGAACACAGGGCACTATTTGCACTTTTACTTCCTATTTTTGTTTCTCCTTTGTTTTCGGAGCTACAGCCCGATTCGGTCAGGGAGACGCCACCGTGAAATGAAGGGGACGTGCTGTGTGTCCATCGCCTCGCCTCTCCTTAGCTCTCTCAGTCGTTTCTCGTGCTTGTCGTTTTGATAAAGGCCGATTTGAGAGCGTCAGCTCTCGCGTCAGCTGAGCAAAGTCGAGACAAGTCGAGACACACTAAGGGCTGGTATGCAGCGAGTAAGAGGGCGAAAAAACAATAATTTAAGAGCGCGTGGCAAAAGTACTCATACGCGAAATTAAAAGCCTGCTGCGGTGGCCGGGAATCGAACCCGGATCAACTGCTTGGAAGGCAACTATGCTGACCATTACACCACCACCGCACAAGCGAGCGCAGCGCGTCCGCGCTGTATCGGCTTCCCGCCAGTCGGCAGCGGCCGAAGGTGATCGTACCTGGCAGGCGCATTTCGAGGCAGGCTAGGGGAGCACATCCAGACGCATTCGGACAGCGTATCCGCGCACATTTCGCATCCTTTGGCAAGAGTTGGGCGCCGGCGACGCAAGAGTACGCAGAGGACCGCGTTCTGGCGGCATTTTTAAGCAGTGCAGTGCAGGATTCAGCGTCTGCAGCATCTTTCCCACAGAATGCTACGGCGCTTGACGGCAGTCCCACTTTCCCTTGAGACATCTGCTCGGGAAGCAGCGTCAAGTTACCGCTGGCCCCAGCATCGGTGGTTCAGTGGTAGAATGCTCGCCTGCCACGCGGGCGGCCCGGGTTCGATTCCCGGCCGATGCATCATTTTGCTTTTCCCGCGATGATGCTGCCGCGTGGCTTGAGCGCTTGAGATGCACGATCCACAAGAATGTGTAGCTGGATTTCCCTTGAGAAGGACCGAGAACGCAGCACTCGCGGGTCCCCACTAGGACGCTCGCATCATGTTCTACAGACTAGCGTCGGCCTGGCCTCACAAGTTGCCGGGTCCGGGTGCCTCCGAGGCTCTGAACTTTAACGACAAGGAGTGCTGCCTATCGTTGCAACAGCTGCAGCAGCACCGCAATCAACTGGGCCGGCAGTGCACGTGTAGCAACAGAACACGTTATCCAGGAAGTACAGTGTCTCTACGTCTAATATTGGGTACGGCATTTACCCAGTTTGCAGGACAAGCGGTGCACCCGTGCCTCGGTAGCGCAGTAGGCAGCGCGTAAGTCTCATAATCTTAAGGTCGTGAGTTCGATCCTCACCCGGGGCATTTAATTTTCTGTGACTGATGGTGGTGCTGTTGCTAGGGCGCCAACGTATTTCTTGTTTGTTATCCACAACGTTTCAACGCTTCAGCGGGAAAATGTTTACTTCCTGTTATTGCTACTTACAGCTTCCCTTTTCCTCTTCTTCCAGCAGAGCATGAAGCCAAAAGCATTGCTCTGCGACGTTTGAGGTGCGCGCCTTGCCAGTCACTATGTGCAAAGATGCTCGCAAAGAGAGAGGGGCGCCGACGCGGCACTCGACACGAAATGCGACAAGCGACCGTACGAACGGTCGAACGAAACGGCCACATCCGGTGTGGTCTAGTGGCGCCGGCACGGTAGCTCAGCGTGTTCGATCAGAGGGTTAGCAGCCCTCTGTAATAAAAAAAACTGAGCTAATCGATCAACAACGAACTATACGGCTGTCTTACGACGTCCGCCCCGAGCAGATGCAACGAACAAAAGGAATCAAAACGAGATTTAAAAAAAAAAAAAAAAAAAAAAAAAAAGTGGCTAGGATACCTGGCTTTCACCCAGGAGGCCCGGGTTCGATTCCCGGTACCGGAACGGAATTTTTTCCACACGAATCGTGACAGGTTTGAGCTGTCCGAGCGGCCGTTTCCCGTCCTGCTCGCAATATAGCTACTGTTTCGTGACCGTCAGCAGAATATAGACTAGGGAAGCAGACACACGACGACCATAGAAATGGTGTATGGCTTCATGCCACCTGTTTCCAGCGTAGGGCTGAGCAACTGCATCTGCCGAGGCCCGTTAGCTCAGTTGGTTAGAGCGTCGTGCTAATAACGCGAAGGTCGTGGGTTCGATCCCCCCACGGGCCACTACTCTTTTACTACTACGAAAAGGCAGCGCCGATTTCAGCTGGCGAGTGTGATGACCAGAAGATCATCACCCTGCGTGGAAGTTGACAGAGGATCCGAACCCGACTCGTCGGGAAGCGCTACAGCATTCACTCGGCAATGGCCATAATATCTTGAATACACTGGTTCTCAACCGATAAAGAGAAAATGAAAGAAAGTGTCCGATTGCCGATGCGTAACAACTTTGGCCCTTGTCAGTACTTGGGCGGGTGAGCGCATGGGAACACAGGGCACTATTTGCACTTTTACTTCCTATTTTTGTTTCTCCTTTGTTTTCGGAGCTACAGCCCGATTCGGTCAGGGAGACGCCACCGTGAAATGAAGGGGACGTGCTGTGTGTCCATCGCCTCGCCTCTCCTTAGCTCTCTCAGTCGTTTCTCGTGCTTGTCGTTTTGATAAAGGCCGATTTGAGAGCGTCAGCTCTCGCGTCAGCTGAGCAAAGTCGAGACAAGTCGAGACACACTAAGGGCTGGTATGCAGCGAGTAAGAGGGCGAAAAAACAATAATTTAAGAGCGCGTGGCAAAAGTACTCATACGCGAAATTAAAAGCCTGCTGCGGTGGCCGGGAATCGAACCCGGATCAACTGCTTGGAAGGCAACTATGCTGACCATTACACCACCACCGCACAAGCGAGCGCAGCGCGTCCGCGCTGTATCGGCTTCCCGCCAGTCGGCAGCGGCCGAAGGTGATCGTACCTGGCAGGCGCATTTCGAGGCAGGCTAGGGGAGCACATCCAGACGCATTCGGACAGCGTATCCGCGCACATTTCGCATCCTTTGGCAAGAGTTGGGCGCCGGCGACGCAAGAGTACGCAGAGGACCGCGTTCTGGCGGCATTTTTAAGCAGTGCAGTGCAGGATTCAGCGTCTGCAGCATCTTTCCCACAGAATGCTACGGCGCTTGACGGCAGTCCCACTTTCCCTTGAGACATCTGCTCGGGAAGCAGCGTCAAGTTACCGCTGGCCCCAGCATCGGTGGTTCAGTGGTAGAATGCTCGCCTGCCACGCGGGCGGCCCGGGTTCGATTCCCGGCCGATGCATCATTTTGCTTTTCCCGCGATGATGCTGCCGCGTGGCTTGAGCGCTTGAGATGCACGATCCACAAGAATGTGTAGCTGGATTTCCCTTGAGAAGGACCGAGAACGCAGCACTCGCGGGTCCCCACTAGGACGCTCGCATCATGTTCTACAGACTAGCGTCGGCCTGGCCTCACAAGTTGCCGGGTCCGGGTGCCTCCGAGGCTCTGAACTTTAACGACAAGGAGTGCTGCCTATCGTTGCAACAGCTGCAGCAGCACCGCAATCAACTGGGCCGGCAGTGCACGTGTAGCAACAGAACACGTTATCCAGGAAGTACAGTGTCTCTACGTCTAATATTGGGTACGGCATTTACCCAGTTTGCAGGACAAGCGGTGCACCCGTGCCTCGGTAGCGCAGTAGGCAGCGCGTAAGTCTCATAATCTTAAGGTCGTGAGTTCGATCCTCACCCGGGGCATTTAATTTTCTGTGACTGATGGTGGTGCTGTTGCTAGGGCGCCAACGTATTTCTTGTTTGTTATCCACAACGTTTCAACGCTTCAGCGGGAAAATGTTTACTTCCTGTTATTGCTACTTACAGCTTCCCTTTTCCTCTTCTCCCAGCAGAGCATGAAGCCAAAAGCATTGCTCTGCGACGTTTGAGGTGCGCGCCTTGCCAGTCACTATGTGCAAAGATGCTCGCAAAGAGAGAGGGGCGCCGACGCGGCACTCGACACGAAATGCGACAAGCGACCGTACGAACGGTCGAACGAAACGGCCACATCCGGTGTGGTCTAGTGGCGCCGGCACGGTAGCTCAGCGTGTTGGGTCAGAGGGTTAGCAGCCCTTTGTAATAAAAAAAACTGAGCTAATCGATCAACAACGAACTATACGGCTGTCTTACGACGTCCGCCCCGAGCAGATGCAACGAACAAAAGGAATCAAAACGAGATTTAAAAAAAAAAAAAAAAAAAAAAAAAAAAAAAAAAGTGGCTAGGATACCTGGCTTTCACCCAGGAGGCCCGGGTTCGATTCCCGGTACCGGAACGGAATTTTTTCCACACGAATCGTGACAGGTTTGAGCTGTCCGAGCGGCCGTTTCCCGTCCTGCTCGCAATATAGCTACTGTTTCGTGACCGTCAGCAGAATATAGACTAGGGAAGCAGACACACGACGACCATAGAAATGGTGTATGGCTTCATGCCACCTGTTTCCAGCGTAGGGCTGAGCAACTGCATCTGCCGAGGCCCGTTAGCTCAGTTGGTTAGAGCGTCGTGCTAATAACGCGAAGGTCGTGGGTTCGATCCCCCCACGGGCCACTACTCTTTTACTACTACGAAAAGGCAGCGCCGATTTCAGCTGGCGAGTGTGATGACCAGAAGATCATCACCCTGCGTGGAAGTTGACAGAGGATCCGAACCCGACTCGTCGGGAAGCGCTACAGCATTCACTCGGCAATGGCCATAATATCTTGAATACACTGGTTCTCAACCGATAAAGAGAAAATGAAAGAAAGTGTCCGATTGCCGATGCGTAACAACTTTGGCCCTTGTCAGTACTTGGGCGGGTGAGCGCATGGGAACACAGGGCACTATTTGCACTTTTACTTCCTATTTTTGTTTCTCCTTTGTTTTCGGAGCTACAGCCCGATTCGGTCAGGGAGACGCCACCGTGAAATGAAGGGGACGTGCTGTGTGTCCATCGCCTCGCCTCTCCTTAGCTCTCTCAGTCGTTTCTCGTGCTTGTCGTTTTGATAAAGGCCGATTTGAGAGCGTCAGCTCTCGCGTCAGCTGAGCAAAGTCGAGACAAGTCGAGACACACTAAGGGCTGGTATGCAGCGAGTAAGAGGGCGAAAAAACAATAATTTAAGAGCGCGTGGCAAAAGTACTCATACGCGAAATTAAAAGCCTGCTGCGGTGGCCGGGAATCGAACCCGGATCAACTGCTTGGAAGGCAACTATGCTGACCATTACACCACCACCGCACAAGCGAGCGCAGCGCGTCCGCGCTGTATCGGCTTCCCGCCAGTCGGCAGCGGCCGAAGGTGATCGTACCTGGCAGGCGCATTTCGAGGCAGGCTAGGGGAGCACATCCAGACGCATTCGGACAGCGTATCCGCGCACATTTCGCATCCTTTGGCAAGAGTTGGGCGCCGGCGACGCAAGAGTACGCAGAGGACCGCGTTCTGGCGGCATTTTTAAGCAGTGCAGTGCAGGATTCAGCGTCTGCAGCATCTTTCCCACAGAATGCTACGGCGCTTGACGGCAGTCCCACTTTCCCTTGAGACATCTGCTCGGGAAGCAGCGTCAAGTTACCGCTGGCCCCAGCATCGGTGGTTCAGTGGTAGAATGCTCGCCTGCCACGCGGGCGGCCCGGGTTCGATTCCCGGCCGATGCATCATTTTGCTTTTCCCGCGATGATGCTGCCGCGTGGCTTGAGCGCTTGAGATGCACGATCCACAAGAATGTGTAGCTGGATTTCCCTTGAGAAGGACCGAGAACGCAGCACTCGCGGGTCCCCACTAGGACGCTCGCATCATGTTCTACAGACTAGCGTCGGCCTGGCCTCACAAGTTGCCGGGTCCGGGTGCCTCCGAGGCTCTGAACTTTAACGACAAGGAGTGCTGCCTATCGTTGCAACAGCTGCAGCAGCACCGCAATCAACTGGGCCGGCAGTGCACGTGTAGCAACAGAACACGTTATCCAGGAAGTACAGTGTCTCTACGTCTAATATTGGGTACGGCATTTACCCAGTTTGCAGGACAAGCGGTGCACCCGTGCCTCGGTAGCGCAGTAGGCAGCGCGTAAGTCTCATAATCTTAAGGTCGTGAGTTCGATCCTCACCCGGGGCATTTAATTTTCTGTGACTGATGGTGGTGCTGTTGCTAGGGCGCCAACGTATTTCTTGTTTGTTATCCACAACGTTTCAACGCTTCAGCGGGAAAATGTTTACTTCCTGTTATTGCTACTTACAGCTTCCCTTTTCCTCTTCTCCCAGCAGAGCATGAAGCCAAAAGCATTGCTCTGCGACGTTTGAGGTGCGCGCCTTGCCAGTCACTATGTGCAAAGATGCTCGCAAAGAGAGAGGGGCGCCGACGCGGCACTCGACACGAAATGCGACAAGCGACCGTACGAACGGTCGAACGAAACGGCCACATCCGGTGTGGTCTAGTGGCGCCGGCACGGTAGCTCAGCGTGTTGGGTCAGAGGGTTAGCAGCCCTTTGTAATAAAAAAAACTGAGCTAATCGATCAACAACGAACTATACGGCTGTCTTACGACGTCCGCCCCGAGCAGATGCAACGAACAAAAGGAATCAAAACGAGATTTAAAAAAAAAAAAAAAAAAAAAAAAAAAAAAAAGTGGCTAGGATACCTGGCTTTCACCCAGGAGGCCCGGGTTCGATTCCCGGTACCGGAACGGAATTTTTTCCACACGAATCGTGACAGGTTTGAGCTGTCCGAGCGGCCGTTTCCCGTCCTGCTCGCAATATAGCTACTGTTTCGTGACCGTCAGCAGAATATAGACTAGGGAAGCAGACACACGACGACCATAGAAATGGTGTATGGCTTCATGCCACCTGTTTCCAGCGTAGGGCTGAGCAACTGCATCTGCCGAGGCCCGTTAGCTCAGTTGGTTAGAGCGTCGTGCTAATAACGCGAAGGTCGTGGGTTCGATCCCCCCACGGGCCACTACTCTTTTACTACTACGAAAAGGCAGCGCCGATTTCAGCTGGCGAGTGTGATGACCAGAAGATCATCACCCTGCGTGGAAGTTGACAGAGGATCCGAACCCGACTCGTCGGGAAGCGCTACAGCATTCACTCGGCAATGGCCATAATATCTTGAATACACTGGTTCTCAACCGATAAAGAGAAAATGAAAGAAAGTGTCCGATTGCCGATGCGTAACAACTTTGGCCCTTGTCAGTACTTGGGCGGGTGAGCGCATGGGAACACAGGGCACTATTTGCACTTTTACTTCCTATTTTTGTTTCTCCTTTGTTTTCGGAGCTACAGCCCGATTCGGTCAGGGAGACGCCACCGTGAAATGAAGGGGACGTGCTGTGTGTCCATCGCCTCGCCTCTCCTTAGCTCTCTCAGTCGTTTCTCGTGCTTGTCGTTTTGATAAAGGCCGATTTGAGAGCGTCAGCTCTCGCGTCAGCTGAGCAAAGTCGAGACAAGTCGAGACACACTAAGGGCTGGTATGCAGCGAGTAAGAGGGCGAAAAAACAATAATTTAAGAGCGCGTGGCAAAAGTACTCATACGCGAAATTAAAAGCCTGCTGCGGTGGCCGGGAATCGAACCCGGATCAACTGCTTGGAAGGCAACTATGCTGACCATTACACCACCACCGCACAAGCGAGCGCAGCGCGTCCGCGCTGTATCGGCTTCCCGCCAGTCGGCAGCGGCCGAAGGTGATCGTACCTGGCAGGCGCATTTCGAGGCAGGCTAGGGGAGCACATCCAGACGCATTCGGACAGCGTATCCGCGCACATTTCGCATCCTTTGGCAAGAGTTGGGCGCCGGCGACGCAAGAGTACGCAGAGGACCGCGTTCTGGCGGCATTTTTAAGCAGTGCAGTGCAGGATTCAGCGTCTGCAGCATCTTTCCCACAGAATGCTACGGCGCTTGACGGCAGTCCCACTTTCCCTTGAGACATCTGCTCGGGAAGCAGCGTCAAGTTACCGCTGGCCCCAGCATCGGTGGTTCAGTGGTAGAATGCTCGCCTGCCACGCGGGCGGCCCGGGTTCGATTCCCGGCCGATGCATCATTTTGCTTTTCCCGCGATGATGCTGCCGCGTGGCTTGAGCGCTTGAGATGCACGATCCACAAGAATGTGTAGCTGGATTTCCCTTGAGAAGGACCGAGAACGCAGCACTCGCGGGTCCCCACTAGGACGCTCGCATCATGTTCTACAGACTAGCGTCGGCCTGGCCTCACAAGTTGCCGGGTCCGGGTGCCTCCGAGGCTCTGAACTTTAACGACAAGGAGTGCTGCCTATCGTTGCAACAGCTGCAGCAGCACCGCAATCAACTGGGCCGGCAGTGCACGTGTAGCAACAGAACACGTTATCCAGGAAGTACAGTGTCTCTACGTCTAATATTGGGTACGGCATTTACCCAGTTTGCAGGACAAGCGGTGCACCCGTGCCTCGGTAGCGCAGTAGGCAGCGCGTAAGTCTCATAATCTTAAGGTCGTGAGTTCGATCCTCACCCGGGGCATTTAATTTTCTGTGACTGATGGTGGTGCTGTTGCTAGGGCGCCAACGTATTTCTTGTTTGTTATCCACAACGTTTCAACGCTTCAGCGGGAAAATGTTTACTTCCTGTTATTGCTACTTACAGCTTCCCTTTTCCTCTTCTCCCAGCAGAGCATGAAGCCAAAAGCATTGCTCTGCGACGTTTGAGGTGCGCGCCTTGCCAGTCACTATGTGCAAAGATGCTCGCAAAGAGAGAGGGGCGCCGACGCGGCACTCGACACGAAATGCGACAAGCGACCGTACGAACGGTCGAACGAAACGGCCACATCCGGTGTGGTCTAGTGGCGCCGGCACGGTAGCTCAGCGTGTTGGGTCAGAGGGTTAGCAGCCCTTTGTAATAAAAAAAACTGAGCTAATCGATCAACAACGAACTATACGGCTGTCTTACGACGTCCGCCCCGAGCAGATGCAACGAACAAAAGGAATCAAAACGAGATTTAAAAAAAAAAAAAAAAAAAAAAAAAAAAAAAAAGTGGCTAGGATACCTGGCTTTCACCCAGGAGGCCCGGGTTCGATTCCCGGTACCGGAACGGAATTTTTTCCACACGAATCGTGACAGGTTTGAGCTGTCCGAGCGGCCGTTTCCCGTCCTGCTCGCAATATAGCTACTGTTTCGTGACCGTCAGCAGAATATAGACTAGGGAAGCAGACACACGACGACCATAGAAATGGTGTATGGCTTCATGCCACCTGTTTCCAGCGTAGGGCTGAGCAACTGCATCTGCCGAGGCCCGTTAGCTCAGTTGGTTAGAGCGTCGTGCTAATAACGCGAAGGTCGTGGGTTCGATCCCCCCACGGGCCACTACTCTTTTACTACTACGAAAAGGCAGCGCCGATTTCAGCTGGCGAGTGTGATGACCAGAAGATCATCACCCTGCGTGGAAGTTGACAGAGGATCCGAACCCGACTCGTCGGGAAGCGCTACAGCATTCACTCGGCAATGGCCATAATATCTTGAATACACTGGTTCTCAACCGATAAAGAGAAAATGAAAGAAAGTGTCCGATTGCCGATGCGTAACAACTTTGGCCCTTGTCAGTACTTGGGCGGGTGAGCGCATGGGAACACAGGGCACTATTTGCACTTTTACTTCCTATTTTTGTTTCTCCTTTGTTTTCGGAGCTACAGCCCGATTCGGTCAGGGAGACGCCACCGTGAAATGAAGGGGACGTGCTGTGTGTCCATCGCCTCGCCTCTCCTTAGCTCTCTCAGTCGTTTCTCGTGCTTGTCGTTTTGATAAAGGCCGATTTGAGAGCGTCAGCTCTCGCGTCAGCTGAGCAAAGTCGAGACAAGTCGAGACACACTAAGGGCTGGTATGCAGCGAGTAAGAGGGCGAAAAAACAATAATTTAAGAGCGCGTGGCAAAAGTACTCATACGCGAAATTAAAAGCCTGCTGCGGTGGCCGGGAATCGAACCCGGATCAACTGCTTGGAAGGCAACTATGCTGACCATTACACCACCACCGCACAAGCGAGCGCAGCGCGTCCGCGCTGTATCGGCTTCCCGCCAGTCGGCAGCGGCCGAAGGTGATCGTACCTGGCAGGCGCATTTCGAGGCAGGCTAGGGGAGCACATCCAGACGCATTCGGACAGCGTATCCGCGCACATTTCGCATCCTTTGGCAAGAGTTGGGCGCCGGCGACGCAAGAGTACGCAGAGGACCGCGTTCTGGCGGCATTTTTAAGCAGTGCAGTGCAGGATTCAGCGTCTGCAGCATCTTTCCCACAGAATGCTACGGCGCTTGACGGCAGTCCCACTTTCCCTTGAGACATCTGCTCGGGAAGCAGCGTCAAGTTACCGCTGGCCCCAGCATCGGTGGTTCAGTGGTAGAATGCTCGCCTGCCACGCGGGCGGCCCGGGTTCGATTCCCGGCCGATGCATCATTTTGCTTTTCCCGCGATGATGCTGCCGCGTGGCTTGAGCGCTTGAGATGCACGATCCACAAGAATGTGTAGCTGGATTTCCCTTGAGAAGGACCGAGAACGCAGCACTCGCGGGTCCCCACTAGGACGCTCGCATCATGTTCTACAGACTAGCGTCGGCCTGGCCTCACAAGTTGCCGGGTCCGGGTGCCTCCGAGGCTCTGAACTTTAACGACAAGGAGTGCTGCCTATCGTTGCAACAGCTGCAGCAGCACCGCAATCAACTGGGCCGGCAGTGCACGTGTAGCAACAGAACACGTTATCCAGGAAGTACAGTGTCTCTACGTCTAATATTGGGTACGGCATTTACCCAGTTTGCAGGACAAGCGGTGCACCCGTGCCTCGGTAGCGCAGTAGGCAGCGCGTAAGTCTCATAATCTTAAGGTCGTGAGTTCGATCCTCACCCGGGGCATTTAATTTTCTGTGACTGATGGTGGTGCTGTTGCTAGGGCGCCAACGTATTTCTTGTTTGTTATCCACAACGTTTCAACGCTTCAGCGGGAAAATGTTTACTTCCTGTTATTGCTACTTACAGCTTCCCTTTTCCTCTTCTCCCAGCAGAGCATGAAGCCAAAAGCATTGCTCTGCGACGTTTGAGGTGCGCGCCTTGCCAGTCACTATGTGCAAAGATGCTCGCAAAGAGAGAGGGGCGCCGACGCGGCACTCGACACGAAATGCGACAAGCGACCGTACGAACGGTCGAACGAAACGGCCACATCCGGTGTGGTCTAGTGGCGCCGGCACGGTAGCTCAGCGTGTTGGGTCAGAGGGTTAGCAGCCCTTTGTAATAAAAAAAACTGAGCTAATCGATCAACAACGAACTATACGGCTGTCTTACGACGTCCGCCCCGAGCAGATGCAACGAACAAAAGGAATCAAAACGAGATTTAAAAAAAAAAAAAAAAAAAAAAAAAAAAAAAAAGTGGCTAGGATACCTGGCTTTCACCCAGGAGGCCCGGGTTCGATTCCCGGTACCGGAACGGAATTTTTTCCACACGAATCGTGACAGGTTTGAGCTGTCCGAGCGGCCGTTTCCCGTCCTGCTCGCAATATAGCTACTGTTTCGTGACCGTCAGCAGAATATAGACTAGGGAAGCAGACACACGACGACCATAGAAATGGTGTATGGCTTCATGCCACCTGTTTCCAGCGTAGGGCTGAGCAACTGCATCTGCCGAGGCCCGTTAGCTCAGTTGGTTAGAGCGTCGTGCTAATAACGCGAAGGTCGTGGGTTCGATCCCCCCACGGGCCACTACTCTTTTACTACTACGAAAAGGCAGCGCCGATTTCAGCTGGCGAGTGTGATGACCAGAAGATCATCACCCTGCGTGGAAGTTGACAGAGGATCCGAACCCGACTCGTCGGGAAGCGCTACAGCATTCACTCGGCAATGGCCATAATATCTTGAATACACTGGTTCTCAACCGATAAAGAGAAAATGAAAGAAAGTGTCCGATTGCCGATGCGTAACAACTTTGGCCCTTGTCAGTACTTGGGCGGGTGAGCGCATGGGAACACAGGGCACTATTTGCACTTTTACTTCCTATTTTTGTTTCTCCTTTGTTTTCGGAGCTACAGCCCGATTCGGTCAGGGAGACGCCACCGTGAAATGAAGGGGACGTGCTGTGTGTCCATCGCCTCGCCTCTCCTTAGCTCTCTCAGTCGTTTCTCGTGCTTGTCGTTTTGATAAAGGCCGATTTGAGAGCGTCAGCTCTCGCGTCAGCTGAGCAAAGTCGAGACAAGTCGAGACACACTAAGGGCTGGTATGCAGCGAGTAAGAGGGCGAAAAAACAATAATTTAAGAGCGCGTGGCAAAAGTACTCATACGCGAAATTAAAAGCCTGCTGCGGTGGCCGGGAATCGAACCCGGATCAACTGCTTGGAAGGCAACTATGCTGACCATTACACCACCACCGCACAAGCGAGCGCAGCGCGTCCGCGCTGTATCGGCTTCCCGCCAGTCGGCAGCGGCCGAAGGTGATCGTACCTGGCAGGCGCATTTCGAGGCAGGCTAGGGGAGCACATCCAGACGCATTCGGACAGCGTATCCGCGCACATTTCGCATCCTTTGGCAAGAGTTGGGCGCCGGCGACGCAAGAGTACGCAGAGGACCGCGTTCTGGCGGCATTTTTAAGCAGTGCAGTGCAGGATTCAGCGTCTGCAGCATCTTTCCCACAGAATGCTACGGCGCTTGACGGCAGTCCCACTTTCCCTTGAGACATCTGCTCGGGAAGCAGCGTCAAGTTACCGCTGGCCCCAGCATCGGTGGTTCAGTGGTAGAATGCTCGCCTGCCACGCGGGCGGCCCGGGTTCGATTCCCGGCCGATGCATCATTTTGCTTTTCCCGCGATGATGCTGCCGCGTGGCTTGAGCGCTTGAGATGCACGATCCACAAGAATGTGTAGCTGGATTTCCCTTGAGAAGGACCGAGAACGCAGCACTCGCGGGTCCCCACTAGGACGCTCGCATCATGTTCTACAGACTAGCGTCGGCCTGGCCTCACAAGTTGCCGGGTCCGGGTGCCTCCGAGGCTCTGAACTTTAACGACAAGGAGTGCTGCCTATCGTTGCAACAGCTGCAGCAGCACCGCAATCAACTGGGCCGGCAGTGCACGTGTAGCAACAGAACACGTTATCCAGGAAGTACAGTGTCTCTACGTCTAATATTGGGTACGGCATTTACCCAGTTTGCAGGACAAGCGGTGCACCCGTGCCTCGGTAGCGCAGTAGGCAGCGCGTAAGTCTCATAATCTTAAGGTCGTGAGTTCGATCCTCACCCGGGGCATTTAATTTTCTGTGACTGATGGTGGTGCTGTTGCTAGGGCGCCAACGTATTTCTTGTTTGTTATCCACAACGTTTCAACGCTTCAGCGGGAAAATGTTTACTTCCTGTTATTGCTACTTACAGCTTCCCTTTTCCTCTTCTCCCAGCAGAGCATGAAGCCAAAAGCATTGCTCTGCGACGTTTGAGGTGCGCGCCTTGCCAGTCACTAGGTGCAAAGATGCTCGCAAAGAGAGAGGGGCGCCGACGCGGCACTCGACACGAAATGCGACAAGCGACCGTACGAACGGTCGAACGAAACGGCCACATCCGGTGTGGTCTAGTGGCGCCGGCACGGTAGCTCAGCGTGTTGGGTCAGAGGGTTAGCAGCCCTTTGTAATAAAAAAAACTGAGCTAATCGATCAACAACAAACTATACGGCTGTCTTACGACGTCCGCCCCGAGCAGATGCAACGAACAAAAGGAATCAAAACGAGATTTAAAAAAAAAAAAAAAAAAAAAAAAAAAAAAAAGTGGCTAGGATACCTGGCTTTCACCCAGGAGGCCCGGGTTCGATTCCCGGTACCGGAACGGAATTTTTTCCACACGAATCGTGACAGGTTTGAGCTGTCCGAGCGGCCGTTTCCCGTCCTGCTCGCAATATAGCTACTGTTTCGTGACCGTCAGCAGAATATAGACTAGGGAAGCAGACACACGACGACCATAGAAATGGTGTATGGCTTCATGCCACCTGTTTCCAGCGTAGGGCTGAGCAACTGCATCTGCCGAGGCCCGTTAGCTCAGTTGGTTAGAGCGTCGTGCTAATAACGCGAAGGTCGTGGGTTCGATCCCCCCACGGGCCACTACTCTTTTACTACTACGAAAAGGCAGCGCCGATTTCAGCTGGCGAGTGTGATGACCAGAAGATCATCACCCTGCGTGGAAGTTGACAGAGGATCCGAACCCGACTCGTCGGGAAGCGCTACAGCATTCACTCGGCAATGGCCATAATATCTTGAATACACTGGTTCTCAACCGATAAAGAGAAAATGAAAGAAAGTGTCCGATTGCCGATGCGTAACAACTTTGGCCCTTGTCAGTACTTGGGCGGGTGAGCGCATGGGAACACAGGGCACTATTTGCACTTTTACTTCCTATTTTTGTTTCTCCTTTGTTTTCGGAGCTACAGCCCGATTCGGTCAGGGAGACGCCACCGTGAAATGAAGGGGACGTGCTGTGTGTCCATCGCCTCGCCTCTCCTTAGCTCTCTCAGTCGTTTCTCGTGCTTGTCGTTTTGATAAAGGCCGATTTGAGAGCGTCAGCTCTCGCGTCAGCTGAGCAAAGTCGAGACAAGTCGAGACACACTAAGGGCTGGTATGCAGCGAGTAAGAGGGCGAAAAAACAATAATTTAAGAGCGCGTGGCAAAAGTACTCATACGCGAAATTAAAAGCCTGCTGCGGTGGCCGGGAATCGAACCCGGATCAACTGCTTGGAAGGCAACTATGCTGACCATTACACCACCACCGCACAAGCGAGCGCAGCGCGTCCGCGCTGTATCGGCTTCCCGCCAGTCGGCAGCGGCCGAAGGTGATCGTACCTGGCAGGCGCATTTCGAGGCAGGCTAGGGGAGCACATCCAGACGCATTCGGACAGCGTATCCGCGCACATTTCGCATCCTTTGGCAAGAGTTGGGCGCCGGCGACGCAAGAGTACGCAGAGGACCGCGTTCTGGCGGCATTTTTAAGCAGTGCAGTGCAGGATTCAGCGTCTGCAGCATCTTTCCCACAGAATGCTACGGCGCTTGACGGCAGTCCCACTTTCCCTTGAGACATCTGCTCGGGAAGCAGCGTCAAGTTACCGCTGGCCCCAGCATCGGTGGTTCAGTGGTAGAATGCTCGCCTGCCACGCGGGCGGCCCGGGTTCGATTCCCGGCCGATGCATCATTTTGCTTTTCCCGCGATGATGCTGCCGCGTGGCTTGAGCGCTTGAGATGCACGATCCACAAGAATGTGTAGCTGGATTTCCCTTGAGAAGGACCGAGAACGCAGCACTCGCGGGTCCCCACTAGGACGCTCGCATCATGTTCTACAGACTAGCGTCGGCCTGGCCTCACAAGTTGCCGGGTCCGGGTGCCTCCGAGGCTCTGAACTTTAACGACAAGGAGTGCTGCCTATCGTTGCAACAGCTGCAGCAGCACCGCAATCAACTGGGCCGGCAGTGCACGTGTAGCAACAGAACACGTTATCCAGGAAGTACAGTGTCTCTACGTCTAATATTGGGTACGGCATTTACCCAGTTTGCAGGACAAGCGGTGCACCCGTGCCTCGGTAGCGCAGTAGGCAGCGCGTAAGTCTCATAATCTTAAGGTCGTGAGTTCGATCCTCACCCGGGGCATTTAATTTTCTGTGACTGATGGTGGTGCTGTTGCTAGGGCGCCAACGTATTTCTTGTTTGTTATCCACAACGTTTCAACGCTTCAGCGGGAAAATGTTTACTTCCTGTTATTGCTACTTACAGCTTCCCTTTTCCTCTTCTCCCAGCAGAGCATGAAGCCAAAAGCATTGCTCTGCGACGTTTGAGGTGCGCGCCTTGCCAGTCACTATGTGCAAAGATGCTCGCAAAGAGAGAGGGGCGCCGACGCGGCACTCGACACGAAATGCGACAAGCGACCGTACGAACGGTCGAACGAAACGGCCACATCCGGTGTGGTCTAGTGGCGCCGGCACGGTAGCTCAGCGTGTTGGGTCAGAGGGTTAGCAGCCCTTTGTAATAAAAAAAACTGAGCTAATCGATCAACAACGAACTATACGGCTGTCTTACGACGTCCGCCCCGAGCAGATGCAACGAACAAAAGGAATCAAAACGAGATTTAAAAAAAAAAAAAAAAAAAAAAAAAAAAAAAGTGGCTAGGATACCTGGCTTTCACCCAGGAGGCCCGGGTTCGATTCCCGGTACCGGAACGGAATTTTTTCCACACGAATCGTGACAGGTTTGAGCTGTCCGAGCGGCCGTTTCCCGTCCTGCTCGCAATATAGCTACTGTTTCGTGACCGTCAGCAGAATATAGACTAGGGAAGCAGACACACGACGACCATAGAAATGGTGTATGGCTTCATGCCACCTGTTTCCAGCGTAGGGCTGAGCAACTGCATCTGCCGAGGCCCGTTAGCTCAGTTGGTTAGAGCGTCGTGCTAATAACGCGAAGGTCGTGGGTTCGATCCCCCCACGGGCCACTACTCTTTTACTACTACGAAAAGGCAGCGCCGATTTCAGCTGGCGAGTGTGATGACCAGAAGATCATCACCCTGCGTGGAAGTTGACAGAGGATCCGAACCCGACTCGTCGGGAAGCGCTACAGCATTCACTCGGCAATGGCCATAATATCTTGAATACACTGGTTCTCAACCGATAAAGAGAAAATGAAAGAAAGTGTCCGATTGCCGATGCGTAACAACTTTGGCCCTTGTCAGTACTTGGGCGGGTGAGCGCATGGGAACACAGGGCACTATTTGCACTTTTACTTCCTATTTTTGTTTCTCCTTTGTTTTCGGAGCTACAGCCCGATTCGGTCAGGGAGACGCCACCGTGAAATGAAGGGGACGTGCTGTGTGTCCATCGCCTCGCCTCTCCTTAGCTCTCTCAGTCGTTTCTCGTGCTTGTCGTTTTGATAAAGGCCGATTTGAGAGCGTCAGCTCTCGCGTCAGCTGAGCAAAGTCGAGACAAGTCGAGACACACTAAGGGCTGGTATGCAGCGAGTAAGAGGGCGAAAAAACAATAATTTAAGAGCGCGTGGCAAAAGTACTCATACGCGAAATTAAAAGCCTGCTGCGGTGGCCGGGAATCGAACCCGGATCAACTGCTTGGAAGGCAACTATGCTGACCATTACACCACCACCGCACAAGCGAGCGCAGCGCGTCCGCGCTGTATCGGCTTCCCGCCAGTCGGCAGCGGCCGAAGGTGATCGTACCTGGCAGGCGCATTTCGAGGCAGGCTAGGGGAGCACATCCAGACGCATTCGGACAGCGTATCCGCGCACATTTCGCATCCTTTGGCAAGAGTTGGGCGCCGGCGACGCAAGAGTACGCAGAGGACCGCGTTCTGGCGGCATTTTTAAGCAGTGCAGTGCAGGATTCAGCGTCTGCAGCATCTTTCCCACAGAATGCTACGGCGCTTGACGGCAGTCCCACTTTCCCTTGAGACATCTGCTCGGGAAGCAGCGTCAAGTTACCGCTGGCCCCAGCATCGGTGGTTCAGTGGTAGAATGCTCGCCTGCCACGCGGGCGGCCCGGGTTCGATTCCCGGCCGATGCATCATTTTGCTTTTCCCGCGATGATGCTGCCGCGTGGCTTGAGCGCTTGAGATGCACGATCCACAAGAATGTGTAGCTGGATTTCCCTTGAGAAGGACCGAGAACGCAGCACTCGCGGGTCCCCACTAGGACGCTCGCATCATGTTCTACAGACTAGCGTCGGCCTGGCCTCACAAGTTGCCGGGTCCGGGTGCCTCCGAGGCTCTGAACTTTAACGACAAGGAGTGCTGCCTATCGTTGCAACAGCTGCAGCAGCACCGCAATCAACTGGGCCGGCAGTGCACGTGTAGCAACAGAACACGTTATCCAGGAAGTACAGTGTCTCTACGTCTAATATTGGGTACGGCATTTACCCAGTTTGCAGGACAAGCGGTGCACCCGTGCCTCGGTAGCGCAGTAGGCAGCGCGTAAGTCTCATAATCTTAAGGTCGTGAGTTCGATCCTCACCCGGGGCATTTAATTTTCTGTGACTGATGGTGGTGCTGTTGCTAGGGCGCCAACGTATTTCTTGTTTGTTATCCACAACGTTTCAACGCTTCAGCGGGAAAATGTTTACTTCCTGTTATTGCTACTTACAGCTTCCCTTTTCCTCTTCTCCCAGCAGAGAATGAAGCCAAAAGCATTGCTCTGCGACGTTTGAGGTGCGCGCCTTGCCAGTCACTATGTGCAAAGATGCTCGCAAAGAGAGAGGGGCGCCGACGCGGCACTCGACACGAAATGCGACAAGCGACCGTACGAACGGTCGAACGAAACGGCCACATCCGGTGTGGTCTAGTGGCGCCGGCACGGTAGCTCAGCGTGTTGGGTCAGAGGGTTAGCAGCCCTTTGTAATAAAAAAAACTGAGCTAATCGATCAACAACGAACTATACGGCTGTCTTACGACGTCCGCCCCGAGCAGATGCAACGAACAAAAGGAATCAAAACGAGATTTAAAAAAAAAAAAAAAAAAAAAAAAAAAAAAAGTGGTTAGGATACCTGGCTTTCACCCAGGAGGCCCGGGTTCGATTCCCGGTACCGGAACGGAATTTTTTCCACACGAATCGTGACAGGTTTGAGCTGTCCGAGCGGCCGTTTCCCGTCCTGCTCGCAATATAGCTACTGTTTCGTGACCGTCAGCAGAATATAGACTAGGGAAGCAGACACACGACGACCATAGAAATGGTGTATGGCTTCATGCCACCTGTTTCCAGCGTAGGGCTGAGCAACTGCATCTGCCGAGGCCCGTTAGCTCAGTTGGTTAGAGCGTCGTGCTAATAACGCGAAGGTCGTGGGTTCGATCCCCCCACGGGCCACTACTCTTTTACTACTACGAAAAGGCAGCGCCGATTTCAGCTGGCGAGTGTGATGACCAGAAGATCATCACCCTGCGTGGAAGTTGACAGAGGATCCGAACCCGACTCGTCGGGAAGCGCTACAGCATTCACTCGGCAATGGCCATAATATCTTGAATACACTGGTTCTCAACCGATAAAGAGAAAATGAAAGAAAGTGTCCGATTGCCGATGCGTAACAACTTTGGCCCTTGTCAGTACTTGGGCGGGTGAGCGCATGGGAACACAGGGCACTATTTGCACTTTTACTTCCTATTTTTGTTTCTCCTTTGTTTTCGGAGCTACAGCCCGATTCGGTCAGGGAGACGCCACCGTGAAATGAAGGGGACGTGCTGTGTGTCCATCGCCTCGCCTCTCCTTAGCTCTCTCAGTCGTTTCTCGTGCTTGTCGTTTTGATAAAGGCCGATTTGAGAGCGTCAGCTCTCGCGTCAGCTGAGCAAAGTCGAGACAAGTCGAGACACACTAAGGGCTGGTATGCAGCGAGTAAGAGGGCGAAAAAACAATAATTTAAGAGCGCGTGGCAAAAGTACTCATACGCGAAATTAAAAGCCTGCTGCGGTGGCCGGGAATCGAACCCGGATCAACTGCTTGGAAGGCAACTATGCTGACCATTACACCACCACCGCACAAGCGAGCGCAGCGCGTCCGCGCTGTATCGGCTTCCCGCCAGTCGGCAGCGGCCGAAGGTGATCGTACCTGGCAGGCGCATTTCGAGGCAGGCTAGGGGAGCACATCCAGACGCATTCGGACAGCGTATCCGCGCACATTTCGCATCCTTTGGCAAGAGTTGGGCGCCGGCGACGCAAGAGTACGCAGAGGACCGCGTTCTGGCGGCATTTTTAAGCAGTGCAGTGCAGGATTCAGCGTCTGCAGCATCTTTCCCACAGAATGCTACGGCGCTTGACGGCAGTCCCACTTTCCCTTGAGACATCTGCTCGGGAAGCAGCGTCAAGTTACCGCTGGCCCCAGCATCGGTGGTTCAGTGGTAGAATGCTCGCCTGCCACGCGGGCGGCCCGGGTTCGATTCCCGGCCGATGCATCATTTTGCTTTTCCCGCGATGATGCTGCCGCGTGGCTTGAGCGCTTGAGATGCACGATCCACAAGAATGTGTAGCTGGATTTCCCTTGAGAAGGACCGAGAACGCAGCACTCGCGGGTCCCCACTAGGACGCTCGCATCATGTTCTACAGACTAGCGTCGGCCTGGCCTCACAAGTTGCCGGGTCCGGGTGCCTCCGAGGCTCTGAACTTTAACGACAAGGAGTGCTGCCTATCGTTGCAACAGCTGCAGCAGCACCGCAATCAACTGGGCCGGCAGTGCACGTGTAGCAACAGAACACGTTATCCAGGAAGTACAGTGTCTCTACGTCTAATATTGGGTACGGCATTTACCCAGTTTGCAGGACAAGCGGTGCACCCGTGCCTCGGTAGCGCAGTAGGCAGCGCGTAAGTCTCATAATCTTAAGGTCGTGAGTTCGATCCTCACCCGGGGCATTTAATTTTCTGTGACTGATGGTGGTGCTGTTGCTAGGGCGCCAACGTATTTCTTGTTTGTTATCCACAACGTTTCAACGCTTCAGCGGGAAAATGTTTACTTCCTGTTATTGCTACTTACAGCTTCCCTTTTCCTCTTCTCCCAGCAGAGAATGAAGCCAAAAGCATTGCTCTGCGACGTTTGAGGTGCGCGCCTTGCCAGTCACTATGTGCAAAGATGCTCGCAAAGAGAGAGGGGCGCCGACGCGGCACTCGACACGAAATGCGACAAGCGACCGTACGAACGGTCGAACGAAACGGCCACATCCGGTGTGGTCTAGTGGCGCCGGCACGGTAGCTCAGCGTGTTGGGTCAGAGGGTTAGCAGCCCTTTGTAATAAAAAAAACTGAGCTAATCGATCAACAACGAACTATACGGCTGTCTTACGACGTCCGCCCCGAGCAGATGCAACGAACAAAAGGAATCAAAACGAGATTTAAAAAAAAAAAAAAAAAAAAAAAAAAAAAAAAGTGGCTAGGATACCTGGCTTTCACCCAGGAGGCCCGGGTTCGATTCCCGGTACCGGAACGGAATTTTTTCCACACGAATCGTGACAGGTTTGAGCTGTCCGAGCGGCCGTTTCCCGTCCTGCTCGCAATATAGCTACTGTTTCGTGACCGTCAGCAGAATATAGACTAGGGAAGCAGACACACGACGACCATAGAAATGGTGTATGGCTTCATGCCACCTGTTTCCAGCGTAGGGCTGAGCAACTGCATCTGCCGAGGCCCGTTAGCTCAGTTGGTTAGAGCGTCGTGCTAATAACGCGAAGGTCGTGGGTTCGATCCCCCCACGGGCCACTACTCTTTTACTACTACGAAAAGGCAGCGCCGATTTCAGCTGGCGAGTGTGATGACCAGAAGATCATCACCCTGCGTGGAAGTTGACAGAGGATCCGAACCCGACTCGTCGGGAAGCGCTACAGCATTCACTCGGCAATGGCCATAATATCTTGAATACACTGGTTCTCAACCGATAAAGAGAAAATGAAAGAAAGTGTCCGATTGCCGATGCGTAACAACTTTGGCCCTTGTCAGTACTTGGGCGGGTGAGCGCATGGGAACACAGGGCACTATTTGCACTTTTACTTCCTATTTTTGTTTCTCCTTTGTTTTCGGAGCTACAGCCCGATTCGGTCAGGGAGACGCCACCGTGAAATGAAGGGGACGTGCTGTGTGTCCATCGCCTCGCCTCTCCTTAGCTCTCTCAGTCGTTTCTCGTGCTTGTCGTTTTGATAAAGGCCGATTTGAGAGCGTCAGCTCTCGCGTCAGCTGAGCAAAGTCGAGACAAGTCGAGACACACTAAGGGCTGGTATGCAGCGAGTAAGAGGGCGAAAAAACAATAATTTAAGAGCGCGTGGCAAAAGTACTCATACGCGAAATTAAAAGCCTGCTGCGGTGGCCGGGAATCGAACCCGGATCAACTGCTTGGAAGGCAACTATGCTGACCATTACACCACCACCGCACAAGCGAGCGCAGCGCGTCCGCGCTGTATCGGCTTCCCGCCAGTCGGCAGCGGCCGAAGGTGATCGTACCTGGCAGGCGCATTTCGAGGCAGGCTAGGGGAGCACATCCAGACGCATTCGGACAGCGTATCCGCGCACATTTCGCATCCTTTGGCAAGAGTTGGGCGCCGGCGACGCAAGAGTACGCAGAGGACCGCGTTCTGGCGGCATTTTTAAGCAGTGCAGTGCAGGATTCAGCGTCTGCAGCATCTTTCCCACAGAATGCTACGGCGCTTGACGGCAGTCCCACTTTCCCTTGAGACATCTGCTCGGGAAGCAGCGTCAAGTTACCGCTGGCCCCAGCATCGGTGGTTCAGTGGTAGAATGCTCGCCTGCCACGCGGGCGGCCCGGGTTCGATTCCCGGCCGATGCATCATTTTGCTTTTCCCGCGATGATGCTGCCGCGTGGCTTGAGCGCTTGAGATGCACGATCCACAAGAATGTGTAGCTGGATTTCCCTTGAGAAGGACCGAGAACGCAGCACTCGCGGGTCCCCACTAGGACGCTCGCATCATGTTCTACAGACTAGCGTCGGCCTGGCCTCACAAGTTGCCGGGTCCGGGTGCCTCCGAGGCTCTGAACTTTAACGACAAGGAGTGCTGCCTATCGTTGCAACAGCTGCAGCAGCACCGCAATCAACTGGGCCGGCAGTGCACGTGTAGCAACAGAACACGTTATCCAGGAAGTACAGTGTCTCTACGTCTAATATTGGGTACGGCATTTACCCAGTTTGCAGGACAAGCGGTGCACCCGTGCCTCGGTAGCGCAGTAGGCAGCGCGTAAGTCTCATAATCTTAAGGTCGTGAGTTCGATCCTCACCCGGGGCATTTAATTTTCTGTGACTGATGGTGGTGCTGTTGCTAGGGCGCCAACGTATTTCTTGTTTGTTATCCACAACGTTTCAACGCTTCAGCGGGAAAATGTTTACTTCCTGTTATTGCTACTTACAGCTTCCCTTTTCCTCTTCTCCCAGCAGAGCATGAAGCCAAAAGCATTGCTCTGCGACGTTTGAGGTGCGCGCCTTGCCAGTCACTATGTGCAAAGATGCTCGCAAAGAGAGAGGGGCGCCGACGCGGCACTCGACACGAAATGCGACAAGCGACCGTACGAACGGTCGAACGAAACGGCCACATCCGGTGTGGTCTAGTGGCGCCGGCACGGTAGCTCAGCGTGTTGGGTCAGAGGGTTAGCAGCCCTTTGTAATAAAAAAAACTGAGCTAATCGATCAACAACGAACTATACGGCTGTCTTACGACGTCCGCCCCGAGCAGATGCAACGAAC
Source organism: Schistocerca americana (assembly GCF_021461395.2). Classification (NCBI taxonomy): domain Eukaryota; kingdom Metazoa; phylum Arthropoda; class Insecta; order Orthoptera; family Acrididae; genus Schistocerca; species Schistocerca americana. The sequence goes on along the minus strand of NC_060120.1, from coordinate 292,974,784 downwards.
AAAAGGAATCAAAACGAGATTTAAAAAAAAAAAAAAAAAAAAAAAAAGTGGCTAGGATACCTGGCTTTCACCCAGGAGGCCCGGGTTCGATTCCCGGTACCGGAACGGAATTTTTTCCACACGAATCGTGACAGGTTTGAGCTGTCCGAGCGGCCGTTTCCCGTCCTGCTCGCAATATAGCTACTGTTTCGTGACCGTCAGCAGAATATAGACTAGGGAAGCAGACACACGACGACCATAGAAATGGTGTATGGCTTCATGCCACCTGTTTCCAGCGTAGGGCTGAGCAACTGCATCTGCCGAGGCCCGTTAGCTCAGTTGGTTAGAGCGTCGTGCTAATAACGCGAAGGTCGTGGGTTCGATCCCCCCACGGGCCACTACTCTTTTACTACTACGAAAAGGCAGCGCCGATTTCAGCTGGCGAGTGTGATGACCAGAAGATCATCACCCTGCGTGGAAGTTGACAGAGGATCCGAACCCGACTCGTCGGGAAGCGCTACAGCATTCACTCGGCAATGGCCATAATATCTTGAATACACTGGTTCTCAACCGATAAAGAGAAAATGAAAGAAAGTGTCCGATTGCCGATGCGTAACAACTTTGGCCCTTGTCAGTACTTGGGCGGGTGAGCGCATGGGAACACAGGGCACTATTTGCACTTTTACTTCCTATTTTTGTTTCTCCTTTGTTTTCGGAGCTACAGCCCGATTCGGTCAGGGAGACGCCACCGTGAAATGAAGGGGACGTGCTGTGTGTCCATCGCCTCGCCTCTCCTTAGCTCTCTCAGTCGTTTCTCGTGCTTGTCGTTTTGATAAAGGCCGATTTGAGAGCGTCAGCTCTCGCGTCAGCTGAGCAAAGTCGAGACAAGTCGAGACACACTAAGGGCTGGTATGCAGCGAGTAAGAGGGCGAAAAAACAATAATTTAAGAGCGCGTGGCAAAAGTACTCATACGCGAAATTAAAAGCCTGCTGCGGTGGCCGGGAATCGAACCCGGATCAACTGCTTGGAAGGCAACTATGCTGACCATTACACCACCACCGCACAAGCGAGCGCAGCGCGTCCGCGCTGTATCGGCTTCCCGCCAGTCGGCAGCGGCCGAAGGTGATCGTACCTGGCAGGCGCATTTCGAGGCAGGCTAGGGGAGCACATCCAGACGCATTCGGACAGCGTATCCGCGCACATTTCGCATCCTTTGGCAAGAGTTGGGCGCCGGCGACGCAAGAGTACGCAGAGGACCGCGTTCTGGCGGCATTTTTAAGCAGTGCAGTGCAGGATTCAGCGTCTGCAGCATCTTTCCCACAGAATGCTACGGCGCTTGACGGCAGTCCCACTTTCCCTTGAGACATCTGCTCGGGAAGCAGCGTCAAGTTACCGCTGGCCCCAGCATCGGTGGTTCAGTGGTAGAATGCTCGCCTGCCACGCGGGCGGCCCGGGTTCGATTCCCGGCCGATGCATCATTTTGCTTTTCCCGCGATGATGCTGCCGCGTGGCTTGAGCGCTTGAGATGCACGATCCACAAGAATGTGTAGCTGGATTTCCCTTGAGAAGGACCGAGAACGCAGCACTCGCGGGTCCCCACTAGGACGCTCGCATCATGTTCTACAGACTAGCGTCGGCCTGGCCTCACAAGTTGCCGGGTCCGGGTGCCTCCGAGGCTCTGAACTTTAACGACAAGGAGTGCTGCCTATCGTTGCAACAGCTGCAGCAGCACCGCAATCAACTGGGCCGGCAGTGCACGTGTAGCAACAGAACACGTTATCCAGGAAGTACAGTGTCTCTACGTCTAATATTGGGTACGGCATTTACCCAGTTTGCAGGACAAGCGGTGCACCCGTGCCTCGGTAGCGCAGTAGGCAGCGCGTAAGTCTCATAATCTTAAGGTCGTGAGTTCGATCCTCACCCGGGGCATTTAATTTTCTGTGACTGATGGTGGTGCTGTTGCTAGGGCGCCAACGTATTTCTTGTTTGTTATCCACAACGTTTCAACGCTTCAGCGGGAAAATGTTTACTTCCTGTTATTGCTACTTACAGCTTCCCTTTTCCTCTTCTCCCAGCAGAGCATGAAGCCAAAAGCATTGCTCTGCGACGTTTGAGGTGCGCGCCTTGCCAGTCACTATGTGCAAAGATGCTCGCAAAGAGAGAGGGGCGCCGACGCGGCACTCGACACGAAATGCGACAAGCGACCGTACGAACGGTCGAACGAAACGGCCACATCCGGTGTGGTCTAGTGGCGCCGGCACGGTAGCTCAGCGTGTTGGGTCAGAGGGTTAGCAGCCCTTTGTAATAAAAAAAACTGAGCTAATCGATCAACAACGAACTATACGGCTGTCTTACGACGTCCGCCCCGAGCAGATGCAACGAACAAAAGGAATCAAAACGAGATTTAAAAAAAAAAAAAAAAAAAAAAAAAAAAAAAAGTGGCTAGGATACCTGGCTTTCACCCAGGAGGCCCGGGTTCGATTCCCGGTACCGGAACGGAATTTTTTCCACACGAATCGTGACAGGTTTGAGCTGTCCGAGCGGCCGTTTCCCGTCCTGCTCGCAATATAGCTACTGTTTCGTGACCGTCAGCAGAATATAGACTAGGGAAGCAGACACACGACGACCATAGAAATGGTGTATGGCTTCATGCCACCTGTTTCCAGCGTAGGGCTGAGCAACTGCATCTGCCGAGGCCCGTTAGCTCAGTTGGTTAGAGCGTCGTGCTAATAACGCGAAGGTCGTGGGTTCGATCCCCCCACGGGCCACTACTCTTTTACTACTACGAAAAGGCAGCGCCGATTTCAGCTGGCGAGTGTGATGACCAGAAGATCATCACCCTGCGTGGAAGTTGACAGAGGATCCGAACCCGACTCGTCGGGAAGCGCTACAGCATTCACTCGGCAATGGCCATAATATCTTGAATACACTGGTTCTCAACCGATAAAGAGAAAATGAAAGAAAGTGTCCGATTGCCGATGCGTAACAACTTTGGCCCTTGTCAGTACTTGGGCGGGTGAGCGCATGGGAACACAGGGCACTATTTGCACTTTTACTTCCTATTTTTGTTTCTCCTTTGTTTTCGGAGCTACAGCCCGATTCGGTCAGGGAGACGCCACCGTGAAATGAAGGGGACGTGCTGTGTGTCCATCGCCTCGCCTCTCCTTAGCTCTCTCAGTCGTTTCTCGTGCTTGTCGTTTTGATAAAGGCCGATTTGAGAGCGTCAGCTCTCGCGTCAGCTGAGCAAAGTCGAGACAAGTCGAGACACACTAAGGGCTGGTATGCAGCGAGTAAGAGGGCGAAAAAACAATAATTTAAGAGCGCGTGGCAAAAGTACTCATACGCGAAATTAAAAGCCTGCTGCGGTGGCCGGGAATCGAACCCGGATCAACTGCTTGGAAGGCAACTATGCTGACCATTACACCACCACCGCACAAGCGAGCGCAGCGCGTCCGCGCTGTATCGGCTTCCCGCCAGTCGGCAGCGGCCGAAGGTGATCGTACCTGGCAGGCGCATTTCGAGGCAGGCTAGGGGAGCACATCCAGACGCATTCGGACAGCGTATCCGCGCACATTTCGCATCCTTTGGCAAGAGTTGGGCGCCGGCGACGCAAGAGTACGCAGAGGACCGCGTTCTGGCGGCATTTTTAAGCAGTGCAGTGCAGGATTCAGCGTCTGCAGCATCTTTCCCACAGAATGCTACGGCGCTTGACGGCAGTCCCACTTTCCCTTGAGACATCTGCTCGGGAAGCAGCGTCAAGTTACCGCTGGCCCCAGCATCGGTGGTTCAGTGGTAGAATGCTCGCCTGCCACGCGGGCGGCCCGGGTTCGATTCCCGGCCGATGCATCATTTTGCTTTTCCCGCGATGATGCTGCCGCGTGGCTTGAGCGCTTGAGATGCACGATCCACAAGAATGTGTAGCTGGATTTCCCTTGAGAAGGACCGAGAACGCAGCACTCGCGGGTCCCCACTAGGACGCTCGCATCATGTTCTACAGACTAGCGTCGGCCTGGCCTCACAAGTTGCCGGGTCCGGGTGCCTCCGAGGCTCTGAACTTTAACGACAAGGAGTGCTGCCTATCGTTGCAACAGCTGCAGCAGCACCGCAATCAACTGGGCCGGCAGTGCACGTGTAGCAACAGAACACGTTATCCAGGAAGTACAGTGTCTCTACGTCTAATATTGGGTACGGCATTTACCCAGTTTGCAGGACAAGCGGTGCACCCGTGCCTCGGTAGCGCAGTAGGCAGCGCGTAAGTCTCATAATCTTAAGGTCGTGAGTTCGATCCTCACCCGGGGCATTTAATTTTCTGTGACTGATGGTGGTGCTGTTGCTAGGGCGCCAACGTATTTCTTGTTTGTTATCCACAACGTTTCAACGCTTCAGCGGGAAAATGTTTACTTCCTGTTATTGCTACTTACAGCTTCCCTTTTCCTCTTCTCCCAGCAGAGCATGAAGCCAAAAGCATTGCTCTGCGACGTTTGAGGTGCGCGCCTTGCCAGTCACTATGTGCAAAGATGCTCGCAAAGAGAGAGGGGCGCCGACGCGGCACTCGACACGAAATGCGACAAGCGACCGTACGAACGGTCGAACGAAACGGCCACATCCGGTGTGGTCTAGTGGCGCCGGCACGGTAGCTCAGCGTGTTCGGTCAGAGGGTTAGCAGCCCTCTGTAATAAAAAAAACTGAGCTAATCGATCAACAACGAACTATACGGCTGTCTTACGACGTCCGCCCCGAGCAGATGCAACGAACAAAAGGAATCAAAACGAGATTTAAAAAAAAAAAAAAAAAAAAAAAAAAAAAAGTGGCTAGGATACCTGGCTTTCACCCAGGAGGCCCGGGTTCGATTCCCGGTACCGGAACGGAATTTTTTCCACACGAATCGTGACAGGTTTGAGCTGTCCGAGCGGCCGTTTCCCGTCCTGCTCGCAATATAGCTACTGTTTCGTGACCGTCAGCAGAATATAGACTAGGGAAGCAGACACACGACGACCATAGAAATGGTGTATGGCTTCATGCCACCTGTTTCCAGCGTAGGGCTGAGCAACTGCATCTGCCGAGGCCCGTTAGCTCAGTTGGTTAGAGCGTCGTGCTAATAACGCGAAGGTCGTGGGTTCGATCCCCCCACGGGCCACTACTCTTTTACTACTACGAAAAGGCAGCGCCGATTTCAGCTGGCGAGTGTGATGACCAGAAGATCATCACCCTGCGTGGAAGTTGACAGAGGATCCGAACCCGACTCGTCGGGAAGCGCTACAGCATTCACTCGGCAATGGCCAAATATCTTGAATACACTGGTTCTCAACCGATAAAGAGAAAATGAAAGAAAGTGTCCGATTGCCGATGCGTAACAACTTTGGCCCTTGTCAGTACTTGGGCGGGTGAGCGCATGGGAACACAGGGCACTATTTGCACTTTTACTTCCTATTTTTGTTTCTCCTTTGTTTTCGGAGCTACAGCCCGATTCGGTCAGGGAGACGCCACCGTGAAATGAAGGGGACGTGCTGTGTGTCCATCGCCTCGCCTCTCCTTAGCTCTCTCAGTCGTTTCTCGTGCTTGTCGTTTTGATAAAGGCCGATTTGAGAGCGTCAGCTCTCGCGTCAGCTGAGCAAAGTCGAGACAAGTCGAGACACACTAAGGGCTGGTATGCAGCGAGTAAGAGGGCGAAAAAACAATAATTTAAGAGCGCGTGGCAAAAGTACTCATACGCGAAATTAAAAGCCTGCTGCGGTGGCCGGGAATCGAACCCGGATCAACTGCTTGGAAGGCAACTATGCTGACCATTACACCACCACCGCACAAGCGAGCGCAGCGCGTCCGCGCTGTATCGGCTTCCCGCCAGTCGGCAGCGGCCGAAGGTGATCGTACCTGGCAGGCGCATTTCGAGGCAGGCTAGGGGAGCACATCCAGACGCATTCGGACAGCGTATCCGCGCACATTTCGCATCCTTTGGCAAGAGTTGGGCGCCGGCGACGCAAGAGTACGCAGAGGACCGCGTTCTGGCGGCATTTTTAAGCAGTGCAGTGCAGGATTCAGCGTCTGCAGCATCTTTCCCACAGAATGCTACGGCGCTTGACGGCAGTCCCACTTTCCCTTGAGACATCTGCTCGGGAAGCAGCGTCAAGTTACCGCTGGCCCCAGCATCGGTGGTTCAGTGGTAGAATGCTCGCCTGCCACGCGGGCGGCCCGGGTTCGATTCCCGGCCGATGCATCATTTTGCTTTTCCCGCGATGATGCTGCCGCGTGGCTTGAGCGCTTGAGATGCACGATCCACAAGAATGTGTAGCTGGATTTCCCTTGAGAAGGACCGAGAACGCAGCACTCGCGGGTCCCCACTAGGACGCTCGCATCATGTTCTACAGACTAGCGTCGGCCTGGCCTCACAAGTTGCCGGGTCCGGGTGCCTCCGAGGCTCTGAACTTTAACGACAAGGAGTGCTGCCTATCGTTGCAACAGCTGCAGCAGCACCGCAATCAACTGGGCCGGCAGTGCACGTGTAGCAACAGAACACGTTATCCAGGAAGTACAGTGTCTCTACGTCTAATATTGGGTACGGCATTTACCCAGTTTGCAGGACAAGCGGTGCACCCGTGCCTCGGTAGCGCAGTAGGCAGCGCGTAAGTCTCATAATCTTAAGGTCGTGAGTTCGATCCTCACCCGGGGCATTTAATTTTCTGTGACTGATGGTGGTGCTGTTGCTAGGGCGCCAACGTATTTCTTGTTTGTTATCCACAACGTTTCAACGCTTCAGCGGGAAAATGTTTACTTCCTGTTATTGCTACTTACAGCTTCCCTTTTCCTCTTCTCCCAGCAGAGCATGAAGCCAAAAGCATTGCTCTGCGACGTTTGAGGTGCGCGCCTTGCCAGTCACTATGTGCAAAGATGCTCGCAAAGAGAGAGGGGCGCCGACGCGGCACTCGACACGAAATGCGACAAGCGACCGTACGAACGGTCGAACGAAACGGCCACATCCGGTGTGGTCTAGTGGCGCCGGCACGGTAGCTCAGCGTGTTCGGTCAGAGGGTTAGCAGCCCTCTGTAATAAAAAAAACTGAGCTAATCGATCAACAACGAACTATACGGCTGTCTTACGACGTCCGCCCCGAGCAGATGCAACGAACAAAAGGAATCAAAACGAGATTTAAAAAAAAAAAAAAAAAAAAAAAAAAAAAGTGGCTAGGATACCTGGCTTTCACCCAGGAGGCCCGGGTTCGATTCCCGGTACCGGAACGGAATTTTTTCCACACGAATCGTGACAGGTTTGAGCTGTCCGAGCGGCCGTTTCCCGTCCTGCTCGCAATATAGCTACTGTTTCGTGACCGTCAGCAGAATATAGACTAGGGAAGCAGACACACGACGACCATAGAAATGGTGTATGGCTTCATGCCACCTGTTTCCAGCGTAGGGCTGAGCAACTGCATCTGCCGAGGCCCGTTAGCTCAGTTGGTTAGAGCGTCGTGCTAATAACGCGAAGGTCGTGGGTTCGATCCCCCCACGGGCCACTACTCTTTTACTACTACGAAAAGGCAGCGCCGATTTCAGCTGGCGAGTGTGATGACCAGAAGATCATCACCCTGCGTGGAAGTTGACAGAGGATCCGAACCCGACTCGTCGGGAAGCGCTACAGCATTCACTCGGCAATGGCCATAATATCTTGAATACACTGGTTCTCAACCGATAAAGAGAAAATGAAAGAAAGTGTCCGATTGCCGATGCGTAACAACTTTGGCCCTTGTCAGTACTTGGGCGGGTGAGCGCATGGGAACACAGGGCACTATTTGCACTTTTACTTCCTATTTTTGTTTCTCCTTTGTTTTCGGAGCTACAGCCCGATTCGGTCAGGGAGACGCCACCGTGAAATGAAGGGGACGTGCTGTGTGTCCATCGCCTCGCCTCTCCTTAGCTCTCTCAGTCGTTTCTCGTGCTTGTCGTTTTGATAAAGGCCGATTTGAGAGCGTCAGCTCTCGCGTCAGCTGAGCAAAGTCGAGACAAGTCGAGACACACTAAGGGCTGGTATGCAGCGAGTAAGAGGGCGAAAAAACAATAATTTAAGAGCGCGTGGCAAAAGTACTCATACGCGAAATTAAAAGCCTGCTGCGGTGGCCGGGAATCGAACCCGGATCAACTGCTTGGAAGGCAACTATGCTGACCATTACACCACCACCGCACAAGCGAGCGCAGCGCGTCCGCGCTGTATCGGCTTCCCGCCAGTCGGCAGCGGCCGAAGGTGATCGTACCTGGCAGGCGCATTTCGAGGCAGGCTAGGGGAGCACATCCAGACGCATTCGGACAGCGTATCCGCGCACATTTCGCATCCTTTGGCAAGAGTTGGGCGCCGGCGACGCAAGAGTACGCAGAGGACCGCGTTCTGGCGGCATTTTTAAGCAGTGCAGTGCAGGATTCAGCGTCTGCAGCATCTTTCCCACAGAATGCTACGGCGCTTGACGGCAGTCCCACTTTCCCTTGAGACATCTGCTCGGGAAGCAGCGTCAAGTTACCGCTGGCCCCAGCATCGGTGGTTCAGTGGTAGAATGCTCGCCTGCCACGCGGGCGGCCCGGGTTCGATTCCCGGCCGATGCATCATTTTGCTTTTCCCGCGATGATGCTGCCGCGTGGCTTGAGCGCTTGAGATGCACGATCCACAAGAATGTGTAGCTGGATTTCCCTTGAGAAGGACCGAGAACGCAGCACTCGCGGGTCCCCACTAGGACGCTCGCATCATGTTCTACAGACTAGCGTCGGCCTGGCCTCACAAGTTGCCGGGTCCGGGTGCCTCCGAGGCTCTGAACTTTAACGACAAGGAGTGCTGCCTATCGTTGCAACAGCTGCAGCAGCACCGCAATCAACTGGGCCGGCAGTGCACGTGTAGCAACAGAACACGTTATCCAGGAAGTACAGTGTCTCTACGTCTAATATTGGGTACGGCATTTACCCAGTTTGCAGGACAAGCGGTGCACCCGTGCCTCGGTAGCGCAGTAGGCAGCGCGTAAGTCTCATAATCTTAAGGTCGTGAGTTCGATCCTCACCCGGGGCATTTAATTTTCTGTGACTGATGGTGGTGCTGTTGCTAGGGCGCCAACGTATTTCTTGTTTGTTATCCACAACGTTTCAACGCTTCAGCGGGAAAATGTTTACTTCCTGTTATTGCTACTTACAGCTTCCCTTTTCCTCTTCTCCCAGCAGAGCATGAAGCCAAAAGCATTGCTCTGCGACGTTTGAGGTGCGCGCCTTGCCAGTCACTATGTGCAAAGATGCTCGCAAAGAGAGAGGGGCGCCGACGCGGCACTCGACACGAAATGCGACAAGCGACCGTACGAACGGTCGAACGAAACGGCCACATCCGGTGTGGTCTAGTGGCGCCGGCACGGTAGCTCAGCGTGTTCGGTCAGAGGGTTAGCAGCCCTCTGTAATAAAAAAAACTGAGCTAATCGATCAACAACGAACTATACGGCTGTCTTACGACGTCCGCCCCGAGCAGATGCAACGAACAAAAGGAATCAAAACGAGATTTAAAAAAAAAAAAAAAAAAAAAAAAAAAAAAAAGTGGCTAGGATACCTGGCTTTCACCCAGGAGGCCCGGGTTCGATTCCCGGTACCGGAACGGAATTTTTTCCACACGAATCGTGACAGGTTTGAGCTGTCCGAGCGGCCGTTTCCCGTCCTGCTCGCAATATAGCTACTGTTTCGTGACCGTCAGCAGAATATAGACTAGGGAAGCAGACACACGACGACCATAGAAATGGTGTATGGCTTCATGCCACCTGTTTCCAGCGTAGGGCTGAGCAACTGCATCTGCCGAGGCCCGTTAGCTCAGTTGGTTAGAGCGTCGTGCTAATAACGCGAAGGTCGTGGGTTCGATCCCCCCACGGGCCACTACTCTTTTACTACTACGAAAAGGCAGCGCCGATTTCAGCTGGCGAGTGTGATGACCAGAAGATCATCACCCTGCGTGGAAGTTGACAGAGGATCCGAACCCGACTCGTCGGGAAGCGCTACAGCATTCACTCGGCAATGGCCATAATATCTTGAATACACTGGTTCTCAACCGATAAAGAGAAAATGAAAGAAAGTGTCCGATTGCCGATGCGTAACAACTTTGGCCCTTGTCAGTACTTGGGCGGGTGAGCGCATGGGAACACAGGGCACTATTTGCACTTTTACTTCCTATTTTTGTTTCTCCTTTGTTTTCGGAGCTACAGCCCGATTCGGTCAGGGAGACGCCACCGTGAAATGAAGGGGACGTGCTGTGTGTCCATCGCCTCGCCTCTCCTTAGCTCTCTCAGTCGTTTCTCGTGCTTGTCGTTTTGATAAAGGCCGATTTGAGAGCGTCAGCTCTCGCGTCAGCTGAGCAAAGTCGAGACAAGTCGAGACACACTAAGGGCTGGTATGCAGCGAGTAAGAGGGCGAAAAAACAATAATTTAAGAGCGCGTGGCAAAAGTACTCATACGCGAAATTAAAAGCCTGCTGCGGTGGCCGGGAATCGAACCCGGATCAACTGCTTGGAAGGCAACTATGCTGACCATTACACCACCACCGCACAAGCGAGCGCAGCGCGTCCGCGCTGTATCGGCTTCCCGCCAGTCGGCAGCGGCCGAAGGTGATCGTACCTGGCAGGCGCATTTCGAGGCAGGCTAGGGGAGCACATCCAGACGCATTCGGACAGCGTATCCGCGCACATTTCGCATCCTTTGGCAAGAGTTGGGCGCCGGCGACGCAAGAGTACGCAGAGGACCGCGTTCTGGCGGCATTTTTAAGCAGTGCAGTGCAGGATTCAGCGTCTGCAGCATCTTTCCCACAGAATGCTACGGCGCTTGACGGCAGTCCCACTTTCCCTTGAGACATCTGCTCGGGAAGCAGCGTCAAGTTACCGCTGGCCCCAGCATCGGTGGTTCGGTGGTAGAATGCTCGCCTGCCACGCGGGCGGCCCGGGTTCGATTCCCGGCCGATGCATCATTTTGCTTTTCCCGCGATGATGCTGCCGCGTGGCTTGAGCGCTTGAGATGCACGATCCACAAGAATGTGTAGCTGGATTTCCCTTGAGAAGGACCGAGAACGCAGCACTCGCGGGTCCCCACTAGGACGCTCGCATCATGTTCTACAGACTAGCGTCGGCCTGGCCTCACAAGTTGCCGGGTCCGGGTGCCTCCGAGGCTCTGAACTTTAACGACAAGGAGTGCTGCCTATCGTTGCAACAGCTGCAGCAGCACCGCAATCAACTGGGCCGGCAGTGCACGTGTAGCAACAGAACACGTTATCCAGGAAGTACAGTGTCTCTACGTCTAATATTGGGTACGGCATTTACCCAGTTTGCAGGACAAGCGGTGCACCCGTGCCTCGGTAGCGCAGTAGGCAGCGCGTAAGTCTCATAATCTTAAGGTCGTGAGTTCGATCCTCACCCGGGGCATTTAATTTTCTGTGACTGATGGTGGTGCTGTTGCTAGGGCGCCAACGTATTTCTTGTTTGTTATCCACAACGTTTCAACGCTTCAGCGGGAAAATGTTTACTTCCTGTTATTGCTACTTACAGCTTCCCTTTTCCTCTTCTTCCAGCAGAGCATGAAGCCAAAAGCATTGCTCTGCGACGTTTGAGGTGCGCGCCTTGCCAGTCACTATGTGCAAAGATGCTCGCAAAGAGAGAGGGGCGCCGACGCGGCACTCGACACGAAATGCGACAAGCGACCGTACGAACGGTCGAACGAAACGGCCACATCCGGTGTGGTCTAGTGGCGCCGGCACGGTAGCTCAGCGTGTTCGGTCAGAGGGTTAGCAGCCCTCTGTAATAAAAAAAACTGAGCTAATCGATCAACAACGAACTATACGGCTGTCTTACGACGTCCGCCCCGAGCAGATGCAACGAACAAAAGGAATCAAAACGAGATTTAAAAAAAAAAAAAAAAAAAAAAAAAAAAAAGTGGCTAGGATACCTGGCTTTCACCCAGGAGGCCCGGGTTCGATTCCCGGTACCGGAACGGAATTTTTTCCACACGAATCGTGACAGGTTTGAGCTGTCCGAGCGGCCGTTTCCCGTCCTGCTCGCAATATAGCTACTGTTTCGTGACCGTCAGCAGAATATAGACTAGGGAAGCAGACACACGACGACCATAGAAATGGTGTATGGCTTCATGCCACCTGTTTCCAGCGTAGGGCTGAGCAACTGCATCTGCCGAGGCCCGTTAGCTCAGTTGGTTAGAGCGTCGTGCTAATAACGCGAAGGTCGTGGGTTCGATCCCCCCACGGGCCACTACTCTTTTACTACTACGAAAAGGCAGCGCCGATTTCAGCTGGCGAGTGTGATGACCAGAAGATCATCACCCTGCGTGGAAGTTGACAGAGGATCCGAACCCGACTCGTCGGGAAGCGCTACAGCATTCACTCGGCAATGGCCATAATATCTTGAATACACTGGTTCTCAACCGATAAAGAGAAAATGAAAGAAAGTGTCCGATTGCCGATGCGTAACAACTTTGGCCCTTGTCAGTACTTGGGCGGGTGAGCGCATGGGAACACAGGGCACTATTTGCACTTTTACTTCCTATTTTTGTTTCTCCTTTGTTTTCGGAGCTACAGCCCGATTCGGTCAGGGAGACGCCACCGTGAAATGAAGGGGACGTGCTGTGTGTCCATCGCCTCGCCTCTCCTTAGCTCTCTCAGTCGTTTCTCGTGCTTGTCGTTTTGATAAAGGCCGATTTGAGAGCGTCAGCTCTCGCGTCAGCTGAGCAAAGTCGAGACAAGTCGAGACACACTAAGGGCTGGTATGCAGCGAGTAAGAGGGCGAAAAAACAATAATTTAAGAGCGCGTGGCAAAAGTACTCATACGCGAAATTAAAAGCCTGCTGCGGTGGCCGGGAATCGAACCCGGATCAACTGCTTGGAAGGCAACTATGCTGACCATTACACCACCACCGCACAAGCGAGCGCAGCGCGTCCGCGCTGTATCGGCTTCCCGCCAGTCGGCAGCGGCCGAAGGTGATCGTACCTGGCAGGCGCATTTCGAGGCAGGCTAGGGGAGCACATCCAGACGCATTCGGACAGCGTATCCGCGCACATTTCGCATCCTTTGGCAAGAGTTGGGCGCCGGCGACGCAAGAGTACGCAGAGGACCGCGTTCTGGCGGCATTTTTAAGCAGTGCAGTGCAGGATTCAGCGTCTGCAGCATCTTTCCCACAGAATGCTACGGCGCTTGACGGCAGTCCCACTTTCCCTTGAGACATCTGCTCGGGAAGCAGCGTCAAGTTACCGCTGGCCCCAGCATCGGTGGTTCAGTGGTAGAATGCTCGCCTGCCACGCGGGCGGCCCGGGTTCGATTCCCGGCCGATGCATCATTTTGCTTTTCCCGCGATGATGCTGCCGCGTGGCTTGAGCGCTTGAGATGCACGATCCACAAGAATGTGTAGCTGGATTTCCCTTGAGAAGGACCGAGAACGCAGCACTCGCGGGTCCCCACTAGGACGCTCGCATCATGTTCTACAGACTAGCGTCGGCCTGGCCTCACAAGTTGCCGGGTCCGGGTGCCTCCGAGGCTCTGAACTTTAACGACAAGGAGTGCTGCCTATCGTTGCAACAGCTGCAGCAGCACCGCAATCAACTGGGCCGGCAGTGCACGTGTAGCAACAGAACACGTTATCCAGGAAGTACAGTGTCTCTACGTCTAATATTGGGTACGGCATTTACCCAGTTTGCAGGACAAGCGGTGCACCCGTGCCTCGGTAGCGCAGTAGGCAGCGCGTAAGTCTCATAATCTTAAGGTCGTGAGTTCGATCCTCACCCGGGGCATTTAATTTTCTGTGACTGATGGTGGTGCTGTTGCTAGGGCGCCAACGTATTTCTTGTTTGTTATCCACAACGTTTCAACGCTTCAGCGGGAAAATGTTTACTTCCTGTTATTGCTACTTACAGCTTCCCTTTTCCTCTTCTTCCAGCAGAGCATGAAGCCAAAAGCATTGCTCTGCGACGTTTGAGGTGCGCGCCTTGCCAGTCACTATGTGCAAAGATGCTCGCAAAGAGAGAGGGGCGCCGACGCGGCACTCGACACGAAATGCGACAAGCGACCGTACGAACGGTCGAACGAAACGGCCACATCCGGTGTGGTCTAGTGGCGCCGGCACGGTAGCTCAGCGTGTTCGGTCAGAGGGTTAGCAGCCCTCTGTAATAAAAAAAACTGAGCTAATCGATCAACAACGAACTATACGGCTGTCTTACGACGTCCGCCCCGAGCAGATGCAACGAACAAAAGGAATCAAAACGAGATTTAAAAAAAAAAAAAAAAAAAAAAAAAAAAGTGGCTAGGATACCTGGCTTTCACCCAGGAGGCCCGGGTTCGATTCCCGGTACCGGAACGGAATTTTTTCCACACGAATCGTGACAGGTTTGAGCTGTCCGAGCGGCCGTTTCCCGTCCTGCTCGCAATATAGCTACTGTTTCGTGACCGTCAGCAGAATATAGACTAGGGAAGCAGACACACGACGACCATAGAAATGGTGTATGGCTTCATGCCACCTGTTTCCAGCGTAGGGCTGAGCAACTGCATCTGCCGAGGCCCGTTAGCTCAGTTGGTTAGAGCGTCGTGCTAATAACGCGAAGGTCGTGGGTTCGATCCCCCCACGGGCCACTACTCTTTTACTACTACGAAAAGGCAGCGCCGATTTCAGCTGGCGAGTGTGATGACCAGAAGATCATCACCCTGCGTGGAAGTTGACAGAGGATCCGAACCCGACTCGTCGGGAAGCGCTACAGCATTCACTCGGCAATGGCCATAATATCTTGAATACACTGGTTCTCAACCGATAAAGAGAAAATGAAAGAAAGTGTCCGATTGCCGATGCGTAACAACTTTGGCCCTTGTCAGTACTTGGGCGGGTGAGCGCATGGGAACACAGGGCACTATTTGCACTTTTACTTCCTATTTTTGTTTCTCCTTTGTTTTCGGAGCTACAGCCCGATTCGGTCAGGGAGACGCCACCGTGAAATGAAGGGGACGTGCTGTGTGTCCATCGCCTCGCCTCTCCTTAGCTCTCTCAGTCGTTTCTCGTGCTTGTCGTTTTGATAAAGGCCGATTTGAGAGCGTCAGCTCTCGCGTCAGCTGAGCAAAGTCGAGACAAGTCGAGACACACTAAGGGCTGGTATGCAGCGAGTAAGAGGGCGAAAAAACAATAATTTAAGAGCGCGTGGCAAAAGTACTCATACGCGAAATTAAAAGCCTGCTGCGGTGGCCGGGAATCGAACCCGGATCAACTGCTTGGAAGGCAACTATGCTGACCATTACACCACCACCGCACAAGCGAGCGCAGCGCGTCCGCGCTGTATCGGCTTCCCGCCAGTCGGCAGCGGCCGAAGGTGATCGTACCTGGCAGGCGCATTTCGAGGCAGGCTAGGGGAGCACATCCAGACGCATTCGGACAGCGTATCCGCGCACATTTCGCATCCTTTGGCAAGAGTTGGGCGCCTGCGACGCAAGAGTACGCAGAGGACCGCGTTCTGGCGGCATTTTTAAGCAGTGCAGTGCAGGATTCAGCGTCTGCAGCATCTTTCCCACAGAATGCTACGGCGCTTGACGGCAGTCCCACTTTCCCTTGAGACATCTGCTCGGGAAGCAGCGTCAAGTTACCGCTGGCCCCAGCATCGGTGGTTCAGTGGTAGAATGCTCGCCTGCCACGCGGGCGGCCCGGGTTCGATTCCCGGCCGATGCATCATTTTGCTTTTCCCGCGATGATGCTGCCGCGTGGCTTGAGCGCTTGAGATGCACGATCCACAAGAATGTGTAGCTGGATTTCCCTTGAGAAGGACCGAGAACGCAGCACTCGCGGGTCCCCACTAGGACGCTCGCATCATGTTCTACAGACTAGCGTCGGCCTGGCCTCACAAGTTGCCGGGTCCGGGTGCCTCCGAGGCTCTGAACTTTAACGACAAGGAGTGCTGCCTATCGTTGCAACAGCTGCAGCAGCACCGCAATCAACTGGGCCGGCAGTGCACGTGTAGCAACAGAACACGTTATCCAGGAAGTACAGTGTCTCTACGTCTAATATTGGGTACGGCATTTACCCAGTTTGCAGGACAAGCGGTGCACCCGTGCCTCGGTAGCGCAGTAGGCAGCGCGTAAGTCTCATAATCTTAAGGTCGTGAGTTCGATCCTCACCCGGGGCATTTAATTTTCTGTGACTGATGGTGGTGCTGTTGCTAGGGCGCCAACGTATTTCTTGTTTGTTATCCACAACGTTTCAACGCTTCAGCGGGAAAATGTTTACTTCCAGTTATTGCTACTTACAGCTTCCCTTTTCCTCTTCTCCCAGCAGAGCATGAAGCCAAAAGCATTGCTCTGCGACGTTTGAGGTGCGCGCCTTGCCAGTCACTATGTGCAAAGATGCTCGCAAAGAGAGAGGGGCGCCGACGCGGCACTCGACACGAAATGCGACAAGCGACCGTACGAACGGTCGAACGAAACGGCCACATCCGGTGTGGTCTAGTGGCGCCGGCACGGTAGCTCAGCGTGTTGGGTCAGAGGGTTAGCAGCCCTTTGTAATAAAAAAAACTGAGCTAATCGATCAACAACGAACTATACGGCTGTCTTACGACGTCCGCCCCGAGCAGATGCAACGAACAAAAGGAATCAAAACGAGATTTAAAAAAAAAAAAAAAAAAAAAAAAAAAAAAGTGGCTAGGATACCTGGCTTTCACCCAGGAGGCCCGGGTTCGATTCCCGGTACCGGAACGGAATTTTTTCCACACGAATCGTGACAGGTTTGAGCTGTCCGAGCGGCCGTTTCCCGTCCTGCTCGCAATATAGCTACTGTTTCGTGACCGTCAGCAGAATATAGACTAGGGAAGCAGACACACGACGACCATAGAAATGGTGTATGGCTTCATGCCACCTGTTTCCAGCGTAGGGCTGAGCAACTGCATCTGCCGAGGCCCGTTAGCTCAGTTGGTTAGAGCGTCGTGCTAATAACGCGAAGGTCGTGGGTTCGATCCCCCCACGGGCCACTACTCTTTTACTACTACGAAAAGGCGGCGCCGATTTCAGCTGGCGAGTGTGATGACCAGAAGATCATCACCCTGCGTGGAAGTTGACAGAGGATCCGAACCCGACTCGTCGGGAAGCGCTACAGCATTCACTCGGCAATGGCCATAATATCTTGAATACACTGGTTCTCAACCGATAAAGAGAAAATGAAAGAAAGTGTCCGATTGCCGATGCGTAACAACTTTGGCCCTTGTCAGTACTTGGGCGGGTGAGCGCATGGGAACACAGGGCACTATTTGCACTTTTACTTCCTATTTTTGTTTCTCCTTTGTTTTCGGAGCTACAGCCCGATTCGGTCAGGGAGACGCCACCGTGAAATGAAGGGGACGTGCTGTGTGTCCATCGCCTCGCCTCTCCTTAGCTCTCTCAGTCGTTTCTCGTGCTTGTCGTTTTGATAAAGGCCGATTTGAGAGCGTCAGCTCTCGCGTCAGCTGAGCAAAGTCGAGACAAGTCGAGACACACTAAGGGCTGGTATGCAGCGAGTAAGAGGGCGAAAAAACAATAATTTAAGAGCGCGTGGCAAAAGTACTCATACGCGAAATTAAAAGCCTGCTGCGGTGGCCGGGAATCGAACCCGGATCAACTGCTTGGAAGGCAACTATGCTGACCATTACACCACCACCGCACAAGCGAGCGCAGCGCGTCCGCGCTGTATCGGCTTCCCGCCAGTCGGCAGCGGCCGAAGGTGATCGTACCTGGCAGGCGCATTTCGAGGCAGGCTAGGGGAGCACATCCAGACGCATTCGGACAGCGTATCCGCGCACATTTCGCATCCTTTGGCAAGAGTTGGGCGCCGGCGACGCAAGAGTACGCAGAGGACCGCGTTCTGGCGGCATTTTTAAGCAGTGCAGTGCAGGATTCAGCGTCTGCAGCATCTTTCCCACAGAATGCTACGGCGCTTGACGGCAGTCCCACTTTCCCTTGAGACATCTGCTCGGGAAGCAGCGTCAAGTTACCGCTGGCCCCAGCATCGGTGGTTCAGTGGTAGAATGCTCGCCTGCCACGCGGGCGGCCCGGGTTCGATTCCCGGCCGATGCATCATTTTGCTTTTCCCGCGATGATGCTGCCGCGTGGCTTGAGCGCTTGAGATGCACGATCCACAAGAATGTGTAGCTGGATTTCCCTTGAGAAGGACCGAGAACGCAGCACTCGCGGGTCCCCACTAGGACGCTCGCATCATGTTCTACAGACTAGCGTCGGCCTGGCCTCACAAGTTGCCGGGTCCGGGTGCCTCCGAGGCTCTGAACTTTAACGACAAGGAGTGCTGCCTATCGTTGCAACAGCTGCAGCAGCACCGCAATCAACTGGGCCGGCAGTGCACGTGTAGCAACAGAACACGTTATCCAGGAAGTACAGTGTCTCTACGTCTAATATTGGGTACGGCATTTACCCAGTTTGCAGGACAAGCGGTGCACCCGTGCCTCGGTAGCGCAGTAGGCAGCGCGTAAGTCTCATAATCTTAAGGTCGTGAGTTCGATCCTCACCCGGGGCATTTAATTTTCTGTGACTGATGGTGGTGCTGTTGCTAGGGCGCCAACGTATTTCTTGTTTGTTATCCACAACGTTTCAACGCTTCAGCGGGAAAATGTTTACTTCCTGTTATTGCTACTTACAGCTTCCCTTTTCCTCTTCTCCCAGCAGAGCATGAAGCCAAAAGCATTGCTCTGCGACGTTTGAGGTGCGCGCCTTGCCAGTCACTATGTGCAAAGATGCTCGCAAAGAGAGAGGGGCGCCGACGCGGCACTCGACACGAAATGCGACAAGCGACCGTACGAACGGTCGAACGAAACGGCCACATCCGGTGTGGTCTAGTGGCCGCAGTCGCGCTTCAGCTGTGCTACCGTGTGGACGTGTGTACTGCTGCGCTCCGATTGTGTTGTTTACATACGTGTTCTGCTGTTGTCTCCTTTGCTGGCTGTCCGTTCATCTTCGTGTTTGTGTATCGTCGTTAGTGTTTAGCTGTTCATCGCCGTTCTGTCACTTGCCGGAATTTCGGTTTTTTTAACCGGAGTTTCATCCCTGTTCTGAATCATGTCTACGACCGTCAGGAAAAACACACTGGTCTTCGCTTTCGACAAGGAAACCCGTCATATCCAGCCAACGTCACTGGAAATACACGATTGGATTACTGAGGTAATTGGTGTCAACTCTGATTCCG
Organism: Schistocerca americana; assembly: GCF_021461395.2. Classification (NCBI taxonomy): domain Eukaryota; kingdom Metazoa; phylum Arthropoda; class Insecta; order Orthoptera; family Acrididae; genus Schistocerca; species Schistocerca americana. The sequence continues at coordinate 292,955,626 of NC_060120.1, read as the reverse complement.
TCCATACAATGCAGTTAGACAATGATAAATACTGTATTTTTGTTAAGTTTGAGAGCTCGGTGACGATAGATAGACTTTTAGCAAAGTGGGGTAGTGAAGTAGAATTCATTCACAGAGACGGCTCGAAGAGCAAAGTTCGGATCTGGCGAGCTGATATTGTTTACACTACCGTTCGCGTGCTTAACTTACCTATTGAAATTGATAATGATTTAATTAAGGATGCGCTTTGCAAGTATGGTGACGTGAAATCTGTTAATAATGAACGTTGGTCTCGTCACTACAAACTGCAGTGTTTTAACGGAATTCGATCTGTGGAGATGGACATCAAGACCAATATTCCGTCTCATATATTTGTAAATGGCTACAGGGCGCAAATTGTGTATTCAGGTCAAGTACCGACCTGTCATGTTTGTAATGAGTCTGGCCACTTTAGACAGGATTGTCCGCGGCGGGTTTTTGTATTGAAAAGCAATCTAACGCAACGCCAGAAACTTACCCTAAACGATGTCTTGCCAAATAATGTATCTATCCCCCTGGGTGTGGATACTGCCCAAGCAAACCACTCTGATTTATCCGTAAATGATATTACTCAATTTCCATGTTTAGATAAAAAGGCTGATGTTGACACCCCCGCATCATCCGAATTGCAGACAAAAAAACGGCCCCATGAGATAACTGATAGCTGTTCTGACGACGAGTTGTCTGACAAATCTCACTCCGCACGCAAACAAAAACAATGCGAGGAGGAAGTAATGCCACAACTCCAGGAAATGCAGATGGAAGCTTGTAAACAATCAGAACGTAACCAATTGGTGGGAAACTGCGAAAACGGGGATGTTTCTAGCAATAACCGCGAAACATCAGGAGGGGACACAGTTTGCAAAGACGAGCAGCCTCCTGACAGTCACGAGGTACAATTAGTGTGTCTGGATCAACCCTCTGTAACGGCTAGTGCTTCCCCGAAGGGTACTGACCACACGACAGGGCTAAGCAGTACAGGCCGTGTCGTACAGTTGGACGACCCGACGGGATCGGCGTCACAACCGACCACCACAAAACCCGTCACAGAGCCTTCGGATGCTCCACGAAGGAAGTTAAAGCCACAACCGAATGTCAATGCTCCTCGTAATCAAGCGAAGTTAAAGAGCGTGAAAAGTGACACGAAACCCCGAAATGTGCGTTACGAAACTGTCAGGCACGGGTCATTGAAAGAATCTCCTGAGGAACTTCCTGATAATCAATCTTCTACTGATTCAGGAGGGAAATCTCAAACCTAGACTGCACTAATACTGTAATTAGCAACCTCTCAATGGGACGTTCTGTTCTGTCTAAATTTTCTGTGTCTCCTAAGTAATAATTTAGTCGCATGTTATTTACTCACTGTCCTAACATCCAACGAGTAATAACGCAATGACCCAGTGTTATACTATTGCTACTGTCAATATTAACAAAATACGGTCGGCATTGAAAATAGCAGCGCTAAAAGAATTTTTATATGACTCGGGAACTGATATAGCCCTGCTGCAGGAAGTTGTCACGTCGGATTTAAATATTCCCGGGTATGTTGCTCACCTAAATGTCTCCCACGAAACTAGCGTGGGGACAGCTTTTTTAATCCGGGATGGGATTCCAGTAACGGAAGTAGAACGACTGGAATCTGGAAGGGGAATAGGGCTCAAGATTTATAACGTGTCCCTTATTAACTTGTATGCCCCTTCCGGCAGCTCACATAGATCTGACAGAACACGATTTTTTAAAGACGAGGTAATATACTTATTACGCAAAAACCCCAGTCACCTTATAATGGGGGGTGATTTTAATTGCGTCCTCAACAGGAAAGATCAGAGTCCACATTTTAATTATTCTGCTGAATTAAAACATCTCGTCACTAGCTTAAAGCTAAAGGATGCTTGGGAATGCAAACACCCTGCTGTTGTCGAGTACACTTATGCAACTTCCAATGCATGCAGCAGAATCGACAGATTCTACATTACCGACAATCTCGAATCGGCTTTATTGAAAACAGAAACGGTTCCTGTCTACTTTTCGGACCATTCCGGTGTGTTGGCCTGTATAAATTTACAAGCGCAGCCAATACGCCGCTTCAAAAACCAGTGGAATTTAAATGTCTCGCTGTTACAAGACCGTGAATTAGAAGATCAGATAAAAGACGCATGGGCGTTATGCCTGCGTGCTCTTCCTAGATACGCGACTACCGTCGAATGGTGGACAAAAATGACAAAGCCGAAACTTAGAAAGACGATAATGCAATATAGCTTTCAGAGGGCCAGAGATCTTAAGAACACTATAGAGTTCTATTACTCAGTACTCAGAGAGCTATATGGTCAAACATCTGGTTCACATCTTCGCCTGACAGATATCAAAAAAATTAAGGCTAAATTACTCAGCATTAAGAGGCATCAACTGGAAGGACTTAAAATAAAATCCAAGGCGAAATCTGTCTCAGAGGACGAAACAACTTCCCTATACCACCTTCTGAAGCACGCTCAAAACAGAAGAACAATGCTTATCGACGAATTACGGACGGCGAATGGTACAAGTCTTAGGACACAGAAAGATATTTTGAATGAGATCTATCGCTACTTCGATAACCTATATTCCGAAAATTCCAGCTGCGAGGAATCTATTGATGATTTCCTCGACTTTCTTGTGCCACAGCTGACGGATGATGACAACGTTACCTTCCTGTCGCACGTCTGTAATGAGGACGTTTATGTGACTCTGTGTACCTCCCCTCTGAAAAAATCCCCAGGTCCTGATGGTCTACCTGCAGAATTTTATGTCCGCTATTGGCCGATAGTGGGAGGGACAATTACAGCGATTGTAAATGAAGTTCTTCAGGGCGCAGTGATACCCTCTGAATTTAAAGAAAGTAAAATAGTCCTTATCCCCAAAACTAAAGGACACAAAGATCTTACTAACTTCCGACCGATTTCGTTGCTCAATGCGGACTATAAAATAATAGCAAGAATTCTCAACAAGAAAATTTCATCCTTAGCAAATAGACTGATTAGTCCGTATCAACACTGCATTGCAGGTAAAACTCTGTTTCACAATTTAGCCGAATTTCGGGATATAATTGCAATCACTTCCGTCACTAACATCAAATGTGCCCTGGTTTTCCTGGATTTTCATAAAGCATTCGATCTCGTGAATCATATCTACCTTTTCAAGACGTTACAAAAGCTCGGTTTCCAGGAGCGAGCCTTAAACGTAATAAAAAACGTGGCGACAGGAATAAACGCATGCATAGCAGTTAACAGTCAGGCTACGAGAAAATTCCAAATACGACGCGGTGTTCCTCAGGGAAGCCCCCTTTCTATGTCACTATTTGCCATTTCACTGGACCCATTTCTTAAACGTATTCACGATAAATTAACAGGTTTAACACTGTCAGGGTGCAAAACAGCTATAAAAGCTTATGCTGATGATGTAGGCGTCATAATCAGAAATAATGACGATGTAGCTACGTTAGCTGCAGTGATGCAGACTTACTGCAGTGCGTCTGGGGCAAATTCAAATGAAAAGAAAAGCAAAATTTTACATCTTAGGGGTTTTGAGCACATAAACGTAGAGTGGGCAAAGCTGGTCAGGCAGCATACGACGCTTGGTGTCACATTGACCGCATGCCCAATGAAAATGACTGCGTTGAATTGGAAAGCTGCGGCACGGAAAGTGCAGGGTGCTATAATGGAAAATTTATCACGGAATATGAATCAGATTCAGAGGATTAAGTACATCAACACGTGTATCTTAGCTACAGCATACCACACCGCTCAGCTCTTTCCACTACCCAAAATGATAGCCAAGAACATAACGTCCAGAATCACAAATTTTCTGTGGAAAGGAGAACTGTTTCGAGTAACCGCCAAAGTGGCTACCTTACAACCCCGAAATGGTGGTTTAGGTCTCATCAATATCACCAACAAAGCCTCTGCACTCTTCGTCAAAAGGCAACTAACTATCATTAGAGAAGTACCGGAAAGTATTTCAAGCCGACTTTTTGAAATTCTAAAACCTCGCAGCCTGCAGCCTCCTATTGATGTGCAAAAAATTAACAATCGTCTCCAGCACGTGCGAGCCTTTTATATTGAACTTAGCTACTTGAGGGACGAAGTTACACGGCTACGTCAACTAACGTCAAGAGATATTATGCGGGTCTGGGAGACGTGTGAAGGAAAGAATAAAGTAGAGAGACAGTTTCCTCACATACACTGGACTGCTATCTGGCAAAACATCAATTTAAAAGTTTTATCTTCTGACATAAGAACAGCATGGTACAAAGCCGTTAATAATATCATTAGCACCAACGAAAGATTATATGAAATTGGCCTTAGTGACACCAATCTATGTCAACGATGTCGACTAGTGGACACAATTATCCATCGATACACTTGCGGCGGCAATATACATATCTGGAATTGGCTCAAGGTGCAAATAGCTCTCATTACAAGGTCTTCACCTCAGTACATCTCGCTGTCAGTGCTGCACAGACCACAAGACCGTTATTTTCCAGAGACGAAGAATAATGCCGTCTATTGGCTCCTAGGAAATTATGTAACTTACGTAACTCATGACGCTGGAACTGACACCGTTACAGATTTCAAGATATACTTACAGTGCAAATACCACAAAATACGTACGTATGCAGACCACATGAAGAAATATGGTAATATGCTACAAATTATATTTGATAGAATGGGGATAGGCTAAACACCATCAACCTAAAGCACACAGTATTGAGTGACTATATTACTATGTGCAGAATTATTGTCTGTTTCATTTCTTATGCTTTCATTTTTGTTGATTTTCCACTATGACAAAATGGTCAAAAACGACAACAAATAAAAAATTAAAAAAAATTAAAAAAAAAAAGTGAAGGCAGGAACAACAAGTAGAAGATTGAGTTATATTTTTCATTTTATGCACATGGAGAGGCATTACTTATTTCACGAACGAATTCCTTTCATTTAATCATGATAATATAAAAAACCATAAAAAAAAGAGGAAACACTAATTAAAAAAAATTAAAACAAAAAAAATTAAAAAAATGGAAAAAACAAAAAAAAAAAATTTGCTAAAGTGGGCAGTTGTATTTTTGGATCATAGGAGCGACAAGGTCGAAAATCAGTGATGGGTATGGTGGAGACATTGTGGCCAGGCCTCAGATTATTCTTGACCCCTGCCCACTTTGCCTCCTTCTGCCTATTACTTATAAAAAATTTTAATAAAAAGTGGTTCAAAAAAAACGGAAAAAAATAAAAAGAAAGTGGTTAAGGCGAAAAAAAAAAGTGGTTAAGGCAAAAAAAAAAAAAAAAAAAAAAGTGGCTAGGATACCTGGCTTTCACCCAGGAGGCCCGGGTTCGATTCCCGGTACCGGAACGGAATTTTTTCCACACGAATCGTGACAGGTTTGAGCTGTCCGAGCGGCCGTTTCCCGTCCTGCTCGCAATATAGCTACTGTTTCGTGACCGTCAGCAGAATATAGACTAGGGAAGCAGACACACGACGACCATAGAAATGGTGTATGGCTTCATGCCACCTGTTTCCAGCGTAGGGCTGAGCAACTGCATCTGCCGAGGCCCGTTAGCTCAGTTGGTTAGAGCGTCGTGCTAATAACGCGAAGGTCGTGGGTTCGATCCCCCCACGGGCCACTACTCTTTTACTACTACGAAAAGGCAGCGCCGATTTCAGCTGGCGAGTGTGATGACCAGAAGATCATCACCCTGCGTGGAAGTTGACAGAGGATCCGAACCCGACTCGTCGGGAAGCGCTACAGCATTCACTCGGCAATGGCCATAATATCTTGAATACACTGGTTCTCAACCGATAAAGAGAAAATGAAAGAAAGTGTCCGATTGCCGATGCGTAACAACTTTGGCCCTTGTCAGTACTTGGGCGGGTGAGCGCATGGGAACACAGGGCACTATTTGCACTTTTACTTCCTATTTTTGTTTCTCCTTTGTTTTCGGAGCTACAGCCCGATTCGGTCAGGGAGACGCCACCGTGAAATGAAGGGGACGTGCTGTGTGTCCATCGCCTCGCCTCTCCTTAGCTCTCTCAGTCGTTTCTCGTGCTTGTCGTTTTGATAAAGGCCGATTTGAGAGCGTCAGCTGAGCAAAGTCGAGACAAGTCGAGACACACTAAGGGCTGGTATGCAGCGAGTAAGAGGGCGAAAAAACAATAATTTAAGAGCGCGTGGCAAAAGTACTCATACGCGAAATTAAAAGCCTGCTGCGGTGGCCGGGAATCGAACCCGGATCAACTGCTTGGAAGGCAACTATGCTGACCATTACACCACCACCGCACAAGCGAGCGCAGCGCGTCCGCGCTGTATCGGCTTCCCGCCGGTCGGCAGCGGCCGAAGGTGATCGTACCTGGCAGGCGCATTTCGAGGCAGGCTAGGGGAGCACATCCAGACGCATTCGGACAGCGTATCCGCGCACATTTCGCATCCTTTGGCAAGAGTTGGGCGCCGGCGACGCAAGAGTACGCAGAGGACCGCGTTCTGGCGGCATTTTTAAGCAGTGCAGTGCAGGATTCAGCGTCTGCAGCATCTTTCCCACAGAATGCTACGGCGCTTGACGGCAGTCCCACTTTCCCTTGAGACATCTGCTCGGGAAGCAGCGTCAAGTTACCGCTGGCCCCAGCATCGGTGGTTCAGTGGTAGAATGCTCGCCTGCCACGCGGGCGGCCCGGGTTCGATTCCCGGCCGATGCATCATTTTGCTTTTCCCGCGATGATGCTGCCGCGTGGCTTGAGCGCTTGAGATGCACGATCCACAAGAATGTGTAGCTGGATTTCCCTTGAGAAGGACCGAGAACGCAGCACTCGCGGGTCCCCACTAGGACGCTCGCATCATGTTCTACAGACTAGCGTCGGCCTGGCCTCACAAGTTGCCGGGTCCGGGTGCCTCCGAGGCTCTGAACTTTAACGACAAGGAGTGCTGCCTATCGTTGCAACAGCTGCAGCAGCACCGCAATCAACTGGGCCGGCAGTGCACGTGTAGCAACAGAACACGTTATCCAGGAAGTACAGTGTCTCTACGTCTAATATTGGGTACGGCATTTACCCAGTTTGCAGGACAAGCGGTGCACCCGTGCCTCGGTAGCGCAGTAGGCAGCGCGTAAGTCTCATAATCTTAAGGTCGTGAGTTCGATCCTCACCCGGGGCATTTAATTTTCTGTGACTGATGGTGGTGCTGTTGCTAGGGCGCCAACGTATTTCTTGTTTGTTATCCACAACGTTTCAACGCTTCAGCGGGAAAATGTTTACTTCCTGTTATTGCTACTTACAGCTTCCCTTTTCCTCTTCTCCCAGCAGAGCATGAAGCCAAAAGCATTGCTCTGCGACGTTTGAGGTGCGCGCCTTGCCAGTCACTATGTGCAAAGATGCTCGCAAAGAGAGAGGGGCGCCGACGCGGCACTCGACACGAAATGCGACAAGCGACCGTACGAACGGTCGAACGAAACGGCCACATCCGGTGTGGTCTAGTGGCTAGGATACCTGGCTTTCACCCAGGAGGCCCGGGTTCGATTCCCGGTACCGGAACGGAATTTTTTCCACACGAATCGTGACAGGTTTGAGCTGTCCGAGCGGCCGTTTCCCGTCCTGCTCGCAATATAGCTACTGTTTCGTGACCGTCAGCAGAATATAGACTAGGGAAGCAGACACACGACGACCATAGAAATGGTGTATGGCTTCATGCCACCTGTTTCCAGCGTAGGGCTGAGCAACTGCATCTGCCGAGGCCCGTTAGCTCAGTTGGTTAGAGCGTCGTGCTAATAACGCGAAGGTCGTGGGTTCGATCCCCCCACGGGCCACTACTCTTTTACTACTACGAAAAGGCAGCGCCGATTTCAGCTGGCGAGTGTGATGACCAGAAGATCATCACCCTGCGTGGAAGTTGACAGAGGATCCGAACCCGACTCGTCGGGAAGCGCTACAGCATTCACTCGGCAATGGCCATAATATCTTGAATACACTGGTTCTCAACCGATAAAGAGAAAATGAAAGAAAGTGTCCGATTGCCGATGCGTAACAACTTTGGCCCTTGTCAGTACTTGGGCGGGTGAGCGCATGGGAACACAGGGCACTATTTGCACTTTTACTTCCTATTTTTGTTTCTCCTTTGTTTTCGGAGCTACAGCCCGATTCGGTCAGGGAGACGCCACCGTGAAATGAAGGGGACGTGCTGTGTGTCCATCGCCTCGCCTCTCCTTAGCTCTCTCAGTCGTTTCTCGTGCTTGTCGTTTTGATAAAGGCCGATTTGAGAGCGTCAGCTCTCGCGTCAGCTGAGCAAAGTCGAGACAAGTCGAGACACACTAAGGGCTGGTATGCAGCGAGTAAGAGGGCGAAAAAACAATAATTTAAGAGCGCGTGGCAAAAGTACTCATACGCGAAATTAAAAGCCTGCTGCGGTGGCCGGGAATCGAACCCGGATCAACTGCTTGGAAGGCAACTATGCTGACCATTACACCACCACCGCACAAGCGAGCGCGGCGCGTCCGCGCTGTATCGGCTTCCCGCCAGTCGGCAGCGGCCGAAGGTGATCGTACCTGGCAGGCGCATTTCGAGGCAGGCTAGGGGAGCACATCCAGACGCATTCGGACAGCGTATCCGCGCACATTTCGCATCCTTTGGCAAGAGTTGGGCGCCGGCGACGCAAGAGTACGCAGAGGACCGCGTTCTGGCGGCATTTTTAAGCAGTGCAGTGCAGGATTCAGCGTCTGCAGCATCTTTCCCACAGAATGCTACGGCGCTTGACGGCAGTCCCACTTTCCCTTGAGACATCTGCTCGGGAAGCAGCGTCAAGTTACCGTTGGCCCCAGCATCGGTGGTTCAGTGGTAGAATGCTCGCCTGCCACGCGGGCGGCCCGGGTTCGATTCCCGGCCGATGCATCATTTTGCTTTTCCCGCGATGATGCTGCCGCGTGGCTTGAGCGCTTGAGATGCACGATCCACAAGAATGTGTAGCTGGATTTCCCTTGAGAAGGACCGAGAACGCAGCACTCGCGGGTCCCCACTAGGACGCTCGCATCATGTTCTACAGACTAGCGTCGGCCTGGCCTCACAAGTTGCCGGGTCCGGGTGCCTCCGAGGCTCTGAACTTTAACGACAAGGAGTGCTGCCTATCGTTGCAACAGCTGCAGCAGCACCGCAATCAACTGGGCCGGCAGTGCACGTGTAGCAACAGAACACGTTATCCAGGAAGTACAGTGTCTCTACGTCTAATATTGGGTACGGCATTTACCCAGTTTGCAGGACAAGCGGTGCACCCGTGCCTCGGTAGCGCAGTAGGCAGCGCGTAAGTCTCATAATCTTAAGGTCGTGAGTTCGATCCTCACCCGGGGCATTTAATTTTCTGTGACTGATGGTGGTGCTGTTGCTAGGGCGCCAACGTATTTCTTGTTTGTTATCCACAACGTTTCAACGCTTCAGCGGGAAAATGTTTACTTCCTGTTATTGCTACTTACAGCTTCCCTTTTCCTCTTCTCCCAGCAGAGCATGAAGCCAAAAGCATTGCTCTGCGACGTTTGAGGTGCGCGCCTTGCCAGTCACTATGTGCAAAGATGCTCGCAAAGAGAGAGGGGCGCCGACGCGGCACTCGACACGAAATGCGACAAGCGACCGTACGAACGGTCGAACGAAACGGCCACATCCGGTGTGGTCTAGTGGCTAGGATACCTGGCTTTCACCCAGGAGGCCCGGGTTCGATTCCCGGTACCGGAACGGAATTTTTTCCACACGAATCGTGACAGGTTTGAGCTGTCCGAGCGGCCGTTTCCCGTCCTGCTCGCAATATAGCTACTGTTTCGTGACCGTCAGCAGAATATAGACTAGGGAAGCAGACACACGACGACCATAGAAATGGTGTATGGCTTCATGCCACCTGTTTCCAGCGTAGGGCTGAGCAACTGCATCTGCCGAGGCCCGTTAGCTCAGTTGGTTAGAGCGTCGTGCTAATAACGCGAAGGTCGTGGGTTCGATCCCCCCACGGGCCACTACTCTTTTACTACTACGAAAAGGCGGCGCCGATTTCAGCTGGCGAGTGTGATGACCAGAAGATCATCACCCTGCGTGGAAGTTGACAGAGGATCCGAACCCGACTCGTCGGGAAGCGCTACAGCATTCACTCGGCAATGGCCATAATATCTTGAATACACTGGTTCTCAACCGATAAAGAGAAAATGAAAGAAAGTGTCCGATTGCCGATGCGTAACAACTTTGGCCCTTGTCAGTACTTGGGCGGGTGAGCGCATGGGAACACAGGGCACTATTTGCACTTTTACTTCCTATTTTTGTTTCTCCTTTGTTTTCGGAGCTACAGCCCGATTCGGTCAGGGAGACGCCACCGTGAAATGAAGGGGACGTGCTGTGTGTCCATCGCCTCGCCTCTCCTTAGCTCTCTCAGTCGTTTCTCGTGCTTGTCGTTTTGATAAAGGCCGATTTGAGAGCGTCAGCTCTCGCGTCAGCTGAGCAAAGTCGAGACAAGTCGAGACACACTAAGGGCTGGTATGCAGCGAGTAAGAGGGCGAAAAAACAATAATTTAAGAGCGCGTGGCAAAAGTACTCATACGCGAAATTAAAAGCCTGCTGCGGTGGCCGGGAATCGAACCCGGATCAACTGCTTGGAAGGCAACTATGCTGACCATTACACCACCACCGCACAAGCGAGCGCAGCGCGTCCGCGCTGTATCGGCTTCCCGCCAGTCGGCAGCGGCCGAAGGTGATCGTACCTGGCAGGCGCATTTCGAGGCAGGCTAGGGGAGCACATCCAGACGCATTCGGACAGCGTATCCGCGCACATTTCGCATCCTTTGGCAAGAGTTGGGCGCCGGCGACGCAAGAGTACGCAGAGGACCGCGTTCTGGCGGCATTTTTAAGCAGTGCAGTGCAGGATTCAGCGTCTGCAGCATCTTTCCCACAGAATGCTACGGCGCTTGACGGCAGTCCCACTTTCCCTTGAGACATCTGCTCGGGAAGCAGCGTCAAGTTACCGCTGGCCCCAGCATCGGTGGTTCAGTGGTAGAATGCTCGCCTGCCACGCGGGCGGCCCGGGTTCGATTCCCGGCCGATGCATCATTTTGCTTTTCCCGCGATGATGCTGCCGCGTGGCTTGAGCGCTTGAGATGCACGATCCACAAGAATGTGTAGCTGGATTTCCCTTGAGAAGGACCGAGAACGCAGCACTCGCGGGTCCCCACTAGGACGCTCGCATCATGTTCTACAGACTAGCGTCGGCCTGGCCTCACAAGTTGCCGGGTCCGGGTGCCTCCGAGGCTCTGAACTTTAACGACAAGGAGTGCTGCCTATCGTTGCAACAGCTGCAGCAGCACCGCAATCAACTGGGCCGGCAGTGCACGTGTAGCAACAGAACACGTTATCCAGGAAGTACAGTGTCTCTACGTCTAATATTGGGTACGGCATTTACCCAGTTTGCAGGACAAGCGGTGCACCCGTGCCTCGGTAGCGCAGTAGGCAGCGCGTAAGTCTCATAATCTTAAGGTCGTGAGTTCGATCCTCACCCGGGGCATTTAATTTTCTGTGACTGATGGTGGTGCTGTTGCTAGGGCGCCAACGTATTTCTTGTTTGTTATCCACAACGTTTCAACGCTTCAGCGGGAAAATGTTTACTTCCTGTTATTGCTACTTACAGCTTCCCTTTTCCTCTTCTCCCAGCAGAGCATGAAGCCAAAAGCATTGCTCTGCGACGTTTGAGGTGCGCGCCTTGCCAGTCACTATGTGCAAAGATGCTCGCAAAGAGAGAGGGGCGCCGACGCGGCACTCGACACGAAATGCGACAAGCGACCGTACGAACGGTCGAACGAAACGGCCACATCCGGTGTGGTCTAGTGGCTAGGATACCTGGCTTTCACCCAGGAGGCCCGGGTTCGATTCCCGGTACCGGAACGGAATTTTTTCCACACGAATCGTGACAGGTTTGAGCTGTCCGAGCGGCCGTTTCCCGTCCTGCTCGCAATATAGCTACTGTTTCGTGACCGTCAGCAGAATATAGACTAGGGAAGCAGACACACGACGACCATAGAAATGGTGTATGGCTTCATGCCACCTGTTTCCAGCGTAGGGCTGAGCAACTGCATCTGCCGAGGCCCGTTAGCTCAGTTGGTTAGAGCGTCGTGCTAATAACGCGAAGGTCGTGGGTTCGATCCCCCCACGGGCCACTACTCTTTTACTACTACGAAAAGGCAGCGCCGATTTCAGCTGGCGAGTGTGATGACCAGAAGATCATCACCCTGCGTGGAAGTTGACAGAGGATCCGAACCCGACTCGTCGGGAAGCGCTACAGCATTCACTCGGCAATGGCCATAATATCTTGAATACACTGGTTCTCAACCGATAAAGAGAAAATGAAAGAAAGTGTCCGATTGCCGATGCGTAACAACTTTGGCCCTTGTCAGTACTTGGGCGGGTGAGCGCATGGGAACACAGGGCACTATTTGCACTTTTACTTCCTATTTTTGTTTCTCCTTTGTTTTCGGAGCTACAGCCCGATTCGGTCAGGGAGACGCCACCGTGAAATGAAGGGGACGTGCTGTGTGTCCATCGCCTCGCCTCTCCTTAGCTCTCTCAGTCGTTTCTCGTGCTTGTCGTTTTGATAAAGGCCGATTTGAGAGCTTCAGCTCTCGCGTCAGCTGAGCAAAGTCGAGACAAGTCGAGACACACTAAGGGCTGGTATGCAGCGAGTAAGAGGGCGAAAAAACAATAATTTAAGAGCGCGTGGCAAAAGTACTCATACGCGAAATTAAAAGCCTGCTGCGGTGGCCGGGAATCGAACCCGGATCAACTGCTTGGAAGGCAACTATGCTGACCATTACACCACCACCGCACAAGCGAGCGCAGCGCGTCCGCGCTGTATCGTCTTCCCGCCGGTCGGCAGCGGCCGAAGGTGATCGTACCTGGCAGGCGCATTTCGAGGCAGGCTAGGGGAGCACATCCAGACGCATTCGGACAGCGTATCCGCGCACATTTCGCATCCTTTGGCAAGAGTTGGGCGCCGGCGACGCAAGAGTACGCAGAGGACCGCGTTCTGGCGGCATTTTTAAGCAGTGCAGTGCAGGATTCAGCGTCTGCAGCATCTTTCCCACAGAATGCTACGGCGCTTGACGGCAGTCCCACTTTCCCTTGAGACATCTGCTCGGGAAGCAGCGTCAAGTTACCGCTGGCCCCAGCATCGGTGGTTCAGTGGTAGAATGCTCGCCTGCCACGCGGGCGGCCCGGGTTCGATTCCCGGCCGATGCATCATTTTGCTTTTCCCGCGATGATGCTGCCGCGTGGCTTGAGCGCTTGAGATGCACGATCCACAAGAATGTGTAGCTGGATTTCCCTTGAGAAGGACCGAGAACGCAGCACTCGCGGGTCCCCACTAGGACGCTCGCATCATGTTCTACAGACTAGCGTCGGCCTGGCCTCACAAGTTGCCGGGTCCGGGTGCCTCCGAGGCTCTGAACTTTAACGACAAGGAGTGCTGCCTATCGTTGCAACAGCTGCAGCAGCACCGCAATCAACTGGGCCGGCAGTGCACGTGTAGCAACAGAACACGTTATCCAGGAAGTACAGTGTCTCTACGTCTAATATTGGGTACGGCATTTACCCCGTTTGCAGGACAAGCGGTGCACCCGTGCCTCGGTAGCGCAGTAGGCAGCGCGTAAGTCTCATAATCTTAAGGTCGTGAGTTCGATCCTCACCCGGGGCATTTAATTTTCTGTGACTGATGGTGGTGCTGTTGCTAGGGCGCCAACGTATTTCTTGTTTGTTATCCACAACGTTTCAACGCTTCAGCGGGAAAATGTTTACTTCCTGTTATTGCTACTTACAGCTTCCCTTTTCCTCTTCTCCCAGCAGAGCATGAAGCCAAAAGCATTGCTCTGCGATGTTTGAGGTGCGCGCCTTGCCAGTCACTATGTGCAAAGATGCTCGCAAAGAGAGAGGGGCGCCGACGCGGCACTCGACACGAAATGCGACAAGCGACCGTACGAACGGTCGAACGAAACGGCCACATCCGGTGTGGTCTAGTGGCTAGGATACCTGGCTTTCACCCAGGAGGCCCGGGTTCGATTCCCGGTACCGGAACGGAATTTTTTCCACACGAATCGTGACAGGTTTGAGCTGTCCGAGCGGCCGTTTCCCGTCCTGCTCGCAATATAGCTACTGTTTCGTGACCGTCAGCAGAATATAGACTAGGGAAGCAGACACACGACGACCATAGAAATGGTGTATGGCTTCATGCCACCTGTTTCCAGCGTAGGGCTGAGCAACTGCATCTGCCGAGGCCCGTTAGCTCAGTTGGTTAGAGCGTCGTGCTAATAACGCGAAGGTCGTGGGTTCGATCCCCCCACGGGCCACTACTCTTTTACTACTACGAAAAGGCAGCGCCGATTTCAGCTGGCGAGTGTGATGACCAGAAGATCATCACCCTGCGTGGAAGTTGACAGAGGATCCGAACCCGACTCGTCGGGAAGCGCTACAGCATTCACTCGGCAATGGCCATAATATCTTGAATACACTGGTTCTCAACCGATAAAGAGAAAATGAAAGAAAGTGTCCGATTGCCGATGCGTAACAACTTTGGCCCTTGTCAGTACTTGGGCGGGTGAGCGCATGGGAACACAGGGCACTATTTGCACTTTTACTTCCTATTTTTGTTTCTCCTTTGTTTTCGGAGCTACAGCCCGATTCGGTCAGGGAGACGCCACCGTGAAATGAAGGGGACGTGCTGTGTGTCCATCGCCTCGCCTCTCCTTAGCTCTCTCAGTCGTTTCTCGTGCTTGTCGTTTTGATAAAGGCCGATTTGAGAGCTTCAGCTCTCGCGTCAGCTGAGCAAAGTCGAGACAAGTCGAGACACACTAAGGGCTGGTATGCAGCGAGTAAGAGGGCGAAAAAACAATAATTTAAGAGCGCGTGGCAAAAGTACTCATACGCGAAATTAAAAGCCTGCTGCGGTGGCCGGGAATCGAACCCGGATCAACTGCTTGGAAGGCAACTATGCTGACCATTACACCACCACCGCACAAGCGAGCGCAGCGCGTCCGCGCTGTATCGTCTTCCCGCCGGTCGGCAGCGGCCGAAGGTGATCGTACCTGGCAGGCGCATTTCGAGGCAGGCTAGGGGAGCACATCCAGACGCATTCGGACAGCGTATCCGCGCACATTTCGCATCCTTTGGCAAGAGTTGGGCGCCGGCGACGCAAGAGTACGCAGAGGACCGCGTTCTGGCGGCATTTTTAAGCAGTGCAGTGCAGGATTCAGCGTCTGCAGCATCTTTCCCACAGAATGCTACGGCGCTTGACGGCAGTCCCACTTTCCCTTGAGACATCTGCTCGGGAAGCAGCGTCAAGTTACCGCTGGCCCCAGCATCGGTGGTTCAGTGGTAGAATGCTCGCCTGCCACGCGGGCGGCCCGGGTTCGATTCCCGGCCGATGCATCATTTTGCTTTTCCCGCGATGATGCTGCCGCGTGGCTTGAGCGCTTGAGATGCACGATCCACAAGAATGTGTAGCTGGATTTCCCTTGAGAAGGACCGAGAACGCAGCACTCGCGGGTCCCCACTAGGACGCTCGCATCATGTTCTACAGACTAGCGTCGGCCTGGCCTCACAAGTTGCCGGGTCCGGGTGCCTCCGAGGCTCTGAACTTTAACGACAAGGAGTGCTGCCTATCGTTGCAACAGCTGCAGCAGCACCGCAATCAACTGGGCCGGCAGTGCACGTGTAGCAACAGAACACGTTATCCAGGAAGTACAGTGTCTCTACGTCTAATATTGGGTACGGCATTTACCCAGTTTGCAGGACAAGCGGTGCACCCGTGCCTCGGTAGCGCAGTAGGCAGCGCGTAAGTCTCATAATCTTAAGGTCGTGAGTTCGATCCTCACCCGGGGCATTTAATTTTCTGTGACTGATGGTGGTGCTGTTGCTAGGGCGCCAACGTATTTCTTGTTTGTTATCCACAACGTTTCAACGCTTCAGCGGGAAAATGTTTACTTCCTGTTATTGCTACTTACAGCTTCCCTTTTCCTCTTCTCCCAGCAGAGCATGAAGCCAAAAGCATTGCTCTGCGACGTTTGAGGTGCGCGCCTTGCCAGTCACTATGTGCAAAGATGCTCGCAAAGAGAGAGGGGCGCCGACGCGGCACTCGACACGAAATGCGACAAGCGACCGTACGAACGGTCGAACGAAACGGCCACATCCGGTGTGGTCTAGTGGCTAGGATACCTGGCTTTCACCCAGGAGGCCCGGGTTCGATTCCCGGTACCGGAACGGAATTTTTTCCACACGAATCGTGACAGGTTTGAGCTGTCCGAGCGGCCGTTTCCCGTCCTGCTCGCAATATAGCTACTGTTTCGTGACCGTCAGCAGAATATAGACTAGGGAAGCAGACACACGACGACCATAGAAATGGTGTATGGCTTCATGCCACCTGTTTCCAGCGTAGGGCTGAGCAACTGCATCTGCCGAGGCCCGTTAGCTCAGTTGGTTAGAGCGTCGTGCTAATAACGCGAAGGTCGTGGGTTCGATCCCCCCACGGGCCACTACTCTTTTACTACTACGAAAAGGCAGCGCCGATTTCAGCTGGCGAGTGTGATGACCAGAAGATCATCACCCTGCGTGGAAGTTGACAGAGGATCCGAACCCGACTCGTCGGGAAGCGCTACAGCATTCACTCGGCAATGGCCATAATATCTTGAATACACTGGTTCTCAACCGATAAAGAGAAAATGAAAGAAAGTGTCCGATTGCCGATGCGTAACAACTTTGGCCCTTGTCAGTACTTGGGCGGGTGAGCGCATGGGAACACAGGGCACTATTTGCACTTTTACTTCCTATTTTTGTTTCTCCTTTGTTTTCGGAGCTACAGCCCGATTCGGTCAGGGAGACGCCACCGTGAAATGAAGGGGACGTGCTGTGTGTCCATCGCCTCGCCTCTCCTTAGCTCTCTCAGTCGTTTCTCGTGCTTGTCGTTTTGATAAAGGCCGATTTGAGAGCGTCAGCTCTCGCGTCAGCTGAGCAAAGTCGAGACAAGTCGAGACACACTAAGGGCTGGTATGCAGCGAGTAAGAGGGCGAAAAAACAATAATTTAAGAGCGCGTGGCAAAAGTACTCATACGCGAAATTAAAAGCCTGCTGCGGTGGCCGGGAATCGCACCCGGATCAACTGCTTGGAAGGCAACTATGCTGACCATTACACCACCACCGCACAAGCGAGCGCAGCGCGTCCGCGCTGTATCGTCTTCCCGCCGGTCGGCAGCGGCCGAAGGTGATCGTACCTGGCAGGCGCATTTCGAGGCAGGCTAGGGGAGCACATCCAGACGCATTCGGACAGCGTATCCGCGCACATTTCGCATCCTTTGGCAAGAGTTGGGCGCCGGCGACGCAAGAGTACGCAGAGGACCGCGTTCTGGCGGCATTTTTAAGCAGTGCAGTGCAGGATTCAGCGTCTGCAGCATCTTTCCCACAGAATGCTACGGCGCTTGACGGCAGTCCCACTTTCCCTTGAGACATCTGCTCGGGAAGCAGCGTCAAGTTACCGCTGGCCCCAGCATCGGTGGTTCAGTGGTAGAATGCTCGCCTGCCACGCGGGCGGCCCGGGTTCGATTCCCGGCCGATGCATCATTTTGCTTTTCCCGCGATGATGCTGCCGCGTGGCTTGAGCGCTTGAGATGCACGATCCACAAGAATGTGTAGCTGGATTTCCCTTGAGAAGGACCGAGAACGCAGCACTCGCGGGTCCCCACTAGGACGCTCGCATCATGTTCTACAGACTAGCGTCGGCCTGGCCTCACAAGTTGCCGGGTCCGGGTGCCTCCGAGGCTCTGAACTTTAACGACAAGGAGTGCTGCCTATCGTTGCAACAGCTGCAGCAGCACCGCAATCAACTGGGCCGGCAGTGCACGTGTAGCAACAGAACACGTTATCCAGGAAGTACAGTGTCTCTACGTCTAATATTGGGTACGGCATTTACCCAGTTTGCAGGACAAGCGGTGCACCCGTGCCTCGGTAGCGCAGTAGGCAGCGCGTAAGTCTCATAATCTTAAGGTCGTGAGTTCGATCCTCACCCGGGGCATTTAATTTTCTGTGACTGATGGTGGTGCTGTTGCTAGGGCGCCAACGTATTTCTTGTTTGTTATCCACAACGTTTCAACGCTTCAGCGGGAAAATGTTTACTTCCTGTTATTGCTACTTACAGCTTCCCTTTTCCTCTTCTCCCAGCAGAGCATGAAGCCAAAAGCATTGCTCTGCGATGTTTGAGGTGCGCGCCTTGCCAGTCACTATGTGCAAAGATGCTCGCAAAGAGAGAGGGGCGCCGACGCGGCACTCGACACGAAATGCGACAAGCGACCGTACGAACGGTCGAACGAAACGGCCACATCCGGTGTGGTCTAGTGGCTAGGATACCTGGCTTTCACCCAGGAGGCCCGGGTTCGATTCCCGGTACCGGAACGGAATTTTTTCCACACGAATCGTGACAGGTTTGAGCTGTCCGAGCGGCCGTTTCCCGTCCTGCTCGCAATATAGCTACTGTTTCGTGACCGTCAGCAGAATATAGACTAGGGAAGCAGACACACGACGACCATAGAAATGGTGTATGGCTTCATGCCACCTGTTTCCAGCGTAGGGCTGAGCAACTGCATCTGCCGAGGCCCGTTAGCTCAGTTGGTTAGAGCGTCGTGCTAATAACGCGAAGGTCGTGGGTTCGATCCCCCCACGGGCCACTACTCTTTTACTACTACGAAAAGGCAGCGCCGATTTCAGCTGGCGAGTGTGATGACCAGAAGATCATCACCCTGCGTGGAAGTTGACAGAGGATCCGAACCCGACTCGTCGGGAAGCGCTACAGCATTCACTCGGCAATGGCCATAATATCTTGAATACACTGGTTCTCAACCGATAAAGAGAAAATGAAAGAAAGTGTCCGATTGCCGATGCGTAACAACTTTGGCCCTTGTCAGTACTTGGGCGGGTGAGCGCATGGGAACACAGGGCACTATTTGCACTTTTACTTCCTATTTTTGTTTCTCCTTTGTTTTCGGAGCTACAGCCCGATTCGGTCAGGGAGACGCCACCGTGAAATGAAGGGGACGTGCTGTGTGTCCATCGCCTCGCCTCTCCTTAGCTCTCTCAGTCGTTTCTCGTGCTTGTCGTTTTGATAAAGGCCGATTTGAGAGCGTCAGCTCTCGCGTCAGCTGAGCAAAGTCGAGACAAGTCGAGACACACTAAGGGCTGGTATGCAGCGAGTAAGAGGGCGAAAAAACAATAATTTAAGAGCGCGTGGCAAAAGTACTCATACGCGAAATTAAAAGCCTGCTGCGGTGGCCGGGAATCGAACCCGGATCAACTGCTTGGAAGGCAACTATGCTGACCATTACACCACCACCGCACAAGCGAGCGCAGCGCGTCCGCGCTGTATCGTCTTCCCGCCGGTCGGCAGCGGCCGAAGGTGATCGTACCTGGCAGGCGCATTTCGAGGCAGGCTAGGGGAGCACATCCAGACGCATTCGGACAGCGTATCCGCGCACATTTCGCATCCTTTGGCAAGAGTTGGGCGCCGGCGACGCAAGAGTACGCAGAGGACCGCGTTCTGGCGGCATTTTTAAGCAGTGCAGTGCAGGATTCAGCGTCTGCAGCATCTTTCCCACAGAATGCTACGGCGCTTGACGGCAGTCCCACTTTCCCTTGAGACATCTGCTCGGGAAGCAGCGTCAAGTTACCGCTGGCCCCAGCATCGGTGGTTCAGTGGTAGAATGCTCGCCTGCCACGCGGGCGGCCCGGGTTCGATTCCCGGCCGATGCATCATTTTGCTTTTCCCGCGATGATGCTGCCGCGTGGCTTGAGCGCTTGAGATGCACGATCCACAAGAATGTGTAGCTGGATTTCCCTTGAGAAGGACCGAGAACGCAGCACTCGCGGGTCCCCACTAGGACGCTCGCATCATGTTCTACAGACTAGCGTCGGCCTGGCCTCACAAGTTGCCGGGTCCGGGTGCCTCCGAGGCTCTGAACTTTAACGACAAGGAGTGCTGCCTATCGTTGCAACAGCTGCAGCAGCACCGCAATCAACTGGGCCGGCAGTGCACGTGTAGCAACAGAACACGTTATCCAGGAAGTACAGTGTCTCTACGTCTAATATTGGGTACGGCATTTACCCAGTTTGCAGGACAAGCGGTGCACCCGTGCCTCGGTAGCGCAGTAGGCAGCGCGTAAGTCTCATAATCTTAAGGTCGTGAGTTCGATCCTCACCCGGGGCATTTAATTTTCTGTGACTGATGGTGGTGCTGTTGCTAGGGCGCCAACGTATTTCTTGTTTGTTATCCACAACGTTTCAACGCTTCAGCGGGAAAATGTTTACTTCCTGTTATTGCTACTTACAGCTTCCCTTTTCCTCTTCTCCCAGCAGAGCATGAAGCCAAAAGCATTGCTCTGCGACGTTTGAGGTGCGCGCCTTGCCAGTCACTATGTGCAAAGATGCTCGCAAAGAGAGAGGGGCGCCGACGCGGCACTCGACACGAAATGCGACAAGCGACCGTACGAACGGTCGAACGAAACGGCCACATCCGGTGTGGTCTAGTGGCTAGGATACCTGGCTTTCACCCAGGAGGCCCGGGTTCGATTCCCGGTACCGGAACGGAATTTTTTCCACACGAATCGTGACAGGTTTGAGCTGTCCGAGCGGCCGTTTCCCGTCCTGCTCGCAATATAGCTACTGTTTCGTGACCGTCAGCAGAATATAGACTAGGGAAGCAGACACACGACGACCATAGAAATGGTGTATGGCTTCATGCCACCTGTTTCCAGCGTAGGGCTGAGCAACTGCATCTGCCGAGGCCCGTTAGCTCAGTTGGTTAGAGCGTCGTGCTAATAACGCGAAGGTCGTGGGTTCGATCCCCCCACGGGCCACTACTCTTTTACTACTACGAAAAGGCAGCGCCGATTTCAGCTGGCGAGTGTGATGACCAGAAGATCATCACCCTGCGTGGAAGTTGACAGAGGATCCGAACCCGACTCGTCGGGAAGCGCTACAGCATTCACTCGGCAATGGCCATAATATCTTGAATACACTGGTTCTCAACCGATAAAGAGAAAATGAAAGAAAGTGTCCGATTGCCGATGCGTAACAACTTTGGCCCTTGTCAGTACTTGGGCGGGTGAGCGCATGGGAACACAGGGCACTATTTGCACTTTTACTTCCTATTTTTGTTTCTCCTTTGTTTTCGGAGCTACAGCCCGATTCGGTCAGGGAGACGCCACCGTGAAATGAAGGGGACGTGCTGTGTGTCCATCGCCTCGCCTCTCCTTAGCTCTCTCAGTCGTTTCTCGTGCTTGTCGTTTTGATAAAGGCCGATTTGAGAGCGTCAGCTCTCGCGTCAGCTGAGCAAAGTCGAGACACACTAAGGGCTGGTATGCAGCGAGTAAGAGGGCGAAAAAACAATAATTTAAGAGCGCGTGGCAAAAGTACTCATACGCGAAATTAAAAGCCTGCTGCGGTGGCCGGGAATCGAACCCGGATCAACTGCTTGGAAGGCAACTATGCTGACCATTACACCACCACCGCACAAGCGAGCGCAGCGCGTCCGCGCTGTATCGGCTTCCCGCCAGTCGGCAGCGGCCGAAGGTGATCGTACCTGGCAGGCGCATTTCGAGGCAGGCTAGGGGAGCACATCCAGACGCATTCGGACAGCGTATCCGCGCACATTTCGCATCCTTTGGCAAGAGTTGGGCGCCGGCGACGCAAGAGTACGCAGAGGACCGCGTTCTGGCGGCATTTTTAAGCAGTGCAGTGCAGGATTCAGCGTCTGCAGCATCTTTCCCACAGAATGCTACGGCGCTTGACGGCAGTCCCACTTTCCCTTGAGACATCTGCTCGGGAAGCAGCGTCAAGTTACCGCTGGCCCCAGCATCGGTGGTTCAGTGGTAGAATGCTCGCCTGCCACGCGGGCGGCCCGGGTTCGATTCCCGGCCGATGCATCATTTTGCTTTTCCCGCGATGATGCTGCCGCGTGGCTTGAGCGCTTGAGATGCACGATCCACAAGAATGTGTAGCTGGATTTCCCTTGAGAAGGACCGAGAACGCAGCACTCGCGGGTCCCCACTAGGACGCTCGCATCATGTTCTACAGACTAGCGTCGGCCTGGCCTCACAAGTTGCCGGGTCCGGGTGCCTCCGAGGCTCTGAACTTTAACGACAAGGAGTGCTGCCTATCGTTGCAACAGCTGCAGCAGCACCGCAATCAACTGGGCCGGCAGTGCACGTGTAGCAACAGAACACGTTATCCAGGAAGTACAGTGTCTCTACGTCTAATATTGGGTACGGCATTTACCCAGTTTGCAGGACAAGCGGTGCACCCGTGCCTCGGTAGCGCAGTAGGCAGCGCGTAAGTCTCATAATCTTAAGGTCGTGAGTTCGATCCTCACCCGGGGCATTTAATTTTCTGTGACTGATGGTGGTGCTGTTGCTAGGGCGCCAACGTATTTCTTGTTTGTTATCCACAACGTTTCAACGCTTCAGCGGGAAAATGTTTACTTCCTGTTATTGCTACTTACAGCTTCCCTTTTCCTCTTCTCCCAGCAGAGCATGAAGCCAAAAGCATTGCTCTGCGACGTTTGAGGTGCGCGCCTTGCCAGTCACTATGTGCAAAGATGCTCGCAAAGAGAGAGGGGCGCCGACGCGGCACTCGACACGAAATGCGACAAGCGACCGTACGAACGGTCGAACGAAACGGCCACATCCGGTGTGGTCTAGTGGCTAGGATACCTGGCTTTCACCCAGGAGGCCCGGGTTCGATTCCCGGTACCGGAACGGAATTTTTTCCACACGAATCGTGACAGGTTTGAGCTGTCCGAGCGGCCGTTTCCCGTCCTGCTCGCAATATAGCTACTGTTTCGTGACCGTCAGCAGAATATAGACTAGGGAAGCAGACACACGACGACCATAGAAATGGTGTATGGCTTCATGCCACCTGTTTCCAGCGTAGGGCTGAGCAACTGCATCTGCCGAGGCCCGTTAGCTCAGTTGGTTAGAGCGTCGTGCTAATAACGCGAAGGTCGTGGGTTCGATCCCCCCACGGGCCACTACTCTTTTACTACTACGAAAAGGCAGCGCCGATTTCAGCTGGCGAGTGTGATGACCAGAAGATCATCACCCTGCGTGGAAGTTGACAGAGGATCCGAACCCGACTCGTCGGGAAGCGCTACAGCATTCACTCGGCAATGGCCATAATATCTTGAATACACTGGTTCTCAACCGATAAAGAGAAAATGAAAGAAAGTGTCCGATTGCCGATGCGTAACAACTTTGGCCCTTGTCAGTACTTGGGCGGGTGAGCGCATGGGAACACAGGGCACTATTTGCACTTTTACTTCCTATTTTTGTTTCTCCTTTGTTTTCGGAGCTACAGCCCGATTCGGTCAGGGAGACGCCACCGTGAAATGAAGGGGACGTGCTGTGTGTCCATCGCCTCGCCTCTCCTTAGCTCTCTCAGTCGTTTCTCGTGCTTGTCGTTTTGATAAAGGCCGATTTGAGAGCGTCAGCTCTCGCGTCAGCTGAGCAAAGTCGAGACACACTAAGGGCTGGTATGCAGCGAGTAAGACGGCGAAAAAACAATAATTTAAGAGCGCGTGGCAAAAGTACTCATACGCGAAATTAAAAGCCTGCTGTGGTGGCCGGGAATCGAACCCGGATCAACTGCTTGGAAGGCAACTATGCTGACCATTACACCACCACCGCACAAGCGAGCGCAGCGCGTCCGCGCTGTATCGTCTTCCCGCCGGTCGGCAGCGGCCGAAGGTGATCGTACCTGGCAGGCGCATTTCGAGGCAGGCTAGGGGAGCACATCCAGACGCATTCGGACAGCGTATCCGCGCACATTTCGCATCCTTTGGCAAGAGTTGGGCGCCGGCGACGCAAGAGTACGCAGAGGACCGCGTTCTGGCGGCATTTTTAAGCAGTGCAGTGCAGGATTCAGCGTCTGCAGCATCTTTCCCACAGAATGCTACGGCGCTTGACGGCAGTCCCACTTTCCCTTGAGACATCTGCTCGGGAAGCAGCGTCAAGTTACCGCTGGCCCCAGCATCGGTGGTTCAGTGGTAGAATGCTCGCCTGCCACGCGGGCGGCCCGGGTTCGATTCCCGGCCGATGCATCATTTTGCTTTTCCCGCGATGATGCTGCCGCGTGGCTTGAGCGCTTGAGATGCACGATCCACAAGAATGTGTAGCTGGATTTCCCTTGAGAAGGACCGAGAACGCAGCACTCGCGGGTCCCCACTAGGACGCTCGCATCATGTTCTACAGACTAGCGTCGGCCTGGCCTCACAAGTTGCCGGGTCCGGGTGCCTCCGAGGCTCTGAACTTTAACGACAAGGAGTGCTGCCTATCGTTGCAACAGCTGCAGCAGCACCGCAATCAACTGGGCCGGCAGTGCACGTGTAGCAACAGAACACGTTATCCAGGAAGTACAGTGTCTCTACGTCTAATATTGGGTACGGCATTTACCCAGTTTGCAGGACAAGCGGTGCACCCGTGCCTCGGTAGCGCAGTAGGCAGCGCGTAAGTCTCATAATCTTAAGGTCGTGAGTTCGATCCTCACCCGGGGCATTTAATTTTCTGTGACTGATGGTGGTGCTGTTGCTAGGGCGCCAACGTATTTCTTGTTTGTTATCCACAACGTTTCAACGCTTCAGCGGGAAAATGTTTACTTCCTGTTATTGCTACTTACAGCTTCCCTTTTCCTCTTCTCCCAGCAGAGCATGAAGCCAAAAGCATTGCTCTGCGACGTTTGAGGTGCGCGCCTTGCCAGTCACTATGTGCAAAGATGCTCGCAAAGAGAGAGGGGCGCCGACGCGGCACTCGACACGAAATGCGACAAGCGACCGTACGAACGGTCGAACGAAACGGCCACATCCGGTGTGGTCTAGTGGCTAGGATACCTGGCTTTCACCCAGGAGGCCCGGGTTCGATTCCCGGTACCGGAACGGAATTTTTTCCACACGAATCGTGACAGGTTTGAGCTGTCCGAGCGGCCGTTTCCCGTCCTGCTCGCAATATAGCTACTGTTTCGTGACCGTCAGCAGAATATAGACTAGGGAAGCAGACACACGACGACCATAGAAATGGTGTATGGCTTCATGCCACCTGTTTCCAGCGTAGGGCTGAGCAACTGCATCTGCCGAGGCCCGTTAGCTCAGTTGGTTAGAGCGTCGTGCTAATAACGCGAAGGTCGTGGGTTCGATCCCCCCACGGGCCACTACTCTTTTACTACTACGAAAAGGCAGCGCCGATTTCAGCTGGCGAGTGTGATGACCAGAAGATCATCACCCTGCGTGGAAGTTGACAGAGGATCCGAACCCGACTCGTCGGGAAGCGCTACAGCATTCACTCGGCAATGGCCATAATATCTTGAATACACTGGTTCTCAACCGATAAAGAGAAAATGAAAGAAAGTGTCCGATTGCCGATGCGTAACAACTTTGGCCCTTGTCAGTACTTGGGCGGGTGAGCGCATGGGAACACAGGGCACTATTTGCACTTTTACTTCCTATTTTTGTTTCTCCTTTGTTTTCGGAGCTACAGCCCGATTCGGTCAGGGAGACGCCACCGTGAAATGAAGGGGACGTGCTGTGTGTCCATCGCCTCGCCTCTCCTTAGCTCTCTCAGTCGTTTCTCGTGCTTGTCGTTTTGATAAAGGCCGATTTGAGAGCGTCAGCTCTCGCGTCAGCTGAGCAAAGTCGAGACACACTAAGGGCTGGTATGCAGCGAGTAAGAGGGCGAAAAAACAATAATTTAAGAGCGCGTGGCAAAAGTACTCATACGCGAAATTAAAAGCCTGCTGCGGTGGCCGGGAATCGAACCCGGATCAACTGCTTGGAAGGCAACTATGCTGACCATTACACCACCACCGCACAAGCGAGCGCAGCGCGTCCGCGCTGTATCGGCTTCCCGCCAGTCGGCAGCGGCCGAAGGTGATCGTACCTGGCAGGCGCATTTCGAGGCAGGCTAGGGGAGCACATCCAGACGCATTCGGACAGCGTATCCGCGCACATTTCGCATCCTTTGGCAAGAGTTGGGCGCCGGCGACGCAAGAGTACGCAGAGGACCGCGTTCTGGCGGCATTTTTAAGCAGTGCAGTGCAGGATTCAGCGTCTGCAGCATCTTTCCCACAGAATGCTACGGCGCTTGACGGCAGTCCCACTTTCCCTTGAGACATCTGCTCGGGAAGCAGCGTCAAGTTACCGCTGGCCCCAGCATCGGTGGTTCAGTGGTAGAATGCTCGCCTGCCACGCGGGCGGCCCGGGTTCGATTCCCGGCCGATGCATCATTTTGCTTTTCCCGCGATGATGCTGCCGCGTGGCTTGAGCGCTTGAGATGCACGATCCACAAGAATGTGTAGCTGGATTTCCCTTGAGAAGGACCGAGAACGCAGCACTCGCGGGTCCCCACTAGGACGCTCGCATCATGTTCTACAGACTAGCGTCGGCCTGGCCTCACAAGTTGCCGGGTCCGGGTGCCTCCGAGGCTCTGAACTTTAACGACAAGGAGTGCTGCCTATCGTTGCAACAGCTGCAGCAGCACCGCAATCAACTGGGCCGGCAGTGCACGTGTAGCAACAGAACACGTTATCCAGGAAGTACAGTGTCTCTACGTCTAATATTGGGTACGGCATTTACCCAGTTTGCAGGACAAGCGGTGCACCCGTGCCTCGGTAGCGCAGTAGGCAGCGCGTAAGTCTCATAATCTTAAGGTCGTGAGTTCGATCCTCACCCGGGGCATTTAATTTTCTGTGACTGATGGTGGTGCTGTTGCTAGGGCGCCAACGTATTTCTTGTTTGTTATCCACAACGTTTCAACGCTTCAGCGGGAAAATGTTTACTTCCTGTTATTGCTACTTACAGCTTCCCTTTTCCTCTTCTCCCAGCAGAGCATGAAGCCAAAAGCATT
This sequence comes from Schistocerca americana, assembly GCF_021461395.2. NCBI lineage: Eukaryota > Metazoa > Arthropoda > Insecta > Orthoptera > Acrididae > Schistocerca > Schistocerca americana. The sequence continues at coordinate 292,928,663 of NC_060120.1, read as the reverse complement.
GCTCTGCGACGTTTGAGGTGCGCGCCTTGCCAGTCACTATGTGCAAAGATGCTCGCAAAGAGAGAGGGGCGCCGACGCGGCACTCGACACGAAATGCGACAAGCGACCGTACGAACGGTCGAACGAAACGGCCACATCCGGTGTGGTCTAGTGGCTAGGATACCTGGCTTTCACCCAGGAGGCCCGGGTTCGATTCCCGGTACCGGAACGGAATTTTTTCCACACGAATCGTGACAGGTTTGAGCTGTCCGAGCGGCCGTTTCCCGTCCTGCTCGCAATATAGCTACTGTTTCGTGACCGTCAGCAGAATATAGACTAGGGAAGCAGACACACGACGACCATAGAAATGGTGTATGGCTTCATGCCACCTGTTTCCAGCGTAGGGCTGAGCAACTGCATCTGCCGAGGCCCGTTAGCTCAGTTGGTTAGAGCGTCGTGCTAATAACGCGAAGGTCGTGGGTTCGATCCCCCCACGGGCCACTACTCTTTTACTACTACGAAAAGGCAGCGCCGATTTCAGCTGGCGAGTGTGATGACCAGAAGATCATCACCCTGCGTGGAAGTTGACAGAGGATCCGAACCCGACTCGTCGGGAAGCGCTACAGCATTCACTCGGCAATGGCCATAATATCTTGAATACACTGGTTCTCAACCGATAAAGAGAAAATGAAAGAAAGTGTCCGATTGCCGATGCGTAACAACTTTGGCCCTTGTCAGTACTTGGGCGGGTGAGCGCATGGGAACACAGGGCACTATTTGCACTTTTACTTCCTATTTTTGTTTCTCCTTTGTTTTCGGAGCTACAGCCCGATTCGGTCAGGGAGACGCCACCGTGAAATGAAGGGGACGTGCTGTGTGTCCATCGCCTCGCCTCTCCTTAGCTCTCTCAGTCGTTTCTCGTGCTTGTCGTTTTGATAAAGGCCGATTTGAGAGCGTCAGCTCTCGCGTCAGCTGAGCAAAGTCGAGACACACTAAGGGCTGGTATGCAGCGAGTAAGAGGGCGAAAAAACAATAATTTAAGAGCGCGTGGCAAAAGTACTCATACGCGAAATTAAAAGCCTGCTGCGGTGGCCGGGAATCGAACCCGGATCAACTGCTTGGAAGGCAACTATGCTGACCATTACACCACCACCGCACAAGCGAGCGCAGCGCGTCCGCGCTGTATCGGCTTCCCGCCAGTCGGCAGCGGCCGAAGGTGATCGTACCTGGCAGGCGCATTTCGAGGCAGGCTAGGGGAGCACATCCAGACGCATTCGGACAGCGTATCCGCGCACATTTCGCATCCTTTGGCAAGAGTTGGGCGCCGGCGACGCAAGAGTACGCAGAGGACCGCGTTCTGGCGGCATTTTTAAGCAGTGCAGTGCAGGATTCAGCGTCTGCAGCATCTTTCCCACAGAATGCTACGGCGCTTGACGGCAGTCCCACTTTCCCTTGAGACATCTGCTCGGGAAGCAGCGTCAAGTTACCGCTGGCCCCAGCATTGGTGGTTCAGTGGTAGAATGCTCGCCTGCCACGCGGGCGGCCCGGGTTCGATTCCCGGCCGATGCATCATTTTGCTTTTCCCGCGATGATGCTGCCGCGTGGCTTGAGCGCTTGAGATGCACGATCCACAAGAATGTGTAGCTGGATTTCCCTTGAGAAGGACCGAGAACGCAGCACTCGCGGGTCCCCACTAGGACGCTCGCATCATGTTCTACAGACTAGCGTCGGCCTGGCCTCACAAGTTGCCGGGTCCGGGTGCCTCCGAGGCTCTGAACTTTAACGACAAGGAGTGCTGCCTATCGTTGCAACAGCTGCAGCAGCACCGCAATCAACTGGGCCGGCAGTGCACGTGTAGCAACAGAACACGTTATCCAGGAAGTACAGTGTCTCTACGTCTAATATTGGGTACGGCATTTACCCAGTTTGCAGGACAAGCGGTGCACCCGTGCCTCGGTAGCGCAGTAGGCAGCGCGTAAGTCTCATAATCTTAAGGTCGTGAGTTCGATCCTCACCCGGAGCATTTAATTTTCTGTGACTGATGGTGGTGCTGTTGCTAGGGCGCCAACGTATTTCTTGTTTGTTATCCACAACGTTTCAACGCTTCAGCGGGAAAATGTTTACTTCCTGTTATTGCTACTTACAGCTTCCCTTTTCCTCTTCTCCCAGCAGAGCATGAAGCCAAAAGCATTGCTCTGCGACGTTTGAGGTGCGCGCCTTGCCAGTCACTATGTGCAAAGATGCTCGCAAAGAGAGAGGGGCGCCGACGCGGCACTCGACACGAAATGCGACAAGCGACCGTACGAACGGTCGAACGAAACGGCCACATCCGGTGTGGTCTAGTGGCTAGGATACCTGGCTTTCACCCAGGAGGCCCGGGTTCGATTCCCGGTACCGGAACGGAATTTTTTCCACACGAATCGTGACAGGTTTGAGCTGTCCGAGCGGCCGTTTCCCGTCCTGCTCGCAATATAGCTACTGTTTCGTGACCGTCAGCAGAATATAGACTAGGGAAGCAGACACACGACGACCATAGAAATGGTGTATGGCTTCATGCCACCTGTTTCCAGCGTAGGGCTGAGCAACTGCATCTGCCGAGGCCCGTTAGCTCAGTTGGTTAGAGCGTCGTGCTAATAACGCGAAGGTCGTGGGTTCGATCCCCCCACGGGCCACTACTCTTTTACTACTACGAAAAGGCAGCGCCGATTTCAGCTGGCGAGTGTGATGACCAGAAGATCATCACCCTGCGTGGAAGTTGACAGAGGATCCGAACCCGACTCGTCGGGAAGCGCTACAGCATTCACTCGGCAATGGCCATAATATCTTGAATACACTGGTTCTCAACCGATAAAGAGAAAATGAAAGAAAGTGTCCGATTGCCGATGCGTAACAACTTTGGCCCTTGTCAGTACTTGGGCGGGTGAGCGCATGGGAACACAGGGCACTATTTGCACTTTTACTTCCTATTTTTGTTTCTCCTTTGTTTTCGGAGCTACAGCCCGATTCGGTCAGGGAGACGCCACCGTGAAATGAAGGGGACGTGCTGTGTGTCCATCGCCTCGCCTCTCCTTAGCTCTCTCAGTCGTTTCTCGTGCTTGTCGTTTTGATAAAGGCCGATTTGAGAGCGTCAGCTCTCGCGTCAGCTGAGCAAAGTCGAGACAAGTCGAGACACACTAAGGGCTGGTATGCAGCGAGTAAGAGGGCGAAAAAACAATAATTTAAGAGCGCGTGGCAAAAGTACTCATACGCGAAATTAAAAGCCTGCTGCGGTGGCCGGGAATCGAACCCGGATCAACTGCTTGGAAGGCAACTATGCTGACCATTACACCACCACCGCACAAGCGAGCGCAGCGCGTCCGCGCTGTATCGGCTTCCCGCCAGTCGGCAGCGGCCGAAGGTGATCGTACCTGGCAGGCGCATTTCGAGGCAGGCTAGGGGAGCACATCCAGACGCATTCGGACAGCGTATCCGCGCACATTTCGCATCCTTTGGCAAGAGTTGGGCGCCGGCGACGCAAGAGTACGCAGAGGACCGCGTTCTGGCGGCATTTTTAAGCAGTGCAGTGCAGGATTCAGCGTCTGCAGCATCTTTCCCACAGAATGCTACGGCGCTTGACGGCAGTCCCACTTTCCCTTGAGACATCTGCTCGGGAAGCAGCGTCAAGTTACCGCTGGCCCCAGCATCGGTGGTTCAGTGGTAGAATGCTCGCCTGCCACGCGGGCGGCCCGGGTTCGATTCCCGGCCGATGCATCATTTTGCTTTTCCCGCGATGATGCTGCCGCGTGGCTTGAGCGCTTGAGATGCACGATCCACAAGAATGTGTAGCTGGATTTCCCTTGAGAAGGACCGAGAACGCAGCACTCGCGGGTCCCCACTAGGACGCTCGCATCATGTTCTACAGACTAGCGTCGGCCTGGCCTCACAAGTTGCCGGGTCCGGGTGCCTCCGAGGCTCTGAACTTTAACGACAAGGAGTGCTGCCTATCGTTGCAACAGCTGCAGCAGCACCGCAATCAACTGGGCCGGCAGTGCACGTGTAGCAACAGAACACGTTATCCAGGAAGTACAGTGTCTCTACGTCTAATATTGGGTACGGCATTTACCCAGTTTGCAGGACAAGCGGTGCACCCGTGCCTCGGTAGCGCAGTAGGCAGCGCGTAAGTCTCATAATCTTAAGGTCGTGAGTTCGATCCTCACCCGGGGCATTTAATTTTCTGTGACTGATGGTGGTGCTGTTGCTAGGGCGCCAACGTATTTCTTGTTTGTTATCCACAACGTTTCAACGCTTCAGCGGGAAAATGTTTACTTCCTGTTATTGCTACTTACAGCTTCCCTTTTCCTCTTCTCCCAGCAGAGCATGAAGCCAAAAGCATTGCTCTGCGACGTTTGAGGTGCGCGCCTTGCCAGTCACTATGTGCAAAGATGCTCGCAAAGAGAGAGGGGCGCCGACGCGGCACTCGACACGAAATGCGACAAGCGACCGTACGAACGGTCGAACGAAACGGCCACATCCGGTGTGGTCTAGTGGCTAGGATACCTGGCTTTCACCCAGGAGGCCCGGGTTCGATTCCCGGTACCGGAACGGAATTTTTTCCACACGAATCGTGACAGGTTTGAGCTGTCCGAGCGGCCGTTTCCCGTCCTGCTCGCAATATAGCTACTGTTTCGTGACCGTCAGCAGAATATAGACTAGGGAAGCAGACACACGACGACCATAGAAATGGTGTATGGCTTCATGCCACCTGTTTCCAGCGTAGGGCTGAGCAACTGCATCTGCCGAGGCCCGTTAGCTCAGTTGGTTAGAGCGTCGTGCTAATAACGCGAAGGTCGTGGGTTCGATCCCCCCACGGGCCACTACTCTTTTACTACTACGAAAAGGCAGCGCCGATTTCAGCTGGCGAGTGTGATGACCAGAAGATCATCACCCTGCGTGGAAGTTGACAGAGGATCCGAACCCGACTCGTCGGGAAGCGCTACAGCATTCACTCGGCAATGGCCATAATATCTTGAATACACTGGTTCTCAACCGATAAAGAGAAAATGAAAGAAAGTGTCCGATTGCCGATGCGTAACAACTTTGGCCCTTGTCAGTACTTGGGCGGGTGAGCGCATGGGAACACAGGGCACTATTTGCACTTTTACTTCCTATTTTTGTTTCTCCTTTGTTTTCGGAGCTACAGCCCGATTCGGTCAGGGAGACGCCACCGTGAAATGAAGGGGACGTGCTGTGTGTCCATCGCCTCGCCTCTCCTTAGCTCTCTCAGTCGTTTCTCGTGCTTGTCGTTTTGATAAAGGCCGATTTGAGAGCGTCAGCTCTCGCGTCAGCTGAGCAAAGTCGAGACACACTAAGGGCTGGTATGCAGCGAGTAAGAGGGCGAAAAAACAATAATTTAAGAGCGCGTGGCAAAAGTACTCATACGCGAAATTAAAAGCCTGCTGCGGTGGCCGGGAATCGAACCCGGATCAACTGCTTGGAAGGCAACTATGCTGACCATTACACCACCACCGCACAAGCGAGCGCAGCGCGTCCGCGCTGTATCGGCTTCCCGCCAGTCGGCAGCGGCCGAAGGTGATCGTACCTGGCAGGCGCATTTCGAGGCAGGCTAGGGGAGCACATCCAGACGCATTCGGACAGCGTATCCGCGCACATTTCGCATCCTTTGGCAAGAGTTGGGCGCCGGCGACGCAAGAGTACGCAGAGGACCGCGTTCTGGCGGCATTTTTAAGCAGTGCAGTGCAGGATTCAGCGTCTGCAGCATCTTTCCCACAGAATGCTACGGCGCTTGACGGCAGTCCCACTTTCCCTTGAGACATCTGCTCGGGAAGCAGCGTCAAGTTACCGCTGGCCCCAGCATCGGTGGTTCAGTGGTAGAATGCTCGCCTGCCACGCGGGCGGCCCGGGTTCGATTCCCGGCCGATGCATCATTTTGCTTTTCCCGCGATGATGCTGCCGCGTGGCTTGAGCGCTTGAGATGCACGATCCACAAGAATGTGTAGCTGGATTTCCCTTGAGAAGGACCGAGAACGCAGCACTCGCGGGTCCCCACTAGGACGCTCGCATCATGTTCTACAGACTAGCGTCGGCCTGGCCTCACAAGTTGCCGGGTCCGGGTGCCTCCGAGGCTCTGAACTTTAACGACAAGGAGTGCTGCCTATCGTTGCAACAGCTGCAGCAGCACCGCAATCAACTGGGCCGGCAGTGCACGTGTAGCAACAGAACACGTTATCCAGGAAGTACAGTGTCTCTACGTCTAATATTGGGTACGGCATTTACCCAGTTTGCAGGACAAGCGGTGCACCCGTGCCTCGGTAGCGCAGTAGGCAGCGCGTAAGTCTCATAATCTTAAGGTCGTGAGTTCGATCCTCACCCGGGGCATTTAATTTTCTGTGACTGATGGTGGTGCTGTTGCTAGGGCGCCAACGTATTTCTTGTTTGTTATCCACAACGTTTCAACGCTTCAGCGGGAAAATGTTTACTTCCTGTTATTGCTACTTACAGCTTCCCTTTTCCTCTTCTCCCAGCAGAGCATGAAGCCAAAAGCATTGCTCTGCGACGTTTGAGGTGCGCGCCTTGCCAGTCACTATGTGCAAAGATGCTCGCAAAGAGAGAGGGGCGCCGACGCGGCACTCGACACGAAATGCGACAAGCGACCGTACGAACGGTCGAACGAAACGGCCACATCCGGTGTGGTCTAGTGGCTAGGATACCTGGCTTTCACCCAGGAGGCCCGGGTTCGATTCCCGGTACCGGAACGGAATTTTTTCCACACGAATCGTGACAGGTTTGAGCTGTCCGAGCGGCCGTTTCCCGTCCTGCTCGCAATATAGCTACTGTTTCGTGACCGTCAGCAGAATATAGACTAGGGAAGCAGACACACGACGACCATAGAAATGGTGTATGGCTTCATGCCACCTGTTTCCAGCGTAGGGCTGAGCAACTGCATCTGCCGAGGCCCGTTAGCTCAGTTGGTTAGAGCGTCGTGCTAATAACGCGAAGGTCGTGGGTTCGATCCCCCCACGGGCCACTACTCTTTTACTACTACGAAAAGGCAGCGCCGATTTCAGCTGGCGAGTGTGATGACCAGAAGATCATCACCCTGCGTGGAAGTTGACAGAGGATCCGAACCCGACTCGTCGGGAAGCGCTACAGCATTCACTCGGCAATGGCCATAATATCTTGAATACACTGGTTCTCAACCGATAAAGAGAAAATGAAAGAAAGTGTCCGATTGCCGATGCGTAACAACTTTGGCCCTTGTCAGTACTTGGGCGGGTGAGCGCATGGGAACACAGGGCACTATTTGCACTTTTACTTCCTATTTTTGTTTCTCCTTTGTTTTCGGAGCTACAGCCCGATTCGGTCAGGGAGACGCCACCGTGAAATGAAGGGGACGTGCTGTGTGTCCATCGCCTCGCCTCTCCTTAGCTCTCTCAGTCGTTTCTCGTGCTTGTCGTTTTGATAAAGGCCGATTTGAGAGCGTCAGCTCTCGCGTCAGCTGAGCAAAGTCGAGACACACTAAGGGCTGGTATGCACCGAGTAAGACGGCGAAAAAACAATAATTTAAGAGCGCGTGGCAAAAGTACTCATACGCGAAATTAAAAGCCTGCTGCGGTGGCCGGGAATCGAACCCGGATCAACTGCTTGGAAGGCAACTATGCTGACCATTACACCACCACCGCACAAGCGAGCGCAGCGCGTCCGCGCTGTATCGGCTTCCCGCCAGTCGGCAGCGGCCGAAGGTGATCGTACCTGGCAGGCGCATTTCGAGGCAGGCTAGGGGAGCACATCCAGACGCATTCGGACAGCGTATCCGCGCACATTTCGCATCCTTTGGCAAGAGTTGGGCGCCGGCGACGCAAGAGTACGCAGAGGACCGCGTTCTGGCGGCATTTTTAAGCAGTGCAGTGCAGGATTCAGCGTCTGCAGCATCTTTCCCACAGAATGCTACGGCGCTTGACGGCAGTCCCACTTTCCCTTGAGACATCTGCTCGGGAAGCAGCGTCAAGTTACCGCTGGCCCCAGCATCGGTGGTTCAGTGGTAGAATGCTCGCCTGCCACGCGGGCGGCCCGGGTTCGATTCCCGGCCGATGCATCATTTTGCTTTTCCCGCGATGATGCTGCCGCGTGGCTTGAGCGCTTGAGATGCACGATCCACAAGAATGTGTAGCTGGATTTCCCTTGAGAAGGACCGAGAACGCAGCACTCGCGGGTCCCCACTAGGACGCTCGCATCATGTTCTACAGACTAGCGTCGGCCTGGCCTCACAAGTTGCCGGGTCCGGGTGCCTCCGAGGCTCTGAACTTTAACGACAAGGAGTGCTGCCTATCGTTGCAACAGCTGCAGCAGCACCGCAATCAACTGGGCCGGCAGTGCACGTGTAGCAACAGAACACGTTATCCAGGAAGTACAGTGTCTCTACGTCTAATATTGGGTACGGCATTTACCCAGTTTGCAGGACAAGCGGTGCACCCGTGCCTCGGTAGCGCAGTAGGCAGCGCGTAAGTCTCATAATCTTAAGGTCGTGAGTTCGATCCTCACCCGGGGCATTTAATTTTCTGTGACTGATGGTGGTGCTGTTGCTAGGGCGCCAACGTATTTCTTGTTTGTTATCCACAACGTTTCAACGCTTCAGCGGGAAAATGTTTACTTCCTGTTATTGCTACTTACAGCTTCCCTTTTCCTCTTCTCCCAGCAGAGCATGAAGCCAAAAGCATTGCTCTGCGACGTTTGAGGTGCGCGCCTTGCCAGTCACTATGTGCAAAGATGCTCGCAAAGAGAGAGGGGCGCCGACGCGGCACTCGACACGAAATGCGACAAGCGACCGTACGAACGGTCGAACGAAACGGCCACATCCGGTGTGGTCTAGTGGCTAGGATACCTGGCTTTCACCCAGGAGGCCCGGGTTCGATTCCCGGTACCGGAACGGAATTTTTTCCACACGAATCGTGACAGGTTTGAGCTGTCCGAGCGGCCGTTTCCCGTCCTGCTCGCAATATAGCTACTGTTTCGTGACCGTCAGCAGAATATAGACTAGGGAAGCAGACACACGACGACCATAGAAATGGTGTATGGCTTCATGCCACCTGTTTCCAGCGTAGGGCTGAGCAACTGCATCTGCCGAGGCCCGTTAGCTCAGTTGGTTAGAGCGTCGTGCTAATAACGCGAAGGTCGTGGGTTCGATCCCCCCACGGGCCACTACTCTTTTACTACTACGAAAAGGCAGCGCCGATTTCAGCTGGCGAGTGTGATGACCAGAAGATCATCACCCTGCGTGGAAGTTGACAGAGGATCCGAACCCGACTCGTCGGGAAGCGCTACAGCATTCACTCGGCAATGGCCATAATATCTTGAATACACTGGTTCTCAACCGATAAAGAGAAAATGAAAGAAAGTGTCCGATTGCCGATGCGTAACAACTTTGGCCCTTGTCAGTACTTGGGCGGGTGAGCGCATGGGAACACAGGGCACTATTTGCACTTTTACTTCCTATTTTTGTTTCTCCTTTGTTTTCGGAGCTACAGCCCGATTCGGTCAGGGAGACGCCACCGTGAAATGAAGGGGACGTGCTGTGTGTCCATCGCCTCGCCTCTCCTTAGCTCTCTCAGTCGTTTCTCGTGCTTGTCGTTTTGATAAAGGCCGATTTGAGAGCGTCAGCTCTCGCGTCAGCTGAGCAAAGTCGAGACACACTAAGGGCTGGTATGCAGCGAGTAAGACGGCGAAAAAACAATAATTTAAGAGCGCGTGGCAAAAGTACTCATACGCGAAATTAAAAGCCTGCTGCGGTGGCCGGGAATCGAACCCGGATCAACTGCTTGGAAGGCAACTATGCTGACCATTACACCACCACCGCACAAGCGAGCGCAGCGCGTCCGCGCTGTATCGGCTTCCCGCCAGTCGGCAGCGGCCGAAGGTGATCGTACCTGGCAGGCGCATTTCGAGGCAGGCTAGGGGAGCACATCCAGACGCATTCGGACAGCGTATCCGCGCACATTTCGCATCCTTTGGCAAGAGTTGGGCGCCGGCGACGCAAGAGTACGCAGAGGACCGCGTTCTGGCGGCATTTTTAAGCAGTGCAGTGCAGGATTCAGCGTCTGCAGCATCTTTCCCACAGAATGCTACGGCGCTTGACGGCAGTCCCACTTTCCCTTGAGACATCTGCTCGGGAAGCAGCGTCAAGTTACCGCTGGCCCCAGCATCGGTGGTTCAGTGGTAGAATGCTCGCCTGCCACGCGGGCGGCCCGGGTTCGATTCCCGGCCGATGCATCATTTTGCTTTTCCCGCGATGATGCTGCCGCGTGGCTTGAGCGCTTGAGATGCACGATCCACAAGAATGTGTAGCTGGATTTCCCTTGAGAAGGACCGAGAACGCAGCACTCGCGGGTCCCCACTAGGACGCTCGCATCATGTTCTACAGACTAGCGTCGGCCTGGCCTCACAAGTTGCCGGGTCCGGGTGCCTCCGAGGCTCTGAACTTTAACGACAAGGAGTGCTGCCTATCGTTGCAACAGCTGCAGCAGCACCGCAATCAACTGGGCCGGCAGTGCACGTGTAGCAACAGAACACGTTATCCAGGAAGTACAGTGTCTCTACGTCTAATATTGGGTACGGCATTTACCCAGTTTGCAGGACAAGCGGTGCACCCGTGCCTCGGTAGCGCAGTAGGCAGCGCGTAAGTCTCATAATCTTAAGGTCGTGAGTTCGATCCTCACCCGGGGCATTTAATTTTCTGTGACTGATGGTGGTGCTGTTGCTAGGGCGCCAACGTATTTCTTGTTTGTTATCCACAACGTTTCAACGCTTCAGCGGGAAAATGTTTACTTCCTGTTATTGCTACTTACAGCTTCCCTTTTCCTCTTCTCCCAGCAGAGCATGAAGCCAAAAGCATTGCTCTGCGACGTTTGAGGTGCGCGCCTTGCCAGTCACTATGTGCAAAGATGCTCGCAAAGAGAGAGGGGCGCCGACGCGGCACTCGACACGAAATGCGACAAGCGACCGTACGAACGGTCGAACGAAACGGCCACATCCGGTGTGGTCTAGTGGCTAGGATACCTGGCTTTCACCCAGGAGGCCCGGGTTCGATTCCCGGTACCGGAACGGAATTTTTTCCACACGAATCGTGACAGGTTTGAGCTGTCCGAGCGGCCGTTTCCCGTCCTGCTCGCAATATAGCTACTGTTTCGTGACCGTCAGCAGAATATAGACTAGGGAAGCAGACACACGACGACCATAGAAATGGTGTATGGCTTCATGCCACCTGTTTCCAGCGTAGGGCTGAGCAACTGCATCTGCCGAGGCCCGTTAGCTCAGTTGGTTAGAGCGTCGTGCTAATAACGCGAAGGTCGTGGGTTCGATCCCCCCACGGGCCACTACTCTTTTACTACTACGAAAAGGCAGCGCCGATTTCAGCTGGCGAGTGTGATGACCAGAAGATCATCACCCTGCGTGGAAGTTGACAGAGGATCCGAACCCGACTCGTCGGGAAGCGCTACAGCATTCACTCGGCAATGGCCATAATATCTTGAATACACTGGTTCTCAACCGATAAAGAGAAAATGAAAGAAAGTGTCCGATTGCCGATGCGTAACAACTTTGGCCCTTGTCAGTACTTGGGCGGGTGAGCGCATGGGAACACAGGGCACTATTTGCACTTTTACTTCCTATTTTTGTTTCTCCTTTGTTTTCGGAGCTACAGCCCGATTCGGTCAGGGAGACGCCACCGTGAAATGAAGGGGACGTGCTGTGTGTCCATCGCCTCGCCTCTCCTTAGCTCTCTCAGTCGTTTCTCGTGCTTGTCGTTTTGATAAAGGCCGATTTGAGAGCGTCAGCTCTCGCGTCAGCTGAGCAAAGTCGAGACAAGTCGAGACACACTAAGGGCTGGTATGCAGCGAGTAAGAGGGCGAAAAAACAATAATTTAAGAGCGCGTGGCAAAAGTACTCATACGCGAAATTAAAAGCCTGCTGCGGTGGCCGGGAATCGAACCCGGATCAACTGCTTGGAAGGCAACTATGCTGACCATTACACCACCACCGCACAAGCGACCGCCGCGCGTCCGCGCTGTGTCGGCTTCCCGCCAGTCGGCAGCGGCCGAAAGTGATCGTACCTGGCAGGCGCATTTCGAGGCAGGCTAGGGGAGCACATCCAGACGCATTCGGACAGCGTATCCGCGCACATCGCGCGGAGCAGCGGAGCGGTTGCGGCTTTGTTTGCATCGCGGGGCGGCGCTCAGCGAGTGTTTCGAGGTCCACGTGTTCAAGTTTCTTCAACGTGAGTACCATGTCGACAGTTACTAGGGCAAACACTGCGCAGTTTGTGTTCGATCGAAATGCTTTGCGGCCCACCGCTTTTGAAATCCACGAATTTATATTCGAAGATTTGAAAAGCCCGGAAGATCTAGTGGACACTTTTCAGTTGGATTTCGCGCAATATTCGCTATTTTTGAAGTTCTTTTCCGGCGACATCTGTGAGAGATTTGTTGAAAAATTTGGCGGAGTGCGTAAATTTAGGCATGTCGATGGCACAGTCAGTGATGTGCAGATTGTGCCCTCGGGTTATGGTGTTAGAACGGTCCGAGTATTTAATGTGCCCCCTGAATGCGGCAATGATTTAATTGCACGTGCTCTCACTCAGTACGGCGTTGTCTTGTCGGTAGTAAACGAAAAGTGGTCTAGTGCGTACCGGTACCAGGTTAATAGTGGAGTACGTAGTGTCCGCATTGACCTGAAGAAGCACATTCCATCCTACGTAATGATTGCGGGCTGTAGGGCTCAAGTGACTTATATCGGCCAGCCACCCACATGCTCAATTTGTCATTCCACTGAGCATTTACGTGTTGATTGTCCCCGTAGACGACCCGTGCAGCTCCCACGTAGTGATGCTGCGGCTACTGGTGGCCACTTTGTGCCACTGCTGAGTGAAATAGTAGCGGGCACTGTATCACAACCCCGCCCTGCCGACCCTATTCGTGCTGAGGATGTACCAAGTGAGGTGAATGTTACTGTAGACGCGCCACAGGAACGAATGGAGGACGCTCCCATTTTGTCCTCGGCTGTAGTAGAATCGGATTCAGTTGCTAAGGAGGTCCCAGATGTTTCGGATCATGCACCAGTTGCTATTTCGGAAGAGATGGACACCTCCCTACCACCGCCTCCGCCGCCTGAAGAGGTTCCCCTGGCACCGAGGAAAGGGCGTACAAAGAAAAATAAACATAAGGGTACTAGGAGTCAGCAGTCAGATGATTTACCGTGCACCCCTGTCTCAGAGAGTGGCAGTGAGAGTGAAGTTCAGACATCGTGCCCCCCTGCCTCTGACAGCTCTGCGCGCCAGGAGCGTATAAGGGAACAAACTGCACATCTCAAGGTGTTCTTAAATACGGCCCGCGAACAGGGTGCGCATGCTGCGAAGCGCAAAAGCGAGCAAAGTAGCGAGCAGCTGCCGCAGCGCACGCGCAGGCATTCGGCGACGTCGGCCGCCGGTACAGCAACAACACAGGCGGACGAGGCCACGTACACAGACACCGCTGGTGGTCGCGCCCAACCGACCGACCGACCAACGGAGACGCCCTGGTGGAAGCAGCAGGAGGACGACCCTGGATCCCATTAGCGGCTTTCGGCGGACCTGCTGTAATTCGTGCCCCGTTTACCTGCGACGTTATGTTACGCTGTTTCCTGCACGCTGACAGTAATTTTCTGCACAGTATTGTCCACGAGTTACGTAATGGGTTGCAGTGCTTCTTGACAGTTTTATTGGTGTGCTTGAGACGCTGCATCTGCGTCTTCCGTTTTTCATTTTTCTTGCTAATACTTTAGTGTCTGTGTTTTAAATGGCCGCCGCTCGTCAACATCTAAAGATCTTCTCAGTTTTATCACTCAATGTAAATCGCATCATAGCTGCGCATAAAATAGCAAGTTTTATAGACTTTTTAACTTTGGGAGGCTATGACGTTGCATTGCTCCAAGAAGTTACTGTTAAGCGCTTCAATAACGTCCCTGGTTATGATGTCATCTATAACATTAACGTTGAAGGTACTTGTGGCACCGCTGTTCTTTATAAAACTGTATTACAACCAACTAACGTTCAAATTTTACCGAATGGCCGCTTACTTACGTGTACGATCCAGGATGTCACATTTATTAATATATACGCGCCGAGTGGCACTGATCATAAACGTGCACGTTCTGTTTTTTTTAATCAAGATGTGGTTCCGTTTTTTGCGTCGACCCGCAATGTAGTAGTTGGCGGCGATTTTAACTGTGTTACTGCCGGAGCCGATCAATTTCCCACGGCTACCATGTGCCCGGAACTTTCCCAACTAATTGTGACAAATGACTTGATCGATGTTTGGCGTCATTTTCATCCTACCACGACGCAATACACACATTTTTATGCGAACGGTGCCAGCAGAATTGATCGCATTTATGTGTCGCGGCCGCTTCAAACCTATCTTCAGAGGGTTGCGGTACATCCCGTCGCCTTTAGCGATCACTGCGGTGTTGTGTGTGACGTGCAATTACTGGCAAATAGGCAGGCGCCACCTTCCCGTGTTTGGAAACTCAATACCCGTCATCTCTCTGACGCCGGTTTACGTTGCGAGATTCAGAACGTGTGGCAGTTTTGTTCTGAAAAACGGGGAAGTTATGCCTCGGTCTTACAATGGTGGGTCGACTTAACCAAACCGCAGTTGCGCAGTGTTGCGATGCGGTATGCAAGGGAAGCGTCATTTTGGGAGAGGCGCACCATTGCCTTTTATCAACAGTGCCTCCAAGATGCGCTTGATGCGCCCGTGGCGCCAGATCAAAACTTACACGCACGTTTGAATAGAATTAAAAGCAAGATACTCCAGCATCACCTCCACAAGGCACAAGGTGTTCTGATCAGGAGCCGACCGCAGTGTGAGACCATTGACGAAGTGCCAACGCTTTACCACTTGGCACGCGAGAAACGGTTGGCGCGGAGGAAAGACATTACCACCCTCATCACGGACACTGGTGCTCGTCTCACGGCGAAGCATGAGATCGTTCCCCACGTCACCGACCACTTTAAGAGATTGTTCGGACGGACAGCTGCCGATGATGTCGGACGTTCCTTTCTGTTAGATGAATTGGATACTGTCATCTCCGAATCTGACCGTCAGTCACTGGATGAGATGATGTCACGGGACGATGTGAAAGACGTGTTGCGTTCGTGTCGTCGAGGGAAGTCTCCAGGTCCAGATGGCCTTCCCATCGAATTTTACCTGGCTTATTGGGATATTTTCGGTGAGACATTGACGATCATGATAAATGAAATTGTTCGTGGTGCTGCTGTCCCTTCGCAGTTCGTTGCAGGGCGTATTATATTAATTCCGAAGACACCGACAGCATGCCGTGTTGAGGCATTACGCCCTATCACACTTTTAAATGCAGACTATAAACTGGCGGCACGATGCCTCGCAACGAAACTCAGTGTGGTCATGGACAAGATAATCAGTCCCTTTCAGTCGTGTGGTGTGCAACACCGTAGCATTTTTCACGCTGCGGCTTCATACCGAGACGTGGTCGCGTACGCAGCCATTAATGACCTGTCCGCTGGCATTCTCTCCATCGACTTTGCCAATGCATTCGACCGTATCGGGCACGATTATCTTCTGTCCGTCATGACAAAACTGGGGTTCGGCGGCCACTTTCTCGATGCTATACGGAATCTTTTAACGTCGGCGACGTCCGTAATTGTCATCAATGGTTGGCAGTCGCCGCCCATTCCTATTACAAGATCCGTCAGACAGGGCTGTCCTTTATCAATGCTCCTATTTGTCATTGCGCTCGACCCGTTTTTGCGCGCAGTCGGTCGAATCATTGCAGGTGTCCAGGTCTGTCACGTCTCTCTCACATGTGCTGCCTATGCTGACGACGTGGGGCTTTTCATGGGGCGGGCACGTGACTTGGACAGAGTTCGCGATGTTCTGCTATTGTACGAACGTGCCTCTGGCGCCGTTCTGAATACGCGGAAAACTGTATTGATACCACTAGGTCGTCGGGGACTGTCAGCTGAACGGGACTGGTTCCGTGTTGTGCGCACCCACAAAATTTTAGGACTCGACATTGTAGCGTGCCCACAAAAAATGCAAGTTTTAAACTGGAGACGCATTCTTGGCACTGTGAAGGCCCTATGTCGCAGCCACTCAGGTCGCCGCCTCAACTTACATCAACGTGTGGCTGTCATTAACACATTCATCTTATCGAATGCGTAGTACATCGCCCAACTGCTTAGTGTTCCGAAGCCGATCGGGAGGGCGATTTCGCAGGCAGTCTACTGGCTCCTGTGGCGGCATGAAATTTTTAAAGTCAAGGCTTCGACCTGTGTCATCGACAGGCAGCTGGGCGGCCTCGGATTCACCGACGTTCCACGCAAATGTGGCGCGCTGCTCGTCCACCGGACAGCCACCCTGCAGTCCGACAACCCGGCAGGAACCACCGCGGCACTCCTGGAGCTCTACCGCCCACACTCTGAAGCGGCGCCCGTCTCTCTCGCGGCCATCCCGTATAAGATGTCCTACATACGGGAGTACTTTTTAACGAGGAGCTACGCTCTGTCAACGGCTACCGACAGACACAGGACCGCCCGCGGACTCTACGTTGCCCTGACTGGACAACCTCCGCGTCATAAACTGGTGTTCCGGAACCCCACAGTGGAATGGGTGAACGTGTGGGCAAACATCAACAACCCGGTGTTGCCGTCGGACGTGAGTGCGCTCTGGTTTAAGATCGTCAACAACACCCTAGCGACGAACCAGCGGCTTGCCGACATTCATCTCCTTCCCTCTGCCAACTGTGGTAGATGTGGTGCTGTGGACACACGAGAACATCGTTTTGAGTGTGCATCGGTGTCGACGGTATGGCGGCTGTGTCAACGAATGGTCGCCCACATTAATAGAACGCCTCCTCACCTTGTGACTGTTCGTCGTGTGATAGTGCCTAACTTCAAAGCTTTCCCGCGGACGAAAAATAACGCCACTGTCTGGATCTTAGGGCATACGATTTATGCCCTTATCGATATGGCCGTCACTGATACTGTGATTTACCTGGATTATTTGTGGGCCCAGTATATGACACTGAAGGATTGCGTTCAATTTCGCGAATTGTTTGCGAATTTTTTGAAGGCGGCCTTGGATTACGGCTATGAAATGGAACTGCGGCAAACACCTTGAACTGAGATTTACTGAGCTGACGCGTTCCATTTTTAATTTCTTTTTCCTTCTTTTATTTGTTTTATTTGCGTTCTGGTTGGTGACTTGTGCCACACCCACACTACGGGTCGTTCTGGTTTTGTCTCCAAGGGAGGAGTGCCCTTTTAATTTTGAGGAATTTTATTTTGTTCACAAGACTTCATGGGTATTTTAGAAGATACAGCCTGTTTGTGTGGAACATTCATAGTTGCAGGAGTGTTTTTTTTTTCCAATCTCTTAAATTCTGTTCCCGGACTGTCGCGATTTCTTTTTATTACTTTCCTGTGATTTCCGTTTCTTTCGTGTGATGCACACATCGACATAAACTCTCATGTTGTGCTGTTGTGCTTCGTTGACACCTGTTTTGTAACAACTCTCTGCTACATCGGAGTGACTGACGTTAGTCAGGAGGGACAATATATTTTCCTTTTAAGCGGAATATGAGTTTAGTTGCACTACGAGCAGAAGAGTTGAACCAGCGGAGGAAAGAAGACCGTCCACGAATTCCGCGATAAAATTTCTCTTAGTTCTCCATTTTTCTGTGGAAGAAGACACCACACATACTGAGCAGAAGATGATTTTGTTTTAAGTTATACCACTGTTCCACGAAGTTCGACAGTGAAGCAAATATAGCGATGAAGCTCGCCGAAGAAGGCATATTTTGGTGAGAGTAAGGAGGGCTATAAGGGGAGTTGGGAGGCCCTAAAAAAAAAAAAAGAAAAAAAGAAAAAAAAATAGTGGTAGAATGTTCGCCTGCCACGCGGGCGGCCCGGGTTCGATTCCCGGCCGATGCATCATTTTGCTTTTCCCGCGATGATGCTGCCGCGTGGCTTGAGCGCTTGAGATGCACGATCCACAAGAATGTGTAGCTGGATTTCCCTTGAGAAGGACCGAGAACGCAGCACTCGCGGGTCCCCACTAGGACGCTCGCATCATGTTCTACAGACTAGCGTCGGCCTGGCCTCACAAGTTGCCGGGTCCGGGTGCCTCCGAGGCTCTGAACTTTAACGACAAGGAGTGCTGCCTATCGTTGCAACAGCTGCAGCAGCACCGCAATCAACTGGGCCGGCAGTGCACGTGTAGCAACAGAACACGTTATCCAGGAAGTACAGTGTCTCTATGTCTAATATTGGGTACGGCATTTACCCAGTTTGCAGGACAAGCGGTGCACCCGTGCCTCGGTAGCGCAGTAGGCAGCGCGTAAGTCTCATAATCTTAAGGTCGTGAGTTCGATCCTCACCCGGGGCATTTAATTTTCTGTGACTGATGGTGGTGCTGTTGCTAGGGCGCCAACGTATTTCTTGTTTGTTATCCACAACGTTTCAACGCTTCAGCGGGAAAATGTTTACTTCCTGTTATTGCTACTTACAGCTTCCCTTTTCCTCTTCTCCCAGCAGAGCATGAAGCCAAAAGCATTGCTCTGCGACGTTTGAGGTGCGCGCCTTGCCAGTCAGTATATGCAAAGATGCTCGCAAAGAGAGAGGGGCGCCGACGCGGCACTCGACACGAAATGCGACAAGCGACCGTGCGAACGGTCGAACGAAACGGCCACATCCGGTGTGGTCTAGTGGCTAGGATACCTGGCTTTCACTCAGGAGGCCCGGGTTCGATTCCCGGTACCGGAACGGAATTTTTTCCACACGAATCGTGACAGGTTTGAGCTGTCCGAGCGGCCGTTTCCCGTCCTGCTCGCAATATAGCTACTGTTTCGTGACCGTCAGCAGAATATAGACTAGGGAAGCAGACACACGACGACCATAGAAATGGTGTATGGCTTCATGCCACCTGTTTCCAGCGTAGGGCTGAGCAACTGCATCTGCCGAGGCCCGTTAGCTCAGTTGGTTAGAGCGTCGTGCTAATAACGCGAAGGTCGTGGGTTCGATCCCCCCACGGGCCACTACTCTTTTACTACTACGAAAAGGCAGCGCCGATTTCAGCTGGCGAGTGTGATGACCAGAAGATCATCACCCTGCGTGGAAGTTGACAGAGGATCCGAACCCGACTCGTCGGGAAGCGCTACAGCATTCAAACCGCAGTTAGCTCAGTTGGTTAGAGCGTCGTGCTAATAACGCGAAGGTCGTGGGTTCGATCCCCCCACGGGCCACTACTCTTTTACTACTGCGAAAAGGCAGCGCCGATCTCAGCTGGCGAGTGTGATGACCAAAAGATCATCACCCTGCGTGGACGTTGACAGAGGATCCGAACCCGACTCGTCGGGAAGCGCTGCAGCATTCCCTTGGCAATGCTCACAATATGTTGAATTCGCTGGTTCTCATACGGCAAAGAAAAAATGAAAGAAAATGCCCGATTGCCGACGTGTAACAACTTTGGCCCTTGTCAGTGCTTGGGCGGGTGACCCCGTGGGAACACAGGGTACTGTTGGCAATTTTGCTTCCTATTTTTCTTTCTCCTTTGTCTTCGCAGCTGCAGGCCGATTCAGTGAGGGAGACGCCACCGTGAAATGAAGGGGCGTGCTGTGTGTCCACCGCCTCGCCTCTCCTTGCCTCTCTCAGTCGTTTCTCGGGCTTGTCGTTTTGATATAGGCCGATCTGAGAGCGTCAGCTCTCGCGTCAGCTGAGCAAAGTGCGGTGGCCGGGAATCGAACCCGGATCAACTGCTTGCAAGGCAACTATGCTGACCTTTACACCACCACCGCACAAACGGGCGCCCCCACGCCGCGCTGTGTCGGCCTCCCGCCAGTCGGCAGCGGCCGAAGGTGATCGTACCTGGCAGGCGCATTTCGAGGCAGGCTAGGGGAGCACATCCAGACGCATTCGGACAGCGTATCCGCGCACATCGCGCGGAGCAGCGGAGCGGTTGCGGCTTTGTTTACATCGCGGGGCGGCGCTCAGCGAGTGTTTCGAGGTCCACGTGTTCAAGTTTCTTCAACGTGAGTACCATGTCGACAGTTACTAGGGCAAACACTGCGCAGTTTGTGTTCGATAGAAATGCTTTGCGGCCCACCGCTTTTGAAATCCACGAATTTATATTCGAAGATTTGAAAATCCCGGAAGATCTAGTGGACACTTTTCAGTTGGATTTCGCGCAATATTCGCTATTTTTGAAGTTCTTTTCCGGCGACATCTGTGAAAAATTTGTTGAAAAATTTGGCGGAGTGCGTAAATTTAGGCATGTCGATGGCACAGTCAGTGATGTGCAGATTGTGCCCTCGGGTTATGGTGTTAGAACGGTTCGAGTATTTAATGTGCCCCCTGAATGCGGCAATGATTTGATTGCACGTGCTCTCACTCAGTACGGCGTTGTCTTGTCGGTAGTAAACGAAAAGTGGTCTAGTGCGTACCGGTACCAGGTTAATAGTGGAGTACGTAGTGTCCGCATTGACTTGAAGAAACACATTCCATCCTACGTAATGATTGCGGGCTGTAGGGCTCAAGTGACTTATATCGGCCAGCCACCCACGTGCTCAATTTGTCATTCCACTGAGCATTTACGTGTTGATTGTCCCCGTAGACGACCCGTGCAGCTCCCACGTAGTGATGCTGCGGCTACTGGTGGCCACTTTGTGCCACTACTGAGTGAAATAGTAGCGGGCACTGTATCACAACCCCGCCCTGCCGACCCTATTCGTGCTGAGGATGTACCAAGTGAGGTGAATGTTACCGTAGACGCGCCACAGGATCGAATGGAGGACGCTCCCATTTTGTCCTCGGCTGTGGTAGAATCGGATTCAGTTGCTAAGGAGGTCCCAGATGTTTCGGATCATACACCAGTTGCTATTTCGGAAGAGATGGACACCTCCTTACCACCGCCTCCGCCGCCTGAAGAGGTTCCCCTGGCACCGAGGAAAGGGCGTACAAAGAAAAATAAACATAAGGGTACTAGGAGTCAGCAGTCAGATGATTTACCGTGCACCCCTGTCTCAGAGAGTGGCAGTGAGAGTGAAGTTCAGACATCGTGCCCCCCTGCCTCTGACAGCTCTGCGCGCCAGGAGCGTATAAGGGAACAAACTGCACATCTCAAGGTGTTCTTAAATACGGCCCGCGAACAGGGTGCGCATGCTGCGAAGCGCAAAAGCGAGCAAAGTAGCGAGCAGCTGCCGCAGCGCACACGCAGGCATTCGGCGACGTCGGCCGCCGGTACAGCAACAACACAGGCGGACGAGGCCACGTACACAGACACCGCTGGTGGTCGCGCCCAACCGACCGACCGACCAACGGAGACGCCCTGGTGGAAGCAGGAGGAGGACGACCCTGGATCCCATTAGCGGCTTTCGGCGGACCTGCTGTAATTCGTGCCCCGTTTACCTGCGACGTTATGTTACGCTGTTCCTGCACGCTGACAGTAATTTTCTGCGCAGTATTGTCCACGAATTACGTAATGGGTTGCAGTGCTTCTTGACAGATTTATTGGTGTGCTTAAGACGCTGCATCTGCGTCTTCCGTTTCTCATTTTTCTTGCTAATACTTGAGTATCTGTGTTTTAAATGGCCGCCGCTCGTCAACATCTAAAGATCTTCTCAGTTTTATCACTCAATGTAAATCGCATCATAGCTGCGCATAAAATAGCAAGTTTTATAGATTTTTTAACTTTGGGAGGCTATGACGTGGCATTGCTCCAAGAAGTTACTGTTAAGCGCTTCAATAACGTCCCTGGTTATGATGTCATCTATAACATTAACGTTGAAGGTACTTGTGGCACCGCTGTTCTTTATAAAACTGTACTACAACCAACTAACGTTCAATTTTTACCGAATGGCCGCTTACTTACGTGTACGATCCAGCATGTCACATTTATTAATATATACGCGCCGAGTGGCACTGATCATAAACGTGCACGTTCTGTTTTTTTTAATCAAGATGTGGTTCCGTTTTTTGCGTCGACCCGCAATGTAGTAGTTGGCGGCGATTTTAACTGTGTTACTGACGCAGCCGATCAATTTCCCACGGCTACCATGTGCCCGGAACTTTCCCAACTAATTGTGACAAATGACTTGATCGATGTTTGGCGTCATTTTCATCCTACCACGACGCAATACACACATTTTTATGCGAACGGTGCCAGCAGAATTGATCGCATTTATGTGTCGCGGCCGCTTCAAACCTATCTTCAGAGGGTTGCGGTACATCCCGTCGCCTTTAGCGATCACTGCGGTGTTGTGTGTGACGTGCAATTACTGGCAAATAGGCAGGCGCCACCTTCCCGTGTTTGGAAACTCAATACCCGTCATCTCTCTGACGCCGGTTTACGTTGCGAGATTCAGAACGTGTGGCAGCTTTGTTCTGAAAAACAGGGAAGCTATGCCTCGGTCTTACAATGGTGGGTCGACCTAGCCAAACCGCAGTTGCGCAGTGTTGCGATGCGGTATGCAAGGGAGGCGTCATTTTGGGAGAGGCGCACCATTGCCTTTTATCAACAGTGCCTCCAAGATGCGCTTGATGCGCCCGTGGCGCCAGATCAAAACTTACGCGCACGTTTGAATAGAATTACAAGCAAGATACTCCAGCATCACCTCCACAAGGCACAAGGTGTTCTGATCAGGAGCCGACCGCAGTGTGAGACCATTGACGAAGTGCCAACGCTTTACCACTTGGCACGCGAGAAACGGTTGGCGCGGAGGAAAGACATTACCACCCTCATCACGGACACTGGTGCTCGTCTCACGGCGAAGCATGAGATCGTTCCCCACGTCACCGACCACTTTAAGAGATTGTTCGGACGGACAGCTGCCGATGATGTCGCACGTTCGTTTCTGTTAGATGAGTTGGATACTGTCATCTCCGAATCTGACCGTCAGTCACTGGATGAGATGTTGTCACGGGACGATGTGAAAGACGTGTTGCGTTCGTGTCGTCGAGGGAAGTCTCCAGGTCCAGATGGCCTTCCCATCGAATTTTACCTGGCTTATTGGGATATTTTCGGTGAGACATTGACGATCATGATAAATGAAATTGTTCGTGGTGCTGCTGTCCCTTCGAAGTTCGTTGCAGGGCGTATTATATTAATTCCGAAGACACCGACAGCATGCCGTGTTGAGGCATTACGCCCTATCACACTTTTAAATGCAGACTATAAACTGGCGGCACGATGCCTCGCAACGAAACTCAATGTGGTCATGGACAAGATAATCAGTCCCTTTCAGTCGTGTGGTGTGCAACGCCGTAGCATTTTTCACGCTGCGGCTTCATACCGAGACGTGGTCGCGTACGCAGCCATTAATGACCTGTCCGCTGGCATTCTCTCCATCGACTTTGCCAATGCATTCGACCGTATCGGGCACGATTATCTTCTGTCCGTCATGACAAAACTGGGGTTCGGCGGCCACTTTCTCGATGCTATCCGGAATCTTTTAACGTCGGCGACGTCCGTAATTGTCATCAATGGTTGGCAGTCGCCGCCCATTCCTATTACAAGATCCGTCAGACACGGCTGTCCTTTATCAATGCTCCTATTTGTCATTGCGCTCGACCCGTTTTTGCGCGCAGTCGGTCGAATCATTGCAGGTGTCCAGGTCTGTCACGCCTCTCTCAAATGTGCTGCCTATGCTGACGACGTGGGGCTTTTCATGGGGCGGGAACATGACTTTGACAGAGTTCGCGATGTTCTGATACTGTACGAACGTGCCTCTGGCGCCGTTCTGAATACGCGGAAAACTGTATTGGTACCACTGGGTCGGCGAGGACTGTCTGCTGAACGGGACTGGTTCCGTGTTGTGCGCACCCACAAAATTTTAGGACTCGACATTGTAGCGTGCCCACAAAAAATGCAAGTTTTAAACTGGAGACGCATTCTTGGCACTGTGAAGGCCCTATGTCGCAGCCACTCAGGTCGCCGACTCAACTTACATCAACGTGTGGCTGTCATTAACACATTCATCTTATCGAACGCGTGGTACATCGCCCAACTGCTTAGTGTTCCGAAGCCGATCGGGAGGGCGATTTCGCAGGCAGTCTACTGGCTCCTGTGGCGGCATGAAATTTTTAAAGTCAAGGCTTCGACCTGTGTCATCGACAGGCAGCTGGGCGGCCTCGGTTTCACCGACGTTCCACGCAAATGCGGCGCGCTGCTCGTCCACCGGACAGCCACCCTGCAGTCCGACAACCCGGCAGGAACTACCGCGGCACTCCTGGAGCTCTACCGCCCACACTCTGAAGCGGCGCCCGTCTCTCTCGCGGCCATCCCGTATAAGATGTCCTACATACGGGAGTACTTTTTAACGAGGAGCTACGCTCTATCAACGGCTACCGACAGACACAGGACCGCCCGCGGACTCTACGTTGCCCTGACTGGACAACCTCCGCGTCATAAACTGGTGTTCCGGAACCCCACAGTGGAATGGGTGAACGTGTGGGCAAACATCAACAACCCGGTGTTGCCGTCGGACGTGAGTGCGCTCTGGTTTAAGATCGTCAACAACACCCTAGCGACGAACCAGCGGCTTGCCGACATTCATCTCCTTCCCTCTGCCAACTGTGGTAGATGTGGTGCTGTGGACACACGGGAACATCGTTTTGAGTGTGCATCGGTGTCGACGGTATGGCGGCTGTGTCAACGAATGGTCGCCCACATTAATAGAACGCCTCCTCACCTTGTGACTGTTCGTCGTGTGATAGTGCCTAACTTCAAAGCTTTCCGGCGGACGAAAAATAACGCCACTGTCTGGATCTTAGGGCATACGATTTATGCCCTTATCGATATGGCCGTCACTGATACTGTGATTTACCTGGATTATTTGTGGGCCCAGTATATGACACTGAAGAATTGCGTTCAATTTCGCGAACTGTTTGCGAATTTTTTGAAGGCGGCCTTGGATTACGGCTATGAAATGGAACTGCGGCAAACACCTTGAACTGAGATTTACTGAGCTGACGCGTTCCACCTTTAATTTCTTTTTCCTTCTTTTATTTGTTTTAGTTGTGTTATGGTTGGTGACTTGTGCCACAACCTCACTAGGGGTCGTTCTGGTTTTATCTCCAAGAGAGGAGTGTCCTTTTAATTTTGAGGAATTTTATTTTGTTTACAAGACTTCATGGGTATTTTAGAAGATACAGTCTCTTAATTTCTGTTCCCGGACAGTCGTGATTTCATTTTATTCCTTTCCTGTGATTTCTGTTTCTTTCGTGTGATGCACACATCGACATGAACTCTCATGTTGTGCTGTTGTTCTGCGTTGACACCTGTTTTGTAACAACTCTCTGCTACATCGGAGTGACTGACGTTAGTCAGGAGGGAGAATATTTTCCTTTTAAGCGGAATATGATTTTAGTTGAACTACGCGCAGAAGCGTTGAACCAGCGGAGGAAGGAAGACCGTCCACGAATTCCGCGATAAAATTACTCTGAGTTCCTCATTTTTCTGTGGAAGAAGACACCACACCATCTGAGCAGAAGATGATTTTGTTTTAAGTTATTCCTCTGTACCTCGAAGTTCGACAGTCCAGCAAATATAGCGATGAAGCTCGCCGAAGAAGGCATATTTTGGTGAGAGTAAGGAGGGCTATAAGGGGAGTTGGGAGGCCCTATTAAAAAAAAAAAAAAAAAAAAAAAAAAGTGGTAAAAAAAAAAGAAAAAAAATGGTAGAATCCTCGCCTGCCACGCGGGCGGCCCGGGTTCGATTCCCGGCCGATGCATCGTTTTGCTTTTCCCGCGGTGCCGTGTGGCTTGCGCGCTTGAGATGCACGATCCACAAGAATGTATAGCGGGATTCCCTTGAGATGAACCGAGAAGGCAGCACGCGCGGCTCCCCACTAGGACGCTCGCGTCATCTTCTGCGGACTGGCGTCGGCCTGGAATCACAAGTTGCTGTGTCCAGGTGCCTCCGAGGCAATGAACTTGAACGACAAGGAGTGCTGCCTATCGTTGCAACAGCTGCAGCAACACCGCAATCAACTGGGCCGGCAATGCACGTGTAGCAACAGAACACGTTATCCACGAAGTAGTGTATCTCTGCGTCTAACATTGGGTACGCTACTTACCCAGTTTCCAGGAGCAAGGGTCCACCCCGTGCCTCGGTAGCGCAGTAGTCAGCGTGTAAGTCTCATGATTTTAAGGTCGTGAGTTCGATCCTCAGCCGGGGCATTTAATTTTGTGTGCATCACGGTGGTGCTGTCGCTAGGGCTCGAACTTATTTCTTGTTTGTTATCCACACCGTTTCAACGCTTCAGCGAGAAAATTTATACTTCCTGTTATTGATACTTACAGCTTTCCTTTTCCTCTTCTCCCAGTAGAGCATGAAGCCAAAAGCATTGCTCTGAGACTTTTGAGGTGCGCGCCTTGCCAGTTTCAACTTTTCATGACGAAGGGCCCATATTGTAAGTGGGGTGAAACGGAAACAGAGTGCATATGGACGTGTTTGGCATGTAAGCAACACCAAGAAGACAGAGTGAAGTGTAAAGGTGCACTGTTGTGTATACAGAAGGTCAGGATAGATTACAAGAAGTGCACTGTTGTGCGCACAGGAAATTCCATATTTTTTTTTACAGGAAGTGCAGTATTGTGTTTAGAAAATTTCATGTTCTTTTACAGGAAATAAGATTTAAAGTAATAAAAAATGGACACCGATTAATGTCATGCTGTGTGATAGGGAATACTGATTTTGTAATGTTTAAGTAATGGTTATTTGCTATGTGCTAGTGCCTGAAGGATGGTTTGACTATTGTTATGCAATGCATATATATTATTTGCTGTGAATATTACACGTTTCTGGTATTAATTTTCAAGTGTGGAACGTATTTGAGATATTCTTACAATGTGATACTGTGATACTGTGTGGGAAGCTGATTTTATTATTTATGTAACATATGGGTCACGGTATCCACAGTGATCTTGGTTTGGACGTTTTCTTGTTTCTCCGTCTGGTGACGAAGATCAATGAAACGTGGGGCATATATAACACCACAGCTTTGTGGATGATCATACATTTTCGACGTATTTTACGCCGGCCGGTGTGGCGTGCGGTTCTAAGCGCGTCAGTTTGGAACCGCGTGACCGCTACGGTCGCTGGTTCGAATCCTGCCTCGGGCGTGGATGTGTGTGATGTCCTTAGGTTAGTTGGGTTTAAGTAGTTCTAAGTTCTAGGGGACTGATGACCTCAGTAGTTAAGTCCCATAGTGCTCAGAGCCATTTGAACCATCTACGTATTTTACAAAGTTTGTTTCTTTAGATGTGCTGAATATTATTTTTGTAAACATGTTGTCAAGTTTCAAATACTGTTTGTTATTTAAGTAAGAGAATACGCATGGAATGTTAACATTTTGTAAGTAGACACGCTGGCTTAGACAGGGAAAAGCTACTGCCAAAGAGTGTAATAAATTGTAAATGCATTATCGCTGGCCGTGCGAGCGGGCCAAAAAAAAAAAAAAAACTAGCAGTTTGGAGTCGAGAGGAGACGATTGATATCGTTGGTTGTGTGTGTTCGCCGGTGTTGCTATGCAAAAGTGCGGAGACAAAAAGTCTGTTTCCGAAGTGCAGAACATTGAAAACTGAAATGGTTGTTTTGACGGA
The DNA here is from genome assembly GCF_021461395.2 of Schistocerca americana. Taxonomy (NCBI): domain Eukaryota; kingdom Metazoa; phylum Arthropoda; class Insecta; order Orthoptera; family Acrididae; genus Schistocerca; species Schistocerca americana. The sequence continues at coordinate 292,901,023 of NC_060120.1, read as the reverse complement.
TGTTTAATATGGGCAAGCTATGTGTATGGCATTTATTGGGCACAGTACAAATGCAGCAAGAGTAATTCACATAACACCAAGAGTACTGTGGGACCTTGTTATTCGCTATGGTATGGCAAAAAGATCGACCTGTACCCTATTTTACCGCTAAATGTAGCCGCTCGACAAAACTACGGCATCATGAAGTCAAGTAAGATTGTTTCGTGCATATTGTCACGTAAATAATTTTCCTAAGTCGTTATCCAAGTAGTATCCATCCTATCCGTCTGTACGAACCGAGATAATCAGAAAATGAACGGAGAATGAAGTGAACATTAATTTATTAGATAATCAAAACATAATTTTTCCAACTTTAGGACAATTAGGTAATAATGAAATCCTTGGCTGTAGTACGAACAGTGTCAGAATGATGCAAAAGCCAGTATTAATTCATTTGCTAAAAATAGAGTAACTTTCATATTAAAAAATTGCTAGTGCGCACAGTTTGTGATGACTGGGGCAGCTAGACGCACGTAAATGCAGTTCTTTATGTACGGGCTTATGGTAAACGGAACGCCCCAATGATCTATCCACTTTACAACTGACCAGGAAGTCCAGAAATGGCAGAGATCCACCCTTCTCCATTTCCATCGTAAATTTCATACTCCCGCGTATATAATTCAATTGCTGCAAAAAGAGTGACCGTTCTTATTCACCATGGGGCCACACTACAAAAGTATCATCGACATATCGTCAGAAGACCTTTCGTTTAGTTCCTACCAAATCAAGTGCCATCTTCTCAAAGCTTTCCATAAAAAAATTTGCAACGCCGCCAAATTCCTCAAAATCTTCACTGTTGAATAAAAAGTAGTTTGAGGAAAGAGCTTCATGAAATAGTGCTGTTTTATTACCTTTGAACTTACTGCGGATGAGTGATAAAAACTCCATGAGAAGTACACTAGCGAAGAATGAGATTTTTAAGAACCGACTTTATATAGTTATCATCAGTGCATGTTATGTGCAAACAGAGTGTGGTGAAACAAGAGCTGTATCATTGTGAGAGACACAGAGGCAAGCGAGTGTGCCGTTCGCCACTGCCAGGACCACGTCATCACAACGCGCCTGTGCTTAACAAAGGATTGCATTATAATCTAAGATTGAACTTAAAAAATTAAAATAAGTTTTCCCAAATATGTCAATGCATGCTTCAGTACATTAACGTTAACACTGCGAAGTGTCAGAATGATATAATGAATATGTTTTGGTAAATATATTATCTTAAGAAAAAAAGTGATGCTTTATATTGAAGCTAGAAAGCCAAAAATTGTTCAGAACGTTCAAATGTATATCACAATCAAAAGTCACAAGTCTCAACTTGATCGGGGCAATATTTGATTCAAAATCGGCGTTTTTACGAAAATTTTAAGACTTTAGATATTTATACTCAAAAGATGAAAATTCATATGTAGCCTCAGTTCATATAAGAACATTAACTATGTGAGTCCAGTATGCTACCTCTATTAGTCTTCATGTTATTTGCTAAAAATCAAATTTGGAACGAAAACACACTTACTCATAACACAGGGGAACAAAAAAATTTTTTCTGCAGCGGAAGTCTACGGAGTCTATTTAGATACGTGTGTTGATGAAGTACTTAGCTTATAAATTATTTTGTCTGAATAATCTCTGGTTCTCATGATAAACCGTTCTTCAAAAAATGTTTTTTACTAATCTACCCTTATTAACGCGCCTTTTTCGAACGTAACTGTACACAATATGGCCTGTGACTCCATATGACCTAGCCCCTTTGTCTTGTAACTATGACATGAATCCGTCAGATGGCACCTCATGCACATTTGGCAAACTTTGTTAACTATCTCTGCTTCTCACACAGCGCGCCACGATAGTCAGTAATTTCACAGGTGAGATTTTGTTGTTTGCCAATAATTCGTTATTCTTTTGTGCAGGTAAGCTTCACTCGTTACATTTTTTCTATAAGCGTGATACTGTGTCAGTTACTTCATGAAACTGTTCTGTTTCGGCATTTTTGCTACAGAAAGTATCAGTTCTTCACGGAAGTCTTGCGTTAATAACGCCGACTATTTCTACTACATATGCGGTAACTATTGTCAAGCAAAGCAACAACGTCATATACATTATGTTGTAAAACAAAGCTATCTGGCATATTTTGGAAAATGACTTGGACAACAAGATAAATGCTGCGCCCAACACAACGTTTGTAAAATTTACGTGGTGTCACTTAGATATCGGAGTCATGGAGGACGAAAAGGGCTTTCCGTTTAGAATACCGATGAAATGGACAGAGCCAAGAAACCAACTCCATGATTGCTACTTTTGTGCTGTGAATGTAAAAGGTACGAATCGATCAAAAAGAGCGCTCTTGGCCTTACTCGAACGTACACTCTGCTAAGCAACCAGTCTTGCAGTCTTACCAATACCGGTATTTACTTTCTTATGAAACGATTACTGTGATGACGTTGAAGCGTTAGACAGTCAGAGTAAAAGCGATAGTGAAAGTGAATTCGAAGAATGCAGTCCTACTCTGCAAGGCTTTTCTCAGGGCGAGCTAAACAACTGGATTCGAGATTTAAATTTATCTAAGAAATCAGCTGAGCTTTTTGCATCAAGACTAAAAGCAAACCATTGTCTTCAGCCTGCATATCAGTAACATCCTATCCAACGAGAGAGCGCGACATTCTTCCATATTTTAACTAGACGAAAGATATCGTATATTGTAGTGATATTTCTGGCCTTTTAAATTTAATGGGTCTTCCAGTATACCAACCAAAAGACTGGCGACTTTTCCTAGGTAGTCCAAAAATAATTTTAAATGTGTGTTGCTGCATAACAGAAATTCATTAACTTCGATCCCGATAGCTCGTTCAACTACTCTAAAGGATGAACATCAAAATTGTAAACTTCTTTTAGAGACAATTTCATTTAATCAACATTCGTGGTCAGTGCGTGTAGATTTAAAAATGGTGAATTTTTTATTGGGTCAGCAAAGTGGATACAGTAAATACCCCTGCTTTCTTTCTTCTGGAACAGTCTTGCGAAAAAAGAATATTGGAGCAGGAAAGATTAGCCGCCGAAAATGAACCAGACTAGAAGAGAAGGTAACATAGTTCATGAACCGTTGGTCGGTCGTAAAAAAATCATTCTCCCGCCACTGCACATTAACCTTTGGCTTATAAAACCGTTTGCTAAAGCTTTAGATAGGAATGTCGATTGCTACAAATATATTTGTCAATCATTTCCTAGTCTCAGTATAAAAAAGTTATTAGAAGGAGTTTTTGATGGGTCACAAATCCGTACCCTCATAAACAATGATTATTTCACAAACAACATAAGTTGAATTGGGAGCCTGTACAAGCTTTTTATCAGTTGTCAAGTCTTGTTCGGGATATAATGAAGCTGAAGAATACTCCGAAATAGTAGACAAAATGCTCCAGAATTCCCAAAACTAGGAGCTAATACGAGTGTCAAATTGCATTTTTTGCAAAGTCATTTAGATAAATTTCCTAACAGCTTGGGCGATTACAGGAAAGAACAAGGGGAACGGTTCCACCAGGACATCAAGATTATGGGGGAAAGATATCAAGGCCGTTGGGATAGCCATACGATGGCAGACAACCACTGGAACGTGCAGAGACATTGTCCGGGCCAAAAACAACGATCAAAATCCCATATAAAATGTTTTTCTTAATTCTTATAGATTTTTTTGTTGATATTAATTTTATTATACTTTGTATCATTTATAGCACTTTCTTGTTTGAAAGCCGGCCGGTGTGGCCGTGCGGTTAAAGACGCTTCCGTCTGGAACCGCGTGACCGCTACGGTCGCAGGTTCCAATCCTGCCTCGGGCATGGATGTGTCTGATGTCCTTAGGTTAGTTAAGTTTAAGTAGTTCTAAGTTCTAGGGGACTGATGACCACAGATGTTAAGTCCCATAGTGCTCAGAGCCATTTGAACCATTTTGAATATTGTTTGAAATCATCTGATAACTTTAAAATAAACGTTTTAAATAATACTCTCGACTTTTTATAATTTAATTTACAGTATAAATTGATTGACTTTATCTCAAAAAACAGAGTCAATTCAACAAAAATTTTATAAAATGGCTCTGAGCACTATGGGACTCAACTGCTGTGGTCATCAGTCCCCTAGAACTTAGAACTACTTAAACCTAACTAACCTAAGGACATCACACACATCCATGCCCGAGGCAGGATTCGAACCTGCGACCATAGCAGTCGCACGGTTCCAGACTGCGCGCCTAGAACCGCGAGACCACCGCGGCCGGCTAAAAATTTTATAATTTTCGCATTCAGCATACCAAAATTACCTGAAATGGATTAATAAATCCCACGCCCCAGAATTAGCAGTACCCTGTGTAATAGATTAAGTATCATTTGTATTTGTTATAGAAAGCTCTAATTACAGCAATCGATTACATTGGTATAATAATACACCTGTACCAAGTTTCCAGACTTTATTATGGATAACTATCATTGCATGGACTGTAGGTTCCATTCTAAAAATTCTATCCGGCATAGTTCAAATGCAGTCAACAACGGAGGTATTAATTAATACATGAGCGAGAATGGGGCCATGTAGATGCTGCTGTCTGCGCAGAGAGTGATTGACAGCAGATGTTCCACTCGGCGGTCCGCTGCTGCCATATATAAACACAACCAGTGAGGCAGTAAGAAGCGACACTTCGGACCAAGGTATCAACCTGTCTGCGTCAGTCAAATGACTGCGAACGCTGTGCCTCGGATGTCGTCACAGGCGGATAGCTACCAATATCGTTTTCGGCAAAAGTAGGAAGTGAACTCGTGAGGACTGTACACCGTGCTGGAACGGTTAGTTTTCACGGAAGAAACTGTTTTTGTGCCCCCTTAATGTTGACAAAACTGCGTTGCGAGTTGTGAGATTATTTTCCACTTTAAAGGAAAGTAATTAACTTTGGTGACTACAGGCCAGGGCGATAGGCCATTTTACTTGGCGCTTCCCATAGAGATCACCTTTGAACTGCTAATAGTGCCGTTTCTGATAGGGGCATTATTATTATTATCAGAAATATTATTATATTTCGTGCATGTGAACTTTTACTGAATATATTAATCCAGCTATGTCTCAAAACTTTTATTTATAATCATAGTTCCTGATCCCATTGAACAAATAGCAAATATGAAAATGTTCTTGCAGTGAATACAATGAGTGATGTGAACTTGTAGAATGGAAATTATGATCAGTATGTTCTCCATCGCTTTCTGGCTGACAGCAAAAAATAGTTTTCAGGCTCTTTAAAACTGAGAAAAAGATATAGATTATTTTACCCTCCGCTCCACAATGCGCCACTTTTGTATGGTCCCCTTCATTCCTCTCGATTAAACGTAAAAGAGTTTTTACCAATGCATATGATTGTTATTGTCCATGTATCTTTCAGTTTCACCATAGGATACTAAGTTATGAGTACACTCATTTGTAGAATACTACAGTATGACATATTCTTTTACTTTTCTATGTGCATAATTGCAGTGGGTAATCAAGAAATGTTTTTGCATAAAATTAAATGTTGAAGTATCATTTGCATTTTCTTCTCTACCCATTTCTTCTTTCTTAATATAAGTACTCTTCAAAACAGCCATCTTTCCCGCAGTAAGTACAAATCAGCTTTTACAGCTGTTTGATAAATTATCTACTTTATATTCATTTCATTAATAACGCAGTACTTCTGTAGTCGAGGGAAAATTAGCTCCAAGGGTATGTAGGAGAGTAATAGAATAAACATTGAGTTAAGAGACTTTTCGTGTTCTTAATGGACATCATTACAAAACTGTTACAGAGCTTAGTAAATTATTACATGAAAACATAATTTGTCACTTTACAACCACATTGCATTCAAAGTATATAAAATATCTGCCAGTGTGACAGTCCTGGAGTGATAGTAAAGGTACTTGCAAGTAGGATGGTACAGGTTTCTTTTCTTGCTCAATGTGAGTATGTTGATAACGTGAATGATACAGATATTTTAGAATATCTTCTTTAGGCAAATAAATATATATTATTGCTCTCTGTAATAGTCTGATTTCTGTGATTCAAGTGTCTCATAATTACAGTTAAAATACATTTATGAGCACTTCATGTCCTTGACTTAGCATATTGTACACATATTACAGTTACTTACTTGGGGTCTCTCTCTCTCCCTCCCTCCCCCCCCCCCCCCAATCTCTCTCTCTCTCTCTCTCTCTCTCTCTCTCTCTCTCTCTCTCTCTCGTGTGTGTGTGCATTTGTGTGTGTCTTTCTCTCTCCCCCTTCCCATTTCCCTCTTACTCCCCCACACATACGCTTACACACAGACACACACAAAAGAATATTCTGTTCCTTTCTTACTTCTACTTTTAACAATGATGGAGTATTCGTTACAGACTGTGACAGCTTATTGGTGTCGAAACAGGTATATATTTGTTCACATTTTCACGGATCATAGCTCCAAGTTTCTTAAGCTAAATATAGGTTCCTAATTTACATAATCGAAAGCACTTTCTTACAGCAATGATATGAGCAATAATGTTAGAAATGAAGGATTATATAGAAGATGATTTCTAAAATGAATATTTCCTTTGATTTAGAGGAAAGATATATGTTTAGCATTAATATGTAAACTTAAAAATGTACGATAATGTTCTCATGTTAACAGCTGAAGATCAAAGGAAGAGTATACTGAAAGAAAATATTGAGTACTAGTCTTTGGGCACAAAAATAAAGTATTTAAATGGGAGTATGAAGTGCGACTTGCAGTTAATAAAATCAGTAAAAAATCATTTCATATCACAGGTCTTAAAGTTTCGATGACACTTTTGTTACGTTTGTATCATGTTTCATTGAACATCCCTACACAATAACTTTCTTGAGAAGTACCAAATTTGTATTATTGTATTTTTTCATGTCTAGCGCTGCTGATGGTTTATTCTTCTTAGTCTGAGTGTGCCACACCAGTACCTAAAACAACCATAAGAAATTTTCACAAAGTGATTCGCCTATCCAGTAATAGATCTGATAACTTTTTTCTATATTCTACGATCAAAAACTGTGTGTGAAGTTGTGGACAATGTTCTAGAAAATTAAGGTAACAGGAGAGTGTATACATTTTCTCCATCTGAAATGTATCTTTTCTTATTACTACAAAGCACAACAAAATTACTGTCAGTTTATCGCTGGTTTCGTAACATTCATTAACTAGTAGTGACCAAGCGACTAAAACTGATACTATTATCATATAAATTAAAAGTTTACAGCACTTAATAAGGCGACAGAAATCATAATTAATCATGAACAGTACTCACAGCATATGTGAAAGAACTGAATGTAAGAAAGAATTTGGTGATAAGGATAATAAAGTAATTCACAGTGATTGTAAGAACTCCTGTATCTCGTAGTTTAAAATTTCTGATTTCATCAGTATCACATTATACCTTTATCTACGATAGAAATGGAAAGCAGTAGTCACACAACATGGTTCTCAGAAAGTGAGTGGGGAAGAGGGAAATGAAATACACTGGAACAAAATGTCATGAACAATACTGTAGTTATCAAAAAGTCAGAGGAGAAATTAAAAGGAACAATGGAAAAAAAGGGGAACTGTGAAGTGAAAATAAATGAGAAATCTATGAAATTTCTTTGACTATACAAAACAAACACTGTTATAGTTAACCTCATTGCCAGATGAGCTGAATGTAATTACTAATAACAGAATTAAACTGGAGTTGCCATTTTACAGATATTGACAGTTAGCTAAATGTTTCATTTGATTTTGCTGTCAAATGCTACAACATCTCTGATGAAATAATTACTGTTCTGCATATTCTTTGTAGACTCATTACGTGTAGAGGAAAATAGATGCAAAACTAGAAAGAAACAATAGTATCAGGCAGAAAATTATAATTACAGAAAAAGAGAACTTTTCTAAAGAGTAGGAATATGTAACAGATAATAACAGATTACGTGCACTGAAAGCCAAGTGCATAAAAGCACCCACTTCTAGGTCAAGGAAAGACCAGCTGGCCCTGAATTCAATGCATCTCATGGATTGACTATGTGGACCACTTTGCTGGCCAGCCTGGATGTGTTTTAGGTGATTTTGCACATCCAGCAACATGAGTGCTGGGGTGGTTCCCAAATCCCGCCTCAGATACGTGGGGTGCAAACACTATGCAACACGATGTCACATTTAATCGTGTGGTTACAGTAGACACAGACATTATAGGTACACAGATTTATCCCTAGGGTGTATCGATCTGATAGTAGCATTAAAATCTGTAATGGTGAACCTCTCGAAATAACAGCCTACGTGTGGGTATGGTTGGTTTTCCGCAATATAGGGGCATACTGTACCAGTCCCAACTCGGTGTTGGCTGGATAAAGGCCACTGGCCATATAGGAAGAAACAGAGACACTAACAAGTTCTGGATTCCATATAATGAAAACTGTATAATCATAAGTGGAAGGATAATTATTTAATAAAGGGACTTATCGCAACAAGCAACAATTTTGCAGGGGAAAACAGGAAAATAAGAGAATGTTTCAGATGAAACAATGCGCCTATCAGTGAGAAGGGGAGCTGTTTGCCTGCCACCATCTGTCCCTTTGCCATAGCATAGGCGGCCGCAGCCAGGCCCAATCGATGGCCCAACTGAGGCATACCCCTCTTTCCCCGCAACCCTTTGAACCCTGCTATTTCTGTCACCCTATCACTCTCCTCTCCTTGCCCAACTGTCTGCATATCTGCAGAATGTTTGAGGCCAGCCAGCTTGGCCCCGTAGCCCCAGTGTTCATTCATATCAATTAACACTCCTACCTGTAGTCGCTGTTGCTTGCCTTACTGCATTCTTCAACCCTCCCCCCCTTCCCCAATTCCCTACTGTCATTCGTCAACGGAAAATGTTGCTAACAGCAAACAGAACCATCTTTCAGTGGTATTTCGTATTCTGTAGCTGTGTGGTAGGAACTAGAGTATTCTTACAGGAATTTTCAAATGAATAAAATAGATTGTTAGCTGAAAAGGCCTTTTATTTATTATGGAAGAGAAGCTAGAAATCAAGCGCTTAGGTGCACAGCAAACAAAAGATTTGCAATGTCTCAAAGAAGAAAAGAACTTTCTGGGAAGAAAGAAAGAAGAACAACTTTTTACAAGATATGGTTCTGCAAAAAGTCATGGTTAAGAGTGAGTGAAGAGAAACAAAAGTTATTTTGCTTGTATCATTGCACTGATGAAGCATTGAGGACAACAGTGCGCTGTAACAATCTAACGCATTTAAATGAACGAATGAAGAAAGATGAGAAAACTTGTTCTTAATTCGTTCACTTAAATCCATTAGATCAACATGGGGAAAGTGCCCCCCCCCCCCCATCCCATGAACCATGGATCTTGCTGTGGGTGGGGTGGGTTGCGTGCCTCAGCGATATAGGTAGCAGTACGATAAGTCCAACCTCAATGGAGGAGTATCTGTTGAGAGGCCAGACAAACGTGTGGTTCCTGAAGAAGGGCAGCAACCTTTTCAGCAGTTTCAGGGGTAACAGTCTGGATAAATGCTTCATCTGGCCTTGTAATACCAACCAAAATGGCCTTGCTGTGCTGCTCTAGTGTATGGTTAAATGGTGATGGCATCCTCTTGGGTAAAATATTCCAGAGGTAAAACACTCCACCATACGAATTTCCAGACAGGGACTACTCGCTGGTATTCTACAGAGCGGAGAGTGGAATGTTAGATCCTTTAACTGGGCAGGTATGTTAGAAAATTTAAAAAGGGAAATGGATAGATTGAAGTTAGATATTGTCCGAAATAGTGAAGTTCAGTGGCAGGAGGAACAGGAATTCGGGTAGGTGAGTACAGGGTTATAAATAGAAAGTCAAATAGGGGTAATGCAAGAGTGGCTTTCATAAGGAATAAGAAAGTACGAATCTGGGTAAGCTACTATGAACATCATAGTGAATGCATGAAGTCCACACCTGCCACATTAGTTATATGCCAATTAGCTCCACAGATGATGAAGAGATTCAAGAAATGTATGATGAGGTAAAAAAAGTATTCAGATACAAAGAAAAATTAATTGTGATGGGATAATGGAACTCGAAAGTACGAAAAGGAAGACAAGGAAATAGTAAGTGAATGTGGACTGGGTGAAAGGAATGGAAGGGAAACCCACCTAGTAGCGTTTTGCACAGAGCATAATTTGATTATCGCTGACACTTGGTTTAAGACTCATAAAGAAGGATGTATACATGGTAGAGACCAGGAGCCACTGGAAGATTCAGATTCATTACATAAAGGTTAGACAGAGATTTAGGAACCAGATTTTAAATTGTGAAACATTTCCAGGGTAGATGTGGACTCTGACCACAAATCTTTGGATAACGCAAGAGACATTCAATTTAATTAATGAAAGGAGAAAATTTAAAAATACAGTAAATGAAGCAGGAGAAAGGGAATACAGACGTTTAAAAAATGATATTGACAGGAAGAGCAAAATGGCTAAGCAGGAATGGCTAGAAGAAAGATGTAAGGATTTAGAAGCATATTTCACTAGGGGAAAGATAGATACTGCCTACAGAAAAGTTAAAGACGACTTTGGGGAAAAGAAAAGTGTATGAGTATCAAGAGCTCAGATTAAAAACCACTCTTAAACAAAGAAAGGAAAGCTGAAAGGTGGAAGGAGTATATAAAGCGGCTATACAAGGGAAATGAACTTGTAGGCAATATTATAGAAAGGGGAGAAGACTTAGATGAATATGAGATGGGAGATATCGCAATTCGAGAAGAATTTGACAGAGCTCTGAAAGATCTAAGTTGAAACAAGTCCCCAGGGGTACACGATATTTCGTCAGAACTACTGATAGCGGTGGAAGAGCTAGCCATGGCAAAACTCTTCCATCTGCTGAGCGAGATGAATGAGACAGGCAAAATGCCCTCAGACTGCAAGAAGAATGTAGTACTTCCAGTTTCAAAGAAAGCAGTTGCTGACAGGTGTGAAAATTAGCAAACGATCAGTTAAATAAGTCATGATTACAAAACACTAACACGAATTCTTTTCAAAAGAATGAAAAAACTGGTGGCAACTGACTTCCGAGAAGGTCAGTTGGGATACTGGAGAAATGTAGGAACACATGATTAATTATTGATCCGACGACTTATCTTAGAATAGAGGTTAAACAAAGAAAAACCTACGTTTACGATATTTGTCGACTTAAAGAAAGCTTTTGACAGCGTTAACTGGAATACTCTCTTTGAAATTCGGATGGTAGCAAGAGTAATATACATGGAGGGAAAGGCTATGTACAACTTGTACAGAAACCAGAAGGCAGTTATAAGAATCGAGTGGTATGAAAGAGAAGTAGTGGTGAAGAAAGGAGTGAGACAGGGTTGTACCTTATCCCTGAGGTTATTCAATCTGTGTATTGAGCAAGCTGTAAAAGAAACTAAAGAAAAATTTGGAGTAGGAATTAACGTTCAAGGAAAAGAAATAAAAACTCTAAGATTTGCCGATTACACTCTAATTCTGTCAGAGACAAGAAAGCACTTGGGAGAGCAGTTGAAAGGAATGGATAGTGTCTTGAAAGGAAAATAAAAGACGACCATCTACAAAAGCAAAACATAGATGATGCAATGTATTTGAATTAAATCAGGGGATCCTGAGGGAATTAGATTAGGAAAAGAGACACTTAAAGTGGTAGGTGAATTTTGCTATTTGAGCAGCAAAATAACTGATAATGGCCGAGTAGAGAGGATATGTAATGCAGATTTCCAATGGTAAGACAAGCATTTCTGAAGAAAGAGAAATTTGTTGACATCGAATTTAAGTGTTAGGAAGTCCCTTCTGAAGATATTTGTATGGAGTGTTGCCATATATGGAAGTGAAACATGGACGATAATAAATTTAGACAGAAAGAGAATAGAAGCTTTCGAAATATGGTGCCAAAGAAAAATGTTGAAGATTTGATGAGTCGATTACGTAACTAATGAAGAGGTACTGAATAGAATTTGGGAGACAAGAAATTTGTGGTACAACATGACTAAGAGAAGGGATCGGTTGATGGGACACATCCTGAGACGTCAGGGGACCATCAATTTGGTAGTAGAGGGAAGTGTGGGGAATAAAAATAGTAGAGGGAGACCAAGAGATGAATACAGTATGCAGATTCAGAAGGCTGTAGGTCGCAGTAGCTCTTCGGAGATGAAGAAGCTTGCACAGGATAGAGTGGCATGGAGAACTGAATCGAATCAGTCTCTGGACTGAAGACCACAACATCAAGGAAAGTGGACGACATTTAGAAAATGCTACTCACAGTGATCAAGCGTATAAAACGTCCATTCAGAAATGTAATGATTTAGTTATGAAGAATAGATGCATATTAAACAGATTAGCAGAGAGCTTAACTTCTGCAGAACTCGTGGGATGGCACTAAGGCCTCACAGTGAAAAATGGGAGTCAACTTACCGTGGCAGTTTCTTAGAGCTGTTGCCTCTTCTAGGAAATCTTGACGGCGTGTCACATGACCACTTCTTACATACGATTCCGTAACTGTTTTCAATTTTTCGGTAAAACGTAACCCAAATACGTAAATCTTAGAAGTGGATGTGACTTTTTTCAGCAAATGTCATATTCGTATTTCCAGATTTACGTCCTTTTTACACATCTACCTAGTTTTATTGGTATATTGTTAATAAAAATTAACTACAGTTAACGAATTTTTTTTTAAGTTCTTGTAGTGGTCATAAAGTACACCTTCACTTAGTATAAATGTAGCTGAAAATGTCTTGGTGGTGCCAAGATTATGCTAAAAGCTGTCCTTAGGGTCTATATCCTACTTGTACATCTGTACCTATTTAAAAAGTGTGTTGTTAATAAAAGTTAAAAGCATTTAACGAAATTCGTTATTACGCGAATTGGAAAATGCGTTGTTACTGGTAGGGTTAATTCTATTACTTTTTGTTCTGTGCAGGCAGACGATGCAAGTGATATTACTTACAAAAATAAGTTTGTCGTTATACTGCCTATATTAAGTGGAAAAAACCTGTTGAAAGATTGCTTTCCTTGGAAAACGTTAATGATAGGACGCAATGTGGGCTTTGTGTGGTTCTAGAAAGGAGTCTGAAAATCACAGTGTTAAAGAAAAACTTATTACTCAAGCGTATGAAGGCGCCCCAGTAGTGAGCAGCAACCATGGTGGTGTACAGACTATGATGCAGAGTACTTTCCCAGATGCCAATTATGTTCATTGTTGAGTGCACCAAATTAATTTAGTTATTCAAAATGCTTGTGGTAAGAATATAAATTCTGTTAGGTTGTTCTTTGCAAATACTGCTGGACTTACTACGTCGTTTCTCACCTCATTACCTGTTGTCCAAGTGCTTCTTTTTTATTTATTTTTTTATTATTTTTTTAACGGATGCTCTGAAATAAGACAATTCCTTCAGTTTCTTCAGCTACATGGAACTTCCAGTATCGCGTTGTAAATAGTGTTCAAGAGGACAAATCGAACTTTTTGGAATGTTTTGATAATACTGAGGATGAGGCTACTTGATATGACATTGTAATAATAGAATATTTTGCTTTGGGAAATTTACGTCACAGTCCAGACTTTTTGTACCTTCTTTTTATTATTTTTTTCTGTGAGATTCTGAAACACGTCTACATTTCCTATAACACAGTTCAGGTGCAGTGTGCAAAAGCTATTACTATATTCAATGCATTACGTAATTTTGAGTATGCTGTTTTTAAAACACGAGTGAACACTGCAAGAAATCGAGTTTGTTAAGATTAATGTTTTGCTTCTTCAAGAAAACTATCCAAAATATAGACAGCATATGCCGAAGAAGTGTGACGCATTGTCACAAATCAACTGAAAGGAAGACCTAAAAACTCTTATGTATTTAGCAGTTTCGAAATTATTGACTGAAAAACGCTCGTTTTATTCACAGAACATTCGCCAGTTACTTCATTCAGTACCTTTTCATTAAGTTACAGGCCTTCTATTTGCGGTTAGTAACTAATCGAAATGCTACGTTTAGAGATATTACAATTGTTTTTGATCTGTTCAGTTCCTTCATGGAACATTTCTTTGAAGAAAAAAGCTTTGCAAGCAGCAATAACGTCAGACACTTCAACAGCAGATACACAGTGCAATTTCAGCACTTTAAAAAAAATTAAAACTTTTCTCAGGAACACTATATATCAAGAAAGGCTTAAGTTACTGGCTGTTCACTCCATTTGTAAGTAGGAAATTAGAGAAATTCCAAACTTTAATAGAGTAACTGATACGTTTGCCAGTCAGAAGAATAGGTGTGCACAGCTACAGTATAAGAAACCTGCAAAGAGAGACACCTCAATGATTAACATGTTAGTTGGGTAAAACACACATGAAAATCTTCCAGCAAAAGTTTCCAACAGAGATTTTTCCCTTTGCCGAAAGGCAAAAGCTAGAAGGCTCCCCAATGTTTACTCCGCAGTGCATTCCTAATGAGGAAGTCGCATGCTTCCATACTCAGTTACACCATTTTTGTTTTTACACCACAGCCACACCAAAGGAACACCTTCATCAAGAACTAATACGAACTCCAGCAGGAGGAGAGCTGGAGAACTTTGGTTTGAACCCACTCAGCTCCAAACCCCTAAACCGAGCGAACACACACACTCATACACACACACAACAACAACAGCAACAACAACAACAACAGTTGGTGAAAACACTGCTGTATATACCCTACAGCACCAAATGCAGAGATATGTCAACAGCCAGAATATCACGCTGCAGTCGGCAACGCCTATATAGGACCACAAGTGTCTGGCGCAGTTGTTAGATCGGTTACTGCTGCTGTGATGGCAGGTTATCAAGATTTACATGAGTTTGAACGTGGTGTTGTAGTCGGCGCACGAAAGATGGGATACAGCAACTCTGAGGTAGCAATGAAGTGGGAATTCTCACGTACGACCATTTCATGAGTGTACCGTTGTAAGGTGGCGTGGTCTCCTGATGTTTCATTTGAGCCCAAACTCAATAGGGTAGAGTCAATTTTACATTACATGCAAATCTAATAAATAAATCGCAAGTGCGCACTGAGATTAAAAAGTCGAGGCTGGCGTACACAAACAGTGAAGACACGACAGCTACAGGAGTTTTTGTTGCGCAGAGGCCCGCTGGATGTCCGTAGGAAGGTGAGTTAGCACGCTGCTGCGCCGGCCGGCCGACGGTTCAGGGACCAAAACATTTCTTTCCAGAGAAAAGGGATAATGGCCTGTGCGTTCACCTTAAAAGCAAAACCCGTTGTATTGTTTGGGAGAGCCCCAGCATACGCATTCTTTTGACGAACCTAGTGCGCAGTTTCAGAGTTCTCACAGGCAGGCAGCAAACGCCTAATTCAGATGCGATATATTTCCAGATTGGTTGGCTTAAACAGAGTGCCATTCTCCCGTTTGCAAGAGTAACGCTGATTGGCAGACTATTTCTGACGCAATGAGCCAGAGGAGAGAGGGAAAGAGAGTGAATGATATACCCTTTCGCTTTTTGCATGGAGAGGAGTCGTTCCGTTGACGCTCTTGTAGCGGGAACACATAGCGGGAGCGAGTGCGCTCGTACATGTACGCAGAGAGCGAGGAACAAAGTCTCTACTCCGTACTGTACTGAGAGAGTGCCTCTATCGCTAGCGAATCCGAGTGATACTCTATATTGAGTCGTTCACGATTAAGCGTTTGTTCACTGTGTTGGCCACGACACTTAATTCTTTGGTGTGAACACAGGCAGAGTATTAGTTAGCGTCTGTGAGCAAACATTGAGTGGCATCGCGGTGAACTGGTTATCTGACTTATGTACCACGCCAATAGTTAGACTAGTGGCAGATAAGTAGTCCTTGACTTCATCAAGGTGTAGTGAGAGTTCGATTGGCGAAGGTCAATTCAGTCTTTGTAGCTCACGGTATTATGTGCTACAGCGTAAGCGAGCCCCATCTTTCCTCCATTAGAAATAACATACTTCATTCACGTCCCTCCATTACATTTCTCACGTGACAGTCTCGACCGTACTTAGAAAAATTCAATCAGATAATTATTCAAGATGAGTAGGGGCAGCTCTCAGCCATTCTGCTGAGTAAATAACATTCCTAAAGAAAAGGGATAAAAGAGCTTTCCCACACTTTGTATATAAATTTCATTAACAGGATTCCTATCCATAAAAGGTAACCTCCTACTCCGAAAAGAACCCGGAAATTTGTGTATCAGTTTATAAATAAAAGTTTCACTTGATTTTCTAAGATTTTATAATAAATAATATTTTCTGATCATTTAAAGTTTTTCTCACACTAACTAGCAATACTCCAGTACCCAAGTATCCCACTAGTTTCGTAAGAAAATAGAATATTTTTGTGTCTTTTCCTTACAGCAGACGACTCCAGAAGATATTTATCGCTGAAAGTTTTTCAGGCATTTTTGGTACGTTAGGAGCGTCTGTTTGACTTCTGTAGTAGTGTGGGATGGATACTGCTTCTTGCAGGAGCCAAAGGGCACTTGTCAGATCAATCCGTTGCGCAATTCGTCAACATAACACCCACATACATACAACGTGAATATCAGGAATACGGTAAAACATCAAATCTCCAACATCACTGCGATTGGAAAAAGATCTCCTGAGGAGAATCATTCATCGTGACTGAAGTGCAACCCCTCCGCAAATTGCTGCAGATTTCAATGCTGGATCATCAACAAGTGACAGCATGCGAACCATTCAATGAAACCGTCGATATGGGCATTCAGAGCCCAAAGTCCACTCGTGTTCCCTTGATGACTGCACGACACAAGGCCTTACGCCTCGCCTGTGCCCGTCAACACTGACATTGGACTGTTGATGACTGGAAACATGTTGCCTGATCGGACGAGTTTCGTTTCAAATTGTGTCGAGCGGATGGACGTGTACGTGTATGGCGACAACTTCATGAATCCATGGACCCTGCATGTCAACAAGGGACTGTTGAAGCTGGTGGGAGCTCTGTAATGGTGGGGGCATGTGCACTTGGAGCGATATGGGACCCCTGATATGTCTAGATACGACTCGGAGAGGTGACAAATACGTAAACATCCTATCTGATCACTTGCATCCATTCGTGTCTACTGTGCAATCCGACGGACTTGGACAATTCCAGCAGAACAATGCGACACTTCACACGTACAAAATTACTATAGAGTGGCTCCAGGAACACTCTTCTGTTTTTAAAAACTGGCCACCAACCTCTCCAGTCGTGAACATCATTGAGCATATCTGCGATCCCTTGCAACATGCTGTTCAGAAGATATCTCCGCCCCCTCGTACTTTTATGGATTTATGGACAGCCCTGCAGGATTCATGGTGTCAGTTCCCTCCAGCACTACTTCAGACATTAGTCGAGTCCCTGTTACGTCGTGTTGCAGCACTTCGGCGTCCTCGCGAGGGTCCTACACGTTATTAGGCAGGTGTACCAGTTTCTTTGGCTCTTCAGTTTTCTTCACTATTAGCTACTATATTTCGTGAATTATATTTATAACTGTCTCATTACCATATTTACTACTTTTCTAAAGCTTTTTGAGCAGTATGAAGGAAATGAAGGTCATATAAAACATAATTTGGAACACTTCTGTTATAAAGTTTATTGACTTTTTATCTGGGCCTCACCAATGAAAATGAGCACCAGCCGCCACTGGACCTGAAACTCAATAATAATAAAAGTAAAAAGTGGCTCTGAGCACTATGGGACCTAACTTCTAAGGTCATCAGTCCCCTAGAACTTAGAACTACTTAAACCTAACTAACCTAAAGACATCACACACATCCATGCCCGAGGCAGGATTCGAACCTGCGACCGTAGCGGTCGCGCGGTTCCAGACTGTAGCGCCTAGAACCGTTCGGCCACCCCAGCCGGCAATAAAAGTAAGATACTGTATAACAAACACATTCAAGAGAAAGCACTACAAATTATTGAGGAAATCATATAACAAGCCATTTGGTTTTTGTTTTTAGGACCGTTGAAAACAATGACAGGATGGACACTAAAAGAAATAAATGCAGGAGGTAAAGTGAACTTGAATGGTTTTGGTACACTAAACGGAGTTTTCATGAGTAAAATATTGATCTGTCTGAAGCACCGATTTTGCAGACAGTATCTGTAGCAAGTATTAGATTTTGGCAGTGTCACATGGACTTTTTATGAGTAAAATATTAAAAAGTTGAATATTGCTCAGTAATCGATGGAGTGACGCCTCTTGGGAATTACTTGGAGGGTCTAGAGCACAAACAAATATTTCAGGGGCCAGACTGAAGTGTAAGATTTAATTATCATGATAATGAAAATCAAACGGAGATGGAGTGGATAGGAGAGAGTAAAGATTTAACAGCAAGACAAAGGTGTGTAGATGACGTTATGTAACGTGTAGAAGTAGCATGAAGGTGTATCTGTGAAGACTGTAACGCATGAAAAAGTCTAGAGGAGGGCTTTATGAAGCAATGGACGTCATATGACCACTGCAGCAGATGATAATAAGAATAACGATTAGAATTATTATTATAGTGGTGAAAATAAACTCCTTTTCATCGAAACTTTCTATCTTCTTTGAGATGTCGTTCCACCTCCGCTCACTCAAATATTTCAAATAAAACTTTACCATAATGAAGTTTGTAGTTGTACCTGATTGGTTCTGGGAGTCGCGCAACAAAAGATGTGGATCCATGAAATTTTAGAAAATGTAAATTGCGTATCGCGGTTTGATCACAGCTATATGATGTGTGATTGACTAATAAACTCTTGGACTCTTTCTCTGAATGACTGCAGACTCTGTTCGTATGATAAGAAAAACTGAACATTCCAAATCAGTAATAAAAATACGCCAATGGCGGATCGATGCCACTTAGAAATGTTGCGTCTTCCCCACGAGACAAGCTGAATAATAGAACTCAGAAAGACAATAAATATTGGCATAAACATGCGATGTAAATGAAAATGTAAATGAAGACAGAACTCGTTGTTAGCTCAAAATCAGTTCCTTACATTAGAAATCATTAACAACTAAGCCCACGATGCTTAAATTCCGACAATTGGAGCAGGAGCAGGAAAACAAATGCGAACATCCAGGTTTCTCCTAGTTGCATTCTGAAACGTCTGAAGACCTTGTCTTCTTTTATTGCACAAGAGTATTTTCTCATGAACTCTCTGACATTTCTAGCGATACATGAAATCTACACAAACATTCAAAAATAATTTCTTTAGAAAGATGTATTACAGTGCCCCTGAATAACTACAATTTCTTGTTTCATAGTGAGCAGTCATTCGTCTTTTAAACATCTAGAAGAAAAGTTAATATACGCAGACATTTCTTTTACTTGTTCGATAAGAACAATTTCACTAAGTGCACTGTTCCTCCATAATTAAGTCCTTGGAGCAGAGTAGCCCATCTGTACGTATCAGCATGGCATATGAGCAGCACAATGCTATCAGGTGGAGCGTTGATTCCAAGCACTTGACAGTTTGCGTGCGCGACGCAGTACTGGCTGCCAGTCCTTCCCAACCCGCATCTTACATCGCAGTCTGCACCTGATGTCAGAAGCAGGTTGCGTGACGTCACTCATGTGGCGCCATGCTTGTCGCCTTGATTGACTCAGAACCCCAGCGGTCCTCACAAACACAGTGTTGTCTTATTGGTTTTCAGCCTCTGTGTCCCCTTGCACACATGCAAAAGTGCCAAGGCTTCGTGATTTATGAAACATTTGTGCCATGGCATCAGTCTTTTGAAAGGATCCAGTGCTATGGTACATACGGAGTTAAAATACACTGATAAATACATATCCAATAGATAAAAAATTTGCGTTCCTTTCTTAACAATAGATAGCAAAGTTGGTACTTTTAGAAATGATTCAGTTACAAAAGAAACAAGTGCTCAGACAAAACGAACAGAAGAAAGAAACCCCTAGGAACAGGTTTCGCCTAAACGTTATGGTTCCGCGTCAGCGGTACACTACCATTCATGTTGCTTGCCAGTATTTTTTGAGTGTACTACTAATGTTTACTTTGTGAAGAGGCTAGTACATTATATAAGTGCTTGTGACTGTATTGTGTGTATATGGTACATGGCACACAGTGCAATGTGTTTGTATAATGATTTCACTTATTGACAGGACATCATTTTCTGTAATTTTACTATTTGCTCATTTTTCTCTCTTTACGACTCTCTTTTACTCTCCCCACAGAATAAATGTCGTAGTATTTATATGCGCTACGCGCAGAAAGTAGTCAACATTGCATAAGTCTGATGTGCACTTTTGCACACAGAGGAAACAACCTTATGCCATACGGGTGAAAATCTTTAACATTATAATAAACATAGAAAAAACATAGATAAAAGTGAGTTGGTCTTACTGCACATCTTCTTCAAATTAATAAGTGTCTGCATATGCAAACGGATAAATACAACTCCAGATTCTGCAGATCTTGTATCACTGATACATATGGATGTTGCAAATTTAATTCTCACTGCAAACAAAGTCAGGCTCTGTGATGTTTCATGTGTTTTAGTTCATCCGGCGAACACTACAACGAACATTCTCGTAACTGGTATTTACATTTCACAGTTTTTATTTAGTAGTTTTGTGTACATTGAAACTTCTTCAAATCTTTGTTTTGGTACGAACCTTGAATCTTATTGGTTCTAGGGTTTGTCAGCAAATAACCGGTGTGTGGAAAGCATGTGATGACATATGGTCCTTCATAAAGTAGCGCCCACTTGCTGTTGTTTTCTTTTCACCTGTGAAGATTTGAGGTGACTTCTGAGTAAAACCTAATATCCTACTTCATAATTTTGCGATTTTGCAAGATGCACTTGACGAGTGAGTGCGATTAATGCAAGAATTGTCTCCATTTACAGCCATTGAAGTAAGATGCATTGGCTGTTAGTAGTGACTTTTGTCTTCCTATTGTGATAATACAAACATTTGAAATTTTTTGATAAGTAGTGCAGCCATAGCAGATTTAACAGCATACAGCATCAGAAATTTGGAAAAAAACTCATATAATACCATCACGTATTTTATACGTTCAAAGATGGTCAGGTATGGACTTGCAGTGTCAATAGCTACAATTTAATTCTATAATTTCAACTGGCTAGCTAGACATAAAAGAGCTCAGTTCAGACTTACTAGTTTTGCTGATGAATTTTGCTTCTTGGCAGATGACATATGTGCTTCGTAATCAATGTATGTTTTAGTATATTTGGAAAGTAACTAAATAGGTTAAGTTTCCTTACACGCTTTGTGGTAGTGCAGTGCAGTCAGTCACGATGTGTGCACCAAATAAGTTTATCTACACTTTCAGACAGAATGCATACACACCGAGAGTTTGTGTTGGGCTGTCTCATACAGACCAGTATCTTATGGTGTAAGGTGTAATATTTGTTTCAAGCTGTTTGCATTATTATGTTTCAGCTGTGTTCTCACGTTGTGCCAATGTGGATCTGCTTCTTGTAATTCTTTCATGTTTTTGCACATATGATAGTATTGTCGATAGTTTTCGTCTCTCATGAGTAAAATGCAATAGTCTGTTACTTGTTCTGGTGTTCCTGCATTTTCGATTAGACCTTGGGGCAATCTATACATTGTGTCAACTACAATGTTTTGTTTACTTACTGTGAGAATTACTACAGATGACTATTCTTGTACAGATAATGCCGAGAGCGCTAGGTGCGGATATAATAATAGGCAAGACACATAAAACTCAAAGCTTGGTGATCCGTATATCCCTTTATGTTTCTACCATAAATGTAGAAACTTAAGTTTTGAATGTCCACACAGTAGTTAGTGTCTCAGATTCTGTCACAGAATAATAACACTGACATTCAGTGAGGTGCTTCTTCCAAAGCTGATTACTTTTAAATTGCAGTTGTTTCAAAGAAAACGCCCTTTTTTGTATGTTGCACATCGAAATTTTTATTGCAATTTATATACAGCTGCTGCGAAAATGGTCACTGCAAGAAATGTGCTGATCACTTTTATTTCATACTTATCCTGTTCTTGATTACTTTGTAACAGATACGAGCCCAAACCTGTGTATGAGGCATTACAGCGACACAAAAATCTTTCCTCCTCTCAGGATGACATAGGATATCCGAATTAACCAGTGCTTCTTTTATTCATTGTTGCATTCCTGCGTAGAAAGCCAAAACGCGTTTTTCCTAAATAAACCTAGTGATGTAGTGCTATTTAATAACGAAAAGCCAGAAGAAAGAGCAGTGACAAAAAATGGTTTTCACTGCTTCTTGATGTTTGAATGTGGGAAATTCTTGATTCCGCTGGTTTTACCATAAACTGGTTGTATTCCCTTTGAGGATATTACCTGCCCTAAAAGTTTGATCTTCTTTCTTGCAAACTTAGATTTTTTCATGATTGAGGTTCATTCGCCAATTCCATTATTGTACCCTGGATGTAAATGGATTCTGTTCTTTCTTTCCTTAGTAGGCGAATTCGGTGCGTAGTTCTGAGGAGCCGGATTCACCTTTGTCGGCTGAGTAGGAGTCCTACATGATTAACAAAGTTTTTGCCTGTGAATTAGGTTAGTTACACTATCGCGACTGCGACGAAAGGGCCACGTGATTACTGTTATGTCTCGAGCCGCGCCTATCTTCCTGGATTAAATCCAGTGAGTCGTGCACAGATATAGAGTACTCTTTATTTATCTCTGGAACTTGTACAAGATTTTCACGTATCTCAGACGGCAATTTTACTTTTAACATCCGCAACATATCACGTTTGGACTCAGGATCGTCCCAGTAGTGAATCATATGTAGATACTTTTCAAAATAACGTCTTCGGCTACCTTGACGTGGACCGAACGATTTTGGTACAAAAACTAGTTTTCCCAATCTTTCCTGAACCGAGCCACATCAAAGTTTGTTTAAGGAAGCGCTTTCAAACTGTTTGTAGTCGACACAGTTATCCGCTGTTTCGTTTGCACATATGGTACCTCGCCGTGTATTTTAGCCTATCACACAAACGTTTGTCGGTCTATCAAAGACCTAGGCAAAGCTGTTTTAAATGATTTAAGAAAAACAAAAAGGTGATCAGTCTTTTTCTCTGGGATGTGTACCTGAAACTGGCTTTATTTTAGTAAACTCTCGTCCAGTAACACAGCCAACAAGTTAGGTACTGCTCCTCAGTTATACAACAGGTTATTAGTGGGGAACTGAGCACCATACACATTTCCATTACCACAATTTCATTCAGTTTTCACGTGACTGGAACTTTCACTCGTGAGTACAACCTTTTATGAGTAGTGTCTTACACTTTCCTATACTTCTCTTAGTTTCTTTAGCAAATTACACAATTGTGAAGACACATTTTGTTGCCAAGCAGGCACATCTTTGCCAAAAGTTTGTTTGAGTTCATTCAGTTCATGAATCTGCTCAGTTTCTGCAACCTCATTGCTTGCAAAGTATTCACTCACCGACCATTGCACAGCTCGCTGTAACTCTTCACTAATATATTAAACAATGTGCTTATCTTTGTTGGTTATTCATTTGGAATAATTACTCCTAAAGATATGTAACTGGTCATCGAACTTTAAGGAGAGCAACGGTGGATGCAGACCGATGGAATTTTAGAAAATATAAACTGCTTATCGTGATTTCATAACCGCTGTATACTATATGATTGATTACAAACTCTTCTATAGTGAAATGTTCTACTTTAGACTGAAATGTATGTACCGTGTCATGCAGTGTGGAATTTCCACCAGAGAGTTTGTCTACATTCATACACAAAGTTTGGCGAACATTTGATAATTTTGACACATGGTGGCTTACGATTCTTGATGTTGTCTCAAATTTTTATTCTCTTGAGGTAATCGTCCTACATTTGGAGAAATGATACTACGGTGTGTCTGAAAATTACCTACACTCGATGAAACTTCTAAAATTTGGGTTGTGATATTTTCGTTGCTACACCGAAATTTATAGTCATTTCATCTTTAGTAACCGGAGTGGACATATCAATTCTTGAAACTTCCTGGCAGATTACAACTGTGTGCCCGACCGAGACTCGAACTCGGGACCTTTGCCTTTCGCGGGCAAGTTCTCTACCATCTGAGCTACCGAAGCACGACTCACGCCCGGTGCTCACAGCTTCACTTCTGCCAGTACCTCGTCTCCTACCTTCCAAACCTTACAGAAGCTCTCCTGCGAACCTTGCAGAACTAGCACTCCTGAAAGAAAGGATATTGCGGAGACATGGCTTAGCCACAGCCTGGGGGATGTTTCCAGAATGAGATTTTCACTCTGCAGCGGAGTGTGCGCTGATATGAAACTTCCTGGTAGATTAACACTGTGTGCTCGACCGAGACTCGAACTCGGGACCTTTGCCTTTCGCGGGCAAGTGCTCTACCATCTGAGCTACCGAAGCACGACTCACGCACGGTACTCACAGCTTTACTTCTGCCAGTATCTCGTCTCCTACCTTCCAAACTTTACAGAAGCTCTCCTGCATAGAGCACTTGCCCGCGAAAGGTAAAGGTCCCGAGTTCGAGTCTCGGTCGGGCACACAGTTTTAATCTGCAAGGAAGTTTCATATCAGCGCACACTCCGCTGCAGAGTGAAAATCTCATTCTGGAAACATCCCCCAGGCTGTGGCTAAGCCATGTCTCCGCAATATCCATTCTTTCAGGAGTGCTAGTTCTGCAAGGTTCGCAGGAGAGCTTCTGTAAAGTTTGGAAGGTAGGAGACGAGATATTGGCAGAAGTAAAGCTGTGAGTACCCGGCGTGAGTCATGTTTCGGTAGCTCAGATGGTAGAGCACTTGCCCGCGAAAGGCAAAGGTCCTGAGTTCGAGTCTCGGTCGGGTACACAGTTTTAATCTGCCAGGAAGTTTTATATCAGCGCACACTCCACTGCAGAGTGAAAATCTCATTCTGGAGATATCACTTCTTATTTCGTTTTACAATGTGTACATCTCAGATAAATGCTTTTGCAAAAGTTGCCCTTTTTCGAGTTTACTAGACGCTGGTGCTGAAATTTGTCACGTTTAGAATGCATATTGGTTTCACTCACAGCAGCATTAATATCTTCCAAGTTTAAATTCATTTTTATCTCGTAACATTTTACTAAAATTCATTTCCCACATTTTTACTTTTTTACAGTTTTGAGCCGCGCGGGGTAGCCGCAATGTCTAGGGCGTCTTGTCACGGTACACGCGGCTCCCCCCGTCGGAAGTTCGAGTCCTCCCTCGGGCATGGGTGTGTGTGTTGTCCTTAGAGTAAGTTAGTTTAAGTTAGATTAAGTAGTGTTTCGAGTCCTCCCTCGGGCATGGGTGTGTGTGTTGTCCTTAGAGTAAGTTAGTTTAAGTTAGATTAAGTAGTGTGTAAGTCTAGAGACCGATGACCTCAGCAGTTTGGTCTCACAGAAACCTACCACGAATTCCCAAAATTTATAGTTTTGATCATAATGATGAAAAATTGATGAACCACAATACACCGTTTTTATAATAACTGCTGTTAACTGACAATGGAGAATATTAACGCCGCTGTCGAATGACCACAATACTGACTGCATTCACTTCGATATTGGAATACGCCATTTTTTGCGAATTGTAACAAGATTGTCAGTCTTGGCCCAGCTACACTGCGTATTGTTATGTCTGTCGCTGTTCGCTGTATTGTATTTTATGAAGGTTGCGGTACCTGAGATAGAAAAGTTGTGTACTGCTGAGATATTTAAAAAGAAAAGCATAAACTTGCAGCCTAGTACCTACTTTTAGCAGTATTGCGCAATAAAAAGCTTTATCTTACCTTAAATCCTTTCATTCTAATCCAGATTTTTGATTTATTTCTTTCTATATTTTCTTGCTTATTTCATTTCATTTTTGTCTCTGTCTGAGCAGTTACAATTTCAGGTTTTCCCTCACTGTTTGTTCATACAATAAAGAAAAAGAAGCGAACAATTACAACAATTAAAACAATTACAGGTTCATAATATAGATGTTATCTAATGAATGTCGCCAATGTGAGCTGGCTTCCATTTCTCCTCACTCGAATATTTCAAATAAAACTTTACCCCAATGTAGTTTGTAAGCTATCCCAGATTGGTTTTGGGAACGACGCAACTGAGGCTGTGGACCGATGGAATTTTAGAAAATGTAAATTGCATAGTGTGAATTGCTAACCACTATATGTTGTTATGATAGATTACAAACTTTCAGACTTCTTCTCTGAATAACTGCAGGTACTGGTCGTGTGATAAACAAGAATTAACATTATGGTTTATTAATAAAATCACGCCAGTGGCGTATTGGTGGCACATCGAAATGTTGTTTCCTCCCCGCGATAAAAGCTGAGAGCCATAACATTTAACACAATAAGTACTGGCACAAACATGTGATCTGGTGGATGTAATAATGATACAATAGGTAGGTAGCTCAGAATCAGTTCCTTACATTAGAAGTCATTCACAACTACAGCCCACGATGCTTACATTATAACAACTGGAGTAGGAAAAACAAATGGGAAGACCCAGGCTTCTCCTAGCACTGTCTAAAAAGATTTGAAGGCTGCACCTTCTTCTCTTACACGAGTATTTACGCACGATGTCTCTGACGTTTGCATCGACACCCGAAATCTTTACATACATACAAAAAACTATTTTTTTTTAGAAAGGGGTATTACACTTCACATGAAAAGAGTGAAAGATAAGTCTTCTCTTAAACTGAAAAACAGATATATAAATAATTTAAAGATATCAAACACCTCATTTTAATAGCGTTCATTATTTCAATAAACTTTTTAGACTCTTTTACTAAAACTTTAATGTATCAAATAGGCCTATGCAAGACACATATTTTTGTCCATCCTTCAGTACAGTGTACTGCATGATTTTGGATTTGATAGTTAAATATTTTTCTGTTACCTTGGTGCAGTTGTTGGCTTTTAGTTCTATTTCACGGGGCTCAAATGGCGCCAAACTTTTCAAAAAACGATCTTCTTCAAAACCAACCTTGTATGGCATCAAAGCGTTTGGTCTCTGTAAATGAGAAGTTACAGAACTTTTACACAAATACTCTAGCATTTCTTGTAGTATATGTACAACAATGTGTAAGTGTGGAGCAGATAAGTAACAAAACAAACATTATTTTTCATTCTCAGGATGTAGTTACGTTTGAGCAATTTAGCTTCCGCAGGTATACTCAAAAACTTCTTTGTTTCCAAAAACAGCTGCTACAAATAATTAACTACACTTCTGTCTTTCTCTATATGCTACGGAAATGTTAGCTTGCCTTACCTGCAGCAAGAATTCTACACTGACCGCAAAACCTGCCATATCAACAGGAAACTTGCGTCCACCAATCCAACCATCATAGAAGCCCTTAAACTTGCCATCTGCAACCACAGGTGTGCTGATACCATAATCTGTGACTAAGCCTACAGGCCACATTGCTACTCTCTCAGTAGATCGCATCTATAAAAAGTAGAAGACACTGATTATAGAAAATATTGTATCCCATGAAGTATCATTAGACTACAATCAGACATCTCTAACACACACCAAGTGAAACTGTCAGATACAAGTGGAGGAATGGATAAGAAGGGTGTAAACAAAGAGATTGTGGCTGAAGAGGGGGTAAAGGCACTGAAGAAAAGATTGAGAATTTAGGTAAGCTATGATTCAGTTACTCATAACATTAGGTGTGCGTCTTGCTTTGGTTAACACCTCGCCATAAATTACACAACTGCTACTTTCAGAATATTAATAACCGCACGAAGAGTGGTAAATGGACAAATGTGGTACCAAATTGTCCAGAGTGAGTTACAGTTCCGCAAAAAAAAGAGGTGAGATAAGAAGAAACTTAATTACTGATTTCAGGAAATTTCTTGCCTTGAATCCAGCAGCCTCTTCTCTGTGACTACTGTTACTTTCTTTTTCTTCTTTGTCCGTTTGAGTTGGAAGCATGGGTGAATATTTTTGAATTATCAGAGAAGTTTCTTTTTCCTATTGCCACTAACATCCAGATTTATGCTCCTCTCCTCTTGGTTTGAGGCCCAAAGATGCTTTTTAGAATAACATGAAGCGAATCATGTGACACTGTGGTTGTTCCTGCTCGTTCAGAAGGAGAGAATGCGGAAAATTGTACTCCATTGTACGTTTTCTTTGCCTAGTCGAGTCGATGCCTCTGCCAATAAAAGAGTCAAGCGCTGCTCCTTACCACAAAGCGGGGGCAGGTGTTTAGGTATAATTGTGCTGTAGACCTTGATAGATGAGTATGCTTATTCCTTGGGTACATCAAGTTAAGGTGCGTTCAATGAGATATCCCTTTCTTAAACGTGATAGTATAAGTCCTTTCATATTAATTAATTACATCCATTTTGAGGAATTTGTATGCGATGGTTAATTAACTTGTAAGTAAAATAAGATTTGTTATCCTGATTTGTTCAATAGAGGTAAATGTTCCTGTGATGATTTCGCATTTACTTGTGACAAACTCTCTAGGAGGAGGAGACTTAACAGTAGAATAAATTTGCTAGCTTTCACGGTTGTTGGTCGCACGTGTATCCCTCGCAGTGTTGTCACCGTTCGTTGTCCTTTACATTCTCGCATTCAAAGAATTCTTATCACAATCACTCTATCATGGGGAGGTTTAGGTGTTTCCGGTAACGTACATTTTACTACGAGCAGATCGCTCCCTTGGTGTGAGGTTTGAGCACAACGTGGTGACCAAGCTGCGCCAGTCGATGAACGAACTGTTACATTAGATACAACTCCATTTTTAGAGTTCAAGGAATGGCGATTTCGCGGTCTCCACATTTTATGATAACTTTTGGTACATTCAACGTACCTTGCCCCCAGGAGATGATCTCCTCTCATTTAGCGTTCAACACTTTCCAACTCAGCTGCATTTTCCCATCTATTGAGAACAGAAACTACGTTTGCATCTCCTGTTTTGGTATAACCATTGCCTACACATCTTAATTTTAAAGATCAAGTTTGAAATTTACTATTATTATTTGTTCCTCTATAACTGATTATTTCTTCACCTATCGCTGTGAGAGTCTTCACTGGTGGCTGGTTATTTCATTTTGTTTCACTGACAGTGTGTTTACGGAAGCATAGTTCGTCTGAATATTATCCCTAATGCTGGACAATTGTCTTTTGCGCAGAGTGACGCATTAAGTAATAAATTATTGACTCTGTGGAATATACTTACTCATTTGAATTCTTAACTTGAAAAAACAAAGCACGTGCTAGAATTGTATGAGGATTGAGTCAGACACAGATGAATAACAACAGATCACTAACACGTTTCCACCCCACGTGGTCGTAGCGCATTCCATTTTTTTCAGTAATGACTAATTCTAGGGCAAAAGCTTTCTCGTTTATTTAAGGATCGGTACGATCATTGTAGATGCAGTGGGCGACTTTGTTGTATAAAGAAAGGAGGCTAAGAAATGAATTTTTCTCTCAGTAAGCGAAATTTAACCAACTACATCTACATGGTTACTCTGCAATTCACACTTAAGTACCTGGCAGAGGGTTCATCGAACCATTTTCGTACTACTTCTCTACCATTCCACTCTCGAATGGCGCATGGGGAAAAGGAACACCTAAATCTTTCCGTTGGAGCTCTGATTTCTCTTATTTTATCATGATGATCATTTCTGCCTACGTAGGTGGGTGTCAACAAAATATTTTCGCATTCGGAAGAGAAAGATGGTGATTGAAATTTCGTAAATAGATCTCGTCGCAAAGAAAACCGACTTTTTTTCAGTGACTGCCACCCCAACTCGCGTAACATATCAGTGACACTCTCACCCCTACCGCGCTATAACACGAAACGTGCTGCCCTTCTTTGCACTTTTTCAATGTCCTCCGTCAATCCTACCTGGTAAGGATCCCACACTGAGCAGCGATATTCCAGGAGAGGACGGACAAGTGTAATGTAGGCTGTCTCTTTGGTGGGTTTGTCGCATCTTCTATGTGTTCTGCCAACAAAGCGCAGTCTTTGTTTCGCGTTCCCCACAATATTATCTATGTGGTCTTTCGAATTTAAGTCACTCGTAATTGTAATTCCTAGGTATTTAGTCGAATTGACAGTCCTTAGGTTTGTGCGATTTATCGTATACCCTAAATTTATGGGATTTCTTTTATTACCCATGTGGATGACCTCGCACTTTTCTTTGTTTAGTGCCAATTGCCACTTTTCGCACCATACATAAATTCTCTCTAGATCATTTTGTGATTGGAATTGATCGTCTGATGATTTTACTAGACGGTAAATTACAGTGTCATCTGCAAACAATCTAAGGGGGCTGCTCAGATTATCACCTAGATCATTTATGTAAATCAGGAACAGCAGAGGGCCTATGACACTACCTTGCGGAACGCCAGATATCACTTCTGTTCTGCTCGATGATTTACCGTCTACCACTACGAACTGTGACCTCTCTGAGAGGAAATCACGAATCCAGTCGCACAACTGAGACGATGCTCCATATGCACGCAATTTGATTAATAGTCGCTTGTGAGGAACGGTATCAAAAGCCTTCTGGAAATCTAGAAATATGAAAGCGATCTGAGATCCCTTGTCGACAGCACTCATTACTTCATGGGAATAAAGAGCTAGCTGCGTTGCACAAGAACGATATTTTATGAATTCGTTTTGGTTATGTATCAACAAGTCATTTTCTTCAAGGTGATTCATAATCTTCTAGTACAGTACATACTCCAAAATCCTACTGCAAATTGAGGTCAGTGATATGGGTCTGTTATTCAGTGGGTTACTCCTATTTCCTTTCTTGTATATTGGTGTTACCTGTGCTACTTTCCAGTCTTTAGGAACAGACCTTTCGTCAAGTAAGCGGTTGTATATGATTGCTAAGAAAGGCGCTATTGTGTCTGCATACTCTGAAAGGAACCTGATTGGTATACTATCTGAACCGGAAGACTTGCCTTTCTTAAGTGATTTGAACTATTTCGCAACACCTAAGATATCTACTTTTATGTCACTCATACTAAGGGCTGTAATGGTTTCGAATTCTGGAATATTTACTTCGTCTTCTTTCGTGAAGGAATTACGGAAAACTATACTTAGTAACTCCGCTTTCTTGGCACCATCATCGGTAACATTTCTATCGCTATCGCTATCGCGCAGTGACGGTATTGACTGTTTTTTGCCAATGGTGTACTTTACATACGACCAGAATCTCTTTGGGTTTTCTACCATATTTTGAGACAATGTTTCATTGTGGAAACTATTAAAAAGTCAAATTTCGAGCTTCCGTGAAACTTAACCAGTCTTAGAGATTTTGCGTTCTTCTGAATTTGGCATGATTTTTTCGCTGCTTCTGCAACATTGTTCTGACGTGTTTTGTGTACCATGGTGGATCAGTCCCGTCTATCAATAACTTACGCGGTATGAATCTATCTCTTGCTGTCGATAGTGTATCTTTGAATTTGAGCCATACATGGTCTACACTTACATAATTAGCTTGGAAGGAATAGAAACTCTCTCTTAGAAAGGCATCAAGCGAATTTTTATCTGCTGTTTTAAATAGATATATTTTGCGTTTATTTTTAGTGATTTCGGTTGATACAGTTATGAGCCTTGCGACAATGACCTTGTGTTCATTAATCCTTGTATCCGTCATGATGCCCTCTTATTAGATCAGGGTTATTTGTGGCTAAGAGGTCAAGCGTGTTTTTGCAACCATTTACAATTCGTGTGGGCTCATGAACTAATTGTTCAAAGTAATTCTCAGATAAAGCATTTAGTACAATTTTGGAAGATGTTTTCTGTGTACCACCGGCTTTGAACATGTATTTTCACCAACAAATCGAGGGTAGATTGAAGTCTCAACCAATTATAACTGTTTGAGTGGGGTACTTATTTGTAATGAGATTCAAGTTTTGTTTGAACCGTTCAGCTATTATATCATCTGAGTCGGCGGGTCGGTAGAAGGAGCCAATTATTATTTTGGTACGGCTTTTGAGTATAGCCTCTACCCATAGTAATTCGCAGGAACTAACTATTTCAACTTCACTACAAGATAAACTACTACTAACAGACACAAACACGCCACCGCCTACTTTATTTAATCTGTCCTTTTTGAACACGGTTTGCGCCTCTGTAAAAATTTCGGCAGAATTTATCTCCCGCTTTAGCCAGCTTTCTGTTCCTATAACGATTTCAGATTCAGTGCTTTCTATCACCGCTTGAAGCTCTGGTACTTTTCCAACACAGCTACGACAATTTACAACTACAATACCGACGGTTGCTTGGTCAATTCTCGTCTTTTCTTTGCCCTGTACCCTTTGAAATTGGAGTCCTGAAAAACCGCCCAGTCCACGCCATACAGCCCCACTCATGGCCAACGTAAAGTCCCGAGCGACTGGAAAAAAGCGCAGGTGACGCCTGTATATAAGAAGGGTAGAAGGACGGATCCTCAAAATTACAGACCAATATCCTTAACATCGGTTTGTTGCAAGATTCTCGAACATATTCTCAGTTCGAATATAATGAATTTCCTTGAGACAGAGAAGTTACTGTCAATGCGTCAACACGGCTTTAGAAAGCATCGCTCCTGCGAAACGCAACTCGCCCTTCTTTCACTTGATATCTTGCGAACCATGGATGAAGGATATCAGACGGATGCCATATTCCTTGACTTCCGGAAAGCGTTTGACTCGGTGCCCCACTGCAGACTCCTAACTAAGGTACGAGCATATGGTATTGGTTCCCAAGTATGTGAGTGGCTCGAAGACTTCTTAAGTAATAGAACCCAGTACGTTGTCCTCGATGGTGAGAGTTCATCGGAGGTGAGGCTATCATCTGGAGTGCCCCAGGTAAGTGTGGTAGGTCCGCTGTTGTTTTCTATCTACATAAATGATCTTTTGGATAGCGTGGATAGCAATGTGCAGTTGTTTGCTGATGATGCTGTGGTGTACGGGAAGGTGTCGTCATTGAGTGACTGTAGGAGGATACAAGATGACATGGACACGACTTGTGATTGGTGTAAAGAATGGCAGCTAACTCTAAATATAGATAAATGTAAATTAATGCAGATGAATAGGAAAAAGAATCCTGTAATGTCTGAATATTCCATTAGTAGTGTAGCGCTTGACACAGTCACGTCGATTAAATATCTGGGCGTAACATTGCAGAGCGATATGAAGTGGGACAAGCATGTAATGGCAGTTGTGGGGAAGGCGGATAGTTGTCTTCGGTTCATTGGTAGAATTTTGGGAAGATGTGGTTCATCTGTAAAGGAGACCGCTTATAAAACACTAATACGACTTATTCTTGAGTACTGCTCGAGCGTTTTGGATCCCTATCAGGTCGGATTGAGGGAGGACATAGAAACAATTCAGAGGCGGGCTGCTAGATTTGTTATGGCAGTTTTAATCATCTCGCGAAATGCTTCAGGAACTCGGGTGGGAGTCTCTAGAGGAAAGGAGGCGTTCTTTTCGTGAATCGCTACTGAGGAAATTTAGGGAACCAGCATTTGAGGCTGACTGCAGTACAATTTTACTGCCGCCAACTTACATTTCGCGGAAAGACCACAAAGATAAGAGAGACTAGGGCTCGTACAGGGGCATATAGGCAGTCATTTTTCCCTCGTTCTGTTTGGGAGTGGAACAGGGAGAGAAGATGCTAGTTGTGGTACGAGCTACCCTCCGCCACGCACCGTATGGTGGATTGCGGAGTATGTATGTAGATGTAGATGTACCCGTGTAGCCGCCTCCTGTGTGTAGTGGACACCTGACCTATTTAGCGGAACCCGAAACACCACCAACCTATGGCGCAAGTTGAGGAATCTGCAGCCTACACGGTCGCAGAACCGTCTGAGCCTCTGATTCAGACCCTCCACTCGGCTCTGTACCAAAGGTCCGCAATCGGTCCTGTCGACGATGCTGCAGATGGTGAGCTCTTCCTTCACCTCGCTAGCAAGACTGACAGTCTTCACCAGATAGCCGCCGGAAACCAGAGAGAATCTCTTCCGATCTATAGAGCCACCACCTGCAGTTGGCAGCACCCTGTACCCTTCATGGCATCCGGAAGGATCCTTTCTACATCTTGTTTGACTCCCCCTGGTATGCAGACGGAGTGCACATTGGCTTTCTTCCCGTCCTTAGCAGCCGGCCGCTGTGGCCGAGCGGTTCTAGGCGCTTCAGTTCGGAACCGCGCTGCTGCTACGGTCGCAGGTTCGAATCCTGCCTCGGGCATGGATGTGTGTGATGTCCTTAGGTTAGTTATGTTTAAGTAGTTCTAAGTTCTAGGGGACTGATGACCTCAGATGTTAAATCCCATAGTGCTCAGACGCATTTGAACCATTTGAGCTCACCGACCGTTTCGTCAACATACGAGATGAACACGCCAACTGCTATCACGCGGTTTTCCAGGAACGTTACTCTGTGGATGGGGAGTCAAAACAAGCGAGCGCATGCCTCAACTTATCTGTAGATACTCGAGCTATTTTGGAAAAAAAGACGGTCAAAGTTGTCGAGGTAATTTTTGTACCTTTTACTGCATGATACGCTAAGACGAAATGGCGTCTCTGTGGTTAACGCCGTGCCTTCTTAATTTTGCGCCCCATGTTCGATAGCCGATTATTGTTTTTATTTATTTTATGTTATTTTTATTCTATTCATTTATCTACCCATATCCGTAGAAGGTCACCACACGAGCGTTTCTTATCAAATTGGAAGATGCAATGGCATTATAGTAATTGTATAATTACAACCAGATTTCAAACAAGTGTCATACATTTATAGTATATGTGGCTGTATGGTGTGTTTAGGGGTTACAATCTTTTCTAATTCTCATATTCTGATATTTCATTCTTATATAAGTTCTTATATTAATACTCATATTATATTCATATGTTTATTCTTCAGGAAGATTTGGTGTTTTTCCTTGGATGATACCGATCCTAGGAACATTCGAAACACAGATATTCTGAACATCACGAGCATCGCGCAAAAATAGGTTTGCAACAGTGACGTTTCTTCTCACTCGGGAAAGAAACGCCGTTGACATTGCTGAAGATTTCGTCCACTGGCAATAATTTCGCGGAAAACCATGCATAACGGATTACTTTCCCGAAAACTGGAGCTTGCAATTTATTATGAATCCGGTTACACGACAGAAATTTCACCGAAAACAATTTTAGCTAGATTTCTTATTTTTTCTTTAGTTCATTCATCTAACTTAAAGTTGGTAGACGAATAAGGACAACGCTATATCAATATACATTGGAAAACATTCGTGTAGTAATCCTCTATAGACGTGGGTATACAAATTAAAAACAAAAATAAAAGTAATAGTATAATGAAAGTAACAATGTAAAAGAAAAACCAACATAAAAGTAATAGTCAGGTTTCGAACAGAAGGTGTAATTTTTTTTTTAAAGATACACGACGCTAACCACTGTGCCAGCACTTCGTCGGACGACAGTGCATGGTAAAATGCACACAAAGTGCAGGAAAATACATCGGAAAATTCTGACCGTCGTTTTTTTTTTCAGAAATGGTCGAGTATCTACTGATAACACGAGAAACGCGTTCGCTCATCTTGACACCTCTTTCACTGACGGAAGTTTCTGGGAAATCGGGTGATGTCACTCGCCACGTTCTCCTCGTTAGACGCAGTCAAAGCAAATGTGTTGAACGAGACAAGACTTAGAACGAAGGCAGTAGTCATGTACTCTGTTTACACAACCCTAACGCTGACACGGTTCCCCAGTCAGTGATTACAGAATAGCAGTAGATAGGAATCATATAGCTGCACAACAGCTGGTATAAGAAAAGTCTTGCTTAACACAGATTCTTTTCACACTACCTAGTAAACCCATTTGATGTGGTGATTCTCCAACATGTTCCTTTTATTAAAACCAGTGAACCTGTTTTCATCTACATCTACGTGATAACTCTGATATTCGCAGTAAAGTGCCTGGCAGAGGGTTCCATCAACCACCTTCAGCTGTCTCTCTACCGTTCCACTCTAGAACGGTGAGCGGGGAAAACGAGACTTACATTTTTCTGTGCGAGCCCTGATTTCTCTTATTTTATCTTGATGATCATTTCTCCCTATGTCGGAGGGTGCCAACGGAATGTTTTCGAAATCTAAAGAGAAAACTGGTGATTGAAATTTCATGAGAAGAGCCCGTAGCAACGAAAAACGCCATTGTTTTAATGATTGCCACTCCAGTTCACGTATCATATCTGTGGCACTATCTCCTCTATTTCGCGATAGTACAAAATGAGCTGCGAGCTGCCCTTCTTTGTACTTTTTCGATGTCATCCGTCAGTCCAACCTGACGCGGATCCCACACAGCACAGAAATACTCCAGAACAGGGCGGACAAGCGTAGTCTCTTTGGTAGACCTGTTGCACCTTCTCAGTGTTCTGCCAATGAATCGCAGTCTTTGGTTTGCTCTACCCACAACATTATCTATGTGACCGTTCCAATTTAGATTATTTGTAACTGTAATCGCTAAATATTTAGTTGAATTTACAGCCTTCAGATCTGTGTGACTTATTTCATAATCGAAATTTAGCAGTTTTCTTTTAGTACTCATGTGAATAACTTCACACTTTTCTTTATTCAGGGTCAATTGCCACTTTTCGAACCACACAGATATCTTATCTAAATCATTTTGCAATTCATTTGGTCATCTGATGACTTTACAAGACGGTAAATGACAGCATCATCTGCAAACAATCTAAGACGGCTACTCAGATTGTCTCTTAGGTCGTTAATATACACTCACGCTCATAAATTAAGGATAATGCTGATACATGGTGAAACAACGCTCTGGTGGGCGGTTTGCGGGTTTAAATCACCTCGGGGTTTGACCATGCGGAGCATTTGACCTCCGGTCGTCGCACGTTGGCGCTGGCAGCAGTCCACATACGCCGAGGTGAGTCGGTGCATGTCAGAGTACGGTGCAGCGAGTAAGTGTGGAGACGTTTTCAGACGTGCAAATGGTGAGTGTGTGTTGAAAATGGCGCAAAGAACACATATTGATGACGTTGTGAGGGGTAGAATACAAGGGCGACTGGAGGCTGGTCAAACACAGCAGGTCGTAGCACGGGCCCTTCTATGCCACAAAGTGTGATCTCAAGATTATGGCAGCGATTCCAGCAGACAGGAAAAGTGTCCAGGCGCCGCAGTACGGGACGTCCACAGTGTACAACGCCACAAGAAGACCGATATCTCACCATCAGTGCCCGCAGATGGCCACGGAGTACTGCAGGTAGCCTTGCTCGGGACCTTACCGCAGCCACTGGAACAGTTGTCTCCAGACACACAGTCCACAGACGACTGAACAGACATGGTTTATTCACCCGTCCCGGCGGGGTCAGGGATTTTCTCTGCCTCGTGATGACTGGGTGTTGTGTGATGTCCTTACGTTAGTTAGGTTTAAGTAGTTCTAAGTTCTAGCGGACTGATGACCATAGATGTTAAGTCCCATAGTGCTCAGAGCCATTTGAACCATTTTTTTTATTCACCCGGAGACCTGCCAGGTGCATTCCACTGACCCCTGGCCACAGGAAAGCCCGTAGAGCCTGGTGTCAAGAACACAGTACATGGTCACTGGAACAGTGGTCCCAGATTATGTTCACGGACGAGTCCAGGTATAGTCTAAACAATGATTGCCGGGTTTTCATCTGACGTGAATCAGGAACCAGATACCAACCCCTTGATGTCCTTGAAAGGGACCTGTACGGAGGTCGTGGTTTGATGGTGTGATGTGGGATTATAATTGGTGCACGTACACCCCTGCATGTCTTTGACAGAGGAACTGTAACAGGTCAGGTGTATTGGGACGTCATTTTGCACCAGTATGTCCTCCGTGTCAGGAGTGCAGTGGGTCCCACCTTCCTCCTGATAAATGATAATGCACGGCCCCACTGAACTGCCATCGTGGAGGAATACCTTTAAACAGAAGATATCAGGCGAATGGAGTGACCTGCCTGTTCTCCAGATCTAAGCCCCATCGAGCACGTCTGGAATGCTTTCAGTCGATGTATCGCTACACGTCTTCAAATCCCTACGACACTTCAGGAGCTCCAACATGCACTGGTACAAGAATGGGAGGCTATACCCCAGCAACTGCTCTACCACCTGATCCAGAGTATGCCAACCCGTTTTGCGACCTGTGTACGTGTGCATGGTGATCATATCCCATATTGATGTCGGGGTACATGCGCAGGAAACAAAGATGTTTTGTAGCACATGTGTTTCGGGACGGTTTTCTCAACTTATCAGCAATACCGTGGACTTACAGATCTGTGTCGTGTGTGTTCCCTATGTGCCTATGCTGTTAGAGCCAGTTTTTTGTAGTGCCACGTTGTGTGGCACCACATTCTGCAATTATCCTTAATTTATGAGCATGAGTGTAGATCAGGAACAATAGAGAGCCTATAACACTTCCTTGGGGAACGCTGGATATTACTTCTGTTTTACTCGATGACTTTCCGTCTATTACTACGAACTGTGACCTTTCTGACAGGAAATCACGAATCCAGTCACACAACTGAGGCGATATTCCATAGGCACGCTGTTTGATTAGAAGACGCTTGTGAGGAACGGTCTCGAAAGCTCTCTGGAAATCTAAAAATATGAAATTAATTTGACATCCCCTGTCGATAGCACTCATTACTTCATGTGTATAAAGAGCTAGTTGTGTTTCACAAGAACGATGTTTTCTGAATCCATGCTGACTATGTGTCAATAAATCGTTTTCTGCGAGGTAATTCATAATGTTCGAACACAGTATATGTTCCAAAAAACTACTGCAAATCGACGTTAGTGATATGGGCCTGTAATTGAGCGGATTATTCCTATTTCCTTTTTTGGGTATTAGTGTGACAAAGACACCATTGTTCTTCATCTCTAAGTGTATGCTGTTGTCATTGATAACTAAGTGGAAAGAGTATGTACGACATCATCATTATCCTTGAACGTCGCGTTACATGAAAAGTTTTCAGGTGCAAATTAAGATTGAAAATCAAACATATTAATGTTTACGTTCTATCGGCGACGAGGAAAACTGTAGCACGTCAGTGAGCAACATCATCCACCACGCCACAATGCGTGCCCCATTTCTCAGGGCGTTCCTCTCTCTCTTTTGCAAAACTGCGACCCACTGCTAGAGAACTCCTCATTGGAGCCGACTACAGCATCCGGCATGGCGGCGCTAATGGATCCTCGCGTTCTATCCGCGTCGTTACATCCTCTTCACCATCAAGTTAGACCCTCCCGTCGAAGCTTTGCGACTGTCCAATGACAGTTAATTTAACTGACCTTTTTAACGAAGCTCTTCTACAAGGAAGAATCCCTACACTCTGGAAAATGGCTAATGCAGTCATTATTAAAAAGTCTGAAGATAGGGATCCAACTGACCCGAAATCTTATTGACCTATCTGTCTCCTGAACACACTTGCAAAGGTGCAGGAGAGGCTCCTGTGTGATAGACTACAGGCACATATGCGCCTTTATGGTCTAACTCCCCACCAATTTGGATTTAGAGAACAAAAATCGATAGATGACGCCATAAACCGCGCCCTACAAATTGTGGGGAATACGACGGAGAAATATGCGGTCGCTATACTCATTGATATCGCTGGAGCTTTTGATAATCTCTGGTGGCCGTCACTATTTGCTAGATTACGGGAAATTCGACTACCTACTGCCCTGTATTCTAGTTTTATGGACTACTGTAGGGGAAGAATTGTAGAATGGAAAGCAGGAACAGAGAAGGTGGTTAAGAGAGTAACCAAGGGATGTCCACAGGGATCAATCTGTGGTCCCATTTTTTGGGATATAGCGATTGAGCCACTGTTGGACATCTTGGATAGGGACACACTTGTAGAAGGTGTTGTCGCCTATGCAGATGATCTTTTGGTTGTTGTTTCTGCACCATCTAGACTGCAATTGGAAAATAAATGTACTTTAATACTACAGAGGATCAATCACTGGTGTAATCAGAACAAATTGAAAATAGCAGGAAATAAAACAGTTTATTTATTGCTCAAGGGAATACTCCAGCGAAATCCTAGTATAAAATTCAATAACATTAATATACAAAGGAAACAAGTAGCAAGATATTTAGGACTCCATCTAGATGAACGGCTCTCCTTCAAAGAACACATACAGCGCACTGTTGACAAAGCTGCTAAAATTATGCATAAACTTGCGAGATTAAACTCAGTGCAGTTCAGATTACCATTAACGATGATGCGGATGTATCACACGGCATTATTCGAGTCTATCGCATGTTTTGCAGCAAGTGCCTGGGCACATCGTCTATGTTTGGTAACTTATAAAACAATAGTCAGGAGAGGGCAAAGAAGTGTTTTACTTAGGATGTCGGGAGCGTTTAGCACAACACCTGTAGAGGCCCTGTATGTGGTCCTAGGAACATGCCCAATAGACCTTACTATTCGCTGTAGAGCTGCCTCATATTGGTTGAAAAATGGTGACCTCGAAACGGTTTTCCAAATAACAGGAGAAAACATACAAACCAAGCAACAGCTACACAAATGGAAGTTAGACACGTGGCAAAGAGAATGGGAGACATCAGACAAAGGGCGGCGTGTTTTTTTCCTTTTTTCCAAATGTATTTGAGAGGTTAAAACTAAAACATGTGGAGCCAAGTCGTGGCATGGTTCACTACTTGACTGGGCATGGACCATATCCAACACACCTACACCGTATGGGAGTAAGGCAAACAGACATTTGCACATGTGGCATTCTTGGAACGCCTGAACATGTTGTGCTAAGGTGTGATCTACTCGACCATGAACGACCTGCAATAAGAGATGATGAGGTAAGTGCGGTCCTTCGGGACCCAGATAAATGGAACACCTTAAATAGTCTGGCTGACTCAGTGTCTATGACACTGCTTGATATTTACAAAAATCAACATCCGACTGCCAGAACAAGAATACAGACAGAGACAGAACCTCAACACATAACTTGGCAAGATACAAGCTCTGACAGTGACACAGACAATAGTACAGACATGGATTAATTCTGACGGAAGGTGTAGATCAATACTATATGGATGTAGACACTGAAGGTTCCCAGCTTTGTCTTATAGAGCATCAGAGATCTTATTGGACACTCATGCAGATTCCCCTTCCTGGCTCGCAACCTTGTCGCTTGTCTTGCTACATATTCTGGACTTACTTGTATTAATTTAAGTAATTTTACATTTAATTTATCATAATTTAAACTTCCATGCAACTTACTTTTGGTTTGTCTATATAGTTTTCTAGCTCCTGTGATATATTAATATTGTTTTTCTGTCTTTGTAATCTAATTTTTATTGTCACATAGAGGAATCTAGTTTATGGTCAGTCTACAGGCACATACATAGCCTTCACATTCAGGAGTTGCATGTGAGAGAAATCAGAAAGTTATTTTCTTAACTCTAAGAATAATCATATTCCTTTTATTAATTATATTAACTTTGATATTCACCTATTTCTAAAAATTGTTAATTAGTATGTTATCTCATACTTTAATCTAACTTTTCCTGTATCTAAGATTGTGTATGCAAGTTATCTTTATATTTATTATGCTACCATGTTTCATGTAAAATCCTAATATCACTAATAATCTTACATAGATGAATTTAGCCCACTTCAAATTTTGGGCATATGTGTAAATTGTACTCTAAAAATGTAGCAGCGAGAACCCGGTTCTCTGTAGACACTTTATAGTTTAGAATTTCTTTTTTCCTTTGTTTTCTTTTATGTATATTTCTTTTTATATTTTATTTGTTACTTTTTATATCTAAACAATTATATTATTTTTTATCAGTTAGCTGCAGATAAACGTCGCACACTGTAATAATTAGTGTACGAACACACAGAGCAACAGCCAGGGCAGAAACATTAGAAAAGGTCCGCCTCCACGTGGCAGGGACGGTAACGGAATGGGGACTTGTCAAGCTGACATAACTTGCAAGCAGCCATTTCGGCTAAGAGACCAAATACTGCCTGGCTTGTTACTTGTTTTAAGTAGCACACGGCCCACCTTAGTAACCCAGGTGGTGGGCTACTCTGTAGTGTTTAAATGTAATAAAATAATGTAATAAATAATGTCCAATGACAACTCCTATAAGCTTTGCGACTGTCCAATGACAACTCCTATAAG
The DNA here is from genome assembly GCF_021461395.2 of Schistocerca americana. NCBI lineage: Eukaryota > Metazoa > Arthropoda > Insecta > Orthoptera > Acrididae > Schistocerca > Schistocerca americana. Next base: position 292,858,813 of record NC_060120.1, on the reverse strand, counting down.
CAATTCTCAATAAATGTAAATATTTTCCCTTTATTCTATTCATGTAAAGTAATATTGTTCCTTTCTAACTCACTATGTTCATATTTTCTTTATATTTTATTCAGTTTTATATTTATACTAAATATTATTAACATGATAATACTTTGTAAATGAAACAGCAAACCACGCACGCAGCATGCAGCATGTGATAGCATAGATCTGGTCCGCCTCCTCGTGGCTAGGGACGGAAACGGTGCAGCTACTCGCAAACAAACCATTTGTGAGTAGCCGCAACGGCTAAGAGACCATGACTTGCTGCAGACATACTGAAATCAGTAAGCTAACAACCCACCATAGTTATCAAGGCGGTGGGTTTCGAATGTGGTTAAAAAAAAAATGTCCAATGATTCTTCACTCTTTTCGAACCTTGCATCGTCGCTCTGTGCCCCTGGACTGCAGAAGGCCTTCTGACGAAGGGTACGGACAACGGCTCAGCGCTTTCTTCTTCTTGATGAAGGATCGCAATCCTCGGCATAGCATGTGATGTCTGACAAGCGACAAAGAATACGATACAGTCCAATCTAGCGCTTTAGTAACTTATGCGGTAATTCCACTTTCCGCACGCACAGAAGTAAAAATCCATAAAAAGTATCATGAGCGGTAGCGCACTTGGTGATGCTTGGCGTTATACCGCTGTCGGTCTTACTCCTGGGCATCCTGTCTCCGCTTGTGAGCCACCTGTCCTTCGCCTTCAGTGCTAGTGATGAGGTGTTTCACGCAGTCGTGCCCTTCATCGTCCAGTTGAAACGGGTACTGTGAATCCATTGTCGTGGAGTAGAAATAACTATGCAAAACCTGTGGCGTTTTGCTGCGCTGTGTTGTATGCGAACGTCATGACTGGCAGTATAGTATCCCACTCTTTCTGATACACCGACGTACACTGCGAGCATGTCTGACAACGCCTTATCAAACCGTTGTGTGAGGCAGGTCACCTGTGGATGGTAGGCAGTTGTCATCCTGTGGGCGATGTCGCAACGTAAAATCATTCCTCATATTTTCTCTACTAGAAACCTTTGCCTCGAGCCGAGGGTATTACATGCTTCCAAATGATGTCTTCTAAAACGAACTTCGTAATTTCTGGAACTCTACCAGTCGGCTCTACTTTGGTGACAGCAGGGTTGGTCGGGTAGTCATTGCAGTTTATTATCCACTGATTCCCCTTTGAAGACTTCGGAAACATCCGCAAAAGTGGATACCAGTTCGATGGAAAGGCTCTGTAGCCGCCAGTGTTGGTAAAAGATGCCTCAGCACAGGCTTCCGTGGCTTACAGTGGCTCACATAGTGTCTAATGGATCGGTAGAGACCTCGCCTGTTATACCTGCATATGATTTGGTCTAGAGTCCACAAATCCCAGGTGACCAGATGTTGGAGTGTATTAGGAACACTGTAGGATAGCCGGCTGCGGATGATCTGGGATGACGAGCGACCATTTCCGCTCCATCATATCACAGTTGCTATTATAAGATGTTCCGTTTATTTGTTGGAATCATCTTTTGTTCAGTTCCTCCATGCTCAAGGCCTCTATCGTTTTCAGCAATCCTGGATCTTCTTTCTGTTCAGCAGCAATGCCATTTAATGCAGCGATGAGTGAGGTTTCTTCCACACTTCTGTGTTCCGCCAAAGGATTTCTTGAAACGCACTCAGGTGTCTCGTGTTCGCGTCCGCTTTCGTGTATCACTGTGGCGTTTTGCTCCTGAAGCCCAGGTACTCATCATGCCCGTCCACCTGATGGATCCTTCAAGCTAGTCAGCCAGCACAGGGAATGGTGATCCGCCACAGCAGTGAATGCTTTGCCTAATAAATGTGGCCGGCACTGGCCATTGGCTCAAACAACTGCAGTTATTGCAGCTGCAAAGCCACTAGCGGCGGACTGAAGTTTTGCTGCGACATTATCGTCATACAACACTATAACTAAAGAAGATGTTAGTGCTTTATTAAGGAAAAGAAAAGGACTTTCTTGCGCCTCATTCCAGGAAAATTTGGCGTCTCCCTGCAGTAGTTTTTGCAAGGGACTTGTCTTGATACGTAAGTACTTTACGAGTCGCCGGTAGTACGAGCAGATTCCGAGAAAACTTCTCACATCACGCCAATGTACCGAGAAGTCACCAACATCTGTCACATCTGTCTGGATCGGGACAGACTCCAGTGCCATTTACTACGTGCCCGAAGAGTTTTATTTCTTGGGAGAAGAAGGGACACTTTCTCCGATTCAGAAGGGGACGTGCAGAATGAACACGTTTCAACACTGTTGTCAGTCAGCGTACATCTTCAAATGTATTCTATAAAAACAATGTCATCTGAACAGCAAAGACACGTCGTCCACTTAAGGTGTCGAAGCACGTTCTCCATCATACTTTGAAGGTGGCTGAAACGCTACAAAGTGTAAACGGCCAGACGTTTTGAAGACAGTTTTTCTCCCGATGAGCCTCGTCAGTCTCTTTTTACCAGCAGCAGACTGCATGTACATTGTAGAGAAGTAAATTGCCTCTTTCAAGCAGTCCGAGGTGTCAAAAATTCTTGCCAACAAATACACATCTTTGTTTGTTATTTTGTTCGGTCGTTTCTAGTCGGAACGTAAAAGCCGTCCTTCGTCTTCCCATGTACAATGGAGAGGACTGAGGCTTCTCTGAAGGCTCAATGATATGCTGTAGCATCTTCTCCAGTTCTGTAGTTCAGCTGGCTAAACTCTATATGAAAGTTGGCTAATTGTTGGATAATCGTCGCTGTCGATGCCGTGTTTTATGTTTTTTCTCCACTCCGGAATTTAAGTTATCCGAAAACTAAAGCAGAACGTCCATCATTACCCACCGACATTGTTCCTCGACCATCGCAGATGCTATTGGCAGTTCGACAACAGTGTCCTTCCTTGTGTAGTGAGAAATGTTTGTTCGCTTTATGTCATCCATTTTACGAGGGTTGCCCAGAAAGTAATGTACCGTAGTTTTTGCTACAACAATGCTTTATTGAACGTAATGAGAATTACACACACAAAATAATAATGTTTTATCTGCACACCGTATTTTTCCTCGTAATCTCCATCCGGTTCTATGGCCTTCCTCTAGCTCGAAACAAGGGCGTGTATGCCCTGTCAGTACCAGTTCTTGTACTGGTGGCGGAGCCAGTGCTTCGCTGTTTGAATCACCTTCTCACAGTCCTCAAAATGTCTTCCACGAATGGCATCCTTTAATAGCCCAAACAAGTGGAAGCTAGCTGCAACATATAAGGTATGACAGCCGTGGATTGTCTCTCCGACCGCTTCAAATCGTGGAACTCCGCCGTATCGCCTTTAGATGACCCCACCCTCCGTGCCCACCAACTAACTGTACTTATGTCGACAGTAGATGCTCCATTGACTTTCCTCAAGCGTTTGTGAATATTCACTACAGTTTCTTCCTATGCACTGAGAAATTCAATGGCGGCACGGTGCTTGAAACGTAAATCACCTACAGACGCCATTTTGAACTGACCTGCAGCTACGCTATCTACCGGAAGTGACAGAAACTTACCGCGATCACTCAGAAGACTTCAAATAGTACATACGTATCGTTTCGCATTCGTAGCATAGCTTTCGGCTGAGAAAAAAAATGCTGTGCATTACTTTCCGGGCAACCGTCGTATGTTATAGGGCAAATGATCAAAACTTTTTATTACTGCATATTGAACTCCTCTCTGAGCCATTGACAGTTTCAACAATGGGTAATAAACGTGAATTTTCCATCTAGTCTTTTAGGTATGTACATCACTGTCCTTCTCAAATTGTGATGGATTATTTATGAGGAATTTCACTATCGAAAATGTGTATTGTAACGGCACAGTTAAAATGCCTAGCCCCTTGAAATGGTAGCAGACACGATTCTTCGTTGATGACACTAATATGCCCATCCTGAAATGGTTTGGCTGTTCTTACACCTTTTGGTTGATCATGATAATTTGAGATCCAAAGTTATCCATGACCATCTATAATGATTATGATCGTCATAGCCATGTGTATTTCGTTTGTGAGCCTGTGTAGCGTCTTGTAATCGAAAAATGTTTCACAGTTTAACTGTGCACCTCGATTGACGACTGGCACTTGTCTCGTAGAGGCAAACAAACATGCAGGACAGTCTTCGTTATGAGTGCTTGTTGAAAGAGTTTCTTCTGTCTGGAGCTAGCACTGCTCTTCCTCAATCTTCGATGCTTGTGATGCCTGCAAGAACTCCCATCCCAGAATAATATCATGACTATTTCCTTTTAAAACGACAGATCCAAAGGGCTGTTTTCTGTCATTGATAGTTATTCTTGCAATGTATATTCCTCTCGGCTGGACATATTTTCCGTTTGCAACATTCAGCACAGTCGCCTTCGTATCACGGAATATTGTCTTTTTCAGTCGGCGACGATAAGCATTCGCCATTACAGAAAAAGGAGCCCCTGAGCCGAATAGCGCCTGGACTGACTGATGACGTCAAAGAGATTTCATGTCATCTTGGTAAATGTCGTCCATGGAGGAATTTTTCATCTGTGGCTGTCTCATCTCCATAGATGGTCGTCTCGTTTATTTTTCCTAATTTAGATGTCTAGACGAGCAGTTGGCACCTCTGAACGATGATGTGGAATGGTTACGGCGTGTTGGGGAGTGACATCCTCCAGGGTATGGCGATGATCTTCGGCCCACAGGTCGACTGTAATCGTCTGCAGTCGATTGGCGTCAATAGGACTGTGTGATGATTAACGTCCTGCGACGTAACAGTCACCGGACATGCGTCTTCTTTCTCTGTAGTAGTGCACAATGTTTCCAGAGTAGGCTGGCCTGTTGACTTCCGTCCTCCAATGTCTATTCCTATGGGGGGCATCTTACTTGGCGGAGGAGTTGGTTGTACCTGTCTTCGTCGGATGCTTCATTGTCATTTGACGACTGTGGCGTTACGTCCGAATTAATTCTTCACAGTGCGTTCTACAGGTGGTGTAGATTGCTGCCAAAGGTCGATACATCTCTTTCTCGACACTGTCTATTATATCCTGATGTATGGAGTCGACATGATGACTGCTATGTCTTGTGCACTCGATTCGACATTCCTGGCTGCCATACGATGATGTCTCTCTTCTCTTACTACCTAGCGTATGAGAGAGGCGAGTTCATCGAGGTCCTCCATGACCCTCATAGGGACCACACTATGGAGTCGATCATACCCCTTTCTTCCGACTCTTTTTTTTCGGTTGCATTTCCTCCACGTGCTGGCGCAACTTGACAAATTATTACGTTGTTATGGCGTGCTTTACCAGAAGAGCTTTTTATGTGTCTTCTGTGATTTCTTTAATCAAATGAGACATTTTGTCTGCCTCTGTCATATTTGGATAGTTGGAAAGGACCAAAAAATTCCGTCCGTATCATTGTGTTGGTTCCCCATTATACTAAGCCGTGTACTTCAATTTTTTTATCCTAAGCAGTCTTGCTATTGATTATAATCAAATGTTTTCTTAGGCTCAGCCAGGAACTTGTCGTAGTTAATAAACTTCTCTTCGCGATTCCCGAATCATTGCTAGTCTGGGCTGTGCCAAAAACATCAAGTCATCCCAGCTGTAGTTACTGGCAGGCGCTTCTGGAAAACTCTGACAGACACCTGATGTGAAGCTGATTTACTACCGTTTTTAAATCCATTTGTATCCTGAATATTCGTATCATAGGAACGATGTACTGCTTGTATTCCGGTTCCTGACTGTATAAGCTACGGCTTTGACGTTGACAAATTGGGGCCATGGTGATGTAGATATTTTAAGCACTTGTCGTCTCTGCCAATGTGACGTCGAAACCACAATCCGAAGGCAAGTTCATTAATGAAGTACAACACTTAGCACTGAAAGCATATTTATTACTGACACCAACGTACAGCCAGAACAGATCTGATTTCTCGGACGAAGAGTGCAGTTATTTATTCAAATATCGAGTGTTCCAAAATGGTAGTGTTTATACAGTCATCAAATATTCTAGATATACAAACGTTACAGATATAAGATATTTCATAATACATTCAGAAATCATAAATACTAAACAAAAAATAATTGCTGGTGGTTGGCTTTGAACCAGCAACAAGGAGCCCGCCATCTAGCGATACTGCCTACTGCAGCACACTGCACGCACAGAGTAACGCGCCAATGTATTGTTTTGCAGCCACTGTGTGGGGACAAGCATTCTCATGGAAGAAAATATCATATCTCAACGTGCTACACTACTTTGTTTTGGGCTGTGATGTTATCTGCTTAGTATTTCGGTAGGTAGTTTCACTGGTCCCTGTAAGGGCTCGAAACGAACGTCACTTTGAAACTACCCAATAAGGTTTGTTCCCTCTGATTCATTTTGATAGTACCATGTCAGAAACTGCAACGCGGTCCACATTTTCTGTTTGATGTAGTCCTCTTAGTCTTCTGTTAGTGAATGTGGTATCCGGCAATCACACGTTTTGCAGTGGATTAGTCTGTCTGCTACAGTTCCCAGGAGCAGAAGCCGAACTGTTCGTTGAAAATGCACAAATAGAGCTGCCCCAGAGCATAAATGGATTTTCCTTTTACCACAGATAGATATCCATTGTGTTCCTCACCGTGTATGTTGTTCTACTTTTCATTGAATGATTTCGCTAATTACTGTACTGTTGGCACTTTCGTGATACATTCACACTACGCTTCTAGAATTTGATGGCGAATCTCTGTAACTGACATGTTCATCTACATGATTACTCTGTAAATCACGTTTAAATGCCTGGCAGTGAGTTCATCGAACCACCTTCACACTAATTCTCTATTATTCCACTCTCAAATAGCTCGCGGAAAAAACTAACACATACACCTCCCCGTGAGAGCTCTGATTTCCTTTGTTTTATTGAGATGATCGTTTCTCCCTATGTATGTCGGCGTGAACAAAGTATTTTTGCATCCGGTGGAGAAAGCTGCTGATTGAAATTTCGTGAGAAGATTACGACGCAACGAAAAACGCCTTTGTGTTCATGAGATCAACACCAAAATCTGTATCATGTCCGTGGCACTCTCTGCCAAATTTCGCGGTAATACAAAACGAGCTTCCCTTCTTTTAATTTTTCCTATGTCTTATCTGATGCGGATCCCACACCGACCAGCAATATTACAGAAGAGGGCGGGCAAGCGTAATGTAGGCAATCTCTTTAAGTAGATCTGTTGCATTTTCTAACTGTTCCGCCGATAAATCGCAATCTTTGGTTTGCTTTACCCGCAACATTATCTGTGTGATAGTTCCAGTTTAAGTCATTCACAACTGTAACCCGTAAGTATCTAGTTGAGTTCACAGCCTTTAGATTTGTGTGATTTATCGTGAAAGAGAAGTTTGACCGACTCATTTCAGCGCTCATGTGGATGACTTCACACGTTTCATGATTTGCAGTAAATTACCACTTTCTGCAACATACAGAAATCTCGTATAAATCATTTTGCAATTCTTTTTGATCATCTGATGACTTTAAGTGATGGTAAACTACAGCGTCATCTCCAAACAATCTAAGAGAGCTGCTCAGATTGTCTCCTAAGTAGTTTATGAAAATCAGAACAACTGAGGACCTCTAACAAGTTCTTGGGGGACGCCCGATATTATTTCTGTTTTGCTCGATGACTTTCCATCAGTTATTGCTAACTGTGACCCTTCTCACAGGAAATAACGAATCGAGTTACACAACTGAGACGATACTACATTGGCAAGCACTTTAATTAGAAGTCGCTTGTGAGGAACGGTGTCAAAACCCTTCTGGAAATCTAAAAATATGGAATCAGTTTGACATCCCCTGTCAATAGCACTCATTACTTCGTGGGAATAAATAGTTAGTTGTGTATCACGAATAAGATATTTTCTGATCAGTGTTGGCTATTTGTCAATAAATCGTTTTCCTACAGGTGATTCATAATGTTCGATCACAGCATATGTTCCAAAATCCTACGTTAGTGATACTGGTCTACATTTTAGTGGATTACTCCTATTTCCTGTCTTTGGTAAAGGTGTGATTTGCGCAATTTTCCAGCCTTTCTGTAGGGATCTTCCTACGAGCGACTCGTCCTATTTGATTGCTAAGTATGGAGTTATCGTACAGGCATACTGAAAGGAACCTAACTGGTATACAATTTGGACAAGAAGCCTTGCCTTTTTAAGTGTTTTAAGTCGCTTCTAAGTTACTCTTGTTGGCAATTGTTCCTGATTCGAATTCTGGAGCATTAACTTCGTCTTCTATCGTGAAGGTATTTCGTCCAAAACCGCCTTTAGTAATTTTACTTCAGTGACATTGTCATCAATAACATCATCATCGTTAATGTGCAGTGAAGGTACTGACTGCGTCTTGCCGCTGGTGTATTTCCCATACGACCAAAATCTCTTGGGGTTTTCTGCCATATTTCGAGACAGAATGTCATTGTGTAAACTATGAAACGCATCTCGCATTAAAGTTCGCGCGAAATTTCGAGCTTCTGTAAAAGTTCGCGCTAAATTTCGAGCGTCTGTAAAACTGCAGCAATCTAGGGCATTTTGCGTTCTTTTAAATTTAGCATACTTTTCTCTTTGTTTCTGCAATTGTGTTCTGACCTTTTTTACGTACAGTACCATCTCTTATTAATTTATTTGGTATATGTCTCTGAATTGCTGTCGATACTATTTCTTTGAATTTAAACCGTATCTGGTCTACACTTACATTGTCAGATTGGAAGTAGTGCAGATTGTCTCTTAGGAATGTATCAAGCGAATTTTGGTCTACTTTTTTAAGTGGGTGTATTTTGCGTTTATTTTGGGTGGATTTGGATGTTACGGTATTCAGTCTAGCTACAACAGGGCTTCACAACATACGTGCTCGCGGAGCAAGCTGTGAGCAGCAAGTTGCGAGCATGGAGCAGCGCGAGCACGCTACCCCCACTACCGGACCAGAGCGGAGAGTGGAGAGAGTCATTTGGGGTACACAACAGCTGCCGCCAGTCAATGTAAATGCGCGGCTACCTGCAGGGATATCACTCACGAATTATTACTGAGACAAATGAAACAAATAAAGGAGAATGTACACGTGCCACATAATTTTATTAGCTTAGTGTATGCCTCTACCATCTGTAGACACTGAAACTAAAGAATTCCACGACAATCCTATATTTTCAACACTTTCTTCAACACTACTTATAATATCACCTCCGGTTGTAGTGTTCTTCATGGCTACTACATCGAGGAGCTCCTCCCTCACCTGAAGATCTCTATTAACACCTCTAATAAATATGGCAAGCTGCGCTGTTCCAGTGATATCAACACTTTCGTCCAGAGCTAGAGAATACTCCATAAAATCTTTACAGATATTTGCAAGGTTGCTCTGGACGTCGTCTGCCATGTTCTGTATGCGACGCATAATGGTCATGTTAGATAATGGCACAATCCTAAACTGTTCAACTTGAGATGGACACAAATGTTCCGCTGCAACTACCAAACATTATTTTATTAAATCGCCATCAGTGAAGGGGCGCAGGGATTTTGCTAAAAGCAAAGCAATTTTGTAACTCACTCTGAGAGCTGCTTCAGTTGATTTTTCTTCGTCGTCCAGATCTTCTTCGGATAGCTTCCTTTTAAGTTTAATAACTTCCTGTGCACGGTCTGGTGCATCACATTTTCCACGTCCGTAGTCTTTCGCGTGGTACGACATATAATGTCGCTGCAAATTAAATTTCGTAAAAGAATTCGACGTTTTGTGACATACTAAACATTTTGCAACAGCATCTTTTTCTGTAAACAGATAAAATTCCTCCCAATGGGGGTTGAACTGCGAAAGCATGGTTGGGGTTACACAACGGCGACTTGACATGATTCTTAACCAGCGAAGTGACTGTTAGAGCTGATCGTAGTACTTTAAACGTTACACAGTCGGCGCGAATTCAATAGGCACGCAGCGGCCCTATTCAAACGTGCGCGCGCATTCCCCCTCCCTCCCTACTCAGGGCCCCCGCACCTGCTCGCGAGCACGTGCCTGAGCAGACGCGAGTACTCGCGCTCAAAACCGGCCAGTTGTTAAGCCCTGAGCTACAACAACCTTGTAGTCACTAATACGTGTGTCTGCCTTGGTGACCCTATTTGGTTAGGATTATTTGTTCTTAAGAGGTCAAGTATCTTTTCGCAATCATTTGCAGAAGGGCAATTCGTTTTGTATTATCGCGAAATAGGGGAGATAGTGCCACAGACATCATATGTGAGTTGGAATGGGAACCATTAAAACAAAGGCGTTTTTCGCTGCGACGGGATCTTCTCATGAAATTTCAATCAGCACTTTTCTCCTCCGATTGCGAAAACAGTCTGTTGGCACCCACCTACATAGGGAGAAACGATCATCACGATAAAATAAGAGAGATCAGGGCACGCACAGAAAAATTTAAGTCTCGTTTCTTCCGCACACCGTTCGAGAGTGGAATGGTAGAGAGACCACTTGATGGTGGTTTATTGAACCCTCTGCCATGCGCTTTATCGTGAACAGCAAAGTAATCACGTAGATGCGGATGTAGATGTAGACTGGCCTCGTGAACCAGTTGTTAAAAATTATTTTCTAAAAAAGCGTTCAGGACGATTTTGGATGACTTTTATGCCTACCGCCGACTTTAAAAATGTATTTTCGCCAGCATATCGAGAGTGGATTGAAGTCACCACCAACTATAAACGTGTAAGTTGACTACCTGTTTGAACTGACACTCAAGTTCTCTTTGAACAATTATTAATTTATTCCAGTTGTCAAGTATAACCTCTACCCATTCTAACTCACAAAAATATCCAGTTCGGTTACTACAAGGTAAACTATTTCGGACAGCAATAAACATTCCTGAACACAGCTAAGTCTCTTCTAAACATTTCGGCTGAACTTACGTCCGGCTTTTATCCAGCTTTCAGTACCTTTCTGTCAGTGCTTGCAGCTCTGGTTCTTTCCCGACACAGCTACGATATAGATTGTTCCTAAATCTACCCTCTTCCTGTGTTCGTCCTACACCTTTTGAAATTGAAACCCTTTCTTCACTTTCGCGAGATCCTCTGACCTAAAAATCCGTCTAGCTCCCTCCATACCGCCCACACTACCGTACAGCCGCTTCCTGCGTGTGGTGGACTCCTGACCTATTTAGCAGAAACCGGAAACCTTCCGCCCTATGGCTCAAGTCGAGAAATCTGCAGCCTACACGGCCCCAGAACCGTCTGAGTCTCTGATTCAGACACTCCACTCGGCTCTGCACCAAAGGACCACAGCTGGTTCTGTCGACGATGCTACAGATGGTGAGCTCGTCTTCCATCTCACAAGCAAGACTGGCTATTTCAGCTAGCTGGCCAAAACCAGAGAGAATCAATTCTGATCCAAAGCGACACACACAGTTATTACCAATTTGAGTCCCAACCTGCAGCTGGCTGTACCCTGCGCTCTTCATGGCATCCGAAAGCACAAGTTACACATCTGGACTCATTCCCCCGTTATGCAAACATAGCGAACACTGGATTGCTTGTCCTCCATAGTAGCCATATCCCTAAGCGGTCCCATTACGTACCGAGCGAGGTGGCGCAGTGGTTAGCACACTGGATTCGCATACGGGAGGACGACGGTTCAATCCCGCGTCCGGCCTTCTTGATTTAGATTTTCCGTGATTTCCCTAAATCGTTCCAGGCAAATGCCGGGATGGTTCCTTTGAAAGGGCACGGCCGACTTCCATCCCTGTCCTTACCTAATCCGATGAGACCGATGACCTCGCTGTTTGGTCTCTCTTCCCCCAACTAACCCAACCCCAACCTCCCATTATGTGCCTAACGTTCGAGCTGCCAGTACCAGTAATCTCACCCCTCCCCATTCATTCAGAAATCACATGACTGTGCATACACCTTTCATGATATCCAGTCCCGTTTACTTAAACATGAATATAACACCTTGAAAATTGTTCTCTGCTATCACCTCTAACAATTATATCTCTTTTCTGAGGGCGTGTATGTTGAATGATGTGTACAGCGACTCTTATTCAGATGACGTGTAAGTTGCAAATAGCTTATTTCTGAACACACTTTCTAATTATACTGATGAAGAGTGTGCGTTCCATGGAGAGAGAACGAGAATGTACAAAAGTGACGAAAAACATTTTCAGATCAAGAATAACACTTTATGCACTCCTTATATATGAAAGAAAGTAATTAGTTGTCACTAGGCTGCTTTTTCTGTTGTTCTGTTTAATAAAATTATGCAGGTTGTTGTTTTTCAGAAGTAAATCCTTAGAAACTATACGTAAGCTACTAGAGCTATAAGACGATTTTAAGGTCATAAATAATTTCCAAGCAACAGTAACTTCAAACAAGTCATTTTTTATTATTTTCGATGGAAAAGATGTCATTTCTTACTTCTTCAAATAACCGAATGTTGTACGCGTTATCATCATCACCAAAATACAAGACCCCTGTTGTTGCATTCGCTCTTATCCACTGCAGTCCTCTATTGCGTTGTGAAACTCCACGCGCTTTCGTTCCAGGTTTGTTCTTATACTCCTCTGGCATTGGCCCTGTGAAGGAAATAAATAGGAAATCAGAACGAATAGAGGTACAAATAACCAAATAACAAGTGGCACACAGATGTACATCACCTTACAGACATCATTGAAAGTAAAAGAAACTGGTACACTGGTACAACGTCGGTGTTGACGGGCCCAGGCGAGACGTAAAGCTTTGTGTCGTGCAGTCATCAAGCGTACATGACCGAAAGCCCATATCGATGATGTTTCGCTGAACGTGCAACAACTGTTCGAAAGTAATGTGCTCCTAAAATAGTGTAAAACGTTTCGGATTTATTTTAGAAGCGTAACATGGAGTCATAGGAACAACGACATACAAGGCATAATTTAATAGCAAAAATCATCCATAAAATACTTGAAAATGGCGTAAAGCCAAAATTGTACAGTCGTACATAAAATAAAGAGAATGGCAGCTGAGGGCTTCATGAAATCTTTCAAGAAATTCATCGCAGCTGCAGGCACTATCACATTGAAAATTTCCTTGAATGGTTCGTACGCTGATACTTGTTGATGGCCCAGCATTGAAAACTGCAGCATTTTGCGGAAGAGTTGCACTTCTGTCACGTTGAACGATTCTCTTCAGTCGTCGATGGTCCCGTTCTTGCAGTATCTTTTTCCGGCCGCAGCGATGTCGGAGATCTGATATTGTACCGGTTTCCTGATATTCTGATATTCACGATACATTCAAGAAATAGTCGTACGGGAAAACCTCCACTTCATCGCTGCTTTGGAGATGCTGTGTCTCATCGCTCGTGCACCGACTATAAAACCACGTTCATACTCACTTAAATCTTGACATCATGCCTTGTAGCTGCAGTAACCGATCTAACTGCGCCAGACACTTGTTGTCTTGTATAGGCGTTGCCGATCGCAGCGTCATATTCTGCCTGTTTACATATATCTTTGTATTTGAATACGCTTGGCTATGCCAGTTTCTGTGGCAGTTCAGAGTATTTCACGCAGTATTGCTTGTCTGTTAACACTGACAACTTAGGGAAACGCCACTGCCCTCGGGCACTGCTTAGTTCGTGGTGAGAGCTAATGCCTAAAATTTGGTGTTTTTGGCAAATTATTGACACTTAGGATCTCGGAACATTGAATTCCCTAACGATTTCCGAAATGGAATGTCCCATATGTCTAGTTCCAACTACCATTCCGCGTTCAAAGTCTGTTAATTCCCGTCGGAAACCTTCTCACGTGAGCCACCTGTGTACAAATGACATCTCTTAAACACCTTGTGTACGCGGTACTACTGCCATCCGTATATGTGCATATTGCTGTCGGATGATTGTCGTTAACTCAGTACATTCGCCAATATGTTGAATCTTGTATTTCATCAAGGTATCGGCTTAACCTCTCAAGTACCCGCCAGGATTGCCGAGAGCGCTAACGCCCTGCTTCCTGGACTCGGGTAGGCGCGCCGGCCCCAGATGGAATCCGCCCGGCGGATTAACGACGAGGGCCGGTGTGCCGGCCAGCCTGGATGTGGTGTTTAGGCGGTTTTCCACATCCCGCTAGATGAATACCGGGCTGGTTCCCACGTTCCGCCTCAGTTACGCGACTCGCCGACATCTGAACACATTCTCACTATTCCATAAATTACGCTAGATGCAGACAGTTGGGGTACACTAAGTCCGTCCCAGGGGGGTATGGGGTGGCGGCTGGAAGTGCATCCAGCCACCCCTTCATCCTAACCTTGCGAAATCCGTTCCTAACAATGCCGACGCTGCGTCAATGCGGGACATGGCACCAGTGAAAGAAAGATCGGCTTAGCCTCTCAAGTATCAATGTAATCTACATATAAAAACGTAAATATTGAATGGCTAACGATCAATTCTCTGGGACATAATAAATGTTTTGTGTCATTTACATCGTTTACTTTCATAGTACCTTCATAGTTCTTGTAGCATGACACGTCCGAACAGGGCCCACTTAATTTTTATCAAAAATGACAACCATAGAGTCTTGGACCCCTCACCTCTCCAAGCCCAGAAAAATTACTGCAGACGCCCTTGCCGACAATTGACATATCTGAAGCCGAAATTCGCCCACTCTCGTATACAGGAGTAGCCCACAGCTAGCGGTACTGGGCTCAGTACTCACCGACGAGGTGGTCGTAGGGGATACCGGTCGAGGCGAGCAGCTCTGAGACTAGTGCTGTGGTGGGGGCCTCCTCTTCGACGACGAGCCAGTGCAGCGCGGGCACGTGCATCAGCGTCTGCGCCAGGCGCGTCAGCTCGGCCAGCTGCTCGGGACGGCGGTACGTGGGGGTGATGACGTACACGGTGCGCTGCGGGGGCGGCGGCGTCGTGGTGGCAGCCAGAGTTGCCGGCGAGCAGCCCATCTGACGAGCCAGCTCTTGCACCTGCAACACAGCGGGCGTCTCGTCCAAATGGGAGTCAACAAGGCGGAACACCGCAGGGCTGCTCTAAGAGTTACTGTGCTCGTTCCACCAACTGCGGCATAATCGCATATACAAACAGTGATCCAATGCTGTAAAATTCTTTTTTATTTCAGTCTCCGATCACAATATGAATTCTTTAGACGATGGCCGGTTTCAGTCTGTATTGACCATCCTCAGATCTTTTTTACACCATGTCCTAAAGTGATACGGCCATAGTGGCATCGTCAAAACATATAAATACAATCAGCATAGCATCGTCACATGGATCTAAAATATGGTGCAGAATAGGCCACATCGTCCGCATAGTGATCATTGACATATTTTAGATCCATGTGACGATGCTATGCTGATTATATTTACATGTTTTGACGACGCCATTATGGCCGTATCACTTTAGGACATGGTGTGAAAAGATCAGAGGATGGTCAATACAGCCTGAAACCGGTCATCGTCTAAAGAATTCATATTGTGATCAGAGACTGAAATAAAAAAAGCATTTTACTGTGCTTGTTGCTGTTTTCGTCTTCAGACCGAAGACTCGTTTGATACAGCTGCTGCGCCACGAATAAGTACAGGCGTGGATTTTGGGAAATCTTGTTGATTTGGCGCAGCTGTGGCTGGGAGGCAGTAGTTAAGGAAAGCGATTGGGACTTCGACCAGGCGCGGACAAAGTTGATATTTTGCAAATGATACTGCAAGGCAGGTTTATGACACCGCTCACAGTGGGGAAGGGACAAGCCGGGGGGCACTGTATACAAGTGTGAAGTAGTCAAGGCAACACAGGGCACTGACGTAATGTGAAGTACCCATACGTTGCAGTTACGACAGCGCCTAGTTGCCTTTGTGTAGCGGCCGCTGAGGAAAGGTGACGTAATTATTAAAGAGCATTTCACGTGTCCCCTCCAGACGAAGTACGTCAGAGATGTAGGGAAGAGACGCATAAATAAGAGAGCCCGGAGGCTCGAATCAGGCAGTCATGTCGCCATTTTGTCCTCGTCTAGAACCGTATAGAATGACGATTGTTTAAGTTGCAGGCCTTTTGGTGATGGGTATCGGCAGCCAGTCGGCCCGCTGAAGCTACCTCCGACCTCCGCTGCACGGACGCCTCATTGGTGTGGCGGGGCACGCCGCACCTCAGAGCTGCACCGGAGCGAGGAGCGAGAGCGCTACTGGGCTCCGCTGTCTGGGTGACGTCGTCCAGCGGACTGCAAACTGCCGTCCTCAGGGGTAGGGCCGGGGAGCGAACTCGCGGCCTCCAGGGGTCCTATTCTGTACCGTTCATACCGATCGGTGTAGTAGCTTAGTCTCCGTAGTGACGTCATTT
The DNA here is from genome assembly GCF_021461395.2 of Schistocerca americana. Lineage (NCBI taxonomy): Eukaryota > Metazoa > Arthropoda > Insecta > Orthoptera > Acrididae > Schistocerca > Schistocerca americana. The sequence continues at coordinate 292,842,512 of NC_060120.1, read as the reverse complement.
TCGGTTCTTTATCGAAATATCCTATTCAGTAAGCTTCTGAGACCTGTTACCGAACGGTCCTCCCACCGATTTTACGACAATTGTACCGAGAGGTTTTGGATTTCTGTGTGGCTCTGTCGATCGGTGAGCTGTGGTTTATGTACACCTATAATTTGTTATTTTAAAAATATTTAGTGGTTTTAGCGTTGGATTTAGTGATTGTGTTACAAAAGAATCACCAGAGGACGCATCCGGTTGGAAAGTGAGTTCATAATAGACTATTTTCCTTTGTTAGAAATATGGTCAGGTTAGGTTGTTTCTGTGAATTATTACATCAAAAAAAAGTTTTCAGTCAATATTCTCTCAAAATACGTGTTATTTTTTATCCAAATAAGTGTTTAAAGATCATTAAATGTCAAGACATTGGCTCTGCTTACGTATATTACATGAGCGTGAACTGACGTTACTAGTGACTTTGTGTACTTTTTCCCACAAATGGTTTACTTAGTAATTATTGAAACGTGTTTACAACTTTCAAGTAACAATGGAAATCAATTATGTGAAGCCTGACATTGGAAACCTTCCAAACTATGACCTTATGACTTAAGCAGCACCGTTTGGTAACGAAGTAAGTCTCCTTTCCTCACCCTAATAGTACAAGAAATTAGATTTACCTGACTGATGTTTGGCGTGGCTAAGTAGTTAGCGCGCAGGCATGAGAAAGAAAATGGTCCTGGGTTCGAGCACGGATAAGGTACAATTTTTTTTTATTTTCCTCTTCATACATGCGACACGTTCTAAGACAATGTTACTCGTGTAAGTGAAGATTTTTCTGCAATATTTGTTATTACTTACATGTAAGAGAGCACTTCCTCAGTAATGATTTCGTGATTTCTGTGTGTTTTAAAATCGAAATATGAAATTTCTGTGAGTGAAACAACCGGCAGTGACCTTCATATTTTTCTTGTGAGAAATAATTTAGCATTTTTTTCGAATATGTAGCGATTTCCGAGTATGCGGTTAGACAGGAATCTAAGAGCACAACTTAAAATACTGGTAATGTAACTAGCAGTACTCATCTTCATAATCTTGCCTGTCATAAGTATTTATCTGCGATCGAATCCTCAACAACAATAGACACAGATGAAAGATCTCCGCCGTTGTATTTTTAGACTGTAGCACCATATACATTTTAATTCACGAGATGCATGTTATAAACTTCGACGAACTGCAGGAGCTCTCGAAAATACGTTTTTTTCAATTTTGTTTTTAATACCCAAATCGCTGACGTATCATATAGGGAAGTGGGCTACTTAATCATTTGGATCTGTTGGAGCGAGGTATAACCACATTCTGTTTATCTTCTTATTCGTTGAAACTCTCAGCATCAATTTATCGGGTGTTTTTGTAGATGTATTAGTACAATGTGGTACTACACACTATTCCTAACTTATTTTCCGAAACGTAAAATCCAAAACACGATGTCAGTGTGAATCAGAATAAGATGACATAATGCGGCATTTACGACAATCTGCAAAATACAGTCAAATACCTATTTTTTCGGTACTTGGAAGAATAGCGTGCCTGTGTCGTCTGCTAGCCGCTTTGTGTTTGTGGCGCTGTGCGCGCTGCAGTGAGCGTGCGCGGATCTGCGGCCGCTTGCTTTTGATTGGCTTGCACGACGCGAACCGACAACAGCGCTTCGATTCTCCAGACTCGAACGGTATCGCTTCCGAAATGCATACTGAATAGCGCAGCGGCTCTAATTCGAGTACTAGTACGTTTGGTGCTCTTGAGCACCGAAACGATCGGCACAATAGTGGAAAGATACAGAATAGGCACTCAGGGTGCAGAGCTGTGTGCCGGCACTGAAGGAGCTGCCCTGGGCGGAGCTGCTAAGGCTCACTACAACGACGTCGGTCGGCTGCTTCCCTTCGGTACTCTACACGGGGCCCACTGTGTTCCCGGTCACGGTCACAGTTCACGTGCGCGGCGGCCACTTAGCCACGGCGTGAGTAGGATCGCTACATCCGCAAGGCTGGGCAACCGCCCGCCAATGCTGCAGATTCCGGTATTCACGTTGGCGCTGACCCACGCACAGTACGTGGCTCCATCGCCGAGATCATCGCAAAGCCCTCTGTCTACCTTCAATGTAATGAAGTCGGTGACACACTTGCCTGTGTTTCTCTGCACGCTTCGGCGTGAGTCATCTCTCTCTCCCAAACCATACCTCTCGGTCGTTCCGACATATTACAACCCCTCTCGCTTATTTACTCATCTTTTCCCCACGCCTCTGTCATAGTTCCTGTAGAGGGGACAAGTGGAGTACTCTTTGATAATTACAACATCAGCTTTCGTCATGTAAAAGATTTCGTGCCGGCAAGGGGGGATATAATTGTTACATCCCACTTCTGACACCAAAAGTAAAAGAGTATGTGGTTTGGAGATGGGGAGAGAGACTTCTGACACCAATGTTAATGTATAAAATGGCACGGAAGGGGGAAGAAGATTATCAAACGTGCCTCGTGGCGGCAGTGTGCAGGAAGTCGAGCGGTCAGGATTTGATAGTGGGCATCCAGGGCTGCCGTTAAATGACAAAACAGGGAATTAAGTACAATAAAGATGATATATTTCAATATACGACTACAAAGGGCGCGCCTAGGGTCGGAAGTTAGCAAGTTTAGGCCGGTCTAGGAGGTCGAAAAATTAATTAAAATGGGCGACGGAAAGTGAGGCGGTTCATGTTAACTGACGTTGGTGGCCGGCCGTCAAAAGCAGAGCCAGAGGCTCTGCTTTCCAAAAAGACGTCTGTTCTGCTCGAGGTCTGCATTACAAGAGAGCGAAGCAAGTGTTTTCTGCACCGCAGAACACTCCAGCATCCACCCACGTGATCGGTATCCCGTGCACGCTACTGGCTAAATCAATGGCGTGAATTCGCTAGCAGTTCCAGCAGAGGGCTCAGAGCGTCTCCTGTCAGCAGCTTTAACTGGACAGAACCGCCTCGATTTTGACAGGCAAGCGACTTGTGTCACGTAGACATGATGTGAATTACTCTGGGAGAAGTAAAGATTCCACTGAGCTTTAGAAATAATTTTTTTAAACTAATTCCCTAAAATATTCCTTGACTGGCCGCCATCCTGTACACACTGCTCACTTTGTCCACTAGACGCTGTTGTAACTGCAGCGTATGGTTTTTTCACAGTACGCCAGTGCTCTGTGCTGCCCTGATTACTTCCCAACTGTATACAGTGCCCGCTGTGCCGTGTCTTCGCGCCTACGAGCGGAGTCGTAAACATGCTTCGCAGAATCGCTTGCAGAATGTCAGCATCGCCTGCTGCTACCATACGATGTGCCAATCGTTCTCTTAACTACTGCCTTCCAGCCACAGCTGCGTCAAATTTACAAGAATTTCCCAAATCCGTGCCTGTACTTGGTCTTGGCGCAGCACATCTCTCAATGTTAGTCTATGCTGTGCAGGACACTCCGCCTCTGTACAACCACTGTAACTCCCATTTGAAGCTGCTTACTGTTTTTCCCCGCACACTTCCCCCTGTTACCATCCTTGATGCTTCAGCATCTGCCGTATCAACTGATCCCTTCTTCTATTAATTTTTTACTTATTTAGCCTTACCAGATTGGGTCCTTAAGGCCCTTTATTGCAACGGATCAAGAGTAACACACACCAAAAATATTATAAAATTCGGAAGAATAACAATAATGTTAATAATAATAATAATAACAATGATGATGGTAACGACAATAATACACTGTCCAGTCATATTAATGTGACCACCCGTCAAAAACCTGTGCAAAAACCTTTCCAGCGCGCACGTGCAATAAGGTAGTCAATGAGGTTCTGGAACATACCGACAAGAATATGGAGCCACGGCGACTGCAGTGCCGTCGCCAGCTGTAATATGGTCAAACAGCCCAATCGCGGTCGTCCCACAGATTCTCAGCTGGGTTTAAATTTGATGACCTGGTGAGTAAGGTAAACTGATCCTGCTGGTCTTCGAACCACGCACGTAGACTGCGAGCTGTGTGACATGTTGCATTGCCCTGCTGGTAGATGCCATCGTCTTGAGGAAATAGTAAACTGCATGTAGGATGGGAAATGCTCCCCAGGGACAAATGCATACTTGCGTTTATTCATTGTGCCTTCTAGAAAGACGATATCATCCAGGGAATGCCACGAAAACATTCCCCAGAGCACAACCCTCCATCCTCCTGCGTGGTGGACCCTTCCGACTGCTGTCGCAGGACCCTAAACGCCAACGGCAATCTGCCTTAATTACTGTAAAACGTGATTCATCTGAAAAGGCCACCTGTTGCCCCTCAATGGACGTCTAGTTGCGGTACTGGCGTGTAAATTCAAGCCTTCGGCGCCAATGAACAGCCGCGCGGTATTAGCCGAGCGGTCTAGGGCGCTGCAGCCATGGACTGTGCGGCTGGTCCCGGCGGAGGTTCGAGTCCTCCCTCGGGCATGGGTGTGTGTGTTTGTTCTTAGGATAATGAACCATGGTCCTTGCCGTTGGTGGGGAGGCTTGCGTGCCTCAGCGATACAGATGGCAGTACCGTAGGTGCAACCACAACGGAGGGGAATGTGTTGAGAGGCCAGACAAACGTGTGGTTCCTGAAGAGGGGCAGCAGCCTTTTCAATAGTTGCAGGGGCAACAGTCTGGATGATTGACTGATCTGGCCTTGCAACACTAACCAAAACGGCCTTGCTGTTGTGGTACTGCGAACGGCTGAAAGCAAGGGGAAACTACGGCCGTAATTTTTCCCGAGGGCATGCAGCTTTACTGTATGGTTAAATGATGATGGTGTCCTTTTGGGTAAAATATTCCGGAGGTAAAATAGTCCCCCATTCGGATCTCCGGGCAGGGACTACTCAGGAGGACGTCGTTATCAGGAGAAAGAAAACTGGCGTTCTACGGATCGGAGCGTGGAATCTCAGATCCCTTAATCGGGCAGGTAGATTAGAAAATTTAAAATGGGAAATGGATAGGTTGAAGTTAGATATAGTGGGAATAAGTGAAGTTCGGTGGCAGGAGGAACACAAAATCAAATAGGGGTAATGCAGGAGTAGGTTTAATAAGGAATAAAAAAATAGGAGTGCGGGTAAGCTACTACCAACAGCATAGTGAACGCATTATTGTGGCCAAGATAGACACGTAGCCCATGCGTACTACAGTAGTACAAGTTTATATGCCAACTAGCTCTGCAGATGATGAAGAAATTGATGAGATGTATGGTGAGATAAAAGAAATTATTCAGGTAGTGAAGGGAGACGAAAATTTAATAGTGATGGGTGACTGGAATTCGAGAGTAGGAAAAGGGACAGATGGAAACATAGTGGGTGAATATGGATTGGGGGACAGAAATGAAAGAGGAAGCCGTCTGGTAGAATTTTGCACAGAGCATAACTTAATCATAGCTAACACTTGGTTCAAGAGTCATAAAAGAAGGTTGTATACATGGAAGAATCCTGGAGATACTAGAAGGTATCAGGTAGATTATATAATAGTAAGACAGAGATTTAGGAACCAGGTTTTAAATTGTAAGACATTTCCAGGGGCAGATGTGGACTCTGACCACAATCTATTGGTTATGAACTGTAGATTAAAACTGAAGAAACTGCAAAAAGGTGGGAATTTAAGGAAATGGGACCTGGATAAACTGAAAGAACCAGAGGTTGTACAGAGTTTCAGGGAGAGCATAAGGGAACAATTGACAGGAATGGGTGAAAGAAATACTGTAGAAGAAGAATGGGTAGCTCTGAGGGATGAAATAGTGAAGGCAGTAGAGGATCAAGTAAGTAAAAAGACGAGGGCTAGAAGAAATCCTTTGGTAACAGAAGAAATATTGAATTTAATTGATGAAAGGAGAAAATATAAAAACGCAGTAAATGAAGCAGACAAAAAGGAATACAAACGTCTCAAAAATGAGATCGACAGGAAGTGCAAAATGGCTAAGCAGGGATGGCTAGAGGACAAATGTAAGGATGTAGAGGCTTATCTCACTAGGGGTAAGATAGATACTGCCTACAGGGAAATTAAAGAGACCTTTGGGGAAAAAAGAGCCACTTGTATCACAATCAAGAGCTCAGATGGAAACCCAGTTCTAAGCAGAGAAGGGAAAGCAGGAAGGTGTAAGGAGTATATAGAGGGTCTATACAAGCGTGATGTACTTGAGGACAATATTATGGAAATGGAAGAGGATGTAGATGAATATGAAATGGGAGATACGATACTGCGTGAAGAGTTTGACAAAGCACTGAGAGACCTGAGTCGAAACAAGGCCTTGGGAGTAGACAACATTCCATTAGAACTACTGACGACCTTGGGAGAGCCAGTCCTGACAAAACTCTACCAACTGGTGAGCAAGATGTATGAGACAGGCGAAATACCCTCAGACTTCAAGAAGAATATAATAATTCCAATCCCAAAGAAAGCAGGTGTTGACAGATGTGAAAATTACCGAACTATCAGTTTAATAAGTCACAGCTGCAAAACACTAACGCGAATTCTTTACAGACGAATGAAAAACTAGTAGAAGCCGACAGCGGGGAAGATCAGTTTGGATTCCGCAGAAATGATGGAACATGTGAGGCAATACTGACTCTACGACTTATCTTAGAAAATAGATTAAGGAAATGCAAACCTACATTTCTAGCATTTGTAGACTTAGAGAAAGCTTTTGACAATGTTGACTGGAATACCCTCTTTCAAATTCTAAAGGTGGCAGGGGTAAAATACAGGGAACGAAAGGCTATTTACAATTTGTATAGAAACCAGATGTCAGTTATAAGAGTCGAGGGCCATGAAAGGGAAGCAGCGGTTGGGAAGGGAGTGAGACAGGGTTGTAGCCTGTTCCCGATGTTATTCAATCTGTATATTGAGCAAGCAGTAAAGGAAACAAAAGAAAAATTCGGAGTAGGTATTAAAGTCCACGGAAAAGAAATAAAAATGTTGAGGTTCGCCGATGACATTGTAATTCTGTCAGACACAGCAAAGGACTTGGAAGAGCAGTTGAACGGAATGGACAGTGTCTTGAAAGGAGGATATAAGATGAACATCAACATAAGCAAAACCAGAATAATGGAATGTAGTCGAATTAAGTCAGGTGATGCTGACGGAATTAGATTAGGAAATGAGACACTTAAAGTAGTAAAGGAGTTTTGCTATTTGGGGAGAAAATAACTGACGATGGTCGATATAGGATATAAAATGTATACTGGCAATGGCAAGGAAAGCGTTTCTGAAGAGGAGAAATTTGTTAACATCGAGTATAGATTTAAGCGCCAGGAAGTCGTTTCTGAAAGTATTTGTATGGAAGTGAAACATGGACGATAAATAGTTTGGACAAGAAGAGAATAGAAGCTTTCGAAATGTGGTGCTACAGAAGAATGTTGAAGATTAGATGGGTAGATCACATAACTAATGAGGAGGTATTGAATAGAATTGGGGAGAAGAGGAGTTTGTGGCACAACTTGACAAGAAGAAGGGACCGGTTGGTAGGACATGTTCTGAGGCATCAAGGGATCACAAATTTAGCATTGGAGGGCAGCGTGGAGGGTAAAAATCGTAGAGGGAGACCAAGAGATGAATACACTAAGCAGATTCAGAAGGATCTAAGTTGCAGTAAGTACGGGGTGATGAAGTAGCTTGCACAGGATAGAGTAGCATGGAGAGCTGCATCAGAGCAGTCTCAGGACTGAAGACAACAACAACAACAGTGTGTAAGCTTAGGGATTGATGACCTTAGCAGTTAAGTCCCATATGATTTCACACACATTTGAACATTTGCCAATGAACAGCAGTTAGTATGGATGCACGAACTCGACACCTGCTGTGGAGACCCACACACAGCTACTTTTGCTGAACGGTTGTTGAGTAGACGATGTTTGTAGCCCTTTGGTTCATCGGGGCCGTCAGTTGCTCAAACGTTGCACATCTCTTTGGCCATACACATTCCTGTAGCCATCGTTTCCCCCGCCCCCCCCCCCCCTCTTCCCACCCATTATCTATGTCTCGTGGTGCATCACATGTACCCCAGCACGGGTTATGAAGAGGGCCATTTTTCCATGCCCGGTATCCTTTAAGCACGACTCCATCCGAACAATTTATAGACTTAGCCGTTTCTGAAATGCTTCCACCTGTGGCCTGAAAGCCAATGACAATACTTTTCTGGACGTCCGATATATCGCTCCACATTACAATGACTGGGCTGTTTTCCGCGTGCCCTTGACGTGCTTTACACACCCTCCACTGCTAGTACTGCCACCTGCCGTCTGTGAGTGGTTATTTCACGTTGACTTCGAAAAATTGGAGGTGGTGATATTAATGTTACTGGATCGTGTAATAAATGACACTAATAATAATAATAAAGGGCATTAAGAATATGAGGCACTGAGAACTATAAGAGAACAAAGCACAGAAACAAAGGTTTGACAAAAATAGACCCTTTTGAGAGACAAATTTTGTCAACAAACCACCAGTCTCATAGGTTTCAGTTCTTTCTCAAACTGTCTCGAGATCTGTATTTCGTATAAAAAATGCTGAACATGAAAAGCTCTTGGAGTCAGCGTAAGAACAACGGTAAGTAAGGTAGTGTTATTGCAAAGGTTGAAAGGCGTAGACGTGAGCCGTAACGATCCCGAGCTGTGTGACTCAGATAATACAGTTTTAGCGACCCCTGGAATAAAGAAATTGCAGCCTCGCCCTGTCACCGACTTAGATTGTTTCCAGACTGATGCAGTTCGTGGGCAGTTTTATGCTTACTACAGCAGGAAAGAGTATCGTACCATAGCAAAGTTCCTAGCGTAGTTAAAAGAAAGTGAACTTTTCGGGGGTGGGAAAACATTACTAAAATGTTTTAAAAATGGTTCAAATGGCTCTGAGCACTATGGAACTCAACATCGGAGGTCATTAGTCCCCTAGAAGTTAGAACTACTTGAACCTAACTAACCTAAGGACATCACACACACCCACGCCCGAGGTAGGATTCGAACCTGCGACCGTAGCAGTCACGCGGTTCCGGACTGAAGTGCCTAGAACCGCACGGCCACCGCGGCCGGCACTAAAAGTTTTACCAGAAAGTATGGGTGTCTGTTACAAATCGCTAGACGGACACCAAGTCCCGTTAAAAAAGTCGTATATTGTTACGATTCGATGCATATTGTTGCACAAAATCATGGGCGAGGACATTCATACGATTACATGGCTAGTTGATACGCGGGTTAATAGTAGATGAATGCAAGCAGTAGCGGTCATCAGCCGATAGGAAGAGGAGCTGGATTAATTGTGGTCCATGCAGGCTCTTCCGGTGATCTTGTTCCTGATGCACTTTGTTTTTCGGTCCAAAAAGACAAAAAATTGGGTTTAACGTGCCGTCGTCATCGAGGTCATTAGAGGCGGAGAAGAAGCTTGGATTCTGTCAAGGATGGGGAAGGGAATCGGCTGTCTCCTTTCAATGGAGCGATTTAGGGAAATCACGGAAAACCTGAACCCGAATGGCCAGACGCGGAGTTGAACCGTCGTCCTGCCGAATACGGGCCCAGTGTGCTAACAACTGCAACACCTCGCTCGGTCCCAAACAGACAGGTAATTGCCATGCAGAGATGGACAATACACGATTTGTTGAGTGGTTCAGGAACCTCTTAAAACAGATTCCTGTCCCTACAGCAATTATAATGGACAGTGCCCCAGATCATCCAGTGATACTGGACATAGCCCCAACCACAAACGATCGCAAAGAAGTTATTATGGTGCTATTGTTACAGGCACGAACTATTACTGCGGATATGAGTAGGACAAAGCTTCTATTACATTCGCTTGTTAAAGGAAATAAGCCCACTTATATAGTGGACGAAATCTCAAAGTAACAGCATCATAATGTATTACTGCTGCCACCATATGACGGGCATTACAGCCACCTTGAGTTAGTATGAAGTGATGTGAATACGTACGTAAGGATAACGTATTTGCAATAACAGAGTTGGTGAGACTGTTGTGCGAAGATCTTGCGACTGTGGATTGAGCCTTGTAGACAATGAGAGGTATCATCAGTGACCATGAACAACTAATGATTTGTCTTGGTGGTGACAGCAATGAAAACTGTTGAGGCGTTGATTCTGACAACAGTGACGATGAGGAGGTGAATGGAATTGCGCCATTCACACCATAAACTGGCGAGTGAAAAGTTACGAATGTAGCTTACTCATTGCATCATTGTCATTATACACCGAAGCGCCGAAGAGACTGTTACACGCATGAGTGTTCAAATACAGAGACATGTAAACAGTCAGAATACGCCGCTTCGGTCGGCAACGCCTATATAAGACAACATGTGTCTGGCGCAGTTGTTAGATCGGTTACTGCTGTTACAATGGCAGGTTATCAAGATAAAAGTGAGTTTGAACATTGTGTTATAGTCGGCCCACGAGCGATGAGACACAGCATCTCCGAGGTAGCGATGAAGTGGGGATTTTCCGGTTCGACCATTTTACGAGTGTACTGTGAACATCAGGAATCCGGTAAAACATCAAATTTTCGATACAGCAGCGACCGGAAAAAGATCTTGGAAGAACGGGACCAACGACCAATGAAAAGAATAGTTCAACGCGACAGAAGTGCAAGCCTTCCGCAAATTGCTGCAGATTTCATTGCTGTCAATGCTGTCAGTGTCAGCGTGCGCACCATTCAACGAAACATCCTAGATACGGACTTACGTAGCCGAAGCCCCACTCATGTACCAGCGATGAATGCACGACACAAAGCTTTACACCTCGCCTGGGCTCGTCAGCACCCCTCATAGGACTGTTGATGACCGGAAACATGTTCCCTGGTCGAACGAGTCTCGTTTCAAATTGTATCGAGTGTACGGGTATGGAGGCAACCTCATGAATCCTTGGACCCTACATATCACCAGGAGACTGTTCAAGTTGGTGGAGGCTCTGTAATGGTATGGACGTGTGCAGTTGGAGTGATATGGGATCTTTGATACGTCTAGATACGGCTCTAACGGGTGACAAGTACTTAAACATCCTGCCTGATCATCTGCATCCATCCACGTCCATTGTGCATTCCGACGGGCTTGGGCAATTCCAGCAGGACAATGCGACACCCCACACGACCAGAATTGCTACAGAGTGGCACCTGGAATACTCTTCTGAGTTTAAACACTTCCGCTGGCCACCAAATTCCTCAGACATGAACATTATTGAGTATATCTGGGGTGCCCTGCAACGTGCTGTTCAGAAGAGTCTTCCGCCCCGTCGCACTCTTAAGGATTTAGGGACATCCCTGCAGGATCCATGGTGTCACTATATTAGGAAGGTGTACCAGTTTCTTTACCTGTTTAGTGTAAAACGTTGAGCGAGATATTACAACCTTGCTTATTATTTATTTGGTAAACTATGCACCGTATTGTCTTCAAGATATCGGTCATCATCAAATGTTTATTTCCTGTATTTCTCTGCTCGGTTATCGAAAGCGTGTGACTTTTTATGATTATATCTGCATTATCATGCGGTTGTTAATTTGATGCCATTCTGACTGTAACTAAAATAACCAATTCTAGAGGGTGTTCGTAAATATCCGCTAGAAATTTGTAGAGGGGAGTGAGTATACAATATTTTGAATACGAACTCAGCTCCGGGAACGTACAGCATGCAGTTGTTTTGGAACAACAATGCAAACACGTAATGTTTAAATTTTTATGCAAACAAATGTGCTTAAGTAATAAATGGATGTTTCGTTATGTTTCCTTTCGAATTAATTGTACTACGTCGTGTGTAATTCAAATTCCTCAAGCAGAAGTGGATGAGTTAAGCATCTGCATTCAAACCATCGTAAAACGGAAACGGTACTTTTCTGGACATGGGTTGCTATTCAAAATACTGTATTATGTACTCACTCCCCTCTGCAAGTCTTAGAAGTTTGTAACGGGAATTTCCGAACACCCTGTGTACAACATTACGCTCAAATCTTACTTTAAAGAGATGGAACAGAAAACTGTATCGTTTACTAGGTGTATACAGTGTAATTTGTTCCACCGTAACATGATACAGAACAGAAAAGGTCTACTGAACTTACGTCCGAAAATGCATGGTTTCCGTGTTCGAGTCATTTATTCGATCATAAATTGTTACAGGGACTGTAGTCTAATACAAGCTGTAGGATGCAGCCACAGTTACAGTATGTGTTGAAAAGAATTTCCGCGTGCTTCAACAAATGCGTCTACGCGCCGTAGCATGTTCTGGCTCAAGCGTTCATATCATCCAAGCTGAATGTGAACAGTGTCAAGGTCAGCATGAATACGCTGCTCCAGTGTCTCCACATCTGGAATGGGCTCTACATACACGATACTTTTGAGATGGTCCCGCAGCCAGAAATTCGATAAACGAGCAGGCCACGCAACTGGACCCCCTTGTCCGACCCATCGACCAGGGAAGACACGGCTGAGATGCGTCCGGACGTTAACGACGAAGTGGGCTGGGGCACCACAATGTAGCAGCCACATAACCCTTTGATTCATCAGTGGCACTTCTTCCAGCAGGGGAGGCAAAGTCAGCCGCAAAAAACGCCAATAGTTTCGGCCTGTTACGCGACATGGGAGGAAGACTGGTCCCAAAATGCAGTCGCCAATTATACCGGCCCACTCATTCCGGCTGCACCGATGCTAATGATCCGCTGTCACCGTACCATGGGGGTTCAGCATACTATCCCGTAGACGGATGTAATGAAAGTTGAAGACTACACTCCAAGTGAAGGTGGTCTCATCTGTGAATAGGATGGATGATACAAGTCCCAGAATCATGGTTGCCTGGTGAAGAAACGAGCGACAAAAGTGCTATGTGAAAAGTCTGTCGCTAGTAAGCCCTGCATACGCTGTAAGTGAAAAGGGTAGTAACAAATGTCATGGAGAATGTTCCACACGGTCGTCTGGCTTACCCTGTACTGGCGGGCCAACTACCTGGTACTGAAACAGCTGTCGACTTCCACAGTGTTAATCACGTTTTGCAGTGATTTATGATTGCAGCCAGTGTACCCTGAGATCCCAGCCGAGTTCCGTATTCTAACGCACCCTACAGCCCTCTTTCCAGTGGAGCAGGTGCACAGAAGGCAGCCCGCGACCACGCGACCACGAGACCTCCTGTCAAGTAAGTTCTTTGACGCGCATTCTTGCAGTCCTTCCACTCCCTCTAAGGACTCGTCAGTGGGACTCGACAGGAGGAGAAACAAATTTGGTGCCAGGTGTGGGGTTAAGGGTGGGTGGAGAATCAGCAGAAATAGACTACAGGAATAGGCAAAGGGGTGTCGTATCGCGCCAACGCAGAGCCAGAGGGTGGACGCACCGCTTCTACCCAGAGGGTCGTCGCTTCACGTCAACGCAGAACTAGCGTCGCATCGCGCCGTCGCGGAATCGGAGGGTCGCAGGTCGGCGCCACCGCAGTAGCTGACCCACCTCGTGCCTCACTCGTTGTAGGCCGGTCCACGCTCTGGCTTCGAGAGCGCCGAGTTCGCCGTACACGCCACAAGAGTGGAGTGTGGAGTGGAGTGTTTTGGGGGAAGAGACGAAACAGCCAGGTCATCGGTCTCATCAGATTAGGGAAGGACGGGGAAGGAAGTCGGCCGTGCCCTTTCAAAGGAACCATCCCGGGATTTTCCTGGAGTGATTTAGGGAAATCACGGAAAACCTAAATCAGGATGGCCGGACGCGGGATTGAACCATCGTCCTCCCGAATGCGAGTCCAGTGTGCTAACCACTGCGCCACCTCGCTCGGTTACGCCACAAGAAACGAGGTTAGTGAAAATGGGAAACGCTGACGCAGTAGACTCAGGGGGGAGGGGGTATACAGGTAATTGCCAATGAGAACAGATTTTATCTAAGTTATGTTGAGGCAACCAAGTTAGTGCCTCATAAATTTGAGGGGGACAGGGAAAAACTGTCCGAATTCATCGATAATTGTGACAACACTTACAACTTAGTAGATCCTAGTTATAAGCAAGTATTTTTAAAGTTTGTTATTGGCCAAATAACGGGCCCCGCCAGCACTAAGCTATTAGTTAGAGATCACACAGAAACTTGATCTGACCTGAAGGTAATTTTGTTATAAAATTACAAGAATACACGCACTATTGACAACTATGCCCTCACCATGTTGAATAGCAGGCAAGGAAAAGGGGAAAGTGTGGCTCAACGGGGCTCTCATGTGGATTCCATGCAATTCCATTTTCGAGAAGCAATGAAGAGGGTCATGGAGGACGAAGAAGTTACGGGATGCAATGCGTTGATAGGGAAGTTAGGACGGGCCGTGTTTATACTAGGATTGTATGATGAGCGGATAAAGACAGTAATGCGGGCCCAAGGTGAACGGATCACCCTGTCCGAAGCTATTGATTTGACCGCTACCGAGGAGTGAGTAATAAACTCGGAAAGAAATAAGCGCCGCGCAGCAATTGTAGCTCTGCCGGAGAAAAGCAGCAGTGCGAAATGTTTTAACTGCGGGAAAGTGGGGCACACATCGCGTGAGTGCAGGAAAAAGTATATTGTCCGGAAGACAGACACTGTAAAGGAGGTTCCCCAAAAGACAGAGCGTAATCGGCTGCCCAGAAAAGAAATCGATGTTCGTGAATTCAAAGGGACTGGATCGCGGGCACAGTGTCCCCCACCAGTACGATGTACGGCATGTAATCTGACGGGGCACTCGCCCCCGTGTACTAGAGCAAAGCCGGTGACAAGCTTCGCGTGTCACCGGACGGGACACTAAGATTGTGATTGTCGCGAAAATAATTGGGCTAACATACGTAGGAAAAATGCGCACGGAAACGAGCAGCGGGCGTAATGCTGCAGTTCAATTATGCTGCGTCAGGGATCATAAGAGCTGCTGACTGCACGAGGAAAAATGATTACATATGCGTAGAGAGCTATGACGTGAAAGGCTCCGAAACAAAGTTATTCATAGATAGTGGTGCCCATATTAACCTTATACAGTCCAAGGTTCTGAAGGAACACCTGAGGTGGGATCCTAGAAGGGCGGTAACGATAAAAAGTATAGTAAACGAAGAAGTCAGGACAGAGGGTCCTGTGGCAATACGTTTAAGCAACGATGAGAGAAACAACTGGGTCACGCAGTTCTAAGTAGTGAATGAGAGTATTGATTTGCCATTTTATGGGTTACTGGGACGGGAGTTCCTGGACAAAAATAGTGTTGGATTATGGCCATAGAAGAATGCAGATACGAGGCGAATGGACAGAGTTGCGGGAAGAATGCGAAGAAGCAACCGTCAATAGATTAACTGTACAAGATGATAGAAACGGGAAGACTCTACGAGCAAGTTACGCAGCTGTGACGAGATTTGGAAAGATACCGGCCAAGGTCGCCGCGCGCTCAGAAACAGTCGCCGCAACGCGACCGGAAGATTGAGGCCCATCCCGCGTAGATAACTAGGGTACCGGTAAGGACAAATACACGGCGAGGCGCGTCAGCCGGCCTCCGCCTGCGCCGTCCCAAGAGGGTTGTACGCAACCAAAGGAAAATGAAACTAAGCGAAGTAGATGGCCACTCGGAAGTGCGAAGAATCAATGTCAGGTCACGACGAGTAGGAGTGACATGTCTCCAGACCCGTAGGATTCGGAAGAAATAGGAATCGGGCCACGAGAACGAAGATTTATAAAAGTTCGCGTGACACTAAAACTAGGGAATGAAGCGGTAATTCCGAAACAAGAGATTAGACCAGGGGTCTATACACCAGAAGCGATGGTGACTATCCGGGACGGGATTTAAGTGTGACGAATACCAGGCAACAAGAGGTCCGTTTCATCACGCCGGAGGTATTCGAGGAACGAATACCGCCACCAAGCAGCTGTAAAATCCGATGTGTACCGCAGGGATAGAAAGACGGGAGAAAACCGCGGCAGAGTGTAAAGCACGTGTGCCTTCCCTTCACGTGTTTAAGCCAAGTATTATGCATATTTATGCGATCGGGAACGCTCAGTAGCAGCCAGGCTACATGTACATCGAACAATTAAGCATCAGCAAGGAGCATTAGTGATGAAATCATAGGAGGCAATGTTGTGCAACCTTAGTAGGGACAAGTTCTGACTATTTGGGAGAGGGATCTTACAATCTGAGACAGTGTTCCGAGACAAACTTCCGTCACAATGTCCGCAAACATGACGTCAGATCCGCCTAGCAACAGCGACCTGAACGCCCATTGGCTGAAAGGTTGGATATATATATATATAGGCTGAGGGAGAATGGGAGGGTCTCTCTTGTCCTTCGGGAAGACAGTGCGAGAGAGTCACAAGGAGCCACGCAAAATGCACGGTCGAGTAACTGGGGCGGTTCTAAAAGAACGGTCGCGAGTGCATATTTCAGATGTTAAACAAAAGTGAAGTTACTAGTTATAAGAACGCCACGTGTCGTGGGCAGTGTCTATCATTATGTAAAGTCAGAAAACTGTGTTAATGTGTGTAAAAGGTCGAATATAACGGCGTAGTCCAGAGCCGCCATATTGCAAATACTGATTCTGTGACGTGTGTGACAAAGAAATTTCTGTATTAAAACAAGTATAGTTCAAACGTTGTTGACAATTAACAATACTCCTCTTCAGCAGGATTACCACCTACATGAAACCTGGCGACTGAGAACTACTACTGTTGCAACGTTGGACATACCGAAGCATCAAGACACCAGGTTGGTGATACCGCCCAGAGAAGTACTTCCTTCTCGCTACAATGCCAATGAGGGTGTTGTAAAAGCTTGCTGAAAGAAAACATGCGTATAGAGCTCTTAAACCAAGAAGAGCAAGAAGCCATACAGGAGCTGTGTTTGGCGTACAATGATGTCTTTCATTTACCGGGAGACGTGCTCACCTATACCACTGTAGTGAAGCACCAGATTCCACTAGTACTTGAAGCAGAAGGGGCAGTCATAAATCAGAGGCCTTACCGAATTCCTCAAGCATAACAGGAAGCACTGAAAAAGGAAATAGATGGCATGCTGGATGACGGCATATTATCGCCGAGTACCAGTCCATCTAGCTTCCCTCTGTTATTCATACCGAAGAAGCCTGATGCAAGAGTGGTTGTCGATTATCGGAAATTAAATGATATGTCGTTGAATATGATCTTCTCACTGCCCAGAATTGATGAAATACTGGATAGCCTAGGGAAGGCAAAGTATTTCTCAACTCTAGATCTCGCGAAGGGGTGTTATAAAGTCCTGATAGACGAACGGGATCGAGAAAAGACGGCATTTAGCACACCTACAGGCAATTACGAATACAATAGGATGGCGATGGGCCTGAAGAGGGCTCCATCCACATTTCAACGGTTAATGAATACCGTACTGGCTGATGTACAGGGAAATAAAGTGTACTTTGTCGTCGTGGGTGCGTCACTTGAGGACCATAGTGCGCGACTTGAGGAAGTATTTCACCGCTTACGAAAAGCAAACCTAAAATTACAAATTGACAAATGGGAATTCCTAAGGACGGAAGTCACGTTTTTGGGGCACGTTTTGACAGCGGAGGGTCTGAAACCCGATCCCACTAAAGTAGCAGCAATAGAAAAGTATCCGCGACCACGGACAACCGACGACTTAAAAAGTTATCTGGGCATGATCGGATACTACTGAAGATTTTTCAGCAACATAAGAAAAATTGCAAAACCCCTACACGAACTATTAAAGAAAGGAGTTCCGTATATTTGGGAGGAAGCGCAGGAAGAGGCGTTTCAAACATTGAAAGAAAAGTTAACCAAGCCACGGATACTACATCATCCAGACTTCACTACAGAGTTTTTATTAACAACTGACGCCAGTAAGTAGGCGCAAAGGGCATATTTGACTCAAGGTCCAATGGGAAAGGATTTACCAACTGCATACACATCACGTACTCTCAGCAAGGCAGAGTTGAATTACAGTACAATAGAGCGAGAGTTGCTTGCCATAGAATGGGCAGTTAAGTACTTCCGACCGTATATCTTTGGCAGGAAGTTCAAGATACTCAAGGACCATAAACCACTGATGTGGTTAGGTAGCATTACGGGTCCATCGTCGAGATTAAATGAAGCTTCGATTAAAACTGGAAGAATACGATTACCAAATCATATATAAGGAAGGAAAGCAAAATCGCATGGCCGACGTGCTATCACGCATTCGGAGTGTGCAAGACAGTGACAAACAAACACAGCAGGCTACAAAGAGGGGCAGAAACGAGACAGACAGGCACGAAGATAAGCGAAGGGGCGCAGCTACCAAGGCCGCAGTCAAGGACACGAGTAGCGACGAGGTAACGGAGACAGAGGCGACAGCTGAGATAGCAGACCCCGAAGGGACAGCTGACGCGACCGAGATAAGCGCAGGCAGTAACACATCCCAGATAAACAAAGATGAGGTTCTGAGCGCAGACAATTAATTGGCAATTCTAAAGCAGATGCACTTATCTCCCACAGGAGGCCATCAAGGAATGGGAAATACGTATGAATGAATAAAACAGTACTATAGATGGCCGGGTATGAAAGCTAACATCGAGCAGTTCATAAAGACATGTGAAGGTTGCCAAAAGAACAAGATCACACAAGCTAAGATTAAGCAACCACTAGAGCTATCTCCGACCCCTGAATTTATATTTGAGCGCTGTGATATTGATATAGTAGGTCCATTACCCATTACTCAGTCCGGGAATAGATATATTTTGACTTTTCAAGACTCTCTCACGAAGTTTGTAACAGCCGAACCAATAGCTCGACAAGACGCGGATACGGTCGCACGCAAATTGGTGGAAAGAATTATTTTAAAATTTGGTATCCCGATGGCTCTGTTGAGTGACATGGGAAGCAATTTCACAGACGATACTATGAAACGAGTCTGCATATTACTGAGAATAGAGAAAATATGAACGACAGCGTACCATCTGCAGTCCAGTGGAGTGCTAGAACCTACACACCGTATCCTGACGGAGATGCTGCGACACTATGTGAACCGGGACCAGACAGACTGGGATGGATGGGTTGCATACGCTTGTTTTGTGTACCATACTACTCTTCATAGTACCACGGGATACACACGATTCGAATTGCTCTTCGGCAGGAAGTGCAATTTGCCGGGATGGCTACAAAAGAAACCAACAAACGTAATCTACAATTACGACTATTACGTGACGGAGATTCGACAGCGACTATAAATGTTACACCAAGATGCCCGTGAGGCAACACAAGTGAGCAAAGAAAGGGAATTTCGAAGGAATAGGTTGAAGGAATTTTACTGAGCGGAAATGTGGACATTCTGTTAGAAGACGTGATGTAAAAGGAAGAAATACCGCAGGCGATAAAGGAGGAGAGACCCAGAAAAGTGACAAGTACGTTTCTTATTTATTTATTTATTGTTCCGTGGGACCAAATTAAGGAGAAGTCTCCATGGTCATGGAACGAGTCAATACATGAAATCATAACACGATATTAGAAACAGATAAAATGAAATATAAAAAAAAACATATTCAGGTGACAAGTCGTAAGTTTAAATAAAGAAAATCAACACTGAAACACTGGAATTTGCTTAATTTTTTAGCTCTCCCAGGAGCTCCTCGACAGAATAGAAGGAGTGAGCCTGAGGAAACTCTTCAGTTTAGACTTAAAAGAGTTTGGGCTACTGCTAAGATTTTTGAGTTCTTGTGGTAGCTTATTGAAAATGGATGCAGCAGAATACTGCACTCCTTTCTGCACAAGAGTCAAGGAAGTGCATTCCACATGCAGATTGGATTTCTGCCTAGTATTAACTGAGTGAAAGATGCTAACTCTTGGGAATAGGCTAATATTGCTAACAACAAACGACATTAAAGAAAATATATACTGTGAGGCCAATGTCAGAATTCCCAGACTATTGAATAGGGGTCGACAAGAGGTTCTCGAACTTGCACCACATATAGCTCGAACAGCCCGTTTTTGAGCCAAAAATACCCTTTTTGAATGAGAAGAATTACCCCAAAAAATAATACCATACGACATAAGCGTATGAAAATATGCGAAGTAGACTACTTTTCGTGTTGAAGTGTCACTTATTTCAGATACTGTCTTTTTTTTTTTTTTTTTTTTTTTTTTTTTTTTTTTTTTTTTTTTTTTTGTCATCAGTCTACTGACTGGTTTGATGCGGCCCGCCACGAATTCCTTTCCTGTGCTAACCTCTTCATCTCAGAGTAGCACTTGCAACCTACGTCCTCAATTATTTGCTTGATGTATTCCAATCTCTGTCTTCCTCTACAGTTTTTGCCCTCTACAGCTCCCTCTAGTACCATGGAAGTCATTCCCTCATGTCTTAGCAGAAGTCCTATCATCCTGTCCCTTCTCCTTACCAGTGTTTTCCACATATTCCTTTCCTCTCCGACTCTGCGTAGAACCTCCTCATTCCTTACCTTATCAGTCCACCTAATTTTCAACATTCGTCTATAGCACCACATATCAAATGCTTCGATTCTCTACTGTTCCGGTTTTCTCACAGTCCATGTTTCACTACCATACAATGCTGTACTCCAGACGTACATGCTCAGAAATTTCTTCCACAAATTAAGGTCGGTATTTGATATTAGTAGACTTCTCTTGGCCAGAAATGCCTTTTTTGCCATAGCGAGTCTGCTTTTGATGTCCTCCTTGCTCCGTCCGTCATTGGTTATTTTACTGCCTAGGTAGCAGAATTCCTTCATTGACTTCGTGACCATCAGTCCTGATGTTAAGTTTCTAGCTGTTCTCATTTCTACTACTTCTCATTACCTTCGTCTTTCTCCGATTTACTCTCAAACCATACTGTGTACTCTTTATTCTGTTCATTCCGTTCAGCAGATCATTTAATTCTTCTTCACTTTCGCTCAGGATAGCAATGTCATCAGCGAATCGTATCATTGATATCCGTTCACCTTGTCTTACACCCTTCTTAATACGAGCACTTGGTTCTTGATCGTCCACTCTTATTATTCCCTCTTGGTTGTTGTACATATTGTATATGACCCGTCTCTCCCTATAGCTTACCCCAACTTTTTTTCAGAACCTCGAACAGCTTGCACCATTTTATATTGTCGAACGCTTTTTCCAGGTCGACAAAACCTATGAAAGTGTCTTGATTTTTCTTTAGCCTTGCTTTCATTATTAGCCGTAACGTCAGAATTACCTCTCTCGTCCCTTTACTTTTCCTAAAGCCAAACTGATCGTCACCTAGCGCATTCTCAATTTTCTTTTCCATTCTTCTGTATATTATTCTTGTAAGCAGCTTCGATGCATGAGCTGTTAAGCTGATTGTGCGATAATTCTCGCACATGTCAGCTCTTGCCGTCTTCGGAATTGTGTGGATGATGCTTTTCCGAAAGTCAGATGGTATGTCGCCAGGCTCATATATTCTACACACCAACGTGAATAGTCGTTTTGTTGCCACTTCCCCCAATGATTTTAGAAATTCTGATGGAATGTTATCTATCCCTTCTGCCTTATTTGACCGTAAGTCCTCCAAAGCTCTTTTAAATTCCGATTCTAATACTGGATCCCCTATCTCTTCTAAATCGACTCCTGTTTCTTCTTCTATCACATCAGACAAATCTTCACCCTCATAGAGACTTTCAATGTATTCGTTCCACCTATCTGCTCTCTCCTCTGCATTTAACAGTGGAATTTCCGTTGCACTCTTAATGTTACCACCGTTGCTTTTAATGGCACCAAAGGTTGTTTTGACTTTCCTGTATGCTGAGTCTGTCCTTCCGACAATCATATCTTTTTCGATGTCTTCACATTTTTCCTGCAGCCATTTCGTCTTAGCTTCCCTGCACTTCCTATTTATTTCATTCCTCAGCGACTTGTATTTCTGTATTCCTGATTTTCCCGGAACATGTTTGTACTTCCTCCTTTCATCAATCAACTGAAGTATTTCTTCTGTTACCCATGGTTTCTTCGCAGCTACCTTCTTTGTACCTATGTTTTCCTTCCCAACTTCTGTGATGGCCCTTTTTAGAGATGTCCATTCCTCTTCAACTGTACTGCCTACTGCGCTATTCCTTATTGCTGTATCTACAGTGTTAGAGAACTTCAAACGTATCTCGTCATTCCCTAGTACTTCCGTATCCCACTTCTTTGCGTATTGATTCTTTCTGACTAATGTCTTGAATTTCAGCCTACTCTTCATCACTACTACATTGTGATCTGAGTCTATATCTGCTCCTGGGTACGCCTTACAATCCAGTATCTGATTTCGGAATCTCTGTCTGACCACGATGTAATCTAATTGAAATCTTCCCGTATCTCCCGGCCTTTTCCAAGTATACCTCCTCCTCTTGTGATTCTTGAACAGGGTATTCGCTATTACTAGCTGAAACTTGTTACAGAACTCAATTAGTCTTTCTCCTCTTTCATTCCTTGTCCCAAGCCCATATTCTCCTGTAACCTTTTCTTCTACTCCTTCCCCTGCAACTGCATTCCAGTCGCCCATGACTATTAGATTTTCGTCCCCCTTTACATACGGCATTACCCTTTCAATATCCTTATACACTTTCTCTATCTGTTCATCTTCAGCTTGTGACGTCGGCATGTACACCTGAACTATCGTTGCCGGTGTTGGTCTGCTGTCGATTCTGTTCTAATGGTAAATAAAGCAGCATTTAGTTTCTGAACAAGATCCTGGACATGGGCTTTCCACAACAGCTTACTATCTATCCGAACGCCTAGGAACTTGAACTGTTCCGTCTCGCTTATAATATGCCCATTCTGTCTGATCAAAATATCGATTCTTCTTGAATTGTGAGTTAGAAACTGTAAAAACTGAGTCTTACTGTGGTTTAGCATCAAATTATTTTCCACAAGCCACGAACTTATTTCATGAACTACATTATTTGATAGTGTTTCAATATTACACACAAGATCCTTCACTACCAAGCTGGTGTCATCAGCAAACAGAAATATTTTTGAATCACCTGTAATACTAGAAGGCATATCATTTATATAAATAAGAAACAGCAGTGGCCCCAGCACCGATCCTTGGGGAACGCCCCACTTAACAGTGCCCCATTGGGACTGAACATCACTACCACTCTCAATATTGCGGAGAATTACCTTCTGCTTTCTGTTCTTAAACTAAGAGGCGAACCAATTGTAAGCTACTCCCCTTACTCCATAATGGTCCAACTTCTGCAGTAATATTTTGTGGTCAACACAGTCAAAAGCCTTCGTTAAATCAAAAAAAACACTTAGCGTTCGCAAACTTTTATTTCATCCGCCCAAAACCTCACAGAGAAAAGAGAATATAGCATTCTCAGTTGTTAAACCATTTCTAAAACCAAACTGAACATTTGACAGCAACTTATGTGAATTTAAATGCTCCAGTAACCTTGTATATACAACCTTCTCTATAACTTTAGCAAACACCGATGGCATAGAAATAGGTCTAAAATTGTCAAAATTATCACTGTCTCCCTTTTTATAAAGTGGCTTCAGTACCAAGTACTTTAATCGGTCAGGAAACTGACCACTCCTAAAGGAAAAGTTACAGATATGGCTAAGTACTGGGCTAACATACATAGAACAATACTTCAGTATTCTGATAGATACACCGTCATATCCATGAGAGTTCTTGGTCTTAAGTGATTTAATTATTAACTCAATCTCCCTATTGTCAGTATCATGGAGGAGCATTTCAGGTAACAGTCTATTTAGTTCACCTGCTATATTCAGAGAGTGATTATTAAATACTGTACATATATGCGACTTATCAGTAACACGGACATTCCCACTACGCACTGATTCTATATCCTCGACCTGTCTCTGCAGACCAGCCACTTCCTTTACGACTGACCGTATGGTTTTAATTTTATCCTGAGACTTAGCTATTCTATCTGCATACCACATACTTTTTGCCTTCCTAATAACACTTTTAAGCACCTTACAATACTGTTTGTAATGGGCTGCTGCATTTAGATTTTGACTGTGTCTAACGTATTGATATAATTGCCACTTTGTTCTACAAGATATTCTTATCCCTCTAGTCAGCCACCCAGGCTGCCTGTTTGTGCTAGTACCCTGTTTTGAACGTTCTAACGGAAAGCAACTTTCAAAGAGCACGAGAAAAGTCTGGAAAAAAGCATTATACACTCCTGGAAAATGAAATAAGAACACCGTGAATTCATTGTCCCAGGAAGGGGAAACTTTATTGACACATTCCTGGGGTCAGATACATCACATGATCACACTGACAGAACCACAGGCACATAGACACAGGCAACAGAGCATGCACAATGTCGGCACTAGTACAGTGTATATCCACCTTTCGCAGCAATGCAGGCTGCTATTCTCCCATGGAGACGATCGTAGAGATGCTGGATGTAGTCCTGTGGAACGGCTTGCTGTGCCATTTCCACCTGGCGCCTCAGTTGGACCAGCGTTCGTGCTGGACGTGCAGACCGCGTGAGACGACGCTTCATCCAGTCCCAAACATGCTCAATGGGGGACAGATCCGGAGATCTTGCTGGCCAGGGTAGTTGACTTACACCTTCTAGAGCACGTTGGGTGGCACGGGATACATGCGGACGTGCATTGTCCTGTTGGAACAGCAAGTTCCCTTGCCGGTCTAGGAATGGTAGAACGATGGGTTCGATGACGGTTTGGATGTACCGTGCACTATTCAGTGTCCCCTCGACGGTCACCAGTGGTGTACGACCAGCGTAGGAGATCGCTCCCCACACCATGATGCCGGGTGTTGGCCTTGTGTGTCTCGGTCGTATGCAGTCCTGATTGTGGCGCTCACCTGCACGGCGCCAAACACGCATACGACCATCATTGGCACCAAGGCAGAAGCGACTCTCATCGCTGAAGACGACACGTCTCCATTCGTCCCTCCATTCACGCCTGTCGCGACACCACTGGAGGCGGGCTGCACGATGTTGGGGCGTGATCGGAAGACGGCCTAACGGTGTGCGGGACCGTAGCCCAGCTTCATGGAGACGGTTGCGAATGGTCCTCGCCGATACCCCAGGAGCAACAGTGTCCCTAATTTGCTGGGAAGTGGCGGTGCGGTCCCCTACGGCACTGCGTAGGATCCTACGGTCTTGGCGTGCATCCGTGCGTCGCTGCGGTCCGGTCCCAGGTCGACGGGCACGTGCACCTTCCGCCGACCACTGGCGACAACATCGATGTACTGTGGAGACCTCACGCCCCACGTGTTGAGCAATTCGGCGGTACGTCCACCCGGCCTCCCGCATGCCCACTATACGCCCTCGCTCAAAGTCCGTCAACTGCACATACGGTTCACGTCCACGCTGTCACGGCATGCTACCAGTGTTAAAGACTGCGATGGAGCTCCGTATGCCACGGCAAACTGGCTGACACTGACGGCGGCGGTGCGCAAATGCTGCGCAGCTAGCGCCATTCGACGGCCAACACCGCGGTTCCTGGTGTGTCCGCTGTGCCGTGCGTGTGATCATTGCTTGTACAGCCCTCTGGCAGTGTCCGGAGCAAGTATGGTGGGTCTGACACACCGGTGTCAATGTGTTCTTTTTTCCATTTCCAGGAGTGTATTTATCGTCTACTGTATCAGCGCTATAAACATCTTGCCACTCTTGTTCCTTGATAAGGTTTACAAGGGTCTCTACAGCAACTGGATCAGCTTTCCTAAACAGCTGATGACTATATTTAACACGTGTTGTAGCACAAAAATCTTTTAGAGTTAAAATTTGTGCATCATGATATGAAAGGCCATTCACCTTTTTGCTAACAGAATGCCCTTCTAGTAATGAGGAATGAACAAAAATGTTGTCTATGGTTGTTCTGCTGTTCCCTTGCACTCTCGTTGGAAAGAATACGGTTTGCATAAGATTATATGAATTGAGGAGGTCTACCAGCATCCTCTTCCTTGCACAATCACTTATACGGTTAATATTGAAGTCATCGCATATAACTAACTTCTTGTATTTCCTATAAAGTGAACCAAGAACCTCCTCTAGCTTTAGAAAAAATGTTG
The DNA here is from genome assembly GCF_021461395.2 of Schistocerca americana. NCBI lineage: Eukaryota > Metazoa > Arthropoda > Insecta > Orthoptera > Acrididae > Schistocerca > Schistocerca americana. The sequence continues at coordinate 292,816,540 of NC_060120.1, read as the reverse complement.
TGAAATCGGAGTCTGGGGATCTATAAATAACAACAGTTACAAGTTTAGCTCCACTAAATGTAACCACACCTGCACAACATTCAAACACCTTTTCAGTGCAGTACTTTGAAGCATCAATTGACTCAAATGGGATGCCGTTTTTCACATACATGGCTACTCCCCCACACCGCAAAGAGTTCCTCGAAAAGCTGCCAGCCAACCTGTATCCTGGTAAAGGAAGCCTCTGAATTATCTCCGTGTTTAAGAAGTGTTCAGATATACCAATAATTTCTATTACAGATGCCAAGGATGAAGGCACTGTGGGTGACAGCGATAGTCGGGAGATTCTTGCAAATCAGCCACGCGGGACGAGAAGCGCCACCGCAAGATGTAAGAGTGCAAAAATTCCAGTCAGCGCCAGGAATTTACTACGACAACCAGGGCAGCGTGAATCTGTACAGCACTGCATGGAGAGTGGTGAGCTATTTTAATCTCAAGGAACTGCAAGACAAATCTGAGGACACACAAGTGGTTGCCAATAGCGCCGTAACACATTGCATGGGTAAGATGAATATGGCAAAATTAAGCACCGGAGAGTGCGAGAATGTACAGCAAACCGTGAAATGGCATGTGAGTAAAATTTCTAGATCGAAAGAGTTGATTGATCAGTTGACTAGGCATGAACGACCGAGGGTCAAAAGAGGAATATTAAATTTTATAGGGGAGGCAAGTAAGGTATTGTTTGGCGTGTTAGACGAAGATGATGCGGCATTCTTCAAAGCCAAAACACGGGTACTCGAGAAACAGCAGAGAGATCTGTTACGATTGTCCAAAGAACAAGCGACCACTGTGAGAGCGTCACTGTCAGGGGTCAATCAAACATGCGGTAACTAAGAATGCTCAGATAATCGCAGACGGAATAAGAAAACTAAGTATGCATGTAGAGGATTATGAGAATAGCACTAGTAGGAAGGTACAACATGCCATGATTCCCTTCTCTATTACAGAGCAAATAATGCAGATTACTGGTATGTTCAATGAACACGAGAGGGAATACGACTTATTAGTGTCTGCACTAGTGAACGCGCGGGAAGGTCTATTAGAACCACACCTGATTAACCCCATACCGGTGGTCAAGTATTTAGAACTGATAAAAGAAAATTTAAGAGACAAAAAGTTCCCCGTTGAACTCACGAAAGACGAAGGGTATCTGTTACTCCGTGTAATAGATATATTTGTAGTTCTTCCCGGCACTACGTTAAGTTAGGTGTTAAATGTACCTCTAGTGGATAGTAACGTATATACGTTATATAGAATATGGCCATTACCCGCGGAGTATGATCAGGCAAAGAAACTGTTCGCCTATATAGAGCCTCAGAAAAACTACTTGCTTACTGATGATGCGAAACGACAGTACGCGCTAATGTCCCGTGACCAGTTACACTGCAAAATGGTCACGCTAGGAAGTCAGATTTGCAAGCAGAGGTTTGTGCAGCTCGTATGCTGCAGCCTATAAGAGAAGTTCCAAAAAATTGCAATCAAAAGTATATTATATTGAATGAAAGTATCTGGGCGCAGATACAAGACAATGAATGGCTGTATGTTGCACCCAAGGACGAGGGTTTGGCGATATTGTGCAGTGAGTCACCCCCTAATGATCTTATCATAAGAGGTACTGGTAAATCAACATTTACAAGTCATTGTAAGGGATATGGTGCCGCCAGTCATGCTACAAGCTGATCACGTATTTAGTCCTAATGTAAGCGAGAATGACATAGTACTTATGTTAAGTTTAAATATAGACTGTTGTACGATAAATGAGGAGACAGTGACGGAATAGCTGATGCCTCTGCGTTCTATTTCGACTGATTCCCCATATTGCAGTCATGTACGCGATCACTGTTTCGGTGCTAGCCATCCCCAGAAAGTGCCGCCCCTTCTCAAAACTTTTTCTCCAACTCAGACAAGCGATGTCATCAATCACTATGTGATAACCAACAGCTTTCCAGTGGACAGATGCGATGGAAAAGACACCGCCGATGAACTATAATAATAAGCATCACAGTTGATAGTGCAAACAATTTTAGCAATTTTACAGTAATTTCATCACCGACCAATGACGCGACAGCATATTTCCCAGCTTCAATATCATAGCTAAACAACCCCTTCTCTACTTTGCGAGTATCATTGCGAATGTAGATAGAGGACTGTGCAGTAAGTCCATTCATTGTTAATTCTCGAACGCATACAACATCAATGTATACCAGACAGTGCTCTACATATTTCTAACACCTCGAGCATAGTGCTTAATTTTCGATCTATTTCTTTGCTGATGAGAGTCACAGAGTATTCTCGTAGGATACAATTAGAGACTGAAAGACCCCCTCACACTGTCATTGACCAAACCGCCCTGCAACACCATTACCGATTTAATCTGCAACCGAACAGAAGTAGAATGCTACATTCCGCATGTCATGAATGAATGGAGCTTTCCGAGTCCTCGCCCATCCAAGTGCACAAGATTTCTCCAGACGCGCCCATGTCGAGGAGGTTAGCACTCATTATCGATGTACAGTAACAGATTTGAAAGTGTTGCGATGTAATAGCAGACGGTTAAGAAGAACAAGAAACGAGTGATTTTTATGCGTGATGGAGCCCCAGATGGATGGAGTTCGAAGCATTTTTACGTAAATCAACCACGCCATCAATTTTAAAGTATTGTTCTAGAGTGTAGAATCAGTACCTGGAAGGTATGGGTAAAAGAGAACAGAAGCATACGCACTCGTAAGGCTACAACGTTATGCACTTAAAACAGGCTATAAAGTTAGATCCCTTGAGCTTCCGACCTATCAGTCGTACGGAATGCAGCGCTGTTAGTATTGCCATGTAAGAAATATATTTCAAGCGCATGACATACATTCTTCTTCCCGGTTTCTCTACGATAAACTATGTTATCGAACCGTGAAACGAAAACACCACTTTCTTAAAATATTGGCTGTATGTGATATGAGAACAGTGTAGCTTTCCGGAGATGTATAGCGTCCACCGTTCACATCCGATCATGGCTCAGAATTTATACTATGCCCGCATCAGTCCTATATAAAATGATCGTTTGTAACTGAGAATACCTTTTACAAGGAAACAGATAAACGCATAGCAACAGCGTCAGACATGTGAAACTACAAGTAATTCCGCCACTAACCCTGTAAACAGCACATCTGTCAGGCAAATGTATACACGTGGATTGCAGTGTCTCACAAACACCTATCGCCAACTTACAATCATCTTATTTATGAAGTTGAAGTCTCGATTTTACACCAAAGATACGACAGGGAGATGGAGTACATCGCATAAATCATAGTTAGTTTAGAGGAATGTGTCACGTTTCATCACACATGAGATGGAAGTCCTCTGATGACCGACGGGTTTGCAGTTAACGATCGCTGGTAGACAGTGCTCTAAATTACAGACAGAATACGTAGTTGTGTACGAGTCGAACGCAGGCTATGTCACGCGACTGATGAATCCTGACAGAACAGCGGAAAAATTGACCTGCAGCAACTTCTCCCTCTGTAGAATGCATCATCAGTTGAACATTAAATCGTAGCTCGTTACAGCTCCATCTCAATCGATTAGCCCGTCCACGCTCTTTTATCCTTTAACGCAGATGAATGTAAGTTTAGAGGTGGATGGTTCTCTGTCTTCCTAAAAATAGTCAAATACAGTAGTCAGCTCGCGTGTATCACAGTTACCTCAATAGACATACAGAAGAATGCTGCCTCGACGGAAAAAAGTGACTGCTTCCCTGGTTCCCTTCGCTTCCATGTCGACGATTCCTCGGATTCATCTTGTTGTCGCATACTTGTTCCCATGTACAATTGTTCTGCGCCAACCAAAAGATACGCAAGTAGTTCTTCGGTTTCCCCGCATTTCTCTGTATATTCGCTCAATTTACACGTATTCTCCCATCATTTTTCGCAATTCTATCGATTTTATGTCAGTTTTATCAATGAGATCATGACATAACCTCTCGTTCTGTATTTTAAAATTGCTTGTAAATGTAGTATAGCTGCCAACACCTAGCCCAAATGCACTGATCGGGAGGTGTAGTGTAGTACTGTACTCGATTGTATCCAGTCGCCTTCATCCCACGTATTCCACATTTGCAGAGCGTTTGCTCTGTTTTCTGTATTTCTGTGTAATATGCATGTGTCGCGGAAAACTCTTGGGTTTATAGTAAAACTGGTTGGTTTAATACTTGAGCATTGCTGTATTAGTAGCTTGTCACGCCACAGCAACGGTATGTGATGGAACATGGTGAAAATTGCATTTTTGGTTCAGAAATAATTGCACATGTCTTGGAGATACGATTCTTCTCAGAATTCATGTTGGATTGTAGTAATGGTTTGGTTTCTGCCTTTGATTTTGTCTCCATTGCCATTGGGGCGTATCTACGGTGTGTCCCACCATTCGGAGCGAGGAGGCAACAATGATGCCACAGTAGTTGATCTGCGATCGGGAGTGGATCTTGGCGTGATTTGGATCATGCCCCCGATACCGATGGGTATATCTTGCGAGCCCGCTGGCTGTCCACGCCCGAGGCGTGTTGATGTCTAAGTATGCTTTTTTCTCACTGTGATTCGATTAGGGTTATCGCCAGTGGAGAGATGTGTTCTCATTGGTAGTTTTCGGGTGTGGTTACACTTCTGGATAATACCCTATGGTGCTATATTTTTCACTGGTGGTGCTTCTTCGTCTGTGGTTACCGCTTACATATTATCGCCAGTTGGGCGGTGACGTTTGCCTTTTCGTATTTCGATTGTGAATCGCCCGCGCCAGAGGCGCGTCGTCGGCGAAGTTTTGTATTACGTGGAGTGAGAATGTGGAGTGTAAGTCACGGTAGTACATTTTTAGATGAAGAGGAAGGTAATGGTGAATGGGACCAGATGAAAGTTGAGAGTTATAGGTCAGTTTCAAGACGATAGGCAAATTCGTGCCGAAGTCAGATCTATCCTCTCAGTACAGTAAGGAATGTACAGAAAATGGTGAGCGGTATCCCACCCAGATTTTGCGCCAGATGGCCACATCAGTTTCACCATCCAATGAGTTGGCATCAGGAGAAGTTTCAACAGATTAGCGCAGAAAGGGTTAGAGGTAGATAGACTTAGTACTTGGTAGAATATAGTTAGAAGTATTGTGTAGATGAAAGAAAGCAGTAAGACACATTGTTTTTACATTAATCGTATTGTAAAGTTTCAATTGCAAACAGTTCATATTTTTGCTATGATTTTGTAAATGTTCAAAGTAAAAACATGGCACCAAAACCGAAAGGTGGCTGGCAGGGCTGGCGCGACGTAGAGCGATCTGGAACGCAGCTGTTGGCCACGGTGGCCGAGAGGATCTAGGCGCTTCAGTCTGGAACCACGCGACTGCTACGGTCGCAGGTTCGAATCCTGCCTCGGGGATGGATGTGTGTGATGTCCTCAGGTTAATTAGGTTTAAGTAGTTCTAAGTTCTAGGGAACTGATGACCTCAAATGTTAAGTCCCATAGTGCTCAGAGCCATTAGAACCATTTGGAGCGCAACTGCCAGCGTGACATCACAGCAGGGTGACAATCACAGACGAGCGACCAGCTGATGTGACTTCATTGCGTGACCACACCGGCAGCTGTCAGCGACAGGCCACCTGCAACCCCTCCCCCTGCCCCCAAAGGCGGCAGCAGTCAGCTGCCTTGAAGACACTGGGGCAGCTCAAAGGCGACAGAGGTGTACACATAGCCCTGCTTGACCCTTTCATCCGTGCCAACGGAGAGTGAAAGGAATTACAGCTGCTGCAGCTGAAAGTTTTAGCAGGGTTACCTCACCTGAGCCAGTAGTTAACAATACGCTACCACCTGGGGACACTGCTGTTCAATGCAAAAATCTCAAGGGACTGGACCAGAATGTAACGCTCCTGCCAACAAGAAAGGAGGGATTAGAGAGCTCTGGACCAAGCGACTGACGTCTCTGGAACCTCGCCACAACATTACAACTGCTGCTGGAGGCCTGTCTTCAACAAGAACGGCAATTTGTCAGCTGTTACCCCATCTCTGGTCTGTCAAGACTCCAGATGCCTACCTGTTGCTGCCATAGACAGGAGACAGGTCCTGCCACAGACACTGCTGCCACGACTGGTAATGTTAAGAAAACTGGTAACCCTTTCCTTAGCACCAGCTCATCCCCTGCAGACGACAGATGTCAGTGTCAGAAGAACACACACTTAACTTGCTTTGAGTTGCTGAATACTTCGGTAGAAGTTGACATGTTATTTGTTTCTATGGTTGGATCACTGTCAGTACTGAAGCAGGGTAACAAAACCTCTGAGGCTGAGAATGCTCAGTGCTCAACGATTCTGTATTGAGGTTAGGGAAACGAATCAGATCAACATTCGTACTGTTGGTCATGATCTCTGAGTTCCTATGTGTGCTTTATGTCCTTTATACATGGGGAAATTGTGTACAGAATGTTCTTATAACTGCATGTGTAACCTGTAGACAACTTGTACACAAGGGACTGTAGTGGAGGTGATGGAGAACAGGGAGAGAGATGAAGTGAGGGCCATAAACACTGAGTGCAGCGACTTGGCCATGTGAGTGATTCTAGGAAGCAACGCTCAGTGGATCTTACCTGCAGAACGACTTATAGCCGATGCTCTGCCTTTCTTCAAAAAATGGTTCAAATGGCTCTGAGCACTATGGGACTTAACTTCTGAGGTCATCAGTCCCCTAGAACTTAGAACTAATTAAACCTAACTAACCTAAGGACATCATACACATCAATGCCCGAGACACGATTCGAACCTGCGACCGTAGCGGTCTCGCGGTTCCAGACTGTAGCGCCTAGAACCGCTCGGCCACTTCGGCCGGCTTCCTTTCTTCCACATAGGGTCGGACAGAAGGGAACCTGTTCACAAAACATTTCATCTGGACCTGGCGGTAGTCCATCATGGAGGTGGCCAGATGGTGGAAAGCGGGTGGAGGAATCCATTTAAGAGAGAATGCTGTAAGCTGAGCTTTTGTGCAAATGGTGGGAAGGTCATAAAACTCTGTACATTCTCATGTTAGAAACTGGGACAATACAGACAGAGTGGCTGGCGTACATGTTTAGAGGAGGCAGAACTGTAACTCCCAGATGCCAGGTAGTCGCCAGGTTTTTTTTTTTTTTAGCGAGAGGCAAAAACATATATTTCATATGCACAACCGTCTGGGAAGCTTAACAGCTATGTTTCGGAAATTGAAAATTGCCGGCCCAGGTAGTTAGATCTCTCCATAAGTGATGGACTTTGATCCCTTCTAGGTAGATGCTTTTTGCAAAAATATGGCCTTGCTTACCATAAGAATGACGCTTCCCTAGTCTAAAATCTCCTTTTTTCAAACAAGAGAGATTTGAGGCCACTGATTGGTTCCTCTCAGGATATGCAAAGTAGAGGCTTCCATCCCCAGTGTGCAACCCCAGTGCTGTGTCTGGATTGGCTACCAGGCCAAGAGAACAATCAAGAGCGGAAATTCAATGAATAGAGGGTAGTTCGATTGGTTTCTGCAATGCGGAGACTGTTTCGCTTTTGAAAATTCGGCTCCCATACTGAGGCTTGGTGGAAAGTGGTTGTAATTGTAGGTTTTCTTCGTCATCTGGTCCTCGCATGGTGGAGAACTTCAGGTCTTTCCCTATTAGTTGAGACTTGTGGTCTTTATATTGCGGTGGGGTAAGGACCAATGGCAGTTTCCAACTGTAAGGGCAGTGGAACTGCAACTGCGCATCGTCTCGGAGTTCCTATGGATCAAATTCATTTGGCCAGACCAGCAGACAGGTACACATGACACTGAACTCTGCCAGTATTTCATTGCTCTAATAGGGAAGTTTCCTGCGTTCTGACAATCAGAATGCCAGACCCTGTAATTTGCAAACTTTCGTGGACGAGTCAGAACATTACAGTTGCCACAGTGCACCTACAGCGTTGTTATAGGTGGAGACTTTAATCTGTCGTCCATTGACTGTCGTCCACAGACCTGATCTTTTCGAGGAAGTTAATCTAGAATAAGGTGTTAGCGGCCATAATGTCATTGTGGCTCCTATGTCAGTGGAAGCTGCAAAAAAACCCAAAGAAACAGCGTAGTGTTGTCTTGTTTGGGAAAGCAAATAAAAGTGTCATTAATGAATACCTTCATAGTCAGCTCGAAGCATTCGCCGACGAACACAAAGATATCGAGCATCTTTGGTCGGAATTTAAAGGTATTGTCCACCACGTGCTAGAGAAATATGTGCCTAACAAAAATATAGGGGAGGGAAAGGATCCACTTTGGTTCAACAAACATATTAGGAAGTTGCTGAGAAAGCAGAGAATTTTGCACAGTCGCTTTAAGCGTAGTCGCTGCCCCGCTGACAATCAGAAATTATGCGAAATGAGAGCAGCTGTCGAAACGTCAATGAGAGATTCTTTTAACGAATTTGAAAGCAATATTTTATCTACAGATTCTAAAAATAATGCCAAAAACTTTTGGTCGTAGGAAAAATCTGTGAACGCTACAAATAAATCAATACCTTCTCTTGCTGACAGTACAGGTAATGTAACGGATGACGATAAACAGAAGGCTGAAAATCTAAGCCTAGCTTTCTAAGACTCGTTTATGGTAGAGTGCTACAGCACCATTCCCCCTTTCAATTGTCGAACAAATGCAAAGATGGCTGACATAGTGTTTAGTCTACCTGGGATTGTAAAACAGTTAAGGTCCTTAGATGCCAGGAAGGAATCTGATCCAGACGGTATCCCCGTAAGATTTTATGTTGACTATGCTATATATATATAGCACCATTCTTATCCGTCATCTATCAGAGATCAATGGAACAGCGAGAAGTTACACGCGACTGGAACAAGGCCCAGGTCGTAGCAGTCTACAAAAAGGATAGAAAATCAGATGCACATAATTACTGGCCAATTTCACTGACATCGATTTGTTGTGGAATCATGGAACATATTTTGTGTTCAGACATAATGACCTTTCTAAACTCTTAGCTCATCTCCAGACACCAGCACGGTTTTAGGAAACAGCGGTCATGCGAGACACAGATGGCCCTCTTTGTGCATGATATACAACAAGCTCTAGATACCGGCTCCCAAGTTTATACCATATTCCTCGACTCAGTTCTGCACTGTCACTTGCTCCAAAAAGAGCGCGCTTACTGTCTATCCGATGACATATGCGGTTCGCTAGAAAGTTTCCTGACAGGCAGAAAGCAGTATGTCGTCCTGAATGTGGAGACTTCAACAGAAACAAGCGTAATAGGTCCTCTGCTTTTTACCATTTACATATGCGATCTGGTTGATGGTATTGTCAGCGGTATTGGACTGTTTGCTTATGATGCTGTAGTCTACACGAAAGTAGTCTCAAATGAATGTTGTGAACGAATCAATGAGGATTTGCAGAAAATAAATGAGTAGTGTAATGACTGACAGTTATCTCTCAATATTAGTAAGTGTAACCTATTGCGTATAACAAAGCGAAAATCCCCTATTTGGAAGCGGTAACATCCGTCAAGTATCTGGGTGTGATTATTCTAAATGTTCTCAAATGGAAATATCAGATTACACAAGTAAAGGGTAATGCGAACTCTAGACTACGGTTTATTGGTAGAATCCTGAAGCGATGCAGTCCTTCAACAAAGGAAATTGCTTACAATACGTTAGTTCGTCCAGTCTTAGAGTATTGTTTGTCTGTATGGAACCCTTACCAGTTGTTTCGGATTCAAGAGATTGAGAAGGTCCAAAGAAGAGCTGCAAGATTCGTGACTGGTACACTTAGCCATCGCGAGAGCGTTACAAATCTCATAGAAAGTTTGAAGTGGGACACACTTGCAGATAGACCACGCGCTAAACGGAAGAGGCTGCTCACTAAATTTCAAAATCCGATCTTCGCCAAGGATATAGAGCTCACATTGTTACCACCAACTTCCAAATCGCCCAATGATCGCCATTCAAAGAAAAGGGAAATTAGAGCTCGTACTGAGGCGTTCAGACAGTCGTTTTCGTCTCGCGCGATCCGCGAATGGAACAGAGGAGGGGAAATATGACTTTGGCGCGAATTGTGCCCTCCGCCACACACCGCTTGGTGGTTAGCGGAGTGTATGTATATGTAGATGAAGATGTTTGCTGCTTGCCGCCTGAGTCAAAATGAAGGGGGTAAGTTATTGCTGCACCGGAGTAGCGGTGTTAAATGTTATTCACAGCTCCCTGCTCTCAGGTGAACGATAGTTTGTAATAAACTTGGTCGTAGTTGATTCCATTTGCACTGGGCCTCAGAGAGGATTCGTGTAAACAAATTAGGATTGGGTTGTAAAAGGAATTATTTCACGGCAGAATTTGTATAGTTTCCACGCTAATGTATGCTTTTTCCAAGCACCATTACATTTCTGATTTGTTTGTCGTTTTTATGTAAGATTTATCACCTACTTGTAGCTGCAAAACGATGTATAAAACTCGTCATTATTTTATAAATTTAAATATCCCACTGTTCTCATTCAAACTTCCTCTACTATTTGCTGTTCTCGTTTCGTCGTGGCGATTCGTGGGTAAACCAGCAGTCCAGAGTTCAATCTTATTAAATTAGTAAATGTGATAATTAATCTGAGTCTAAAAGTGACCATAGGCATAGACAATAAAAGTGCCATGAGTAAATTCATTAATTCATACATAAAATTAAGGGTGGAGCTCATAATCAGAAGGTTATTAAGAAGATAATACTCTACTTTCTATAAAAATAATAACATTTAGCATCATTCACACATATATTTGTGGTTAAAGCAAGTGACAGCTTGCGTCAATACCTCACCTAATTCTCTCACCATTTCCTAAATTCATTCGACTACATTCCGTTACCATTTCTTTTACTTTCTTTTACTTATAAAATGTTTCAAAACATCATCCATTTCGTTCAACTGCTTTTCCAAGTTCTTTGTATCTGATAGGACTTCAGTGCCATCGGCAAATTTCACACATTTTATTTCTTCTCCTTGGGTCTTAACTCTCTTTCCTAACTTTTCCTAGGTTTCCTTCAATGCTTGCTCATTCAGATAGAATAACATTGGTAATAGCCTATAACCCTGTCTCACACCCCACTCAATCACTGCTTCCCTTACATGTCATTTGTCTTTTGTAAGTGCATTATACGAGTAGTTCCTGTACAAATTGTAGATATCTTTCTTTCCCTGTATTTCATCGCTGTTAATTCAGAGTTTCACAGAGCATATTCCACTCATCCTTGTCAAAAGATACTTGTAAAGCTACAGATACCATAAACGCTACTGGCCATTAAAATTGCTACACCACGAAGATAACGTGCAACAGACGCGAAATTTAACCAACAGGAAGAAGATGCTGTGATATGCAAATGATTAGCTTTTGAGAGCATTCAAACAAGGTTGGCGCCGGGGCGACACATGCAACGTGCTGACATGAGTAAAGTTTCCAACCGATTTCTCACACACAAACAGCAGGTGACCGGCGTTGCCTGGTGAAACGTTGTTGTGATGCCTCGTGTAAGGAGGAGGAATGCGTACCATCACGTTTCCGACTTTGATAAAGGTCGGATTGTAGCCTATCGCGATTGCGTTTCATCGTATAGCGACAATGCTGCTCGCGTTGGTCGAGATCCAATGACTGTTAGCACAATATGGAATCATTGGGTTCAGGAGGGTAACACGGAACGCCGTGCTGGATCCCAATGCCCTCGTATCACCAGCAGTCGAGATGACAGGCATCTTATCCGCATGGCTATAACGGATCGTGCAGCCACGTCTCGATCCCTCAGTCAAAAGATGGCGACGTTCGCAAGACAACAACCATCTGCACGAACAGTTCGACGACGTTTGCAGCAGCATGGACTATCAGCTCGGAGACCATGGCTGCGGTTACCCTTGACGCTGCATCACAGACAGGAGCGCCTGCGATAGTGTACTCAACGACGAACCTGCGTGCACGAATGGCAAAACGTCATTTTTTGAGAAGAATCCAGGTTCTGTTTACAGCACAATGATGGTCGCATCCGTGTTTGGCGACATCGCGGTGAACGCACATTGGAATTGTGTATTCCTCATCGCCATATTGGCGGGTCACCCGGCGTGATGGTATGGGGCGCCATTGGTTACACGTCTCGGTCACCTCTTGTCCGTATTACGGCACTTTGAACAGTGGACGCAACATTTCAGATGTGTTACGACCCGGTGGCTCTACCCTTCATTCGATCCCTGCGAAACCCTACATTTCAGCAGGATAATGCACGACCTCATGTTGCAGGCCCTGTACGGGCCTTTCTGGATACAGAAAATGTTCGACTGCTGCCCTGGCCAGCACGTTCTCCAGATCTCCCACCAATTGAAAACGTCTGTTCAATGGTGGCCGAGCAACTGGCTCGTCACAATACGCCACTCTTGATGAACTTTGTCATCGTGTTGAAGCTGCATGGGCAGCTGTACCTGTATACGCCATCCAAGCTCTGTTTGACTCAATGCCCAGACGTATCAAGGCCGTTATTAGGGCAAGAGGTGGTAGTTCTGGGTACTGATTTCTCAGGATCTATACACCCAAATTGCGTGAAAATGTAATGATATGTCAGTTCTAGTATAATATATTTGTCCAATGAATACCAGTAGTATATATTCTTCTAACATGATTCGACAGTTATCCGAAATGAAAACTGATCTTCCCCGTGGTCGTCTTCTTGCTGCTACGGTGTATGTCTGAACTGGTTTAGAAAAACTACGAAAAACTGAACGGATTTTTCAACAGGCATTATAAGCGCGTTTATCAAGTCCTAATCCAGTGTCTTAAGAATTGTACTATTGCGCTCGGTATAACATGTCACTGACTTAATCAGAAACGTTGGAAATCTTTACCACTGGATGCTGGAGTAGAAATACTAAGTTCCCTATGGCGTATAAGTGTTCAGAGACAGTACCAACACCATAATTATCATTAGCAACAGCAAAATTATCTTTGATGTTTCAATAGCTTTTAAATTACCGCTTTATCAATGCAGACGGTGGAATGCTACACGTCCATAAGTTGCTGGGTGCAGAGAGGGAACTACCATGAATGTATCAGTAAAGGAGTCATTCTGGTAAATTTCTAATTTATGACTGCTCTTTTCTACCAGTAAGCTGAAATCTAGGAAATAAATAATAATATTGTCAATAGAAAACCGATGAAGTAAGGCAATTCCCTTTTGTATCTGGTGAGCAACATAGACGAAAAAAGGAAATGGTGCTATTTACCTGTTTCGTGTACAATTTCTAATAGGATAAGCAACATTTTAAATGCAAAGGGTCTCTCTGTGTTTTTTATGTCTCACTGACTTACGTTAAATGTTGCTTTAACTCAGAGGATGGACAATGGCCATCGTGAAATGTGGGGTTTATAAGATCATCTGCCAAAAGTGTCGGTCCTTCTGTACAAGACAGACTGGGAGGTCTATGTGTACTAGGCTCACAGAAGACAACAGAAGCTCGAGATTAAACCGGTCAAATTTATCCTTTGCTGAACATCGCTCAAACCAGACCCACAACTACGTAATATAAATACCAGAAATTGAAAAAAAGCGGTTGTATTTTTCTCGACATTTGTTATTGAATGGGAGGACTCAGTTCAGCTATTAATCCCTTTTAGATAATGTTACAAGTTCTACATAGGCGAAGAACCTTGGCGCCTTCATTCAAGAACAGAAAATAGCACAAATACTACTTCACATACGCTGTGTGATAAAAAGTATACGGACACCGACAGAAACATACGTTTTTCATATTAGGTGCATTGTGGTGCCATCTACTGCCAGGTATTCCATATAAGCGACCTCAGTAGTCATGAGACATCGCGAGAGAGCAGAATGGAGCGCTCACGGACTTCGAACGTGGTCACATGATTGGGTGCCACTTGTGTTATACGTCTGTACGAGAGATTTCTACACTCCTAAACATCCCTAGGTCCACTGTTTCCGAGGTTGTAGTGGAGTGGAAACGTGAAGGAACACGTACAGCACAAGAGCGTATAGGCCGACCTCGTCAGTTGACTGGTAATGTGTAGTAGGCAGACATCTATCCAGACCATCACACAGGAATTCCAAACCACATCACGATCCACTGCAAGTACTATAACAGTCAGGCGGGAGGTGAGAAAACTTAGATTTCATGGTCGAGCGGTTGCTCTTAAGCCACACATCACGCCTGCAAATGCCAAACGACGCCTCGCTTGGTGTAAGGAGCGTAAATATTGAACGATTGAAAAGTGGAAAAACGTTGTGTGGAGTGACGAATCATGGTACATAATGTGGCGATCAGACGGTAGTGTGTGGGTATGGCGAATGCCCGGTGATAGTCATCTGCCAACGTGTGTAGTGCCATCAGTAAAATTCGGAGGCGGTGGTGTTATGGTGTGGTCGTGTTTTTCATGGAGGAGGCTTGCACCAATTGTTTTGCGTCGCACAGCATAGGCCTACACTGATTTTTAAGCACCTTCTTGCATCCCACTGTTGAAGAGCAATTCGGGGATGGCGATTGCATCTTTCAACACCATCGAGAACCTGTTGATAATGTACGGCCTGTGGCGGATTGGTTACACGACAAAAACATCCCTGTAATGGACTGGCCTGCACAGAGTCCTGACCTGAATCCTATAGAACACCTTTGCGATGTTTTTGAGCGCCCACTTCGTGCCAGACCTCACCGACCGACATCGATACCTATCCTCAGTGCAGCACACCGTGAAGTATGGCCTGCCATTCTCTAAGAATCCTTCCAGCACTTAATTGAACGTAGGCCTGCGAGAGTGGAAGCTGTCATCAAGGTTAAGAGTGGGCCAACACCATCTTGAATTCCAGCATTACGGATGGAGGGCGCCACGAACTTTTAAATCATTTTCAGCCAGGTGTCCGGATACTTTTGATCACATAGTATAGCTCTACTCCAGTATATGTTTAGCCGTAATTATTGTAAATGCTATCCTAAAGAACGTCTTAAGTTATACAATAAAAATTTAACTGTGTCAAAATAGTCAACAGAAATACGTTTTAGAGTTGAAATCGAGAACTGATAGATTAAAAAGTAGACATGTATTTATCCTTGCTTGGTTGCTATCTTTGGAATCAATTGTGTACTAGAAAATGGGCCTACAAACAGATATCTAGGTCATACAGAAAAAATAAAGTTTTGTGAAACATGGTAAAGAAGTTTTTGGTTAATGCAATGTACAATGTTTGACCATAATCTCAGAATAGAAGTAATTAAGAAAATCTTTGTGAAGACTCCTTGTTAAAATGGATGATTCTAACAATATCTTGAAGTACTTGTTTTCATATGCATCGTAACGATTAGTAGCTTTTTGGTATAAAGAATAGGTCTTTTCTGCAAAAATTTTATCAAATGCCATCAAAAACTGAATATTCAGAAGGACTATACGACGAATCTATCCACCATATTATCATTGGTCTAGTGATTAGCATATTTAGATAAACACCTGCAAACAGTGTATATAACAACCGAATAAACCAGAAGCTAGAACTGGTAGCTGAAGCGTGAACAGAGTCTCATAACACATTTTTCTTGCTCTTAGGGTATGAATTTATCTCTAGAAAAGGAAGAATTATCAGTGGACCATGTCCTGAGAATTCAGTAGTGAAGAGAAACTAACGTGCAGGTCGTCTCGCATGTCTAATGTGTATTGCGAATTTTTATTGTTAGTTAAAAAGTCTTCCCTACTCAAATTTCCACTCTCAGTAATCTCATACCAGCTTTGTGATGCTTGTGCGTTGCGTTACTTGTAGATGTGTGTTTTCAGTTGTTGCTTCCTAACGTGATCTTTTGGTAGAGATTTGACTTGTCCTCCAGGAGCTCATACCAGTGGGTATGTGGTTTGACGACAACGGAGATCCAACTTTGGTGAGATGTTTCGTAATTTCCAGTCTTTCTGGCCTCACATTCGATTCAATGCACTTTCTTTCTCTCTTTTCTTTTATCTCGTGTAATTAGGCATTTAGGTATAAGTGACAAATTGTTTGACAATGACCCCACGGACATGTGGTAACTAAAGAAATAAGTAATTACAGGATGTGGCGGTTTTGTTCACAACTAAACTCTTTAAAAATAAGAAACGCTGTAGGTATGTTTTTTGACCTCACTGGTACACAAAATGTTTTAGCTAGGCCAGACAAATGTGTTAAAACGTTTATCATGCGAAACTGCTGAGTCGCTTGAGCATTGTAGTGGAGAAACGAGGTGTCCCGTGAATTCGATGCTATTTCTCCTGGGACAACTGATGAGAATACGCTTGCGCTCTAGAGGCACATGTGCATTACAGACGTGAGAATCTGAAGGGTTTTCGATATGCCGTGTATGGTTTCTATCCCACACCTCGCTTCGAAACCCAAACATATGTACGCCAGGAAACGGCCCTAATTGTGTTGAACCTTGTTCAAAGCGTATTTCCATTTCTAGGCCAGAATAAACTCGACAGACGCGTCTAGGCACTGAAAGAAAACATTCATACCTCAGTACTAAAAATCTGCCTAGTCTGGTGGAGTCTTCCAGATTACTGACGCTGTGAGACCTGACAGATCGTGGGGTCAAGAAATCGAAGTTGCTACATGGCGAGCCAAGGAACCGTCAGCGACGTATAATGAAAAGCCAGGTTGAGCCGATTGCTCCCTGATTTATGTCACAATACTGAGTTCTCAAAGCAATATTCTTGCAGCTCTGAAAGAAAAAAGCGTATGTTTAGTTGGGATACGGCATTTGCCAAGGGGCATGCCTACAATACCGTACTTCTAGTTATCATGATAGCTGCGCTTCTAGAGTATTAGCGATAAAATATATGTAGATGAAATTTTTATGCTGTTGTGATGTTTTGAGAGCTCTGTGAAAATGATGTGATGGTCCTACTGATGAATGTACGTATGAAATTTCTATGATGATTAAGTACAATAAAAAACTGCACTGGTACCTTCAGCAGGCCAGTGAAGTCAATGCCTCTATTATAATAAGTAACCACTAAACTTCTTCCTCCTCTTACAAATTATTTATTCTGAACTCGGCTTTCAAGAAGTATTTTGTACATGTAGTCTGTGAAATTGTTGGTATAATGAATGTTGTCTTCATTTAACTGCCTGATTATTCAATTGGCCATGAAAATGGATATATAAATGTATTCTGTTTTCAGAATTCTGGAAATATCCCCCAGGCTGTGGCTAAGACATGTCTCCGCAATATCCTTCCTTCCAGGAGTGCTAGTTCTGCATCATCGCAGGAGAGCTTCTGCGAAATTTGGAAGGTAGGAGACGACGTACTGGCGGAATTAAAGCTGTGAAGAGAACGCGTGAGTCGTGGTGGGGTAGCTCAGATGGTAGAGCACTTGCCCGCGCAAGGCAAAGGTCCCGTGTTCAAGTCTCGGTACGGCACGCAGTTTTAATCTGCCAGGAAGTTTCATTTTTTGTTTTATTTTATATAATAAAACAGTCTGATTTAAGTTTTTTTTCTGAAGTGTGACCATCTTCTAATTCTGAGTGTCTGTTGCCGCTTTCATGCATACAACTTTCACGTTATTTTAGATCTGTGGGTTTCTTGTCCTTGTATTTTCTACTGTCGTTGTTCTTATGAGATCATTGTGAAATTTATTTCATGTAATTAAATGCTAGAAGCCCAACCTTTTCGTGCCAATTGCTGTAAAGTTGATAACCTACTTTATGAAATTTTTGTGGTGTCAGAATTCTTAGTTTATTTATTTTCTGGTTATGAGGAGCACTCTTCAGAGTTTTTACATTTTGCTGTGTTGTTATTGTATTATGAACTGACGGGGAAAAATGCAGCACCAAAAAGTAATTAATGTGGAGTAATCAAATTTCGAGAATAAATACGTCTAGATAATGTATTTAAGTGAGTAACATTGCAAGATCACAAGTCAATGCAAGCATGAGATGAGCCATTGAAAATGTGCAATGCTGGTACATTAATAACCGAAGTAACCGTCAGAATGTTGGAAGCAAGCATCAAAACGTGCTTGCTTTGTGTTGTACAGGTGCCAGATGTCAGTTTGTGGGATGGAGTTCCATGCCTGCTGCACTTGGTTGGTCAGGACAGGGAAGGTTAATGCTGTTAGTGGATGACGCTGGAGTTATCATCCGATGATGTCCCATATGTCCTCGATGGGAGACACATCTGCTGATCGAGCAGGCCAAGACAACATGTCGACGCTCTGTACAGCATGTTGGGTTACAACACCACTTTGGTGGCGAGCGTTATCCTGTTGGAAAAGATGCCCTAGAATGCTGCTCAGGAATGGCAGCACAACAGGCTGAACCACAAGAGTGACGTACAAATTTTCACTCAAGGTGCGTGGGATAGCCACGAGAGTGCTCCTGTTGACATACAAATTCGCACCGCAGACCATAGCTCCACGTGTAGGTCCATTATGTCTGGCACGCAGACAGGTTGGTTGTGAGCCCTCAACCGCCCTCCTTCTGAACAGCACTCGGCTATCACTGGCACCGAGGTAGAACTAGCTTCCGTCGGAAAACACAACAGACCTCCAACCTGCCTTCCAATGAGCTCTGCTTGACACCACAGAAGTCGCAAATGGGGTGAGTGGGATGCACGCTACTCGCCGTGTGACAAAGAGCTGTCCTCCAAGTAACCGATTTTTAATAGTTCGTTTTGTCACTGTGGTGCCAACTGCAGCTCAGATTGCTGCTGCAGACACAGTACGATCCGCCAGAGCCGTACGCCGAACAAGACGGCTTACCTCTCAGCAGTGCCAAGAAGCCGTCCGAAGCCTGGCTTCTTGTCACCGAACTTTCTCGTGACCACGGCTGCCAGCAACGATGTACAGCTACTACATTCCTGCTAAGTCATTCTGCAACATCGCAGAAGGAACATTCGGCCTCTCGTAGCCCTAATACACAAGCTCTTCAAACAAAGTGAGTTGTTGATAATGGCGTCTTTGTCGCCTTAAAGGCGTTCTTGACTAACATCAACTCACCACGTCCAACCTCAACTAATTCTCACTACCGCTGCAGCGTATATTTAAAGAAAACCTGTTTTGCTTGCCAACGTTGGGGCTACTAGCGCCACTCTTATGTGACTGGCGCGGAAATCGAATAGACATCATCTTTCAGATGTAGAAACACGTCTATCAACTTTCACTTATGCCACACAACTCCTTATTGATGGTGTATTTTTTCCGGCAGTGTATTTTTATATTATACACTACTGGCCATTAAAATTGCTACACCAAGAAGAAATGCAGATGATAAACGGGTATTCATTGGACAAATAAATTATACTAGAACTGACATATCATTACATTTTCACGTAATTTCGGTGCATAGATCCTGAGAAATCAATACCCAGAACAACTACCTCTGGCCGTAATAACGGCCTTGATACCCCTGGGCATTGAGTCAAACAGCTTGAATGGCGTGTACAGGTACAGCTGCCCATGCAGCTTCAACACGATAACACAATTCATCAAGAGTAGTGACTGGCGTATTGTGACGAGCCAGTTGCTCGGCCACCATTGATCAGACGTTCCCAATTGGTGAGAGATCTGGAGAATGTGCTGGCCAGGGCAGCAGTCGAACATTTTATGTATCCAGAAAGACCCGTACAGGACCTGCAACATGCGGTCGTGCATTATCCTGCTGAAATGTAGGGTTTCCCATGGACCGAATGAAGGGTAGAGCCACGGGTCGTAGCACATCTGAAATGTGATGTCTACTGTTCAAAGTGCCGTCAAAGCGAACAAGAGGTGACCGAGACGTGTAACCATTGGCACTCCATACCATCACGCAGAGTGATACGCCAGTATGGCGATGACGAATACACGCTTCCAATGTGCGTTCACCGCGATGTCGCCAAACACGGATACGACCATCATGATGCTGTAAACAGAACCTGCATTTATTCGAAAAAATGACGTTTTAGCATTCGTGCACCCAGGTTCGTCGTTGAGTACACCATCGCAGGCGCTCCTGTCTGTGATGCAGCGTCAAGGGTAACCGCAGCCGTGGTCTCCGAGCTGATAGTCCATGCTGCTGCAAACGTCGTCTGACTGTTCATGCAGATGGTTGTTGTCTTGCAAACGTCCCCATCTGTCGACTCAGGGATCGAGACGTGGCTGCACGATCCGTTATAGCCATGCGGATAAGATGCCTGTCATCTCGACTGCTAGTGATACGAGGCCGTTGGGATCCAGCACGGCGTTCCATATTACCCTCCTGAACCCACCGATTCCATTTTCTGCTAACAGTCATTGGATCTCGACCAACGCGAGCTGCAACGATAAACCGCAATCGCGATAGGCCACAATCCGACCTTTGTCAAAGTCGGAAACGTGATGGTACGCATTTCTCCTCCTTACACGAGGCATCACAACTTTTCACCAGGCAACGCCAGTGAACTGCTGTTTGTGTATGAAAAATAGGTTGGAAACTTTCCTCATGTCAGCACGTTGTAGGTGTCGCCACCGGCGCCAACCTTGTGTGAATGCTCTGAAAAGCTAATCATTTGCATATCACATCATCTTCTTCCTGTCGGTTAAATTTCGCGTCTGTAGCATGTCATCTTCGTGGTGTAGCAATTTTAATGGCCAGTATTGTAGTTTCCTTCCTTTGGAAGCGAATGTTGTTTAATAACGATGTTGACTAAAGGGTTTACAAAGCTTTTCCACAATGCTAAATTTCAAAGTTCTTGAGTGGAACTTGAAACCCATGTTTTGCAAAGTCCCTATAGCAGTTCTGCAACGTGTGGAGGACAATACATTCAGTGGTGCCGTTCCTCGAACTACTGAGTAGGAGAAATATGCAGATGTTCTGCCGCTCTGTGTTTTTTTAGTATTTTTAGGGCAGCCCCAATCGGTCTCTACCGTGCCAGTTTTTGTCCCACCCTATTTGTTTCATTAGCCTAATTCACACCACTGACACACTGCTATTTTTCTCTTCTTCTGCCTCAAGCAGGATTTCATCTACAACCTTCCCCATCGCTACATACTGCAGCATTGCGCTTACCTTGTACGAGTTCTGCCAGTACTAGTTTCCACCAGTCTGGCATTAGAAGCGGGCTTCTTTCCCCTCACCCTACAGTCGACAGGGTATAATTCTCCAACTTATAAACTCTGGCAACCTTCACGCGTAACCATCTGTTCCCTGTGGACTTCTAAAAAAACCAATTATGAAGTGAGCATGTAATCAATCTCTTCGAACCCTAGTTTCTAACGTAATAATTTCCTTCTTCCCCATTCTTATGCCGCAGCCAACGCAGCTGCACGAGTCTCTCGAGTTACCGTGCCACATGCAGCACAAAACTCGGACAAGCACGCCCCTGAATAAGGAAACAGTACAGCTCCAATAAGGAGTGTGCCCCTCTCCTTCCACCGTAGTGACGCACTGCCAGCCTTTTATCAGGAAGTATCTGTTTGTTGATGTCAGATTAAATGCCATGTGTGGCTCTGAGCTCCAACCCTTATCGGTTATTATTGACGCCCAACAAGACAGCGATGTGTCATCCCACTGTTCAGCGCTCTCAGTATTCACTGTTTATTGTACTCCTCCAAGGAGCAGCTGGGGGATTTTTGCAGTTGAACAAGGTTACAGGAAACACTTTCGCTCCTCACGAAATTTGTAATTTTGTTTATTGTATGTCCTTCACCCTTGCAGGCCTCTTCCGCAGTACTGAAAGCAATTATGAGTAACTGATACAACCATTTGATTTAACAGTTACTCTATGCTTATGGACATTTCACAAACCAAGCTTGAGAGATTGTGTTTCTAATTTTGTTGCATTGTGGAATACCAACCTTAAAAAACGACTATGTATAGAGTTTATTTTAATCTGTACATTCAAAAACTGTTTCAGTCTGTTTTTTCAAAGCCCACATTGAACCTCTGATCCTTGAAATCATGCTCATTACATTTACTTACACTCACACATAATGATGCAGTTGGGGAACGCTTAACGCAATCAGTATAAACTTTTCAAAGCAGAAAGAGGGAGATGTTGGGAAAAGATATGTTGTCTTTTCATGAGAATGGATGGATATGGAATAGTGTGTCTTAGGTTAATAAGGAGTAGGTGATACCTGTTCTGTTAAAAATAGCATTTTGACTCTACTGTGTGTTATATTGCCTTCTCACAAGCTAGAGGAAGAGAGACACGCTCTAGACACCAAGGACGTTAGTAACAATTAGCCATACTTCGAATCCACAAATTATAGTTTTTGCCTGTTATACCACACATAATCTGATTTTGTCCATCACAAATTGTTTTTTGGAAGCCTGCGACTCTAAGACAATGGTTTTTTATAAATTTATATATTGCAACAAAGTCAACAAAACAATCCAGAACATTACACATCGAAAACAACACGAACAAAATGGCATAATACAAAGAAACACACACTTGAAAATTGGAATCATTTTCCCGAAACGCGTAGTGAAAAAGATAAATAAAAGAAAATCGTGACTGGAGCAGAAAGCTATTTATAATCAAACCCATACCACGAATACTTCATGTTCTTACAGCAGTTATGACGTACGCCTAAAAGTATGTAGAAACTTGTAGCCACGATCATGAGCCTGTCCAAGCCGCCACCACTGTAACGGTATCGACCTTGTTTTATTGGAAATATAAAAGTTTTTCTTTACATTTAAATTCTAACCCAATGCACTCGCCTACCTCTCGTGCCCTACTCGCCGGGTCCAGCCATAATCGTAAGCATAAAACCGGTTCATTCTGAAAAAGGGTGGTTCTGACAGACCAATTACCCTGCTCAACGCCGACCAACCATTCAGATGCGTGCTAAGAGAATGAAGTGCTGGCCGCAGCGACGCGATCAGAACGTCGGCCCAGAGGCGCTCGGTGCATCTGGTCGCGGCAACACGTCTCTCCCCTTTGTCTCTCTTCCCTCACACCTATTTCCAGATTCTGTTCCGTCACAAACTGTCCTACCTCAACCCCTCTGGTAAATGAACATTGCATAGCGACGTACATGGTTTAAGTCCTTCCTAGTTACTCAGACTTACCCGGCCACTGTGGCCAAGCGGTTCTAGGCGTTTCAGTCCGGAAGCGCGCGACTGCCACGGTCGCAGGTTCGAATCCAGCCTCGGGCATGAATGTGTGTGATGTCCTTAGGTTAGTTAGGTTTGAGTAGTTCTATGTCTAGGGGACTGATGACCTCAGATGTTAAGTCCCATAGTGCTCAGAGCCATTAGAAACATTTTTTTTTTACTCAAACTTAGTCGTTATGTAAGCTTACCTTGCACCATGAATGGCATATCATTAGGGATAATTCATTATAGTTCATTCTTTGCAAAAAATATGTCAAGTACTTTATTACGTTCTTCAAATATCAAATTTGACAAACTTTTCAGTATGGCGGTGTACATTTTCACAGATGCATATTATTTCCTCATGTTTACCTGTTTAAATATTTGTGCTTATTATCATTATTGCTGAAATGTTTCTCCAATTGGCTACAGAATATAAACGTAATGCAGCTCATTATTGAGGGGATAGTGACTCTAGATTCTATTTGTGCGCTAAGGGTTTTTTTAGCCCCAGTAACCGAGGCGACAGTATTTTTAATGTGTCCCCAAGGTTCCCTCTAATATTTGTCGTACAAGTATTGCAGAATAACAGTTGTAGCTGCCTCTCCTGCCTGCTGTCCAGCTCCTGTGGGCAGTGCCGCCTTCGCCTTACGGCTGCGCCACCCTCCACAGCTCCGTGGCCATTGCACACTTGTCTCCTAGGGCTTCGTCACCAGCTCCGGACCAGTGAAAGCGAAAAGAAAACGCTTTACATAAAAACTTCATAACATTTCTGTGAACCCAACAGTCCACTTTGGCGAAATTGTCCTGTCACAGCTAGCAATTAAGTCTCCAGCTAGGATTACTTACTGCGAAAGGGGAAAGGATGTGCAGGTCGCCTCACCCGTCTAGGGGAATCAAGAATTTTTATTGTTACTAAAAAATAGCCTCCTCAAAATTTGCTCTCAGTATTCACATACCGACTATTCTGGCCTACGCACCAAGTAAAAACATTTCGTCAGCCGATGGTTGCTTGTTCCCATAAATTACGCTGACTGACAACTTTCCACATGCAGCGTCTGAGTGTCCAATAAGAACGTGGGAGCAAGATCACGTGTTGGTTGTAGGACGCGACGAGGACGTTGCACCGAAACAGGATCTCTCTTTCTCTCTCTCTCTCTCTCTCTGGCTGTGGTTCTCAGTGAATCATGACGCCTTTCTCTCTCTCTCTCTCTCTCTCTCTCTCTCTCTCTCTCCTGGCTGTTCTCCGACTTTGTTCTGCTACGAAACGAGTCCTGCAATGACAAGCGTGACTAGTTGGTGGTCTGTTCTACGAACGCAATTAGCGCACGATTGTACATCAAAATACTAAATACAGTGGAAAAAAGTTTTAAAACTAAATGTTACATTTGAAACACTCCCTTTGGATGCTTACATTCCTGGAAAGTCAAAAGTTACCATTGTGTGCCAAGAATTCAAATGTTCAGAGAAACCACTGTGTGAAAAGCAAAAGAGTGTATCCATCCGACATCGAATTTTCTGAAATTTCAGAATAAAATTCAGTCTTCTGTTGCACAAACAGGACTACAAACAGGACTACAAATCAAACTCTTAGAAGAATTAGAAATATACGAGGGTTGCCCAGAAAGTAATGCACCGCATTTTTCTTCTCAGCCGAAAACAATGCTACGAATATGAAACGATACGTATATATTGTTTGAAGTCTCCTGAGTGAGCGCGCCAAGTTTCCGTCACTTCCGACAGATAGCGTAGCTCCAGGACAGTTTCAACATGGCATCTGTAGGTGATGTACGTTACAAGCCACGTGCCGTCATTCAGTTTCTCAATGAAGAGAAAGAAACTGTGGGAAATAATCACAAACGCTTGTGCAAAGTGTGGTGTCACCGCCAGACACCACACTTCCTAGGTGGTAGCCTTTTAAATCGGCCGCGGTCCGCTAGTATACGACGGACCCGCGTGTCGCCACTGTTAGTAATTGCAGACCGAGCGCCGCCACACGGCAGGTCTAGAGAGACTTACTAGCACTCGCCCCAGTTGTACAGCCGACGTTGATAGCCATGGTTCACTGAGAATTACGCTCTCAATTGCCGAGACGATAGTTAGCATAGCCTTCAGCTAAGTCAATTGCTACGACCTAGCAAGGCGCCATTTATCCTTTGCTATGTATCTAATGAAGCATGTGCATCAACAAGACCAATGTTCACCAATTGTGGATTAAAGTTAAGTATTCAAGCAGCTACGTACTTTTCTTTATAGCATTCATTACGTATCCTGTTTCAGACCTCACGCCAGCCTGCGTGAGTTAAAGCGCGTGCCTTTCGGTTACCCGTCACTGTGGACTGGCTGTCTTGTCAATCCACAACACAAAGTCTATGGGGCATCTGCTGTCGACAGAAGTACAATTAGTCGCTGGGCACGGAGGGTGAGGTCATCACAAGGCGGTTCGGCGGACCTCCACGATTTGCAGCGGTCGGGGAGACTATCCAAGGCTGTCACACCTGACATGTCGCAACGAGCAGATGTCATTCACGATGACAGACACATTACGACTCGGCAGTTGGCGCTGCATCTGTCAATCAGAAAAGGGAATGTGGATGCAACTATCCGCACTCTTGGATTTTCAAAAGTGCGTGCAAGCTGGGTCCCGCGATGTCTAACGGTGAATCACAAATCGCTCAGAACCTACATTTGTCTTGATTTGTTGCCGTGTTTTCAAGCTGAGGGGGAAGCCTCCTTGTCTCGGATTGTGATAGGTGACGAAACCTGGGTTCACCGTTTTGAGCCAGAAACAAAACGACAGTAGACAGATTGGCGCCATTCCCACTCCCAAATGGTTCAAATGGCTCTGAGCACTATGGGACTCAACTGCTAAGGTCATTAGTCCCCTAGAACTTAGACATCACAAACATCCATGCCCGAGGCAGGATTCGAACCTGCGACCGTAGCGGTCTTGCGGTTCCAGACTGCAGCGCCTTTAACCGCACGGCCACTTCGGCCGGCATTCCCACTCCCCACAGAATAAAAAATTCAAAGCAACTGCTTCCGTAGGTAAGGTCATGATCATCGTGATCTGTGACTGTGAAGGTGTGATTCTCATTGATGTGCTGCCAAGAAGTGGTATCATTAATTCAGAAGCAAATTTCAACTCATTAACAAAACTCAAGACGCGCTTCCGGCGACTTCGGCGCCACAGCAACCCAAGAGATATTTTGCTGCAACGCGATAACGCTCGCCTCACACAAGTCTGAGGAGAGCTGAACACATCGCAGGACAGGGTTGGACAGTGTTACCTATCCACCCTGCAGTCCTGACCTAGCCTCCTCGGACTTCCACTTCTTTGAGCCAATAAAGAATGCCATTCGTGGAAGATATTTTGAAGACGATGAGGAGGTGATTCACACAGTGAAGCACTGGCTCCGCCACCAGGACAAGGATTGGCACCCACAGGGCATACACGTCCATGTTTCGCTCTGGAGGAAGGCCATAACGGGATGGAGATTACGTGGAAAAATAGGGAGCGTAGATAAAACACAGTTCTTTCGTGCGTGTAATGCTCATTACGTTCAATAAAGAATAACTGAAGAAATAATGCGGTGCATTACATTCTGCGCAACCCCCGTATAAGCATTCCCGCCTAAATTCTAATGATCCATTGAACTGTCAGCTTGTACAGAAAAATATACACATTTTTCGTTGTATAGTGTGTATTAAGCAACGAATACCGCCGCTGCTTAAATTGTGATTAATAATCAGCATTGACGGTCGCAGACTTTCGGCATAAGTAGTCACCCTCATTCTGCTAACGGCCTTATCAGAGAAGTCATGACACTCTCTTGTCCTAGGGATGTGAAACTGCCCCTAAAGGCGGAAGAATCAGCAATGATCAACGGACGATAATGCAGAAGGCAATGAAAGCCACTTCATTAAAGACACGTGACGTGTATCCACAGGGCATGTGTGTAATTTAAGAAGTGTCATGATGATCTCTCCATTGGTAAAAGATTCCGGAATAGTCCCTCATTCGGATCTCCGGCAGGCGACTGCCTAGAAGGACCTTACTATGAGAAAAAGATTGAACAATCAACGGAAGGACAATGTTCTACTAGTCCGGGCGTGGAATGTCAGAAACTTGAACGTGGCAGGGAAACTAGAAACTCTGAAAAGGGAAATGCAAAGGCTCAATCTAGACATAGTGGGGATCAGTGAAGTGAAGTGGAAAGAAGACAAGGATTTCTGGCCATATGAGTATAGGATAATTTCAACAGCAGCAGAAAATGGTATAACTTGAGTAGGATTCGTTATGAATAGGAAGGTAGGGCAGAAGGTGTGTTACTGTGAACATTTCAGTGACAGGGTTGTTCTTATCAGAATCGACAGCCAACCAACACCGACACGATAGTTCATGTATACAGAGTGGTCCATTGATAGTGACCGGGCCAAATATCTCACGAAATAAGCATCAAACGAAAAAACTACACAGGACAAAACTCGACTAGCTTGAAGGGGGAAACCAGATGGCGCTATGATTGGCCGGCTAGATGGAGCTGACATAGGTCAAACGGATAACAACTGCGTTTTTCAAAATAGGAACCCACGTTTTTTATTACATATTCGTGTAGTACGCAAAGAAATATGAATGTTGTAGTTGGATCACTTTTTTCGCTTTGTGACAGATGGCGCTGTAATAGTCACAAACGTATAAGTACGTGGTATCACGTAACATTCCACCAGTGCGGACGGTATTTGCTTCGTGATACATTACCCTTGTTCAAATGGGCCGTTTACCAATTGCGGAAAAGGTCGATATCGTGTTGATGTATGGCTATTGTTATCAAAATGCTATCATCCAAGTGTCCGGACCGTTCGCAGGATAGTTACGTTATTTAAGGAAACAGGAAGTGTTCAGCCACATGTGAAACGTCAACAACGACCTGCAACAAATAATGACGCCCAAGTAGGTGTTTTAGCTGCTGTCGCGGCTAATCCGCACATCAGTAGCAGACAAATTGCGCGAGAATCGGGAATCTCAAAAACGTCGATGTTGAGAATACTACATCAACATCGATTGCACCCGTACCATATTTCTATGCACCAGGAATTGCATGGCGACGATTTTGAACGTCGTGTACAGTTCTGCCACTGGGCACAAGAGAAATTACGGGACGATGACAGATTTTTTGCACAAGTTCTATTTAGCGACGAAGCGTCATCCACCAACAGCGGTAACGAAAACCGCCATAATATGCACTATTGGGCAACGGAAAATCCACGATGGCTGCGGCAAGTGCAACATCAGCGAACTTGGTGGGTTAATGTATGGTGCAGCATTATGGGAGGAAGGATAATTGGCCCCCATTTTATCTATGGCAATCTAAATGGTGCAATGTATGTTGATTTCCTACGTAATGTTCTATCGATGTTACTACAAGATGTTTCACTGCATGACAGAATGGCGATGTACTTCCAACATGATGGATGTCCGCCACATATTTCGCGTGCGGTTGAAGCGGTATTGAATAGCATATTTCATGACAAGTGGATTGGTCGTCGAAGCACCATACCATGGTCCGCACGTTCACCGGATCTGACGTCTTCGGATTTCTTTCTGTGGGGAAAGTTGAAGGATATTTGCTATCGTGATCCACCGACAACACCTGACAACATGCGTCAGCGCATTGTCAATGCATGTGCGAACATTACGGAAGGCGAACTACTGGCTGTTGAGAGCGATGTGGTATTTACAGAAATGATAAGTTCACAAAGGTACATGTACCACATTGGAACAACCGAAATAAAATGTTCAAACATACCTACGTTCTGCATTTTAATTTAAAAAACCTACCTGTTACCAACTGTTCGTCTAAAATTGTGAGCCATATGTTTGTGACTATTACAGCGCCATCTATCACAAAGCGAAAAAAATGGTCCAACTAAAAACATTCATATTTCTTTACGCACTACACGAATATGTAATAAAAAATGAGGGTTCCTATTTAAACAACGCAGTTGATATCCGTTTGATCTATGGCAGCGCCATCTAGCGGGCCAACCATAGCGCCATCTGGTTTCCCCCTTCAAGCTAGACAAGTTTAGTTCTTTGTAGTTTTTTCGTTTGACGCTTATTTCGTGAGATATTTGGCCCGGTCACGATCAATGGACCACCCTGTATATGCCGACGTCGCAAGCTGAAGATGAAGAGATAGAGAAACTGTATGATGATATTGAAATGGTAATACAATATGCAAAGGGGGATGAAAATCTAAT
Organism: Schistocerca americana; assembly: GCF_021461395.2. NCBI lineage: Eukaryota > Metazoa > Arthropoda > Insecta > Orthoptera > Acrididae > Schistocerca > Schistocerca americana. The sequence goes on along the minus strand of NC_060120.1, from coordinate 292,787,186 downwards.
ACGCATGGAGGACTGAAATGCAATTGTAGGGGAAGTAGTCGTCGAAAAGGGTACAGGAGAGTATGGGTTTGGGACAAGGAATGAAAGAGGAGAAAGACTAATTGAGTTCTGTAACAAGTTTCAGCTAGTAATAGCGGATACCCTGTTCAAGAATCACAAGAGGAGGAGGTATACTTGGAAAAGGCCGGGAGATACGGGAAGATTTCAATTAGATTACATCATGGTCAGACAGAGATTCCGAAATCAGATACTGGATTGTAAGGCGTACCCAGGAGCAGATATAGTCTCGGATCACAATACGGTAGTGATGAAGAGTAGGCTGAAGTTCAAGACATCAATTGATCGATGAAAGGAGGAAGTACCAAAATGTTCCGGGAAACTCAGGATTACAGAAATACAAGCCGCTGAGGAATGAAAGAAATAGGAAGTGGAGGGAAGCTAAGACGAAATGGCTGCAGGAAAAATGTGAAGACATAGAAAAAGAAATGATTGTCGGAAGGACAGACTCAGCTTACAGTAAAGTCAAAACAACCTTAGATAACATTAAAAGAAAGGGTGATAACATTAAGGGTGCAACGGGAATAACACTGCTAAATACAGAGGAGAGAGCTGACACGTGGAAAGAATACATTGAAAGCCTCTATAGGGGGATGATTTGTCTGATGTGATAGAAGAAGAAACAGGAGTCGATTTAGAAGAGATAGGAGATACAGTATTAGAATCAGAATTTAAAAGGGCTTCGGAGGACTCAAGATCAAATAAGGTAAAGGGGATTGATGACATTCCATCAGCATTTCTAAAATCATTGGGGAGAGTGACCACAAAACGACTATTCACATTGGTGTGTAGAATGTATGAGTCTGGCGACATGACCTCTGACTTTCGGAAAAGCATCACCACACCATTTCGAAGACGGCAAAAGCTGACAAGTGCGAGAATTATCGCACAATCAGCTTAACAGCTCATGTATCCAAGTTGCTTACAAGAATAATATACAGAAGAATGCAAAAGAAAACTGAGGATGCGCTAGATGACGATCAGTTAGGCTGTAGGAAAGGTAAAGGCACGAGAGAGGCAATTCTGACGTTGCGGTTAATAATGGAAGCAAGAGTAAAGAGAAATCAAGACACGTTCAAAGGATTTGTCGACCTGGAAAAAGCGTTCGACAATGTAAAATGGTGCAAGATGTTCGAAATTCTGAAAAAGTAGAGGTAAGCTATAGAGAGAGACGGGTCATATACAGTATGTACAACAGCCAAAAGGGAATAATAAGAGTGGACGACCAAGGACGAATGTTCGTATTAAAAAGGGTGTAAGACAAGAATGTAGCCTTTCGCCCCCTAATGTTCAATCTGTACATCGAGGAAGCAATGATGGAAACGAAAGAAAGTTGCAGGAATCGAATTGGAATTCAAGGTGAAAGGATATCAGTGATACGATTCGCTGATGTCATTGCTGTCCTGAGTGAAAGTGAAGAGGAATTCATGATCTCCTGAACGGAATGAACAGTTTAATGAGTACAGAATATGGATCGAGAGTAAATCGAAGAAAGATGAAGGTAATGAGAAGTAGTAGAAATGAGAACACCGAGAAACTTAATATCAGGTTTGATGGTCACGAAGTAGATGAAGTTAAGGAATTCTGCAACCTAGCCAGTAAAATAACCAATGACGGAAGGAGCAAGGTAGACATCAAAAGCAGACTAGCAATGGCAAAAAGGCATTCCAGGCTAAGAGAAGTCTGCTAATATTAAATATCGGCCTTAATTTGAGGAAGAAACTTCTGAGAATGTACATCTGGAGTACAGCATTATATGGTAGTGAAAAATGGACTGTGGGAAAACCGGGACAGAAGAGAATCGAAGCATTTGAGATGTGGTGCTACAGAGGAATGTTGAAAATTAGGCAGACTGATAAGGTAAGGAATGAGGAGGTTCTGCACAGAATCGGAGAGGAAAGGAAAATGTGGAAAACACTGATAAGGAGAAGGGACAGAATGATAGGACATCTGTTAAGATATCAGGGAATGACTTCCATGGTACTAGAGGGTGCTGGAGAGGGCAAAAACTGTAGAGGAAGACAGTGATTGGAATACATCCAGCAAATAATTCAGGACGTAGATTGCAAGAGCTACTCTGGGATGAAGAGATTAGCACAGGAGAGGAATTCGAGGAGAGCCGCATCAAACCTGAAGACTGATGACACAAAAAAAACGAAGAAAATTAGACAATTTTATTCAGATATTGATGTAAGCGACAGCTTATGTGGAACTGTAGGCCACGTTTTTCATTTGCGTAATGTATGACTTCCTTCTTACAACTCAGTTATACTTCTTACATGCTTTTAGTACGTTCCTTGCTGCTTGCACATCTTCACTATGTACAAAAATGCCATTCATTCGCTATAAATTATCAACCTGTGTTTATAACTGTCACATACAGTATGTACATTTTTCGACTTATCTTGGCACTATGCTTCTGTGACGAATGTATTGACGTCTGCAAACCAAATATGAAATAAGTTTTTGTAATACACTTCTTGCGCTTCACATATGGCCAGGTCTTAGTGACTTATTATACTCCATACTTTATGGGCTCCTGAAGACGATAGATAAATCGCAGGCCGCTGTGGCCTAGCGATTCTAGGCGCTTCAGTCCGGGACCGCGCTGCTGCTACGGTCGCAGGTTCGAATCCTGCCTCGGGCTTGGATGTGTTTGATGTCCTTAGGTTAGATAGGTTTAAGTAGTTCTAAGTCTAGGGGACTGATGACCTCAGTTGTTAAGCCCCGTAGTGCTTAGAGCTATATGAACCATATATGATAGATTAACCCGTTGAAACTGGTGAAGCAAAACAACTTTCTTGTTTGTGCAACTGGCGGCTCAATTTTCTTCTGAAACATGTAGACCACAGTTGATGAGAAAACAAGAGCTACGAATAAAATCGTAAATCTTCTAAATTATTCCATGACGGCTTAATCAGGAAATCCAAGGTATTAAGTTGGGTTCAGCATATCTCTGTACGAGAGATCACATCGATAACGAAGCGTCAGTCCTGAACAAGTGAAATGACACCATACAAAGAACAACTTAAGAAAATCACATGATAATCCTCTCCAAAGTGTTTTAAGTCGCCAGTCTGCAGAGAAACGTGTATCAAACGTACTTCTGCTGGTTGAAGTTGAAGTTGAAGTTATATTTAATAATGTGGACGTCATTCGACTTTTAATATGAGATTTAAATGGTGAATTCCATGCTGACTCGGAGCTTTCCTTTTATATTCCGTTCCCTCTAAAGCATTTGAAACTCATACTGGAGCCTGAGTAGTCTGGCGTGCTAGGATAATTAACTGGCGTAAGTCTGGCTGAGGAATCTGAAGATTCCACTTCGAGCTCTAAAATGACACGATTGGTTGCAATGCTAGCATATCTCGCCTTCCAGTGAAATATTTCCGGAAAACTCATGTCTGACGTTTAATCACACATGCTGAATTTCAATAAAAAGCCACTACTGAGAAAAGTATATTATCCCTACACTCATTTAAGTAATCTGTCTGAATTCGTACCCATATATAAAGACATGTTTCGTCGCTGTGTCGAACTGAATAATCTACAGTTTTATATTTTTATTTCTCAACTTGAGTATGTGTTACCAAATGTTCGAGGGTTTACTTACTACATAAAGCAAATTACATAGAATTCGTTTCACAGAGTGCACGCAACAAATTTACTTGTGTGTGTGTGTGTGTGTGTGTGTGTGTGTGTGTGTGTGGTGTGTGCTAGTCCGGCAGTCTGTGCGCGATGGAAATATCTTCGACCCTGCAGCTACAAATAGGCCGCACGTTACCGACAACGCCAGTATAGAAACGGGGATTAACGATCAGTATGTCTCTATAGCAGCTATGGTTACGGAAGTTAACAAACCACTTAAGAAGGCTAGGAGAATGTTTCTGCTAGGAAGAGGAGATAAGCAGCTGCTAGCACCTCACTTAGACAGTGAACTGACATCTTGTAGTTCCACTAAATGGACGTAGAGGAATTATGTGCAAAGCTTGAGCAGATTGTAAATCCAAAATTGTTAAGGCTTTCGTGGCCACTTGTTGGCAAACTGCCTATTGGCTTCTGTTTCGGGTCCTTCGGCCGACGTTCATCTGATGATTTTACTGAGGTTTCACCAGCACGAGTGGCTGGCATTGTCAAAGCTTCACTCTTCATTGCCGATGGTGGACTGCAGCCGAGCTCGCGGCCGCAGACTATATGTACCTGGCGCGCCAACGTCCGAGGGCTTCTCCGCGCTCATTTCCGGTGCGGTTCTCCTCTTGCTACCTGCGACGATCGTTCGCTGCAGTACAGGAAGGCAGGTTCCGTTTACCTTAAGGCTTTCCTCTTTATTGTTGAAGCTGTTCGCGTGTTTTTGTATTTCTACAGATTTTGCGAACAAGCGGGTGTGATAGTGCTTCTCTACAGCCAGAACTTCCGTGTCGGCGAATTTTATTACGTGGTCGGTGTCACTCAGTGCGTGCTCTGCCACGGCCGATTCCTCCACCCACCCCAACCTGGCCTGCAGAATTATGTGCCAAGTAAATAGATTAAGAACGGAAAAGATCCGCCAAAGTTTCATGACTATATTCAGAAATTGCTGAGGAAGCAGAGGCTGTTGCACTTTTGGTTCAGAAGTGAATGCGCAAATGACGACAAGCGAAGGTTAATAGAGATTCGTGCGTCTTTGAAGGGATCTATGCATAAAACGTACAACTACTACCACTGCCATACCTTAACAAAAGACGTGGCAGAGAACTTGAGAAAATTCTGGTCGTATGTAAAATCGCTAAATGGGTCTAAGGTTTCCATCCAGTCACTTGTTGACCAGTCTGGTGTGGCAGTCGAAGACAGGAAAAATAAAACCGAAGTTCTGCATTTCTCGTTCAAAGAATCGTTCGTGCAAGGGACTGATACAAACATACCGTCATTTGACCATCGGACAAACACCTGCAAGGACGATATAGTAATAAGCACCCATGGTGTAGAGAAACAACTGAAGGAATTGAAAATAAAATGTCAGCAGGTCCTGATGGAATTTCAATTCGGTTTTTCATAGAGTACCCTATGATATTGACCCCTTACCTAGCTTGAATTTATCGCGAAACTCTCGGCCCGCGCAAGGCTCCAAGCGACTGGAAAATGTGCGGGTGACTTCTGTGTACGTGAAGGGCAATAGAACCGACTCGCAAAGCTACAGACCAATATCCCTAAGATCGGTTTGCTGCAGAATCCTTGAACACATTCTCAGTTCAAATATAATAACTTTCTTTGAGGCTGAGAAGCATTTGTCCACGAATCAGCACGGTTTTAGAAAGCATCGCTCGTGCGAAACTCAGCTTCTACTTTTTTCATATGATATACTGAAAACTATGGATGAAGCGTAACAGGCAGATTCCATATTTCTATATTTCCGGAAAGCACTTGAAACCGTGTCCCATTGCAGGCTGCTAAAGAAGGTACGAGCATATGCAATAGGTTCACAGATATGAGTGGTTCGAAGACTTTTTAAATTGTAGAACCCAATATGTTGTCCTCGCGACGAGTGTTCATCAGACACATGGGTATCGTCAGGAGTGCCTCAGTGAAGTGTGATAGGACCGCTATTTTCTCCATATACAATAGTGCCCAAAATTAAAGCAACAAACGGAAATTTTGCAAGGTTGCATTTATTTTGCCACAGAACAGTATAAACAGGCGATAGTAAAGTGGAAACAATGTAAAGAATGCAGAACGTAATCAACTGCGACATGCATAACGGTAGACAAAAATGTTCTTCACTTTTTCCAACTTAACTGATTTGCACACACATTCTGACAAGTGGTTAATGAGCTCAGTATGGGGTGTGACCACCTCTGGCACCAATACAGGCCTGACAAAGACGGGGCATGCTGTGAATGATCTCATCAGTCTCATGTTGAGGCAATAACGCCCATTCTTCCTGTAGAGCGGCTCACTAGTCTTCGAGAGTGTTTGGTGGATGCTGATGTGATGTAACCCGTCTCTCTAGTACACCCCAGACATGCACTACGCGATTCAAATCGAGAAAGCGAGCAGGCCGCGCCATGCGTGCAATATCTTCCGTTTCCAAAAAAGACTCAACCACCCGCGTGCTCTATGAGGTCGAGCATTATCGTCAATCAATACGAAGTCTGGGCCCGCAGCGACTCGCAACGACCGCACGTGGGATCCCAAGATCTTCTAACGGTACCTGACAACAATTAAACTTTGCTGATGCATACGCACAATTTCATGAAGAGGTGTTCGAGTGTAAACATAATCCCTACCCCACCATTAGGGATCCTCCTCAATATCAGTCTCTTTACACAATGTTTTGGTCCCGAAATCGTGTTCCACGATCCCTCCAGATACGAATCTGTGGAGAATAACTCTCAAGACCAAATCGGGACTCGTCTGTGAAATAAACATTGGCCCATCTTTCGACCGTCCAGATGGCATGTTGACGGCTCCACTCTAGATGATGATGATGATTAGTGTTTTAGGGCGCACAACAGCGAGGTTATCAGCGCCCGAGCCCACTCTAGACGTTCCCTGCTGTAGAGACACGCCAGAGATAAACAGACAGAAGGCCACTCTGCTGCTGAAGCCTTCTGTACACCGTATGCCTCAATACAACACTTCCAGTGCGGTACTAAGGCGGTACCGTCGTGCCCTTACAGCCAGATAATGGTTCACTCTTTCTGATGCTCTGTTCCGGTCTCCTGGATACAGTTTAGGTCTCTATAAACTGTCGCCTCATCCGAGAAATAACAGAACGATTCACAGTAAGCCATCTGGCCTCATCAGTTTGCAACTGTCCTGCTTCCATTCCTCTTATGGCCCCCCACAGCATAAAGTCTGGTAGGCGTCTTCTTTGTGTCATACTACACCGTCTGTGAGTGTGATCACAGCGACTGTGGATGTGGGACTGCCCTGCAAACACTACCGCGCTTGATAGGTGCCCTGATGTCATTGCTGGCGTGGCTGTCGTTGATCAAAATACCATCTTCCGTCCGGAACACGATCGTAACGACATCTGTTGACAGTTTGTATGATTATCTCGTGAATTAGACACAGGGGGGAAAAACCAGTTTGTTGCTTAATTTTGGACACCAATGTACATAAATGATTTGGCTGACAGGGTGGGGAGCAATCTGCAGTTGTTTGCTGATGACACTGTGCTTTACGGTACGGTGTCGAAGTAGATCGAATGTATTAAGATATAAAACGATTTAGACAAAATTTCTAGTTGGTGCGATGAATGGCAGCAAGCTCCAAATGTGGGAAAATGTAATGCGGATGAGTAGGACAAACAAACTTGTAATGTTCGGATACAGAATTAGTAGTGTCCTGCTTGATGCAGTCACATCGTTTAAATATCTGGGCGTCACGTTGCAAAGCGATATAAAATGGGATGAGCGTGTGAGGATTGTGGTAGGAAAAGCGAATAGTCGTGGGAGATTTCTAGGAAACTGTGGATCATCAGTAAGAGAGTGCCTATAGGACGGTGGTGCGACCTATTCTTGAGTACTGCTCGAATGTTGGGGATCCGTATCATGTCGGATTAAAGGAAGGTACCGAAGCGATTTGTTACTGGTAGGTTCGAGCAACATGTAAGTGTTACAGAGACGCTTCAGGAACTCAAATGAGGATCTCTGGAGGGAATGCAACATTCTTTTCGAGGAACACATCGAGAAAATTAGGAGAACCGCCATTTGAAGCTGACTGCAGAATGATTCGACTGTTTCCAAAATGCACTGCGTTTCAGGACCACGAAGATAAGGTACGAGAAATTAGGCCTCATAGGGAGGCGTATAGACAGTCATTTTCCACTCGTTCTGTTTCAGAGTCGAACAGGAAAGGAAATGACTAGTAGTGGTGCAGGGTACACTCCGCCGCTCACCGTAAGGTGTCTTGCGGAGTATCAATGTAGATGTAGATGTAGAAGTAAGGGGGGAAGGAGGGTGAGGGAAGATTAGAGGTAAAAATACATGTGTCGCATTTGTGTTGATTACAGAGCTACCTGTTGATTGTTTTTGTTTCAGATGAGATAACGACGAGAAATAGAAAGACCGGCTTGGAATATGGGCAGAATTTGGAGAGCGAAGACATAATTTTAGAATGGCGATACTTCAGTCACTGACTTAAGACGAGAAATTTTCTGTTTTATTGTCTGGTACAAGTGTGATTCTTCAGAAATGTTAGTAATTTGTATGGTTTGTTACGAATTCTATTTATTTGTATGTGAAATAAGACGAGAGACATTTACAATGTAGGTATGACCGTCGTGTTCGCCATTGCTCGGCGGTTACGGCGGTTACGTATTAGAATGCTGGAACATCCTGTTTACTACTCTTTCTGGAGAAACATGCTAATGTACGTTCTTGATCGTAAAATGAAGGAACTTGGAAACTCACGAGCGGTGGCGATGTGATGGACTGACAACATTGTGGCTTCTGACTCAGTGCTCTAGATGCAAAGTGTATCGTGAAATACCTACGCTGCAACCACCCTCGGCCTCTTGCGGTAGGCGGGAAGCCGACACGTCGATAGCGGTGGAGTAAAGGTCTGGATGGTTGCTTCCCATGTAGTTGGTCAGCTTTCGATTCCCGGACACTGCAGAAAGTCACCACTTTTAATTGGCCTATCACTGCGTGTGTCACTGGATCCTCAAAATTCCTCACTCTACCGGTGCGAATAACGTGCACTCCCCCCACCCCCCCCCACCCCCCACCCAGTCCCCCGCTCCCCCTTGTTCCATGTAGGCCAGTCCTTGGATTGCACTTCATAACACCGTGTGTCCATGTGACTTTACTTCTCGGATATACTCGATTGACGTTGTGGTAGCTGACGCTTGCAGTTGGGCATATTTGTAGAGGACAGACGTGACAAATGACTGGTAGAGGCAAATGGACAAACACACACACACTGTAATATTGTTGGGTTTCGGATGCTCTGTATATAAAATATTTGACATAAAAGAGAAGAACAGCCATCGAGCTGTAGTTGGTAAAATGTTACGCATCACAGCGCAAATGTTAGGAAAAGAAATATTTTTGTAATGTGCGTCTACACAAAGACGCGAGTCCAGCATTAACTGCTTCAAATAAACACTATGATCCGCCGCGCGCTGATATGCAAATAATTGCCGCAACGCTCGATCCTAATAAGATACGAAACACATGATTCATAAAAATTTTGTCTTTTGTTATGAATTGTTCTAGAGACTTGGTTACCTTTTACTGTTTCGTTGCTGACGTGTTAATAAGTGCAATGTGGCATCGCTACAACTTACATCATTTTAGTGAACCAGCAAATGTAAATTTTCGAACAACGCTATGTAATATTCACGCGCACGCCAGGAGAACTAATTTTAAGAAATAGTGGACCGACAAGAGAGGACATTGTCGTAGCACGGAATGTGGGAAAGAAATACTAAATGTAAGTTTTATATTCCTTGGTTATTTGTTCATGCTTAGTAATATGGAATATTTCACAATATATTGATCTGTTATAATGAAATCTTTTTCTTTCTATTCTTTTCTTTAAATAACCTCAGTGTTCTTCTTTGTATGCAAACTATGTTACAGGCCAGCTCTTTGTAGCGGTATCTTGGTTGTTTTCGGGAGGCTACTAATATATTCAATCTCAGCTCGGATTTGATAACCATTACCATAGCCCACTTTTGTTCTTACATTTCCCTTTCAATATTCAGCTAGGTCCCTTTGGTATTTGTATCGAAGAATCAGATTGCGTGAAGACAGTCCAGGTTCAAACTACCTTTGCGTAATCAAACACCATACCTCCTGAACACAATCGAGAATCGACGTAACACAGTTCACAAAATCTGCTCTCTCTCTGTCCAACCTGCACCAAAAAAACGGTAAAGAAATTACCGTGAGTGCTAAGTCTAGTATAATTCCAATTATTATTTCTTTCTTCTTTTTTCTATTATTATACTAGAACACACACAGTGTCCTTCTTCATTTCACTGTGGTCGCAGGTTTGCGCCTCGGCATATCGTGGCGTACCGAGAGGCAAACCGAAATGAGGATGTGTGCCTACAATGCGACTATCTATCAACATATTCAGTTGCCATTGTTTACACAAGGACCTGGCAATCTGAAATACAGTCTGCGTTTCGTACCAACTCGCCATGTCATACCTTTGGAGTAAATGTGGCTAACTAAGCTTGTCAGCAACTGAGACTGTAATGTAACACGCGCGTTGCTGCTTGTTTGTTCGTATTATGCGCTAAGACCTAAACTTTAATATTTCTCGGATTTTCCCTGTCTTTATACATTTATCTATTATTGACAGCAGAATATTTGTTGCAGCTACAGAAGCAGGCCTAAGTACGTCACAGATGGAGGTGTTACTTTTCATAGATAAGGAAAAGCCTAATCTTTGTTATCGCAATATTAAGAATTGCCGCACGAACGAGAGACTTTGGCGAAGTGAGTGACTGACAGGCCTTAGCGATACAGATAGCCATATCACACAAGCAACCACAACGTAGGAGTATCTCTTGAGAGGCCAGACAAACGTGTGGTTCCTGAATAGGGAAAGGGGCCTTTTCGGTAGCTGTAGGTGTAACAGTCTGGATGATTGTCTGATCAGGCTTTTTAAAGTCAGCCAACATGGCCTCTTGCTGGGCTGGTACTGCAAACTGTTGAGGAAAAGGGAAACTACAGTCGTTATTGTTCCCAAGGGCATTCAGATCTGCTGTAAGGTGAAACGATGATAGCATCCTCTTGGATGAAATATTATCGAGGTAAAATATATGGCGCCATGTAACCAACCGAAGTGTTCTCCACACAGCCCACCTTCCTCAAACATTAGTATTCAATGAACTGCGGATGAAGCCCGACCAACAGGCATTACATGCATTGATCAAAAATGGTAGTGGTATGTAATATACAAACCATATAAGCCATTAATAGCAACTTTTTTATGACATCATCTAACTATGTACCTGTTGTATTCTTAGCATTGAGAATGGCTAGTTTCTAGCTGAAATCTAGACCTGCCAATAAAATTTCAAAAGGATGACTGATAGCTGAAATCTATTATTTACAAGCAAATATAACAGTCGCTGCGTACAGCAGTCTTCTGATTGGAAGGTAACCTGGTAAAACAGTCCTCCATTTTGATCTCTGGGTGGAGACTACTCAGGAAGATGTCATCATCAGGAGAAACAAAACTGGTATTCTACGGATCAGAGCGTGGTATGTTAGATTCCTTAAACGGGCGGACAGGGTAGCAAGTTTTAATAGGGGAATGGATGGGTTGAAGTTAGCTGTAGAAGGAATTAGTGAAGTTTGGTGGCAGAATGGAAAGGACTTCTGCTCAGTTGAGTACAATGTTATAAATACAAATTCAAATAGAGATCATGCAAGTTTCGATAGAATATAGTATGTAAAATAGTACTACTGGTAAGCTAGTGTGAGCAGCATAGAGAAAGCATTATCATAGCAAAGATAGTCGAGACGCCAACACCAACCAGAATAGTACAAGTAGCTCCGCAGATGATGAAGACATCGAAAAAAGTTTATTATGAACTAAAACAAATTATTCTGATAGTTAAGAGAGAGGAAAATTTAATTGTAATGTGGTACTGGAAATGGAAGAGAAGGGAAAATAGTTGGCGAATATGGACTGGAGGAAAGGACTGAAAGAGGAAACTGGGTGGTAGAATTTTCGGCAGAGTAAAAATTAGGTTTTGGAATCATGTAAAAGGTTGTATATGTCGAAGAGACCTGGAGACACTGGAAGGTTTCACATTGACTATATAATGGTAAGACAGAGATTTAGCAACCATATCTCAGAGTGTAACAGATTTCCAGAGATAGATCTGGATTATGACCATAATTTATTGCTTATGAACTGTAGGTCAAAAGTGAAGAATTTGCATAAATTTAGAAAATTAAGGAGGTGGGACCTGGATAAGCTGAAAGAACCAGAGTTTGGTAAGAGTTTCAGAGGAAGATTTAGGCAAAGATTAACTAAAATAGTGCAAAGGAACACAGCAGAAAGACGAATGGGTATCTTTGAGTGCTGAAATGGTGATGGCAGCAGAGGATATAATAGGTGAAAATACAATGTCTAGTAGAAATCCTGGGATGTCACAGGAGGTATTGATTTTAATTGCTGAAAGGAGAAAATATAAAAATTCAGCAAATGAAGCAGGCGAAAGCGTTACAGACTTCTGAATGAGATTGGCAGGAAGTGCAAAATGGCCAAGTAGGGATGGCTGGAGGCACGTATAACTAGTGGAAAGGTAGATACAGCCTGCAGGAATATTGGAAAAAACAGGAGCAGTTGTATAGACATCAAGAGCTCAGATGGAAAAACAGTACAAAGCAAAAAAGGGGAAAATATGAAAGGTGGAAGGAATATAGAGAACGGCTGTACAAGGGAAATGAACTTAAGGGGAGCCGGAGGTGCCTATGCTGCCCATGTTAAAATCACTAAGTTTGAGGAACATTTATGAATAAACTACCAAATAGAAAAATTTGAATTTTTTTTACATATAGAGTGGTTTAGTATTCCAGTTACGACAGAGGGATTTTGGAGTATCTTTTCTAGTTTCCTTCCAATTATTTTTTTTATTAATGACCCAAATTTTTTATAAATAATTGCTTTATAATTAAACTGAAATGAAACTACTGAACATATTGCTAAATGGCTGTGTTACAATGTAAGTTTGACCACTAGGAGTGCTGTATAAAAATTTCATCTCTCTAGCTTGAGTGGATTTTGAGAAAATGTTCCTTATATTCGAAAAATTCTAATTTACAGGAAATGGCTATCAAAGTTTCTCAATACATTCCTGCACTATAGGATGGATTATCAGGGTCTTCTTCTTCATCCTCCAAAAGCTTTCTCTTCTGTCTTCTTTTCTGGCCTGTTGTTCCATCATACTTCATATCCCTTTCTCTTCTTTCTGCTCCTCGTATCCTTTCTCTGTCAATATTTCTTAGTGCTCGTACAGTGTTCACCCCAGCTGTAAATCCTAATGCCTTCAGAACTTCACACTTCACACTGTTCCCTTGGTTGTAGGTTGCTATTGCATCATAAATGCCAAAGTGCAGTGTTTTTATGCTTACAAACACCCTTTTAGGAATCACTTTCCAAATCAAATTGTTTACGCTCTCATTAGGATTCTGCGTCTTTCCATTTAGACATTTGTGTTACAATTCTGGCTGTGCTAAGTCATGAAAAATTGGTTTTATTGCATTTATCACAGCTGCTGGCAAACCATGTTTGTGATCATAGTCCTTTTTTGCATTATATTTGCACCAGGAAACTTTTGGGCACAGGTTGTGTTGAGGGTATTCACTGGAAGAGGCAGTATGAAGGAACAATGCCCACACTGCTTTTCGCATGTCACTAACATTACTAGTATTTTGCCTTATAGCATACCCATAGTATCTCTGTAGAGGTTCAATCACCTCATCAGTAAGCCTGCCTCTCCCTCCTGTTGTCTTTCCATCACTGAGCTTACTTGAACCCAAAGTTTGTTTGAGCCTTCGAAGCCGTGCACCCATACGCTTTTGCACATGCCAAATGCATTCCAACTTTTCAACTACAAATTCATTTCCATATGGTTTCAGTTCCTCTGTAGTCTTGAAACCTTTGGAGTCACCATCCCCAAGGTAGTATTTGTACCTAACGTTGTATCTGGGAACTGAACGTTCAAAAATTTGTTTCACTCCATCCACTTCCATTGCTCCACTTGATCCACTAAAATTTGCCTCGCAGGTTCCACTGTGCTCTCCTTTGATATTATTTTTGCACCTACAATGTTTTGATAATATTGCAACATCTATCACTTTTGCACTATCAACACAAGTAGCAGTTACAACCCCATTCAGGGACTTATGACCCCTCTTTTGCCAGGAACCATCTAATGTCACTACCAAATCCCTAGAACCACCGTTCATTTCTACAGATTCCTCCACTGCTTCCTTCATGGTTTTCAAAGCCACATCTTCTACAGAGGATCCGACCAGTTCACGGTAGTACCCAAATTTGCTTGGAGGCGATGGCAAGTTCATAATACCACAAAACAGTTTACCAGCAGCAGACCCTTTTCCAATGGATCAAAGACCACACACAAGTCGAACATTCACATCAAACTCTCTAGATCGTCCATTTTCACCAAAGAGACTGGCATGTGAATTGTAGAAAGTCACTTGATACTTGCAACATGCACAGATTATCTTCATCTCACAAGCTAAACCAAAGTGCTTTGTTATCTCTAGTCCCACTCCTACACTTGAACACATTTTGCACAGAACACTTTCTTTCAGCACAGAAGATAATAATCCAATATTCAGTACTTCGTTAATATCATCACTGTCACTAACATATTCACGAAATCTGTCACTTCCACCAGTCAGCTTCTTGCCAGAAGATGTCACAGGGCTATGGCGGGCCATGTGTTGCTTAGCAGAAGAACGCACTGTTTCAGTAATTGTAGTATCGCAAGTTGGTATTAGTGTTAATTTTCTTTTCCCTACGTTCTTCCTCTTCTTATATACACAGTTACTAAAACGTGGCATCGTAACAAGAACAACGCTTTACACAAGAAGTATAATACTACCAACAACAGGCGCAACACTGAACTAATTCGAAACGGTAAACAGCAAAGAGACTATGTTCCGCGCTCTTAGCGCTTCATTTGTCACTGAAAACAATGTAGCCAACCCTTGCACACTCGCTGTATGCGTAACATAAGGCGCTGTATGCGTAACAGGCCGAGAAAAACCCAAGCAGTTCGCCAGGAAGTCACGAGAGGGTGTTAGATGCATTCAGCGGCCGCCCATTTCCTCTGCAGGCGTGGGGGAAAATGGTAATAACTCCACTTCTTGGGCGAGTAGAACAATAATTCAATGTTTACATTAAAGAGGAATGTTCCAATTAATTTTCGGTAAGCAAAAAAAAATCGTAATTTTTTGGATTTGACCACCTCCGGCTCCCCTAGGCAGTCTGGAACCGCGAGACTGCTACGGTCGCAGGTTCGAATCCTGCCTCGGGCATGGATGTGTGTGATGTCCTTAGATTAGTTAGGTTTAACTAGTTCTAAGTTCTAGGGGACTAATAACCTCAGAAGTTGAGTCCCATAGTGCTCAGAGCCATTTGAACCTTAATGGCAGTGCTATAAGAAGGGAAGAGGAAGTAGATGAAGGTGAGATGGGACATATGATACTGCGAGACCTAAGCCGAAACAAGGATCCTGGAGTAGACAACAAACCGTCAGAACTACTGACATCGTTGGTAAAGCCAACCGTGACAAAACTATTCCATGTGATATGTAAGATATATGAGACGGGGGAAATACTCCCAAATTTCCAGTAGAATATAATTATTTCAGTTCCAAATAAATCATGTGCTGACAGGCTTGTATAACACCGTACTATCAGTTTAGTAAGTCATGGATGGAAAATACTGACATCAATTAGACAAAAAAAGTTTGAACTGGTAGAATCCTACATCGGAGAAAGTCAGGTTGGGTTCCGGAGAAATTTTGGAACACGCGGGGGAAATGCTGACCCTGCGACTTACGTTAGAAGGTAGGTTAAAGAAGGGCAAACCAACGTTTTCAGCTTTTATAGACTTAGAGAAAGATTTTGACAATGTTTAATGAACATACTCTTTGAAATTATGAAGGTAGCAAAGGTTATATATAGGGAGCGAAAGATTATACGAGGGTTATTCCAAAAGTAAGGTCCGATTGATTGCCAAATTGAAACCACAGTGAACATCAGAAATGTTTTACTTGTAACAATTAGCTACACCTTTCAGCTACTTCTCTACGTAGTCGCCGTTCTGACTTAGACTTTTGTCATAGCGTTGTACCAACTCTTCAATAGCCTCATCATAGAAGGCAGCCGCCAGTGCTTTCCGCCAATTCTCCACGCTGGCCTACACCTCGTTGTCTGTGTCAAAATGTTGTCGTCAAAGACAGCGGTTCATGTGACCAGAGATGAAACTCAGGGGGAGACAATTGCGGACTGTATTGTGGGTAATCTAACATTTCCATTTGAAAACGATGCAGGAGCATCTTCATTGCCCCTGCAGAATGCGGCTGAGAATTGTCGTGAAGACGAAACAGCACGACAGTTATGTAATGTTGGCTGCATAGCTTCAGGCGACATTTCTCACCAGGCCCTCGTACTTGGCGGCAGACACTATTTTCTAGACATCTTTACGCACTCACTGCGAGCTCAGAAATGAGAAGAGCGACGTGATGCTAACTGGGGTTATACTAGAGACACTACCCAACACATCTGTGCAAAGCTTTATCGGATTTTCATAGTCGTTTCCATTTCGCGACCGATCGGACCTTACTTTTGGAATAACCCTCGTACACAACTTATGCAGAAACTACGCGGCAGTTATAAGAGTCGAATGTCATGAAAGGGAACTGGTGGTTGAGAAGTGAAAGAGACAGAATTGTAGCCTATCCCCGAAGTTATTCAAACCGTAATTCAGGAAATAGTAAAGGACGAGATTGTGATGCTATCAAAGACAGCAAAGGATTGGGAAGTGCAACTGAACAGAATGGGCAGTGTCTTGAAAGAGGAATGTAAGATGAATATTATCATAAGTAAAAGAAGGATAAAGGAATGTAGTCGAATTACATCGGGCGATACTAAGTGAATTAGATTAGTGTACGAGACACTTGAAGCAGTAGAAGAGTTTTGCTTTTTGGGTAGCAAAATAACTTATGCTGCCCGAAGTATAGAGGACATAAAATGTAGTCTGGCGATGGCAAGGAAAGCGTTTTTGAAGAAGACAAATTTGTTAACATCAAATATAAATTTAAGTGTTAGGAAGTATCTTTTATGTCATTTGTCTGGAGTGTAGCCTTGTACGGAAATCAAACGTGGGTGTTACGCTGTTCAGAGAAGAAGAGAATAGACACTTTTGAAATGTGTTGCTACAGAAGAATGATGAAGGTTATGTGGATAGATCGCGTAACATCAACGAATAGTCAGTTCAGTACTGAAGGTAGAAAGGGGCGGGAAGGAGTGGGGCGAATTGCAGAGATAAATGAAGAGACAAGTGCAGTAAGAAAGTTCAAATGGATGTGAGTTGCAGTAGTTCTACGGACCTGAAGTGTATTATACAGGATAGAGTAGCTTGGAGAGCTGCTTCATACTGGCCTTTGGACTGAAGACCACGACAACAACAGTATTAAGACGCGTTTGATGTTTTGAAAAATATCGAGGATGGAGCTGTTGGATACGAAATGGACTCGCATCTGAGTAACGAATATACGACGAATCTCGAAGTACCTGTTCGTTGCTTCTTGAATGATTTCATTGTCCTCGTGTTTCCACTGCTGCACCCAGTGCGTGGCCAGCCCCGGCCGAGTCGGTAGCTTCTGCGTTCCTCCGCATCATTACTGTCAGACGAGTCGGAGTGACACCTACGTCTCGTTATCCGCTTGTCTCCCCGCACTCAGTAATTTTCCAATTCGTTCAATTTCTTATTTTCAACGTGTCTAGGCATTAATGACACGGAGTACCGAATACATTATATCACTCACGAAGATTCCATGCTGTTCGTGTCCGGCTCGGCCAGAGTGGTCAGTATTCGTAAGCTTCCAGTTCCTTAATCCCAAACTGGTTTATCACGCATCCTGTGAATTCACACGCCGTGCGCCAGCAGCAGAGTGTTCGGAATAAAGTTCCTGAATTTACTGCCCTCCAGGAACCGTGTGGTGCACAAATTATTCTCGGGACTGAGACCTGGCTGAACCCTGGGATAGGAAGTTCTGAAATATTTAGTGAGGGTTGGAACGTTTATCGGAAAGACAGATTAGACGCCGTAGGAGGTGGTCTCTTCATTGCAGTTGACAAAAATATTGTGTAACTGAGTTCGAAGTAGAGTGTGATTGTGAAGTTATCTGGACATGTTTAACAGGGCTAGGGGAAATAAATTTAATTGTGGGGTGTTATTATCGGCCACCAGGTTCCACCGCGACAGTTCTAGAATCATTCAAAGGGAGTCTACATTCTGTATCGCAGAAGTACCCGGATCATGCTATATTAGTCGGAGGCGACTTCAACCTACCTAGCATAGACTGGGATGCCTATGGATTCATTACAGGTGGTACAGACAAGCCGTCGTGTGAATTACTTTTGAACACATTATCCCAAAACTGTCTTGAGCAGCTAAGACGACAGCCAACACGTAATGGAAATATTTTAGATCTGGTAGCCACGAACAGACCAGACCTCATCGACGGTGTCAGTGTTGAGACAGGGATTAGTGATCATGATGTTGTCATTACGACTATGGTTAGGAAAGTTAAAAAGTCGGTCAAGAAGGCTAGGAGAGTATTCTTACTAGAAAGAGCAGATAAGCAGTTGTTAGCATCCCACTTAGTAAATGAATCAACTTCATTTACTTCCGGTACGATGGACGTGGAAGAATTATGGACAAATTTTAAACGCATTGTAAATCACGCATTGGACAAGTATGTGCTGAGAAAGTGGGTTACGCACGGAAAAGACCCACCGTGGTTTAAGAGCGCAATTTGGAGAATGCTCAGGAAGCAAAGACAGTTGCACTCGCGGTACAAGAACAATCGGGAGAGTGAGGACAGGCAAAAGTTAGTAGAGATTCGTGCTGCTGTAAAAATAGCGATGCGCGAAGCATACAACCACTACCACCGTCATACCTTAGCAAAAGATCTTGCTGAAAACCCAAGGAAATTCTGGTCTTACGTAAAATCGGTAAGCGGGTCGAAGGCTTCCATCCAGTCACTCACTGATCAGTCTGGCCTGGCAACGGAAGACAGCAAAACGAAAGCTGAAATTTTAAATTTAGCATTTGAGAAATCTTTCACGCAGGAGGATCGTACAAACATACCGCTGTTTGAGTCTCGTACAGATTCCCGTACGGAGGACATAGTGATAGACATCCCTGGCGTTGTGGAGCAGCTGAATGGGTTAAAAGTAAATAAATCACCAAGTCTTTATGGGATTCCAATTCGGTTTTACAGAGACTACTCTACTGCATTGGCTCCTTACTTAGCTTGCATTTATCGCGAATCTCTTGCCCAACGTAAAGCCCCGAGCGGCTGGAAAAAAGCGCAGGTGACACCTGTATATAAGAAGGGTAGAAGGACGGATCCTCAAAATTACAGACCAATATCGTTAACATCGGTTTGTTGCAGGATTCTCGAACATATTCTCAGTTCGAATATAATGAATTTCCTTGAGACAGAGAAGTTGCTGTCCATGCATCAGCACGGCTTTAGAAAGCATCGCTCCTGCGAAACGCAACTCGCCCTTTTTTCACATGCGAACCATGGATGAAGGGTATCAGACGGATGCCTTATTCCTTGACTTCCGGAAAGCGTTTGACTCGGTGCCCCACTGCAGACCCCTAACTAGGGTACGAGTATATGGGATTGGTTCCCAAGTATGTGAGTGGCTCGAAGACTTCTTAAGTAATAGAACCCAGTACGTTGTCCTCGATGGTGAGTGTTCATCGGAGGTGAGGGTATCATCTGGAGTGCCCCAGGGAAGTGTGGTAGGTCCGCTGTTGTTTTCTATCTGCATAAATGATCTTTTGGATATGGTGGATAGCGATGTGCGGCTGTTTGCTGATGATGCTGTGGTGTACGGGAAGGTGCCGTCGTTGAGTGACTGTAGGAGGGTACAAGATGACTTGGACAGGATTTGTGATTGGTGTAAAGAATGGCAGCTAACTTTAAATACAGATAAATGTAAATTAATGCAGATGAATAGGAAAAAGAATCCCGTAATGTTTGAATACACGATTAGTAGTGTAGCGCTTGACACAGTCACGTCGATTAATATTTGGGCGTAACATTGCAGAGCGATATGAAGTGGGACAAGCATGTAATGGCAGTTGTGGGGAAGGCGGATAGTCGTCTTCGGTTCTTTGGTAGAATTTCGGGAAGATGTGGTTCATCTGTAAAGAAGACCGCTTATAAAACACTAATACGACCTATTCTTGAGTACTGCTCGAGCGTTTTGGATCCCTATCAGGTCGGATTGAGGAAGGACATAGAAGCAATTCAGAGGCGGGCTGCTAGATTTGTTACTGGTAGGTTTGATCATCACGCGAGTGCTACGGAAATGCTTCAGGAACTCGGGTGGGAGTCTCTAGAGGAAAGGAGGCGTTATTTTCGTGAATCGCTACTGAGGAAATTCAGAGAACCAGTATTTGAGGCTGACTACAGTACAGTTTTACTGCCGCCAACTAACATTTCGCGGAAAGACCACAAAGATAAGATAATAGAGATTAGGGCTCATACAGAGGCATATAGGCAGTCATTTTTCCCTCGTTGTGCTTGGGAGTGGAACAGGGAGAGAAGATGGTAGTTGTGGTACGAGGTACACCCCGCCACGCACCGTATGTTGGATTGCGGAGTATGTATGTAGATCTAGATGAGTGGCTTTTGCCGCAACTGCATGTCTCCGACATCAGTTAGTTCGACCTACATGCTTACTTACAAACAGCTTAGGTCGACTGTAAAATAAACTGTGTTGTTAGCTAGACTGAGAAACTAGTTCCATTTTATAGCAACTCGTTGAACTATTCGTATTAGTAGAGCTATGATATAATTTAGAATATTTGATCAATGTGGAGTGAAATCATCACGCAGCGAAAGAGAAACAAATTTTTTGTTCTTTTTTTTCCAGAGAAGTGCCAGACAATAAATAAGAGGCTAAGAGGCAATCAAATATTTTCTGTTTGAGGATGTTGCTGCAGCGTGTATGCAACCCAGAGCGACTCCTATGCGAGTATAGAAGCACCGACGTGTAGGCAACGGTTAGTGTGACCTTCGAACGGAAAAGTGTGATTTGTGTCGACAGTCATACTCACAAGCGGACACGGACAACCGATTCGGCTCATACTTGGCAAACCACTTGCATACTACATAAAACGAAAGACTTTAAAATAATTTCACTCAAAAGCAGCCGTTTTAGAGAAAGCTAGACCTAAATTTCATGACATGCAACCGACACAAAACTGACGGGATACATAGATAATTAAAAACAGTATTTTTCGTTAGCACATATGGGGTCCATAAACATATATTTTCCTGGAGATCGAGTAAAGAATCTCTTTCCACTTCTGCTTCTGCTGTTAAACGAAAGGGCCGCTGGCTTAGCGATCCAAGCGTCTGACACGGAAACGAAGAGTCTGTGTTCCATTCCCATATATACACATGGTGCTCCAGTAGGTATATGGAAACACGCACTTAATCGAATGCAAACTTGCTGAAAAATTCCAAAATAATCGGTGAAGAACTTTCGGAGATTTAAGATTTTGAACAAACGAACATCTCCATCTATCTGCACGCTAACGAAAAAACAAGACACACATCGAAGGAATTATCCGAATGGGACGTAAATCGGTAGATGTGGTTTACATATATAGACAAACAAGTGGTTACTTGTTCGTTCGTGGTGTGTCGCTCTTTAATTTATTTTATTTTTAAAGACATTACAGCGTAAATGAAAATGTCCGCTTGTTCAGAATCTTATATCTCCGAAAATTCTTGAACGATTGCTTCCAAATTTTGACACACTATTGCATTTGAATACGAGCGTATTTTTGCGTACTTGATTTTAATATATAAAAAAATAAATATGTAAAAAATAAAGGGGAAAAGTTATTACCAAAAACCTCGAAAAGTTATTGACTAGGTTACTTTACATTTTTACACAGTACTCTAATGAACATTTTGTGTGTGTGTGTGTGTGTGTGTGTGTGTGTGTGTGTGTGTGTGCGTGTAATATATAATACCGAAACGTTGCTACCCACCAGGAAATTTGTATTTATGAGCAATCGGCCTATGATTAGAATACCACCACAGAATCGGAACTTGAATTAACAATAAACAACTCGTGGGGAGAGGAGTTGGAAAAAGGAATGAGAGGAAACGGACATAAAGAGCGGAAAGGAGTAGATAGAGGGACGGGGCAGTAGGAAATGGAGAGAGAGGTTGAGAAGAAGATGGACGTGAAAGGGGCAGCAAGTGGTGGACAGAGAGAGGGGAAAGAAGGAGGAGACGGTCAAAGAGAGGGGAAGGAGGAGATGGTGAGAGGCACGGGGGGGGGGGGCGGGGGGTTGGGAGATTAGGACGTATATGCAATTCCCATATATATTATAAACGTGTGCTTTCTCTTTTATTTCTTTTTCATTTAAGCAGACCGAGCCACTGCAGTATGTGGCCGGGAGCAGCTAATACCAGGAATAACAAGAAACTAGCCAGGTAAATTTCTGAGGCGACTTTCATTAGTGAAGAAAAAATTTTTAAGCCTCATTGTATGAAAACAATTCCGTATAAGAGTGCCGCGAAGACGAGCATTCGGCGCACGTTCTCGCAACGAGGTGGAAAAACTAACTCTTCTCACAGTTGGTAACGTTCATAAAATAATGCATTTGTACAAGACGCAATATTCCATGACAGCGTCTGGAGAGCTGTTGCCTAAAGTTTTCCGCTGCTTGTAAGAAACTAATGATTAATTTGCTCCTCGGGGTATAGAAGAGGCAGTCGTTTGTTCACCCTCTTAAAATATGTCTGCTTCACTTTCTCAAAATACTGTAAGTAGATAAATTCAATTTACAAAACGTATCTTCAGAACGTTTTAAGACCAGACGTTGCTGATAACAAGTTTTGTCTGATATTTGATTCCGGAGGTGAGAAAACGAACACCGCCATTTACGATAACGTGTTTATAGATCGGTCAACCGACTTGCACTGTGGAAGTAATACCTCGGAATTGCACACCTGTGTCTCACCCATGTGATTTTTCGTTGTGTCGCCAAGTTAAAAGCTTTAAAAGTTATCTCCACTTCTGTTTTCCCCTAAAGGTAACTCAAATCACACAGAAGTCAATAAATAAAACACGGATTACAAAAGGAATAAAGATATCATGTGGGACAAAAAGGAGACTGTATCTACTATTTAGGAACAGCTCTTATGTTAGCATTGTAATGCAGTACATAGAATACTGCAAAATATTGAAGCAAGTAGTCCAGAAATCAGCAGAAAAAGATAATACAATAGGCAACAAAATAAAAACTGTATGGGATATAGTGAAAACAGAGATAGGTGGGGCCAAAAAGGAAGAGGAACAGATCGCTCTAAAAATACGAGGGTTGGTACATAAATAGTGGCAACTATCTATGCACAACTGATACAAAAGAGTTACATGTTTGCACCTGTTACTGCCCTACAAAGTAGTCCCCAGTGTTATGTAGAACCCGTTGCCAGCGATGTGGAAGGCGTAGTATACCGTTAGCAGAGCCTGTTCTGTTGATGGTGCGAATGGAGCGGTCTAAAGTTATGGTGATTCTCGTGTGCGACTGTGATGGTGTTATCCTAACGCATTACGTTCTCCACGGCAGACCGTCAATGCACAGTATTACTGTTCGTTTTTAGAGCATTACCGTCGACCTGCTTTGCGAAAGAAGCGGCGACACTTTCTGCGCAACCCACCCATCATTTTGCACGACAATGAGCGGGCGCATACAGTGCAAGCTGTGGCTGCACTGTTCGGTCGATGGGACTGGGAAGTACTGTACCATCCACCATACTCCCCGGACCTAAATCCTTGTGACGTTGAATTGAATCCGAAGATGAAGGAAGCACTTCGTCGCATTCGCTTCAGAACTGTTCCAGAGATTCGACAGGCAGTGGACCGCTCCATCAACAGAACAGGCTCTGCTAACGTATACTATGACTTCCACATCGCTGGCAACTGTTTCTACACAACGCAGGTGACTACTTTGACGGACAGTAACAGGTGCAAACATCTAACTCTTTTGTATGGGTTGTGAATAAATAGTTGCCACTATTTAAGTTCTACCCTCGTAAATGAGACTTTGGTAACAAGTGCATGTAGTGTTGAAACCTCTTAAGCAACTACTTCAGTTCTGTTACTGACAGCTTGTGGTTATCAGGTGCGGTGAACAGTGTAATGGTGTATCTGAGACCAGCCTTTAAAAATAACTTAAGTAAAATGAAAATGACACTCACATCTCCGAAAGAAGTAACATCCGTCGTAAAATCCTTAAAATCTAAGTGTTCTAATGGGTATGATAACATATCAACGAAGTTAATCAAAGAGTGCTCATGCAAGTTGAGTTCCATCTTACGTTATCTGTACAATCAACTTCACATCAGCGGAACACTTCCAGAGTGGTTAAAATATGCTGAAGTTACAAGAAGGGGGATAAAGAGACACCATCAAACTATATACCAATTTCACTTTTGCCGGGTTTCTCAAAAGAATCTGAAAAAGTTGTGTTCAAGCGTCTTATTAGGTATCTGACTGCAAATAATGTATTTTCCCAGTCACAAACTGGATTTCTTAAAGGTTCTGATATAGAGAAACCTATTTACACTTACAGTGAAAATGTACTTAATTCAACATGGTATTATAAACTACTTTTTTCGAGCTATACTCTTATGTTAAAGGTTCAAGATGGTAAGACAAGTACACAACTGGCCATTAAAATTGCTACACCACGAAGACAACGTGCTACAGACGCCAAATTTAACCGACAGGAAGAAGATTGTGTGATATGCAAATGATTAGCGTTTCAGAGCATTTACACAACGTTGGCGCCGGTGGCGACACCTACAACGAGCTGACATGAGGAAAGTTTCCAACCGATTTCTCATACACAAACAGCAGTTGACGGGCGTTGCCTGGTGAAACGTTATTGTGATGCCTCGTGTAAGGAGGAGAAATGCGTACCATCACGTTCCGACTTTGATAAAGGTCGCATTGTAGCCTATCGCGATTGCGGTTTATCGTATCGTGACATTGCTGCTCGCGTTGGTTGAGATCCAATGACTGCTAGCATAATATGGAATCGGTGGGTTCATGAGGGTAATACGGAACGCCGTGCTGGATCCCAACGTCCTCGTATCACTAAGAGTCGAGATGACAGGCATCTTATCCGCATGGCTGTACCGTATCGTGCAACCACGTCTCGATCCCTGAGTCAACGGATGGGGACGTTTGCAAGACAACAACCATCTGCACGAACGTTTGCAGCAGCATGGACTATCAGCTCTGAGACCATGGCTGCGGTTACCCTTGACGCTGGATCACAGACAGGAGCGCCTGCGATGGTGTACTCAACGACGAACCTGGGTGCACGAATCTCAAAACGTCATTTTTTCAGATGAATCCAGGTTCTGTTCACAGCATCATGATGGTCGCATCCGTGTTTGGCGACATCGCGGTGAACGCACACTGGAAGCGTGTATTCGTCATCGCCATACTGGCGTATCACCCGGCGTGATGGTACGGGGTGCCATTGGTTACACGTCTCGGTCACCTCTTGTTCGCGTTAACGGCACTTTGAACAGTGGGCATTACATTTCAGATGTGTTACGACCCGTGGCTCTACCCTTCGTTCGATCCCTGCGAAACCCTACATTTCAGCAAGACAATGCACGACCGCATGTTGCAGGTCCTGTACGGGCCTTTCTGGATACAGAAAATGATCGTCTGCTGCCCTGGCCAGCACGTTCTCCAGATCTCTCACCAATTGAAAACGTCTGGTCAATGGTGGTCAAGCAACTGGCTTGTCACAATACGCCAGTCACTACTCTTGATGAACTGTGGTATCATGTTGAAGCCGCATGGGCAGCTGTACCTGTACACGCCATCCAAGCACTATTTGACTCAATGCCCAGGCGTATCAAAGCCGTTATTACGGCCAGAGGTGGTTGTTCTGGGTACTGCTTCCTCAGGATCTATGCAACCAAATTGCGTGAAAATGAAATCACATGTCAGTTCTAGTATAATATATTTGTCCAATGAATAGCCATTTATCATCTGCATTTCTTCTTTGTGTAGCAATTTTAATGGCCAGTAGTGTACATTAGAGGCTACTGTCATTTTCAGTGACCTGTTAAAAGTTATTGGCTGTGGGAACCACAGCATTCTCTTAGGTAAATACACTCCTGGAAATTGAAATAAGAACACCGTGAATTCACTGTCCCAGGAAGGGGAAACTTTATTGACACATTCCTGGGGTCAGATACATCACATGATCACACTGACAGAACCACAGGCACATAGACACAGGCAACAGAGCATGCACAATGTCGGCACTAGTACAGTGTATATCCACCTTTCGCAGCAATGCAGGCTGCTACTCTCCCATGGAGACGATCGTAGAGATGCTGGATGTAGTCCTGTGGAACGGCTTGTCATGCCATATCCACCTAGCGCCTCAGTTGGACCAGCGTTCGTGCTGGACGTGCAGACCGCGTGAGACGTCGCTTCATCCAGTCCCAAACATGCTCAATGGGGGACAGATCCGGAGATCTTGCTGGCCAGGGTAGTTGACTTACACCTTCTAGAGCACGTTGGGTGGCACGGGATACATGCGGACGTGCATTGTCCTGTTGGAACAGCAAGTTCCCTTGCCGGTCTAGGAATGGTAGAACGATGGGTTCGATGACGGTTTGGATGTACCGTGCTCTATTCAGTGTCCCCTCGACGATCACCAGTGGTGTACGGCCAATGTAGGAGATCGCTCCCCACTCCATGATGCCGGGTGTTGGCCCTGTGTGCCTCGGTCGTATGCAGTCCTGATTGTGGCGCTCACCTGCACGGCGCCAAACACGCATACGACCATCATTGGCACCAAGGCAGAAGCGACTCTCATCGCTGAAGACGACACGTCTCCATTCGTCCCTCCATTCACGCCTGTCGCGACACCACTGGAGGCGGGCTGCACGATGTTGGGGCGTGAGCGGAAGACGGCCTAACGGTGTGCGGGACCGTAGCCCAGCTTCATGGAGACGGTTGCGAATGGTCCTCGCCGATACCCCAGGAGCAACAGTGTCCCTAATTTGCTGGGAAGTGGCGGTGCGGTCCCCTACGGCACTGCGTAGGATCCTATGGTCTTGGCGTGCATCCGTGCGTCGCTGCGGTCCGGTCCCAGGTCGACGGGCACGTGCACCTTCCGCCGACCACTGGCGACAACATCGATGTACTGTGGAGACCTCACGCCCCACGTGTTGAGCAATTCGGCGGTACGTCCACCCGGCCTCCCGCATGCCCACTATACGCCCTCGCTCAAAGTCCGTCAACTGCACATACGGTTCACGTCCACGCTATCGCGGCATGCTACCAGTGTTAAAGACTGCGATGGAGCTCCGTATGCCACGGCAAACTGGCTGACACTGACGGCGGCGGTGCACAAATGCTGCGCAGCTAGCGCCATTCGACGGCCAACACCGCGGTTCCTGGTGTGTCCGCTGTGCCGTGCGTATGATCATTGCTTGTACAGCCCTCTCGCAGTGTCCGGAGCAAGTCTGGTGGGTCTGACACACCGGTGTCAATGTGTTCTTTTTTCCATTTCCAGGAGTGTAAGAATATTATGGTGTTACAGGCAGTGCTGCAAAATGGTTTGAGTCTTATCTAACTAACAGGAAACAAAGTGTGTCATTGCGAAATACCTGTGGAGTGAGCAATGAGTCATCATCTAACGGAATTAAATACATGTGGTGTACCTCAAGGTTCCATCTTGGGTCCATTGCTTTTTCTTGTGTACATTAATGACCTCTTGTCCATTACATTGTCAGATTCTAAGTTTGTTTTCTTTAGAAATGATACAAACTTTGCAATAAGTAGCAAGTCAAGTACAGATTTAGAAGTAGCTGCTAATCAAATTTTCACAGACATTAATAAATGGTTTAAAGCTAATTCACCGTCATTAAACTTTGAAAATACCCTCCACATGCAGTTCAGAACCTGTAAGAGATTCCATCCAGCATGTGTATAACATATGAAGACATGCAGATCGAAGAGGTTGGCAGTGTTAAATTTCTGAGATTATAACTCATAATAAATTCAATTGGGAAGGGCATATCACAAAACTGCTTAAGCAACTAAACAAATCTGTATTTGCAGTGAGAATGATGTCAGATGTAGACGATGTAAATATAAAAAAAACTTGCATACTTCGCTTATTTTCATTCTTTTACGTCATATGGGATCATATTCTGGGGTAACTCATCATTTGTGACTAAAATTGAAGAACATCATGTAGGAACATGTTCAAGGAACTTTGTATTCTAGCCGTTGCTTCTCAGTATATTTATTCCTTAACGAAATTTCATGCAAGTAATATATCTCTATTTAGAACCAATAGCTTAATATATAGTATAAATACTAGGAAGAGGAACAATCTACATAAAGGCCTAAAATCACGTACCTTGGTCAAAAAACGGGTCCTGTATTCAGGAACACACTTTTTCAATAAATTGCCAGCAACCACTAAAAACTTGGCTTCAGATAAAGAAAGGTTTAAACAGAGTTTGAAAGACTTTTTGATAGGCAACTCCCTCTGCTCTGTAGATGAATATCTTAACAGAGACTGTAAGGCCAGCTTAAGTACAAATGTCTATTAGATTTCAGTTTTGGCAGCACTTTGTCACAACAATCAAGATTAGGTATTTTGTGTATGATAAACTTATTAATAGTGCATACAACGTTTCATTCTGACAGCATATTAATTCTGTAAATTTTAGTTGTTCAAGTTTACTGTATTGTGTTCATTGTATTCACCTATTTTGACAATCTCCTGACAAATGATCAGGGTGGTAAGAATCAAATGTTTTATCTTTTTTATGTTACACTCTCTGAACATTTTCCGCGAGGGGTCACCTTAGCCTTTAATTTTCTAGAAAGAAAGGCAGTTTTTTTATTTATGCTGCTTTATTTTATTTTTTAATATACTGAAAAGGGAAGACAAGAGACAATTCTGGTCATAGGTGAGAGTCAAAAAAAAAAAAGAACAGTTCGACATCCAAGAGAATCATTTCATTTTTTTGGGTCTATGGAACGAAAACTGAATCTAATCTAATCTGTTGAAGCTTCAAGCTTACATTCCGCTTCTGAAAGCCCAGTGGGAACTGTACATCCGATCAGAAGCTATAGCGATTCACAATACAGTTTGTGACGAGCTTACAGCATCGATTTTTCGATTTTATCGTATGCGTGATAAGCATCAAATTTAATTCCTAAGAAAGATGTGCTTTAAAATATAAACTAAGTTCTATTCCCCTTGGAATCTTCGGAAGGAACGATACAGTTGTGCGAAGACTGCATTCGCTATATACATTAGATGTGTTCGCAGTTGCGAATACGGATAATCACCAGCTGTGTTAACAGAATGTTGTTGTTGTGGTCTTCAGTCCAGAGACTCTACATGCCACTCTATCTTGTGGAAGCTTCTTATCTCCGAGTAACTACTGCACCCTACATCCTTCTGAATCTGTTGCGTTAACGGAATGGCGACACAGAAAATTTGTGCCGGACTGGGTCTCGATCCCGAATTTCCCATTTATCGTGAGCGGTCGCTAGACCACTCCCCCCCCCCCCCCCCCCCCTGTTCTTATGAAACAAAGCGCTTACTCTCCAGGTAGGAAGTAAGGCAGTTTTTTTTTTATTTATACTGCTTTATTTTATTTTTTTAATACATTGAAAAGGAAAGACAAGCGACAATTCTCGTCACGGGCAAGAGTCAAAAGATAACAGTTATCTCTATCACATTCCTAGCAGCACGCATTCATGCATCATTAAATCTTGCATCCAACCGGGTGAAATTAATTATCCCCGCCAATGGGACGGCACCCCTGTTTTGGGTATCTACCGTTTGTCGGAACAATATGTATGTCGCTGTAACCGTGTACCAACGTTCGTAAGGCCTCTCAAACATTGTCCAATCACATAAGGCGCCAATAGCAGGGGGCATAAAATCTTTTCAGTGTGCAATATGTCAACACGCATAACCCGAGTAGATTGTCGTCTTTAAACCGTCGGCCCCACCGGTCGTCTCATTCCTAGGACACCCCAGCTGTCGGGTGGATCGTGAAATACGCTTCCCTGATAGATGGTAAGGTAAGTTCTGTATTTTAAGACAACGTACGAGCTCATATTATTCTTGTAGGTATATCCAGTAAATCACCACAGACAATGCATCTCGCTAAAATATGTATTGCGTCGCATTCCAGCGATCCAGTTGACCGCAAGCGTCTTATGTTTGCGAAATAATGTCGTGTCTGGTAAAAAATATGCTTCTGATGTGGCTTCTGTGTCGCTGGTGCGCCAAACGAAGGCCAGTATGCGACGCGTCAACATCCAAACGTCCCTTGCCGCGCGCCACACTAAGCCATTTTCTTCCGTGTCCAACAAACTACAGGTTACGTAAAGGGGAGAATCAGCTATATGAATGGCGTACAAGCGGCTCCGTGCGATAATTTTACGACGGTTGATGAAGATATATCACATAGATCGAGCTGCCGTTGACAGCAGTGGCGTATGCACTGCGCTCCAGATATGCTGCCAGTCTGTCGTTCGATGTTTGATTTCCATGACGTTGAGGCCTTGGTGTCTCATCAGCTAGCGATAGATCTCCTGACCCGTGGGTGTTCTCATGGAAGATACTTCCGGACGAACGTAATTATAATCGACAATAAATGAAAAAATGGTTCAAATGGCTCTGAGCACTATGAGACTTAACATCGGAGGTCATCAGTCCCATAGAACTTAGAACTACTTAAACCTAACTAACCTAAGGACATCACACACATCCATGCCCGAGGCAGGATTCGAACCTGCGACCGTAGCAGTCGCGCGGTTCCGGACTGAAGCGCCTAGAACCGCTTGGCCACCGCGGCCGGCACAAAAAGTGAGTCTACGTGTGCAACTGAAGGCAAGATGTTGACTACCGCTATCGGAGGTTCGAACGACAGCGTATGAAGTTCATTTATCACAGCTGATGTACTGGTGTGTTTCCGCTGCTGCCAATTCCGTACCATTGCTCGCAGATAAACTGCCAAAGATTTGATGAGCACGTTCGAAAGTTTGAAGACACCGTTCCGGAATGGTAGGGTTAACGTTGATCTTAAATAACATCTCAGTACTGACACAGTACCCAACGGCCTGTAATTGAAGAAGTGTCATGATGATCTCTCCATTGGCAAAAGATTCCGGAATAGTCCCCCATTCCAATCACCGGGAGGGGACTGCCAAGGGGGAGGTTACCATGAGAAAAAGATTGAATAATCAACGAAATGATAACGTTCTACGAGTCGGGGCGTGGAATGTCAGAAGCTTGAACGTGGTAGGAAAACTAGAAAATTTGAAAAGGGAAATGCAAAGGCTCAATCTAGATATAGTAGGGGTCAGTGAAGTGAAGTGGAAGGAAGACAAGGATTTCTCGTCAGATGAGTATGGGGTAATATCAACAGCAGCAGAAAATGGTATAACGGGTGTAGGATTCGTTATGAATAGGAAGGTAGGGCAGAGGGTGTGTTATTGTGAACAGATCAATGACCGGGTTGTTCTAATCAGAATCGACAGCAGACCAACACCGACAAGGATAGTTCAGGTATACATGCCGACGTCGCAAGCTGAAGATTAACAGATAGAGAAAGTGTATGAGGATATTGAAAAGGTAATGCAGTATGTAAAGGGGGACGAAAATCTAATAGTCATGGGCGACTGGAATGCAGTTGTAGGGGAAGGAGTAGAAGAAAAGGTTACAGGAGAATATGGGCTTGGGACAAGGAATGAAAGAGGAGAAAGACTAATTGAGTTCTGTAACAAGTTTCAGCTAGTAATAGCGGATACCCTGTTCAAGAATCACAAGAGGAGGAGGTATACTTGGAAAAGGCCGGGAGATACGGGAAGATTTCAATTAGATTACATCATGGTCAGACAGAGATTCCGAAATCAGATACTGGATTGTAAGACGTACCCAGGAGCAGATATAGACTCAGATCACAATACAGTAGTGATGAAGAGTAGGCTGAAGTTCAAGACATTAGTCAGGAAGAATCAATACGCGAAGAAGTGGGATACGGAGGTACTAAGGTATGACGAGATACGTTTGAAGTTCTCTAACGCTATAGATACAGTAATAAGGAATAGCGTAGTAGGCAGTACAGTTGAAGAGGAATGGACATCTCTAAAAAGGGCCATCACAGTAGTTGGGAAGGAAAACATAGGTACAAAGAAGGTAGCTGCGAAGAAACCATGGGTAACAGAACAAATACTACAGTTGATTGATGAAAGGAGGAAGTACAAACATGTTCCGGGAAAATCAGGAATACAGAAATACAAGTCGCTGAGGAATGAAATAAATAGGAAGTGCAGGGAAGCTAAGAAGAAATGGCTGCAGGAAAAATGTGAAGACATCGAAAAAGATATGATTGTCGGAAGGACAGACTCAGCATACAGAAAAGTCAAAACAACCTTTGGTGACATTAAAAGCAACGGTGGTAACATTAAGAGTGCAACGGGAATTCCACTGTTAAATGCAGAGGAGAGAGCAGATAGGTGGAAAGAATACATTGAAAGCCTCTATGAGGGTGAAGATTTGTCTGATGTGATAGAAGAAGAAACAGGAGTCGATTTAGAAGAGATAAGGGATCCAGTATTAGAATCGGAATGTAAAAGAGCTTTGGAGGACTTAAGGTCAAATAAGGCAGAAGGGATAGATAACATTCCATCAGAATTTCTAAAATCATTGGGGGAAGTGGCAACAAAACGACTATTCACGTTGGTGTGTAGAATATATGAGTCTGGCGACATACCATCTGACTTTCGGAAAAGCATCATCCACACAATTCCGAAGACGGCAAGAGCTGACATGTGCGAGAATTATCGCACAATCAGCTTAACAGCTCATGGATCGAAGCTGCTTACAAGAATAATATACAGAAGAATGGAAAAGAAAATTGAGAATGCGCTAGGTGACGATCAGTTTGGCTTTAGGAAAAGTAAAGGGACGAGAGAGGCAATTCTGACGTTACGGCTAATAATGGAAACAAGGCTAAAGAAAAATCAAGACACTTTCATAGGGTTTGTCGACCTGGAAAAAGCGTTCGACAATATAAAATGGTGCAAGCTGTTCAAGATTCTGAAAAAAGTAGGGGTAAGCTACAGGGAGAGACGGGTCATATACAATATGTACAACAACCAAGAGGGAATAATAAGAGTGGACGGTCAAGAACGAATTGCTCGTATTAAGAAGGGTGTAAGACAAGGCTGTAGCCTTTCGCCCTTACTCTTCAATCTGTACATCAAGGAAGCAATGATGGAAATAAAAGAAAGGTTCTGGAGTGGAATAAAAATACAAGGTGAAAGGATATCAATGATACGATTCGCTGATGACATTGCTATCCTGAGTGAAAGTGAAGAAAAATTAAATGATCTGCTGAACGGAATGAACAGTCTAATGAGTACACAGTATGGTTTGAGAGTAAATCGGAGAAAGACGAAGGTAATGAGAAGTAGTAAAAATGAGAACACCGAGAAACTTAACATCAGGATTGATGGTCACGAAGTCAATGAAGTTAAGGAATTCTGCTACCTAGGCAGTAAAATAACCAATGACGGACGGAGCAAGGAGGACATCAAAAGCAGAATCGCTATGGCAAAAAAGGCATTTCTGACCAAGAGAAGTCTACTAATATCAAATACAGGCCTTAATTTGAGGAAGAAATTTCTGAAGATGTACGTCTGGAGTACAGCCTTGTATGGTAGTGAAACATGGACTGTGGGAAAACCGGAACAAAAGAGAATCGAAGCATTTGAGATGTGGTGCTATAGACGAATGTTGAAAAGTAGGTGGACTGATAAGGTAAGGAATGAGGAAGTTCTACGCAGAATCGGAGAGGAATGGAATATGTGGAAAACACTGATAAGGAGAAAGGACAGGATGATAGAACAGCTACTAAGACATGAGGGAATGACTTCCATGGTACTAGAGGGACAGGAAAGGAATTCGTGGCGGGCCGCATCAAACCAGTCAGTAGACTGATGAAAAAAAAAAAAACCAACGGCAGCCATGAGACGGTCCGCGATATCCGTCGGTATTTGTAGGATCTGCGCTAAATGTGGCAGTAGTGAGGCGAGGCGAACGTTGTTGTGCGCTGCTCGTTGGGCAACGTCGTGGGCTCTTAAGGAATTGTTGCATATGGACAATCGAACATTCTGACACAGCCGCCGATTTCTCGCCGCCACTGACCGCCGCAAAGAACGAATAAATGTGATCCCTAAGCACCGCAGCGTTTCCTCCGTCTCAAACGGTCTCGACACGTCTTCCAGACCTCGTCCATTGTGTGGTATTTTGGACTTAATTGTCTTAACGACACTACCATCCCGTAGTACCGAGATCCACAAAAGCCTAACGCACTTCATATCCGGAGCGGACAAAAAGTATCAGGTCGACCGCATAAGCGCGACAGATGAATGGGGTCTCATGTAGCGCTATTCCAGCGACAGAGCGTCGTTTAACATGTATAAGCGACTCAAGTGCTGTCGCAAAAAGCACCACTGAAACTGGTACCATTGTCGGACAGAACTGTTAATGAGAACTGAGCCAGCCTCCCGTCCGTCTACCAGCACCACTGATGTTTCTTCTCTGATCAGTCCCGTAAGTACGGAGACGAAGACCAGTGTAACCGCCTTGCGGTTCATAACTGAAGATAAAAAATCATGTTTTACCCTGTGGGATACACGATTACAGTCCACTGATGTCAGAATTGCTCGCATTCGACACGTTTCTGCAAGTGCTACGACGTCACGACATTCACTTAAAGACGAGAGGCTGTTCCCTCGCACCCCTAGGAATGTCTGATCAGGGAAGATAGTCCTCGATATCACCACTTTAAGACGAGACGCTAGATGTCGTGCAAAAGATTTCGCAGTCAATATTGAGGAAGGTGAGCGGCCGATATTGATTGGCAATGCGACTTCCCTTACGCTCTGGACTGGGAAGAGTGAGTGCGACATAAAATCCGGCAGCATTCCCAAGTCTGGGAGCATCAGCTCACTGTACATCGACATCCATTTGCCATTATTATTTCCACGAATTCCCGATAAAATTCTAACGTTATCCCACCCGACACTGGTGATTTACGTGCCGGTGCTTTCTTGAGCGCAAGTCGCCGAAGTGGCGTCAGATCGAAAGACTTGCACCAGGCGAACGGTCTACCCGACGGGAGGCCCTCATCACACGACATTATTATTATTATTATTATCTTGAGTGTCCCCATTATTTCATCTTCTGTAACTGACTCTAACAGTGTAGCGTCATCCACTTCTTTCAGTCTTATTCGCAACTGATGCAATACGTCCAACGCCACCCGGTGGTCTGTCGGTCCATCGACAAAGAGGTGACGGAAATGCTCCGAAAATCCAAGCTCAGTGTCCTTTTGCGTAAGCAGATGACGTCCGTCTCAGTCATGCAGCACTGTGACTAATGATCGGCGGTAAGATATGTGTTGTCGCGACACATGATGGATCGAGGTGCGTTCCACAGAGATGTTGTCTAGACACCTTGCGCGGATCGGGATGCCTTCCAGTCGACGTCGCGTGATCGATAAGGCGATTTCCTTGACACGATGAACTTAACATGATGTTCTGGAGACGGATCTTGAAATGACAACTCACGAAGCATCATGCAATAATAATCAAGAGTGTGCCTTATCCATCTCGTCTTATCCGAACCGTGTTGTATAAGAGCTCTTCGTATCATCGTTTTGGTGCATACAGGGTGACAATTATTGAACTATACAAAATAAAATCGTTATAACTTCTGTACAGTTTGCGTTAGGACATTCAAACTTCACGGTTGGCAGCGGGGCATGTCGGAAATTAGTATGCACATGCATGGTTTAGTTTAGCGGCGAAGCCCATTTTAGTTTGGATCGGTTCGTCAATAAATGAGGCGTTTGGGGACTGAGGATTCGCATTTCGCGATCGAGAAGTCTCTTCGCCCACAACGGGTAACTGCACGATGTACAGTGTCCAGTCACGGAATAATGTGTGCGATATTCCTCATTGGCACAGTGATTACCGAACGGTACGTGATGGTTTTGGAACAAGATTTCATCCCCATTATCCAAAGTGACCCTGATTTTGACAAAAGGTGGTTCATACAAGACGGAGATGGACCCCCTCGAAGCAGTAGAGTGTTTTATGTCATGGAGGAGCACTTTCGGGACTCCATTCTGGCTCTGGGGTAGCCAGAGGCCACTGGCATGAGCCTCGATTGGCCGCCATAGTCTCCGGATCTCAACACATGCGACTCGTTTTTGTGGGGCTATACTAAAGGTAATATGTGCATCAATAACCCCAAAACCATTTCTGAGCTGAAAACCATTCAGGGGTCATCGGCAGCATCGATGTTCCAACAGTTCAGCGGGTCATGTAGAATTTCGCTATTCATCTGCACCACATCATTGCC
This sequence comes from Schistocerca americana, assembly GCF_021461395.2. Classification (NCBI taxonomy): domain Eukaryota; kingdom Metazoa; phylum Arthropoda; class Insecta; order Orthoptera; family Acrididae; genus Schistocerca; species Schistocerca americana. The sequence goes on along the minus strand of NC_060120.1, from coordinate 292,750,856 downwards.
ATTGACGGCAGCATATCGAACATGACATAATCTAAATCCGAATATCTGTAGTGACGTGTAGATGTTGGATAAAGTGTGTGCAATCCGTAGTTACTGACCAATTTGCGTTTTTTCATATAGTTCAATAATTGTCACACTAGTGAAGCACCGAGACGTAAGTTGGAATACGGCTTTGGCCGGTCGCCCATACGTCCTCAACTCTCTGACGACATTCGGGGTCCGCTAACAGTGACGAATAGAGTTTCCATGCGCCACGGCTTCTCCAGTCATGTTGTTTAGGAAGGGAGGTGGTGCACAGGTATGGTAGATGGTCGGTAAAGGCAGTGGGCCATCGTTTAACATCGACAACCTTATCTGGTAGGCCAACAGAAACATGTATCCGAACAAGTCGGCTTGCCGAGTGACTATTAAAAAACGTTAAAAACCCTATATCCCTCGCGATTCCCATGGATTCTATTACATGTGCTGGATAAGTACATTTCCCGGCATATCGCTTGTAGTCCATGACAAGTACTGTAATGTGGAGTTTGATCCCTTTGGGCCAACACCCATCAGTAAATGACCGAATCTGTCGGTAAATAAGGGCACGATCTCTTTTCATTAATATTTCCAGCGTGCTTGTCTGTTTTGTGTGCCGCACGGGGCACAAATATTGACAATACACATCCAATGAACTGTTATCGCCAGTCCCCGTGACGAAGGTATATAGACCAGGTCGCGAACTGGGATCCCCTCTCGGACCAATACGCCGTTCCACTGTCATTGTTTGAGTGCGGCGTGGTGTAAGAGATACAGCAGTGTACTTCCTTGAACGCATTAGTACAGATTTCCTGCATCATGAATATATCCACATCTGACCCATACAGCATGTTTTGTAAACCCTCGTCGCCAATTTTGTAGAGGCCTCGTCGCTACTGCTGTGGACACCGAATTGCCACTGTTACGATAGGCCGAGTTTGTGAGTTCGTGAAACGACTTCAGGTGCAGTACACCGCTAAGATAATTTCTCCCTGTCACTATTACGCAGCTATACCCCAGGGTCAGGTATCAGGATAGGACAACGAAGGTGGTTCAACACTCCAACAAATTAGAAACAAAGACACACAAATGAGTTAAAAACGTTTACTTATCTTTGTGACTTGTTGAATGATTAAGTCTGCGACGCTACATGTAATATAACACAAAAAAGGATAAGTGCAAATAATCGTAGGTAAATTTGACAGTACGTAGCAAATGCAATTTACAACAACTGTCTGTTTACTTTTAAGAGTTCACTAAACGACGTTCACTGTCTAAGTCAGCCCTGGACGATGATCTAAAACCAAGTGGGCGAGAGATGCTCTTCTGTCTTCCGAGTAGCCCTCTGTTCGTTGTCGTTCCGTCACTGACGGATTGTACTCGGCCGGCAACTGGCCTAGGCGAAGTCGATATCTTCATCCTCAGAGCCGCCCGTGGCGCTGGTGGAACTCGCGCAAGGTGGCGAGTCACTGGCACCATCTCTCGTCTTTGCGCCTGTGGTGCTTTTACCTTGGCTGTGTCTTGTTCGGACGACACAGCAGCATGTCCCGGAAAACCTGTTGTTTCACAGGCGATCTAATAGTATCAACGTTAAATGCCCCTATTTTGTATGCGCGATCTACTTAACCGTCATCCGCGCACAATGCCGAAGTCACGGAAATCTTCAAAGTCGGTGGTGTCATTACGCGTCCTCAGAAGGCTGCCCGTCCGACATCCTCCCGTGGCGTCAGCTGCGCTCAGTTGTGGAAGAAGGATGCGTTTCTCCACCAAGGAGAGGAGTCACACCGGTGATATCGCCAATCTGCTGAGCCCAGTCGGTCCCCACTGCGCTGGGGGCTGTACTGGTGCGTCGCGCTCGTGAACTTTCCGCAGCATCATCCTCTGCTAGTGTAGGGTCGATGGACGCCTGAGGGGACGGATCGTCGGAACGATACGACATCCTTTCACTGTCCGAATGCACTTGTTCAGCAACATCCAGTGGCTGTTGGTGCATGTCAGACAGGTCCGTATTGCCAGAGTCGTCAGGTATCTCAGTATGAAGAGGGACCAATCTTCAGAATCGAGGCGGCACTTCTTGCGACGCTTCGGTGGGCGTTGTTTACACGTCTTGATCTCGACCTCCTGTGCAGCTGAATCCTGCTGCCCCTGTTGCATCACTGTTGCCGCAGTGTCAGTGGACCTCTCCAATTCAGTTTCCATGTCGTTTGGTGTGTCGTCGTCCTCGAGATCTATCACCTGCAACATCTGGGGCTGGAGTGGTGTAGGAGCCATCTCAGTCTGATGGCCTCACCGTCACCTGCGGTGTTGTTTCGAATACACGCTTCGTCCTCACGTCACCTCCTCGCGGTGCGTATGTCAGTGGTATCGACGTGGGGGTGGCCTGCTTCGTAGGTCCCCGCTGGGTACATCTACATCTACATTTATACTCCGCAAGCCACCCAACGGTGTGTGGCGGAGGGCACTTTACGTGCCACTGTCATTACCTCCCTTTCCTGTTCCAGTCGCGTATGGTTCGCGGGAAGAACGACTGTCGGAAAGCCTCCGTACGCGCTCGAATCTCTCTAATTTTACATTCGTGATCTCCTCGGGAGGTATAAGTAGGGGGAAGCAATATATTAGATACCTCATCCAGAAACGCAAACTCTCGAAACCTGGACAGCAAGCTACACCGCGATGCAGAGTGCCTCTCTTCCAGAGTCTGCCACTTGACTTTTCTAAACATCTCCGTAACGCTATCACGCTTAGCAAATAACTCTGTGACGAAACGCGCCGCTCTTCGTTGGATTTTCTCTATCTCGTCTGTCAACCCGACCTGGTACGGATCCCACACTGATGAGCAATACTCAAGTAAAGGTCGAACGAGTGTTTTGTAAGCCACCTCCTTTGTTGATGGATTACATTTTCTAAGGACTCTCCCAATGAATCTCAACCTGGCACCCGCCTTACCAACAATTAATTTTATGTTATCATTCCACTTCAAATCGTTCCGTACGCATACTCCCAGATATTTTACAGAAGTAACTGCTAGCAGTGTTTGTTACGCTATCATATAATCATACAATAAAGGATCCTTCTTTCTATATATTCGCAATACATTGCATTTGTCTATGTTAAGGGTCAGTTGCCACTCCCTGCACCAAGTGCCTATCCGCTGCAGACCTTCCTGCATTTCGCTACAATTTTCTAATGCTGCAACTTCTCTGTATACTACAGCATCATTCCCGAAATGCCGCATGGAACTTTCGACACTATCTGCTAGGTCATTTATATATATTGCGAAAAGCAATGGTGCCATAACACTCCCCTGTGGCACGCCAGAGGTTACTTTAACGCCTGTAGACGTCTCTCCATTGAGAACAACATGCTGTATTCTGTTTGCTAAAAACTCTTCAATCCAACCAGACAGCTGGTCTGATATTCCGTAGGCTCTTACTTTGTTTATCAGGCGACAGTGCGGAACTGTATCGAACGCCTTCCGGAAGTCAAGGAAAATGGCATCTACCTGGGAGCTTGTATCTAATATTTTCTGGGTCTCATGAACAAATAAATCGAATTGGGTCTCACACGATCGCTGTTTCCGGAATCCATGTTGATTCCTACTGAGTAGAGTCTGGGTTTCCAGAAATGACGCAATACGCGAGCAAAAAACATGTTCTAAAATTCTACAATAGATCGAAGTCAGAGATATAGGCCTATAGTTTTGCGCATCTGCTCAACGACCCTTCTTGAAAACCTGTGCTCTTTTCCAATCATTTGGAACCTTCCGTTCCTCTAGAGACTTGTGGTACACGGCTGTTGCACGAGTCTCCTCTTCATGCACTCGGATCGAAGATGTCCTTCGCCACCGCATCCAGAACACGTCTTACTGTGTCAGATCTGACGTGCATTAGAAGACGTCGTTTGCCTCCACATACGTGCTACGTCACGTGACTTAGAGAGAAGAAATGTGAAGGGTTTTAATGTAATCATGTCGTAATTGTTGATCGAGCATTTATGTATATATGTTGTAGATATCCAGATCGAGAAACGGCAGCAAAGCAGAGACTGGTCAGCGGCGACGGCGGAGTCCAGAAATGGCTTACCCTAGCAGATATCTGGCCGCTATACGACTCCGCGAGAGCTATTTTCCACAATGTGAACATTATTGCTAAGTCAAAAAATCGTTACACTTTGTCTGTGATACCGTTCCTGGAGATTTTAACACTGTTAGATTGTTAGTTCAGCCTCTCCGTTTTGCGTAGGACTGATGACCTCAGATGTTAAGTCCCATAGAGCTTAGAGCCATTTGAACCATTTCACTGAATAATAACACTATTTACGTAGAGTTACATCGTAACCTATTCTAGCTAGCGAGGTAACACTCTACACAGGGCAGATGACATCTTATACGTACTCTGCTGGGGTTGGCCAACATAAATGATGATGGCTCTACACCCGCCTATATTTAAATAGGAGAGCATATGGTTTGTAAGGGTGAATCTCAGCCGGTGAACACCGTTGTACACTGGATACCTGCTAAAACTTGCCGAGCGCTTGGCTGTATGACTAATTACTTTGCCATATTGCTGGAGTGATTCAATTATCAGTGACTGAGGTACTTTCAAGGTCAGCTCGAAGATTTGAATCGTGCACATGCCGAGGACCGCCCGAGCCGCTGACACGTCGCTAATGTGTCCATCAGAGTGTCGAAACTCGAATACTCGTCTGGCCGATCTTGTAATCGTTTCATACACTGCGACATCGACAACCTAGACATAAACAATGCTGCTCACGACTGATAAATGAACTCCAATGAGCTCCGTGTAATTAATATGCTCCTCATTTCTCAAGAAACATTCAATTTCGAATCTTTTCGGTCGTGCGTATTCATTAAAGATCGTAAACTGTACCGCAGTTCTTCGGAACATATGTGCCATTGCTATCGTTTCAACAAGTAACACACGCAAGTACCGCTGGTGTAAACACCGCTTCTTTCTCGAGCGCTTCGCAGTCGGGACGTAAACAGGTTTGAGCTACTCCGCTGTTAAAGGCCCCATTTGACTACCCGAGCACGACTCGCGGCCAAACAGAAGCTTCCCTATGTTGTTTACAACTTGTGCTAGTACATCCCTTATGTATATTCGCATAAAAGGGAGACATTTTTACTTGGAAGTCGCTTGCCCGGTGTCGGCGGATAGATACGATATTGCAGCGCCTGAGTTATTCCGAACTACGATGCGAAGTTCCTTTGGACATGCACGCATGCATGTAATTCAGAATAATACAGACACTGTAATATCGAATTCGTTAGATGTTGTTGATGCTACGAATATATTTAATTCGAAAGTTTATGTAACAAGTACCATCAATCCAGTTGTTGGAAGGAATTGAATACACATAGCACAGTGAGTGAAAGAGTCATTGAAAAGCAACCAGGATTACATTTTTAATTCTTTACTAATCCAAGTCGTTTGTGAAATGCCAAACAATTCCGAAACGGAAAAAGGCAAATATAAAGAAAGCCTTCAGAATGTAAATTGGAACTGAGCACAGGTCCTACGCTCCGCAGCCAGATTAAGAATAATATATATACGTAAGTGACACATAAATAGTAGTTAAAAGTCTTCACATAGGACAAATAAATGACTGGAAGATTGTGAAAAGGAGGTCTACGTAGTAAACTGAATAGAACTGCATTGAAAAGGAGGTCCACGTTGTAAAATGAATAGAACTGTATCCTTTCTTATTATGCTTACATTTCCCTTTTTTTATTTGTATGTGATGTGACATCTAAACCACTTCTATCCTATTATTATTGACTAGATATTTAAATGATACCAAAATAACGAGGGAGAGAAAAAACACTATTTAATTAATGCGTGCGAATGTTGAATCAAACGTTGTTACTACCTGCTACACAATTGTGTATTTTTAAAAAATTAACATGTGTACAATTTCTTCGTCTTGGTTAGTTTGTGATGCTGCGAGGTAAGTTAAACCCAAAAGTCTTCCTTACATTTGGTATCTGCTGCCAGGACGTATGGATGGTATACCCTACAATCCCAATGGCGGGATTTGTTTTCGTTTTGGGATATGCACCTCCATGCGGATGCAGCAGGTCTGCTGGCGTGATGTTGTCTAGTGCTAGCATGGACACACAAGCTAACTTCCGCCGAATGGTTTGCCGCATGTCCTATTAGCTGTTCACACACAAATCTGTGTTCACAGTTATCGCTAAGCTGCAAGAAGCACACAACGGCGGCTCAGGTGGACGGCGTGAAATTTGGAATGGGTCGATATTTTTCTATTCACCGCCGTGTACCATGTCTCTTCCTGGTGACCTACATTTTACAGATCTCCTTCTGGTCGTATTTCTGTTCTTTTATGTTTTTATTCTTATCTCACGTTAATGTCAGATATATATCTTTCACTTTTGTCGTATTTTAATCCGGGAGTTTCATTTGAATTCTATTAAGAACTGCCTTAAATGATAAAATCTGTCCAGAAAGTGCTGCACATCTATGGAAGGGTTCACGGTTCAGATGAACATGAGTGTTCGCATTCAGTAAACGGACCTTGAAACTATTAGGCACCTTTGTCCACAGCTTGAAGCTGTCGCACACGTATGAAACTTGCGATTTAAAACTGACATCAGTTGAGGTTTAGTCCACCAGTTTCTGTCGTGAGAGACAGTCAAATTTCACTTAAAAGATATTGCGACGGCTTATTCTCATGGCTATATCCTTTGGTACTGGTCAAACTCGGGCCACGTTCTTCAGTTTGGACATCCACCTTCCTCCATGCCTTAATCCCTCCACCAGTGGCGTTCTCAGTGAACAGTTTATGGGTACAAAGCGGAAGTCTAAAAAGTTCCTTTTCGTAATTTCTAGAAAAATGTACGTTTGACAAATCCATATATGTTAAAAAAAAATGCTCAGTTTTCAGTTATCTTCAGATCTAGTTGGTTGTGAGTCGAGTGAATGTCATGAACTTTAGGGGTAGTTTTCTCAAAAACGGAGGGCTGTTGAGCCAAAATATCTTAAGAGTCTTTCATTTTAGGTTGTGCACAAGTGACATGCCAAATATGAGCCGAATCGGTTGGCAGTGTCTCAGGTCAAGATGGTTCAAATGGCTCCAAACACTATGGGACTTAACATCTTAGGTCATCAGTCCCCTACACTTAGAACTACTTCAATCTAAGTAACCTAAGGACATCACACACATCCATACCCGAGGCAGGATTCGAACCTGCGACCGTAGCAGCAGGTGGTTTTTTATTAATCATTAACATTCTATTGAATATTATGTTACCAACAGAAATGTCTGTGCTCAGCTTCTTATAATAATAATACTTTGTTTCTTTGGTATGCTTTGTCATTCAGGGTAATTACTGTTTGTTGTACTTTCTTTTCCTACGAACTTTCGTCTCTGAGTGTCTGCAGAAGTAAATTTATCCACTCATTTTAGAATCAGTTCTGCAGATGTACATTTTGTAGAAGTGTGTGGAAGGTTGTTCATAATTCTTTCAAAAGACTTCACAACGTCAGTCCATGTCATTTGCTTGTTATGGTAGTACGTTCTGATGAACCTGTTTAGCTCTCCACCTCAGTTGTATTTTTACACATTTATTGTGTTGTGACCAGTTTTGTGTATTCAACACCTTCAGATTACCAGTTTCAGTCTTCTCCATTGAACTGAAAGGGCTGCTCATTTTGCCCAGGGAGGTAGAAAGGAAACTATCTTTATCACTTTGAGCACCACACCTGACATTAATGTTAATGATTGGCGAAAACTACCTCAGCTCTATTATTATGCATTTCATTGTGTTATGGTTAGTTTCATTTGTTGAACATCTTTAGGTTGCTGAGTTGTGCTAAAGTCATGACAACTCAGAAACGTGAAGATGTGCAGTGAACAAAACCAGTTGAAACACATTATATGTGTAATAATACAGCTGAGGTTGATTTTATTAATAATTAACATTACTGTCAGGTTCAGTGTTGAACATGGCCAAGACTGTTGACCAGAAGCCATCCTAAGACACTCCTTTTCACAAGAGGAACGAGACCTGATAAATGTATACAGGCCTTTTTGTGTTTACAAGGGTACATACTACTGGTGCCTACATACTTATTTGTCCGAGAGAGGGGAGGAAAATAGAATTAATGTACTTTATACCCAATAAAGATACGAAGAAACATGTAAACAAGTAGTCATACTTACACAGTCTTCTCCATTGAACTGAAAGGGCTGCTCATTTTGCCCAGGGAGGTAGAAAGGAAACTATCTTTATCACTTTGAGCACCACACCTGACATTAATGTTAATGATTGGCGAAAACTACCTCAGCTCTACACAATAAATGTGTAAAAATACAACTGAGGTGGAGAGCTAAACAGGTTCATCAGAACGTACTACCATAACAAGCAAATGACATGGACTGACGTTGTGAAGTCTTTTGAAAGAGTTATGAACAACCTTCCATAATTTTTAAGGAAGAGTTTTATTCAAAGGAGGAAAGATATGCATAACCATTATCCAACGAAAGTGGACTATGAGAATAATGTAATATGTATGTATTTTCTTTAGTATATACGTTTATTAACAAAATATGTATGTGTTTGAAAAGAATACAGAAGACTGGCCGAAACTTTTTAACACGTTTCAGAGAACATACTACTGGTGCTGCACGTATCAAATCAATATTCGGTCAACATCTTGATGAATACAATCATTCTGAGGGTTGCATTTCTAGCAATTTGAAAATATTACATACTGTGCCAAAAGCACCACTGCTAAATACCCTAGAAGAAATTGAAATTTTTTCACTTCACAAAAGTAATCCATTATCTGTTTTAAACGAACAACTTCAGTTCAAAGACAAACATTTCTTTGAGCTTTTCGATGATCTGCTTTAGAATGTCTACTCTTCTGTATTTGTTTTAAAAAAAGGTCTTTCAAATTATTAGGACTGTTAGTAAATATTTTATCTTTACATTGTAATTGTATTTTACCAAACATTATTTTATGATTGACTATCTGTTTTAGAATTATTGCTTTTATGCTTTTAGACTGCTAATTCACATCGTTTTATTTTATTATTGACAATGGCTCATAATTTAATAATTTTATAATTTTAAATTCTTTCAATTTTATTTGCTTATATGACTGGTATGTAACTTGAGGAATAGCAATGCCTTATAAAAAAAAAAAATGGCACTTGTAATCTACATACTAACTTCATAGATAATATTTCATATATACGGTCAACTACTTCGTAGCGTATTTGTGCAGCATGTAGTATATATATCAGCTACAGATTATTGTAGCTTACTCTTTTCGTTTCAATAAAGACAAGTTGCTGCTTAATAATACATCGTCTGACGCCACAGTCTTTTCCATTCCACTTCGCAACAACTTCGTTGGAAAGAAGCCTGCTGCCACATCTTTGCATCGGCGTTTGTCCTCACCATGGCAACCACTAGTTCAACTATCGACTCTACAACAACTTCAGTGGAAAAAGCTTGCTCCTTCATCTTTGCAACGGCGTCTAACTTCACCATAGCAACCAGTGGTTCCAAATGGTTCACTGACAGGCCACGAGAGGGCAACCCATGTACTGCCAAACCGAAGCTCATTTTCCTACGTATTTAAATATTTTTAACGCTTTTTAATTGACAATAGCTGTTTAATAAGCTAAGTTTAGTGTATATTTATTTCTAATTCTTGACAATGTTCTTTTAACTAAGAAATTTTAAATTGTAATTCGACTTATAACTCATTGGTTAATAATGACATCATGCAGTCAGAAGTGGGTGGAGCCTCCATTATATAAAGTAAGACGTGCACTGGTTTCTCCAGTTGTGATTCTCCAACAGAAAGGGGTTCCTACTCAATGGTAATTCAACGTTTTATAGCTTTATAGCCGTATAACTCTATGTATTTTCATTAATGCATGTAGCCCTCTAATTAGTGCTTTGTATACATCTTGTAGGTCTGAAGATGACCACAGTAGTGGTCGAAACCGGTCACCTTGTTAAATAAATCGTGATCAAGACTGTTTTTAATAGTAATTAAGTTAGTTTAAGTTGGATTAAGTAGTGTGTAAGCTTAGGGACCTACGATCTCAGCAGTTTGGTCCCATAAGACCTTACCAAAACTTTCCAAATTTACAAACAAATCTTACTCACTTTGCCAATGATTCTAGTCACAGTGTTTATAGGTATTGAAGAAAATACAGAAGATTTAAAAGGAGGAATGTTCTAGAATTAAGTTCTTGTCATAGAGGTGGAGTCAATTTCTTGCACTTTTTTGGGAGTTAATTAGATAATGCACATTAAAATTAGCAACCAAGTTATAAGTAAGTTTAAGACCTTTGCAGTAAACAAGATATGAAAAAATTATTGATAAAAAATGATTCAAAATCTCTTACGCTGGACAATGACAATGAGAAGGAGATACACTGAATATTGGATGATTAAACATGCCCAGATTTTCTTTTGGACATCTGCGTATTTGGCCGTGGTCCTGTTTTAGTGATTTCTTTCGTTGTTTCCGGTTAGACATGTTGTATCTGTTAGGAATAAAACTTGGTGGAAGTAGCAATGGTTATACGTTGATCAAAGCATAATAAGGTACACTCTTCCAACTAAAATAGCAACTTGCTCAAGCAATGTGTATACAAACAGGTAAAACGTCACTTGACTGTGATGCACCTACAACTAATGTCATTTTACTGCTTATGAAATAAATAGTATTACTATGTTTTTATTTACTATTCAGACTCAAGCAGAAATGTCATACTATTGTTTCATGGAACAGATAGTATTATCACGTTTTAATGTACTGTTCAGAGTCAAATGTTCCACTGAATTCACGTGTGATTCGGGTGGGGGGGGGGGGGGGGCAGCCTCTTCGGAGTCATATGTTCTACTGAATTCGGCTGTGATTCGGGAGTAATTTAAACAAAAATAAAATGAAACGCAATGTAATCTCATAGACTGGTTTGTGATGAAAGAGCTTTATTCGAATCCGCACATTACAGAGTGATTCAGTGGTGGACAAACTATTCTTGGTATGTACTCAGTTGATAGGTAATCCATCTACTCTTGAAATACTTGGTGGTGCCACTGCTTCGTGAAAACTCATGGATCTTGTGTAAGGTTTGTGACGGTGATAACGAACACGGCGTAAACTTGTGCCGTGGGCAACATATATCGTAGAATTTCCTGAGCATGCACTCTCTACATGACTGGAACTGTCCTGTACATAACTGATAGTCGTAGAAAGCGCTTACCAACTAATATTGTTGAAATTGCAACCTATGGGTGCTATACGTTATTTTAAGAAAGTTGGGTTATGAAATGCTGTAAACTGCACTATTAATGTACTTACTGATTGCGTTTGTAGGTCTGTGGGTGGTATTTCAGAGACATGATGAAACTAGGCTTAACTTCATCGGACTGTCGTCTGTGCAATAATGATGAAATTATCAAAGGTTATGTTGTTCAAAAATAATTTTATGTACTACTGACTGCTTCTACCGAATCAAACCCAGCTACAGTGGTAGTTAGTTTAAAAGATCTCGAAGGAACCTGTCCTCTGCTTCTAACAATAACGTTTTAACCTGAGCTTTATTTGAAGAAGTTTTTATCTTGCTTATTTCCAATGTTTTATTATGAATATTTCACGTTATCCAGCCATCAGATTTCCTATTTTTCTGAGAGTCCTTGACAACCCAAGGTAGCACCCACCTGGCTACCTACCAGAAAGCCCGACTGACTGCCGACTATTACAACATATACGCATGTTACCTCGAAGTCATACCAGCACTAAAGAAAATCTTGTAAAATGATAAAACGGCCTTACCCAATCATTGACAACTGAATCCTTTCTTGAGGTTATTCTGTGTAAAGTCAACTCCTCCACTAACTCAAGTAAAGAAAAAGGAACATGGTTATTGTATATGTCAAAACAAAAAGAAGCTGTTTAAAGGCGGAGAACATTATTTAAAAACAAATTCCATAACAATGAACCCTCGCATCATGTAGAATCAGTTGAACAGTGGTTGAAGGGCTCTCCTGGATTTTTGTCCTTGTTTCCCGCAGGACAAGACGGAGTGGTGAGTCTGAACGAAATTGGTTAACTCTGACATAAAACCATTGACCAAAGACAATTACGGCCCAATAGTAAAGCCAAACATGTAAACGCTGAATCAGTATAACAAAATACTTGTGGAGACGCAAGTAGTCTAACAAGGAACTGAAAGTGAGGACTATCTTCGTGTCTACGTGACGGACGAGCTAACAACAGCTTTGTTTATGGGTTCTCTTGATTTTATAACCCTCTATGTTTTTGCTCCAAAGTATTTTGCTCTTTGATTTTCGCGTTTTATTAAAGTAATGAAGTTATAATATTTGATACGTCTGTATTCTGTCTGGATTATCGTTCTCCTTCACTAACTGAACAATTTTTGGAAGCCACATATGAGTTTAATGCAAAATATCATGAATACAAGACGCAACAAATACTTCACTGATATGCTTGCAAACCATATTTTCAAGACTCTAAAAAAATTTTAACGCAAATATGCGTGATACACAGAACTGTTATACGTACCTCTATAAACACTTTGAACTATTTATGCGAAAGATGTAACGACAAAACCTACACTCCCTTTTCCCCTTCCTAACGATGGAAAGAATAATTTTTGCAAATGAGCTGATAACGAAATAACGATGAAAGAAAATATAATGGCCTTCAGCCACCGAACTAATGGACAGTTGAACTGCGGCAGTGTAACAATTACGCGCCAAGAGCAGCTCTGTCACTGAACATAAATTGTCACTTTGACCTCGCGCCAAAAGCCAGCAACATTTTTTAAAATAATCCTTTGGGGATATTATAATGGCAGTAGTTGACGATAGCGTTTGCATTGCGCTTATTTATTCGTTCATCAGACAGTTCAATTAGAAAAGTGTAGTACCTACACGTTTCACAATAACCAGTCAGGATTCGGTGTGACCCTTGCACGAGCAGCGGACGATTCGGTTGCACGCGACCCGAGTCGTGGCAAGCAAAACCTTGCTCGTGCGCTAACGTAAGTAGTATTCCCCACATTTTGTCACAGAAATCACTGTGTGAGATCATTTCTTGACGAAAAGAGCTACGAGTGACTGTATGCCTCCATTTCAAGTATTTTTCCCGCCTGCTGAAAGATCCTTACCTCCCAGTCTTGCCTTGATTTGATAGTTTTACTTGTGAACTCCAGAATGATGTAGGACTGAAGGTGAAATAGATGTACTATGCCTGTCTGTACATCATATAGTCACAGGTATGGAAATGGTAAATGTAGGTGGATATAAGCCTTCAGCTCATGTAAGTAGACATACTATGGAGAGAGGAAGAGTTGCCACATATGTTAAAATCAGTCATAGTGTGAAAAATTTGGAAACTAAAAAATTTTGCGTAGAGAAAAGCATAGATGCATGTGCATGTGAGCTTAAACTAAATAAAGGCACTTTTATAATTGTAGCCGTGTATAGCTCCACATTCGGAAATTTTCAACTATTTTTGAAAAACATGAATTCTTTGTAGTGCTACCTGTCAGACAAAGGAAAGCAAATTATTGTTTGTGAGGGTTTCAACGTAGATTTTCTGAATGAGTCAGATAGAAAGCTTGGCCTTGAAGTATTACTTGGCTCTTTCAGTTTGACATCAGTTATTGATTCTCCTACTTGGGTGGTACAGGAAAGCAGCACACTGATAATGTTTTCATAGACCAAGATAAATTTAGTCAAATAAAAACTTTTTCTGTAAAGAATGGTCTGTCTGGTCATGATTCACAGCTAGTTACAGTATATGATATAGCTCCATACTGTAATGCAAAACCGTCCTCCAAAATAGTGCATTCCATTAACGATTTAACACTTCAAAATTTTATGGAAAGCTTGCAACCGTTAGACAGGGATAAGGTGCACAGGGAACATGATGCTAATTTAAAATTTAACCTATTTCATGATACCTTTGTGAGTATATTTGAAAACAGTTTCCCTAAGAAAACAGTGAAATAAAATTGTAAGAAACCATGTAAAAAGCCATGGTTTACTAAAGGGATAAAATTATCTTGTAAACAGAAAAGGGAAATGTATCTTATAGCTAGGAGAAGTATTGATCTCGAAACAACGAAACATTATAAAAACTACTGCACTGTATTAAGAAAAGATCTTAAAAATTCCAGAAGTATATGTGTTATGTCTGAGATTAGCACATCTGATAATAAAATTAAGACAATTTGGAATATTGTGAAAAGGGAAGCAGGGCAACCAAGAGCACGGGAAGACTGTATGTCTATCAAACACAATGAAAAGTTTTTTAACAAGAAGTCAGAAGTAGAAAACATTTTTAATAATCATTTTTAAGTGTTGCTGAGAAAATGGGTTCCAGCTATCCATTAGAAAATGCAAGGCAGTATATGTAAGTGGCAGTACCTATGCAATTTGATTAAACTGAAATTCAACCCATCCCTCCTACTGAAATTAGGAAAATAATAAATTCACTCAAATGTAAAAGCTCATATGGAATTGATGGCATTTCCAACACAGTACTAAAAGCTTGTTTCCAACATATGAGTAGGATTCTCAGCCACATGTGTAGTACCTCACTGAAACAGGGAATTTTTCCAGATAGACTGAAATATGCTATTGTTAAACCATTGCATAAGAAAGAGGATAGATCTGATGCTAACAACTACCGCCCAATCTCATTTCTGACAGCTTTATCCAAAATTCTTGAAAATGTAATTATTCATGAGTAGCATCACATATTTGTAAAAATGAAGTACTAACAAAATGTCAATTTGTTTTTCAGAAAGGCTTTTCAACAGAATATGTTATATATGCTTTCACTGATCAAATATTAAATGCAATGAATAACTGAACATCACCCATTGGGATATTTTGTGATCTCTTAAAGGCTTTTGATTGTGTGAATCATGAAATTCTTCTAGATAAGCTAAAGTATTGTGGTATGAGTGGGATAGTGCACAAATGGTTTAATTCATACTAAACTGGAAGAATGCAGAAGGTTGGAATTAACAGTACAGATTTCCTACAAATCTAGCAGAGTCCTCTAACTGGAGAGGTATCATGAATAGTGTCCCACCGGGCTCAGTCTCGGGATCCGTATTGTTCTTAATATATATTTACAACTTGCCACTCTTATTCATGAAGATGCAAAGTTTGTTGATGATACAAGTACAGTAATCACACCCAACAAGCAAGAATCAGCTGTGGAAGTTGCAAATAATGTCTTTCAGAAAATTATTAAGTGGTTTTATGCAAATGGACTCTCACTAAATATTGAGAAAACACAGTTTGTACAATTCTGTACAGTAAATGGCATAACACCATCGATAAATATAGACTATGAACGGAAGTCTGTTGCTAAGGCATAATACTTAAAACTTCTGGGTGCATTCATTGATGAGAAATTGAATTGGAAGAAACACATTGATAATCTGCTGAAACAGTTAGGTTCAGCTACTTAAGCTATTAGGGTTATTGCAAATTTTGGTGATAAACATATCAGTAAATTGGTCTACTATTCTTATTTTCATTTGCTGCTTTCATATGGCATCATATTTTGGGGCAATTCGTCATTAAGAGAGGAAGTATTCATTGGACAAAAGCATGTAATCAGAATAATAGCTGGAGCCCACCCAAGATCACCTTGCAGACATTTATTTAAGGAACTCAGGATGTTCACAGTACCTTCGATATACATATATTCACTTACATAATTTGTCATTAATAACCCATCCCAATTCAAAAATAACAGCGAAGTGCATAGCTACAACACTAGAAGAAAGGATGTTATTCATTATTCTGGATTAAATCTCACTTTGGCACAGAAAGGGGTGAATTATGCTGCCACAAAAATCTTTGGTCCTTTGCCAAATAGTATTAAAAGTCTGACAGATAGCCAACCAACATTTAAAAGTAAATTAAAAGAATTTCTGAATGACAGCTCCTTCTACTCCATAGATGAATTCTTAGATATGAAGTAGTAACTGTAAAAAAAAATTAAGTAATTAATTATTTTGTGTAAAGAAAACTTATGTTAAAGTGACACGTTCCACATCATTACGAAATGTCATATTCACGATCTATGGATCAAGGATTCGTGTATGTATGTATGTATGTATGTATGGACTTGTTGCCGTCAGCAGGTACGTTGGTTGGTTGATTTGCGGGAAGGAAGCAAACAGTAAGGTCATCGGCCCCATCGGATTAGGGATGGATGGGAAAGGTTGTCGGCATTTCCCTTTCAAATAAACAGTCCCGGCATTTGCCTGAAGCGATTTAGGGACATCATGGGAAACCTAATTCAGGATGCCCGGACGCGGGTTTGAACCGACGTCCTCCAGAATGCGAGTCCAGTGTGCTATCCACTGCGCCGCCTTGCTCGGTCAGTAGCTACGGTCACCCTTTCAATGCTCGGTTTTACGTGGCTTGAATATTAGTGGTTAATTTGCAGACTCGTTCACGTGGACGCGCTTTCATGCTAGCAACTGCAGATGCACAGGCAGAAAGTTCAGGAACCGTTTTCAGCTTGGGAAGACACGCTGCAGTTCTAAGACGAAATGTCTGCATGTAAGTTGATTATAAGTTTACATAACATTTACAGGTGTTGCATTCATTCATTCGTTCGTTCCTGTATTGTATTCAGTAAATCCCGCAGGGCTGTAGAAGCAGTCAAACTATACATTAAAAGGCAAAGGCAGCAAATGAAGGCTACTCCTGTAAAGTGCACCAACAATGATGCGCTACTGCACTGTTAATTGCGGGAATTACTTCTAGATTTCTGCATGTATTTACATTGGGACAAAAAGAAATACTGCTCTGTTGCTGTTTGTAAACCATGTTCGAAACAAAACGTTTATGCAACTTTACTCAGAATACTGTCAGGTTTCTCCGTACTGGGAAAGTCAAGATCTATGTACGAGGGTCACTCTAAAAGAAATGCACACTATTTTTGTAAAAATACAGTTTTCATTCTGCATGTGTGAAAGTTTTACAGTGTGTAGATACATCCGTCCCGCTTGTTTTCAAACTTAGTTCAACCTGTTCCCGTGAGTGGCGCCGTCACAGCATGTCTTCGAGATGGCTGCTACGCTTGACGTTCGTCAGAACCAACGTGCTGTCACAGAATTCCTGTGCTGTGAAAATGAGACAATGTGAAACATCCACAAGAGGTTGAAAAACGTATAGGGAGATGCTACCGTCGATCGCAGTACAGCTAGTAGGTGGGCAAGCAGGTTACATGATGAAAGCGGGCACGGCAATATTGAGGATCGTCCTCGCAGCGGCAGGCCTCCTACTGCACACACTCCAGACAATGTGCAGAGAGTTAACGAACTGGTGACTGCTGACAGACTCATGTCAGTGAACGAATTGTCACGCTATGTTGGGATAGGGGAAGGAAGTGTTTGCAGAATACTGAAAGTGTTGGCGTTGAAAAAGGTTTGAGCCAGGTGGGTTCCCAGGATGTTGACAGTGGCTCACAAAGAAACAAGAAAAACGGTATGCAGCGAACTTTTGGAACATTACAAGAATGGTGGAGATGAATTTCTTAGAAGATTTGTGACAGGTGATAAAACATGGCTCCATCACTTTTCACCAGAGACGAAGAGGCAATCAATGGAGTGGCATCATGCAAATTCACCCAAGGAAAAAAAAAATTCAAAACCACACCTTCTGCTGAAAAAGTTATGGCTACAGTGCTTTTCGATTCCGAAGGACTCTTGCTTGTGGACATCATGCCAAGTGGAATCACCATAAATTCTGATGCATATGTGACGATACTGAAGAAACTTCAAGCTCGACTGAGTCGTGTTCGACCACATCGGCAAAAGCAGGATGTTTTGCTGTTGCACGACAATGCATGGCCACATGTCAGTCAAAAAACCATGGAAGCGATCACAGAACTCGGATGGACAACACTGAAACACCCGCCTTACAGTCCTGACCTGGCTCCATGTGACTATCATCTCTTTGGGAAACTGGTTCTCTTCGTGGAACAAGGTTTGAAGATAATGACTCCCTTGTGCACGCTGCCAAACAGTGGCTCCAAGAGGTTGGTCCGTGCGGGTGTACAGGCGCTGGTTCCAAGATGGCGTTATGCAGTTGAGATGGATGGAAATTATGTGGAGAAATGAAAATATTGTTCCTAAAGGATGTATCTACACACTGTAAAACTTTCAAACATGTAGAATAAAAGATGGATTTAAAAAAAAATAGTGTGCATTTCTTTTGGATTGACCCTCGTAGCACATATATTACAGTAATGACGAATTCACATTCCTGAGTGTCTACGCCCTCTGACATTTTTTATGACTGACATACAACGCAGATAAAATGCACGAAATTACTGCTTGAACTACTGTATCTTATATAATACAGCTGATCGAATTTATTTTGGCTTTGAGCACTATGCGACTTAACTTCTGAGGTCATCAGTCGCCTAGAACTTAGAACTAATAAAACCTAACTAGCCTAAGGACATCACACACATCCATGCCCGAGGCAGGATTCGAACCTGCGACCGTAGCGGTCGTGCGGTTCCATACTGTAGCGCCTAGAACCGCTCGGCCACTCCGGCTGGCGAAGCCATTTCCTTTCGACTCCTGATCGAGTAGTTGTGCAGAACCAACTATCATTACAGGTCCCTACCTTAAACCTCGCTGTAGAAGACGGACATTACTCCACATCACAGACACAAATTTGAATAAAGGGAACAGCGAAAAAAGTAATACCAAACATGAAATTGGTACGAGGAAAATTTGAACGCCGTTCGTCCGCTTGTCTGTTTATTATCACAACCACTTAAGTCGCATAGTGCTCAGAGCCATTTGAACCATTTTTGAAGTGGCTTTCGAATGGGAACCGCGAAAGTTTGAAGATAAGGCGACAAGTCAACCGAATCCTCCACCAGGAAACACGTCAGGTGTGTCTTATACGGCATTAGCGCCAGTACGTGTGTCATACGATAGGAATCTCTTATCGACGCACAACTGGTAAGTGAGTGAGATATGCCCCCTTGCCAGATACAGATGTTCGTATGAATGTGAATATGATCACTACCAAGCAAATGATGAAAACATAGCAGTTTTTCACATAAACTGCAAGAAACAGTTTCACGATCACACAGTTTCTCTGTGCTCGGTCAAAACACATGTTCTTAAGGTTTTTGAAGTTGCGTTCCGTTTCGGAAGTCTTGTCTCTTGAATTCCTTCGTTGAAACACCCGCTTATTTCCTATGAGACGTCAATGTGGTATCTCGCCTGTTCTCACTATTCATCACATTAACTTGCGACGGTAAAGTATTCTTACTATATGATCCATACATATTCTGTAAGCATTTTATAATGCCACAAGTGCCAAGACTACAGAAAGAAAACAAATATTTCAATGACCGGACAGAAAACCAAAAGTAAGTGGTGCGAAAGAGTTTTGAACACGACTCGCCAGCTTGGTAGTCCAATTCCATGACCATTTATCCACTCCGCTATTACGTTTTCAGATTGCTCATTATTGCACCTCTTTTTCTTAGACCGTCACTTTTTATTTTGCTTTTTCTCACAGTTCTTCCTATTTTTATGCTTGATGTGTTCAGGTTTTGACAGGCTATGCACTGGGCCATCTTATGACTAAACCTGGGGAGTTCCCATTGTGATTCCCCGTTGGATTGATGTTTAGCTTTCGTGTTCTACTTTCCCTGTTAATACGTATCGCTAAACCAAACGTAGCACTACACTAATTTGGGAGCGCTCTATCGAATGGGCACGTAAAATTCCGATTTAAAAATAATTTTGTTTGTAATTCCAAACAAGCGGACGCTGTCTGTTGACACTGGGCGTCACATGAAAGACGTGAGGAACAGTAACTGTTTGACCTGACTCCAGTTACTCATCGCAAAAACGAAATCGCTAATATCTGGCGAAATACCAAATAAAATGCTCTTAGGGGGGACATTCTACGTATATACAGTGTGTAAATTTTAAGTGGACAAACCAGAATAAGTCGAAAAATAAGCTTCACACGAAAAAATGTGCAGATTCCAAAGTTGATTATTTGCGAGGGAGACATCTCCTGGTGCTAAAATTAGCCCGCCACCCCAGCCACCTGGGGGTGGGGCGGGAGGCAACTTTAAAATTTCAAATGGGAACCCTCATTTTTTATTGCAGAATCAGATTCTACATAAAAAATCTACGTACATTTTGTCTCAAACGTTTGTTTTGATTCTTGGTAGTTGGCGCTGTAATTCAAGAAAATTCATGTTCTCATTGTTGCGTGGAAAATGGTTACGGAGAGATAAAAAATACTTATTTACTTCGTAAACTTCGATTCGCTAAAACTAAAACTGTCCCTCTCTCCACACAGGGTGGGGTTTGAGGTAGAGGAATTAGAGTGTTACAAATATTCACCCAAATATTAATATAGAGGAATGTTGACCCAAATATTGGTATTAATATTTGGGTCAACATTTGTAAAACTCTAATTCCTCTACCTCAAACCCCACCCTGTGGGGAGAGAGGGACAGTTTTAGTTTTAGCGAATAAAAGTTTACGAAGTAAATAAGTATTTTTTATCTCTCCGTAACCATTTTCCACGCAATAATGAGAACATGGATTTTCTTGAATTACAGCGCCAACTACCAAGAATCAAAACAAACGTTTGAGACAAAATGTACGTAGTTTTTTATGTAGAATCTGATTCTGCAATAAAAAATGAGGGTTCCCATTTGAAATTTTAAAGTTGCCTCCCACCCCACCCCCAGGGGGCTGGGGTGGCGGGCTAATTTTAGCACCAGCAAATGTCCCCCTCGAAAATAATCAACTTTGGAATCCGCACATTTTTTCGTGTGAAGCTTATTTTTCGAGTTATTCTGGTTTGTCAACTTAAAATTTACACCCTGTATATATGAAGTGTATGGCAGAGGGTTGCTTAGCATCGTAGTACAAGTTAGGGCTTTTTCCCTATGCAGTCGAGTGTGAAGCTCGGGAAGAATGTCTGCGTAAATGCTGTTTTCCGTGCTGCAAGTTAGTTTAACCCTGTCTTCACGATCCCCACTAAAGCGATACCTTGTGGTCTCTAGATTCCTCAATTGGTAGTGGTTCTGCAAATTTTTTAAGTAGGAATGTAGCACGTCTATTTCCAAGAACCCACGACTTCAAGTTTTTCGTCTATTCCGTGGCATCCTTCCGTGAGTCAAACAAACCTGTGACTATTTGTGGTGCCCAAATTCGCTTACGGTCAGTATCCCCAGTTAGTGCTACTTAGTATGGGTCTCACACATTCGAGCAGTATTCTCAGATGGCACCAGCAAGTAATTTTTGAGCAGTGTTGTTTGTAGATTGACTTGATATCCCCAGCATCCTACCAATGATTCGAGGTCTGCCACCTGTTATGCCCACGACTGACTCTGGTATAAACAGTTTTCTTTGTGAGGAGCGTGTTAAATTTCTGAACATTTAAAGTAAGTCTATAATATTTGCACTACTTTGAAATATTATCAAGATCTGAATATTTGTGCAGCTTTTTTTCAGACCGTACTTGATCATAGATAACTGCAAGATTTACGAAAACCGTGAGACCGGCTTTAATGTTGTCTGACTGGTCGTTAATGGACAACACGAACAGCATGGGTCCCGTCAAAATTCCCCTGGATACATGTGTAGTAACTTCTAACTTTTTCGATGACTCTCTATCCAAAATTACTCGCAGCATACTCCCTACCAATAAATGCTGAACGTAGTCATAAGTTTCATTTGATACTGCATATAACTGTACTTTTGTTTAAAACGTTGGTGCCATATCGAGGCAAATGTTTTTTGCAAGTTAAAAAATACCAGTTTTAGTTATTTATAACTAAACATGCATTAAATACGGAGCGAACCTGGACTTCGGGGTATGTGATACATCATTATGCCAAGACAACATAGATTTTGATGTCAAAACTCCAGTATGTGACTATACATTCTCTCGTTTCCACACGTCTATATGTGGAGAAAAAAATTAGTTTTCTTGTAGTAAGCTGAAAAGAACTGTAAAATACTGTAATATGCAAGAGAAGCAGAGTTATATTAGATAAATGTACAATGACAACAATGCGTTCGTAGACCAAAGATTATACTGATAGAGAAGCGAGAGAAGTTCGCTCTGACTTGGGGGCGGTCAGCGTGAACGGGTGGAGGCCCGGCTCTAGCGGAAGAAGACTGAGTGAGAGGCGTCGATTAAGCAAGGAGTCCACCAGTGTAAATCGTGGAACTGTTGACGAGGACTGCGCATCAAACGGGAGGTTCTTTTTGGAGCCAGGCTGGAACCAGAAGTGGAGGAGTAGGATGCGAGAACGGAATACGAAAGGTAACCGCGAGCTGCTTAAGCATTTGTGTGAAGTGGCTTCGGTAAAAGCTGCACCCTCGTGTAGTCTCAAAATGCCTTAATTTATTGACTAATTTTGTGTAATTAACTTTTATTGGTCTATATCAATACTCTTTGTTTCCATGTTGCCGCATGTAGACCCTAATTCTCTTTTGTTTAGGTGTTTCTTAAGCGACCCGCTTCACAGTTGAAAAATAACAAGAATTAAAGTTATTCGTGCAATTAAATGTTGGAGGCCAGTGAACGACTAAATTTACTAAACTCTACATTTTGTGTAAAGTTCTACGCCACATTGAACTAAAGTGATAGCACGATTACCTTCAGTTTCTTCGCATAAACAAATGACCTACGGAATAGTAATTTTATTCACTTTTGATGGTTTGTGTTGATGTGCCATTGATTTAAAACACACTGATATTATTTGTGGTAGCTCATTTGTTACGCCGATTGTCACCTTGTCGATAGCGCACACAATTTCATCGGATAGTATTTTTGAGTAAGGATAGCACGATTGACTACTTCGAAATTGTGTGTTAGCGTGCGAATCCTGGCGTATTAGAGAAGATCGATGGCTACATTTTTTCGTGCAGTAAAAGCTCACTACAATCTGAAGGTTAAACTAGCTGGCATTTGACGCTTAAGATACAACGGTTACGGTGTTATTGCATTAACCACTACCTTTAGGCAGACGCCATTGGCACTTTTTGTTGGTCTTCTGGTCTCACTTCTTCAGTTGTCTCCTTCAAGAGATCTTCCATTTCAGTCAACATAATTTCTTTTCCAGTTATAAAGATATGACGTTTTGCCTGAGCCCAAAGTAGTCCTACTGTACTGGAACTGGATTATTTGGTTTGTGTTCCGACACAAGTTGTAACAATTCTGCCCCTTTTCACTTACTGTCAAACCGTATATCACGTTTCTCTAGACAGAAAACAATATATTTTCTCTTCGTTGGCTTTGTGGGCGCCTTATCTTTTATAACCGAATGTTATCGAAAGTCATCCACAACAGTAACGGATTTTTTCGTTAAGTTTCAAAGCAGAGAGTCCTCAAGCCGTTTCACGAAAGTGTTGAAAGTATTGTGGTTCACCTGTCTGTGGTAGCCAGAGGTCTTGTTTCAGCTGAATAACAGCAGATAATTAGGAATGAAATTTCTTAAATTTCTGGCGTGTACTACAATTATTCTATTTGCTATGATGATTGGAACTGCCATACTACCAAGGATGGCATCGTCTGCCCATCCTTTTTTTTCAACTGTGACCCTCATTCATCCGTGTTTCATTAAGCCAAGCGAAATCGTGAAATATTGCCTCTGCTAATTCCGTAATAAAGAGGTAGCCTCTGGCTGTATTTATAGCGAATCCAAACATTTTCACAAGCGTTAAGAAGGACGATTTACTACCTTGAAAAAAGTCCGCTGCTACAAGGTATGATGTAGCTGTTTGAATGTCGCATAATCCTTCTTCGAGTAATACACTGCGCGACGAATCGCACCTTTCTGTAAATGTTTGTGATCCTCCTCCCGAAGCGCCTTTTCTTCTCAAGTGTCATCAGTTTTGATAACTAACGCTTTTCTTCTTCCGCACATTTCTCCTTATAGGTTCTTATCACTGATTTTTCGCTGATTCGTAGGACAGCTGCAGATCGCTCCAGCACTTTACCCAAGGGAAGTCAGGCGCTCAGCAGTTCTCTTCTCTCCCTCAAAATACGCTGCTGTCCAAAATTAAAGCAACAAACCGCTGTTTCCCTGTCTTGTGTCTAACTCACGATAATCACTCAGACTGTCAACAAGTGTACGTACGATCGTGTTCTGCACGGAAGATGAATAAACAAGGGAACGATGACGTCAGGGCACCTATCAAACGCAGTAGTGTTTGCCGTGTAGTCCCATATCTACAATCGTTGTGTACACAGTCACAAACGGAGCAGTATGACACAGAGAAGATGCCTACCAAACTCTCTGTGGTGGCAGACCATAAGAAAAATGGGAGCAGGATAGTCGCAAACTAGCCGGCCGGTGTGGCCGTGCGGTTCTAGGCGCTTCAGTCCGGAACCGCGTGACCGCTACGGTCGCAGGTTCGAATCCTGCCTCGGGCATGGACGTGTGTGATGTCGTTAGGTTAGTTAGGTTTAAGTAGTTCTAAGTTCTAGGGGACTGATGAACACAGTTGTTAAGTCCCATAGTGCTCAGAGCCATTTGAACCATTTTTTGATAGTCGCAAACTGATGTGGCCCAATGGCCCAATGTGAATTGTTGTGTTCTTTCTCGGAAGTGGTGACAGTTTATAGAGACTGAAACCGAAATGGACATGTTGTATCGAGGCAAACGGCTTACATAAGGCTTCAGGAGAGTGGCCCTTATTGTTGGAGTCCTGCTGCATCAGTACCTCAGACGCGTCTCCACAGAAGGGAACGTCTAGAATCGAGTCATCAACATGCCACTTGGGCGGACGAACAGTGGGCCAATGTTCTTATCACATATGAGCCCCGGTTTGGTGTGGAGAGTGATTCTCGACGAATTCGCATCCGGAGAGCACGTGCCACCCGATTCCTGAATCCAAACATTGTGGAAAGAGACCGATATCGAGGAAGATCCCTAATGGTGTGGGCAGGAATTATGTTGACCCCTCAAACACATCTTCATGAAGCTCTACAGGTGAATCGGCTAGGTTTAACTGCTATCAGGTATCGTGACGAAATCTTGGACCTTACGAGCAGTTGTTACGGTGTGCCGCGGGCCTGGACTTCGTACTGACGGACGTTAATGCTCGACCTCATAGAGCACAGGTGGTTGATGTTTTCTTGGAAACGAAAGATATTACACGCATGGCGTGGTCTACTAGCTCTCCCGGTTTGAACCCCATAGTGCATGTCTGGCGTGCACTAGGGAGACGGGCTGCATTACGTCAGCACCCACCAACCACTCTCCAAGACTTACGAGCAGCTCTGCAGGAAGAATGGGCGTTACTGCCTCAACATGAGATTGATGTCATCATTCGCAGCATGACCCGGTGTTGTCAGGCCTGTATTGCTGCCAGAGGTGGTCACACCCCATACTGAGCACATTAACCAGCTATCGGAATGTACGTGAAAATCTGTTAAGTTGGAAAAAACGAAGTACATTTTTATCTACCATAATGCATATTGCAGGTTTCTAAGTTCTGTATTCTTTACATTGTTTCTACTTTACTATCACCTGTTTATATTGTTTTGCGCCAAAATAAACGCAACATCGCAAAAATTTTCGTTTGTCGATTTAATTTTGGACACCAGTGAATTCCGTCAAGGGACACACGAATGCACGCGACTGACTGCGTATAATCCTGCCGTGTCCGACAGTTTTCGAAAGTTTCCTAGGAGTGCACAGCCTCAGTCTTCCCATCTTTCAGCTACTTTCATCACACATCATAAGGCACTTGGAGCTAAGAGTCATCCGCATATCGGCGAGTAATAGCTGGCACAACGCATAAGGCAGCGAAGGGCAGCGAAGGCGACCGCACGGTGGCGGTCGGCAGTGCCAGGCTCCCAGTGGTGCTATGATGGCGATAGACGTGCAGTCAGGTACCTGTCAAGTGACAACTGGTTTATATCAGGCTTAAGAGTGCATCGATTGTCAACTTACATCTGTGTTTCTTCACTAGATGAGAAAGTCGCTGTTGCCTGGATATTTGTTTATAACTGTGCACGGGACTTCTTTTTGACTTGTAAAGCTTCTTTGTAGGTAACGGTTTATGTAGTATGATAGGGGACATGAATGAGGAGCTTGTTTGCTTCACTGACACGGCAGGAAACGCTGCTCAGCTGGCGATTCGAAGAGCAGCCGACACTGAAGCCTTAGGCACACAGACCGTGCTTTGTGGACGCCAGCACTGAGCGTACTGAGTCCAACCCGTTGCTGAACGCTCAGAAACGACGCGACTTGTGCATACGGTAGGTGGCCCTCAAAGTGGTATAGGCAACTGCAGCGCGCCCCAGCGGCAGTTGTCGGCTATATCTGTCTCGCAGATCACACAGTTCCTGAAATTGCTATGTTAGCGCTATTAGAAGGTGTATTTCCTCCCTAGTGCATATGTCAGTCACCGTGATCTGTCTGTAGTGTACAAAAATAAAAACTTCAGTATTTACGAACATAGGACGAAGAATTCCGCCTTATGCAATATATGCATATCGAAGGTACTGTGAATATCCCGAGTTCCTTAAATAAATGTCTGCAAGGTGATCTTGGGTGGGCTCCAGCTATCATTCTGATTACACGCTTTTGTGCAACACTTTCTCTTTTAATGACGAATTGCCCCAAAATATGATGCCATATGAAAGCACTAAATGAAAATAGGCATAGTAGGTTAATTTACTGATATGTTTATCACCAAAATTTGCAATAACCCTAATAGTATAAGTAGCTGACCTAACCGTTTCAGCAGATCATCGATGTGTTTCTTCCAATTCAATTTCTCATCAATGCACACACCCAAAAAATTTGAATATTCTGCCTTAGTAACAGATTTCCGTTCACAGTCTACATTTATCAATGGTGTTATGCCATTTACCGTACAGAATTGTTTAAATTGTGTTTTCTCAAAATTTTGTGAGAGTCCATTTGTAGAGAACCACTTAATAATTTTCTGAAAGACATTATTTGCAATTTCCTCAGCTGATTCTTGCTTGTTTGGTGTGACTACTACACTTGTTTCATCAGCAAAAAGAACTAGCTTTTCATCCTCCAGTATACAGAGTGGCAAGTCGTTAATATATATTAAGAACAATAAAGGACCCAAGACTGAACCCTTTGGGACACCATTCTTGCTAGCTCTCCAGTTAGAGGGCTCTGCTGGTTTTTGCAGACTGTCTGTACCGTTAATTTCAACCTTCTTCATTCTTCCAGTTAAGTATGAATTAAACCATTTGTGCACTGTCCCACTCATACCGCAATATTTAAGCTTATCAAGAAGAATTTCGTGATTCACTCAATAAAAAGCCTTTGAGAGATCACAAGGTATCCCAATGGGTGATGTTCCGTTATTCAATGCATTTAATATTTGATCAGTGAAAGCATATATAGCATTTTCTGTTGAAAAGCCTTTCTGAAAACCAAACTGACATTTTGTTAGTACTTCATTTTTACAAATATGTGATGCTACTCTTGAATTAGGTTCGAATCCTGCCTCGGGCATGGATGTTTGTGATGTCCTTAGGTTAGTTAGGTTTAAGTAGTTCTAAGTTCTGGGGGACTGATGACCACAGATGTTAAGTCCCATAGTGCTCAGAGCCATTTGAACCATTTTGAACTCTTGAATACATTACTTTTTCAAGAGTTCTGGATAAAGCTGTCAGAAGTGAGATTGGGCGGTAGTTGTTAGCATCAGATCTATGTAATAGTACCTCCCCATCCAATCAAGCAACCAAGAAATACTCTACCGGTACTGCTCCATCGTACTATACTGTAAGCCCCTGGATAGCTGTGACTAATGATTGGGTCTGTCGTTGATTCATAGCACGTTCTGCCATTGGACACTATAAATACAATACAACATAGCCACCTCATCGACAAGTAAAGTAAACAAAATCTGTGTCATGACTTCCTAGTAATCAGCCTGGTCTTCCTTGTTTTCTTGCAGGAAATGAAGAATGTACGTGTAAATAAACAGCACAGTACGTGTAAACTTGTACGCCTATTAGTTGTAAATAAGCTGGAAAACAGTGATGCTAGACAAAGCGGTAGACAAGTTTACTTCCACGTCTCCTTAAGCTGACTTCTCCAACCTCATGTTCCCTAACTCAAATTGTTCAGCGGAGCATTCTCTATATCCTGTTAAATTTTTGCACGCTCTTACGGAAACACCCTTCAACTGAAAGGCAATATGGCGTCTCGCGGCTCTGTAGTGAACTGAGATAGTGTCGTGTGACGAAGGCGGCGTTCGTCCGTCTCATTGGTGTACGTTCAAATCTACGTTCAGAGTATCTAGCGCGCTAGATAATGATCTGCACGTCCGGAAAGACTCCCCAGAGTACTCGTTCCACGCTATGACGTCAGAATCTTGGCACACTCAACACTCAACGTGCGAATGCACTTTCTGTATAGAGACGGTTTAAGCTTCACGCCAACAACACGCAGCGTCTGGTCTCGTGCTTTTTTACGCCATGGCTTAACATAAAGTCAACGGTAATTGCACACGTTTAAAGCGGAATGGTGAACTGTTACGATTAAGTGAGATTCAGCGCATAAAAATTCCCTCTCCTGTACCACTTTCCGTCAAACTTTCCGCTCCTAAGATGTTACGTTTAAGTTTCTGTGACGAAAGGGTTCTGAGGAGCGAGAAACTGCATAACGCTGTCTATCAGAGTTGCGTCGCGCCTCTCTTCTGAAGGAGTTTTCTAAAAGTGCTATTTAAAGTCTGATGTTCCCGATGGGCAACAAGTCTCGCCTCACGGTCTTCATTGGTTCCCTGAAACGGCACAGTCCTCTCTCTCTCTTAGCCGCTGTAGTGTACTCAGAAAGTCTAGGCCATTTGTAACACTTATACCGATTAGAAGTAGGTCTATATTATGTAACTATGTACCTGCAATTTATGAAGTGTGTATTCTGTGTTGTTTAAACTCCTTGATCTATGGCAAGAAAATTAGAGTTCTGCAATGTATACACGAAAAAAGCAAAAGAATATGTCCCCCCCCCCCCCCCCCACATGAACCATGGAACTTGCCGTTGGTGGGACGGCTTGCGTGCCTCAGCGATACAGAATGCCATACCGTAGGTGCAACCACAACGGAGGTGTATCTGTTGAGAGGCCAGACAAACGTGTGGTTCCTGAAGAGGGACAGCAGCCTTTTCAGTAGTTTCAGGGGCAACAGTCTGGATGACTGACTCATCTGGCCTTATAACACTAACCAAAACGGCCTTGATGTGCTGGTACTACGAACGGCTGAACTCAAGGGGAAACTACAGCCGTGATTTTCCCCTAGGGCATGTAGCATTACTGTATGGTGACACGATGATGGCATCTTCTTGGGTAAAATATTCAGGAGGTAAAATAGTCACCCATGCTGATCTCCGGGCGGGGACTATTCAGGAGGACGTCTTTATCAGGAGAAAGAAAACTGGCGTTCTACAGACTGGAGCGTGGAATATCAGATCCCTTAATTGGGCAGGTAGGTTAGAAAATTTAAAAAGGAAAATGGATAGGTTAAAGTTGGATATAGTGGGAATAAGTGAATTTCGTTGGATGGAGGGACACGACTTCTCGCCAGGTGAATATAGGGTTATAAATGCAGGAGTAGGTTTAATAACGAATAAAACAAATAGAATTGCGAATAAACTACTACGAACGGTATAGTGAATGCATCATTGTAGCCAAGATACACACGAAGCCCGCGCCTACCACAGTAGCACAAATTTATACGCCAACTAGCTCCGCAGACGATGAAGAGATTGAAGAAATGTACAATGCGATAAAAGAAATTTTTCAGATAGTTAAGGGAGATGAAAATTTAATAATGATGGGGGACTGGAATTCGATAGCAGGAAAAGGAAGACAAGGAAAAATAGTAGGGGAATATGGACTGGGGAAATGAATAAAAGAGGAAGCCACGTGGTAGAATTTTGCACAGAGCAGACTTTAATCATCGCTAACACTTGGTTTAAGAATCATGAAAGAAGATTTTATACGTGGAAGAGACCGGGAGACACCGGAAGATTACAGATAAATTATATAATGGTAAGACAGAGATTTAGGAACCAGGTTTTAAATTGTAACACATTTCCAGGGGCAGATGTGGACTCTGACCACAATCTATTGGTTATGAACTGTAGAATCAAACTGAAGAAGCTGCAAAAAGGTGGGAATTTAAGGAGATAGGACCAGGATAAACTGACAGAACCAGAGGTTGTACAGAGTTTCAGGGAGAGCATTAGGGAACGACTGACAAGAATGGGGGAGAAAAATACAGTAGATGAAGAATGGGTAGCTTAGAGACATGGAATAGTGAACGCAGCAGAGGATCAAGTAGGTAAAGAGACAAGGGCTAGTAGAAATCCTTGGGAAACAGAAGAATAGATGAAAGGAGAAAACATAAAAATTCAGTAAATGTATCAGGCAAATAGGAGTGCAAACGTCTCAAAAATGAGATAGACGGAATGTGCAAAATGGCTAAGCAGGGATGGCTAGAGGACAAATGTAAGGATGTAGAGGCATATATCACTAGGGGTAAGATAGATACTGCCTACAGGAAAGTTACAGAGACCTTTGGAGAGAAGAGGACCACTCATATGAATATCAAGAGCTCAGATGGAAACCCAGTTCTAAGCAAATAAGGGAAAGCAGATAGGTGGAAGGAGTATATAGAGGGTCTATACAAGGGCGATGTACTTGAGGACAATATTATGGGAATGGAAGAGTATGCAGATGAACATGAAATGGGATATATGATGTAAGTAGCGTGTATAAAACGTCGCTATGTGTAAGGTGCGTGAAGCGCACTTTGAATGTATCCTGATGTCTAAAACAGCCACGCGCACTTTGAATAAGAAATCGCTATCTGACATTGAAATCAACGTAAAAGATTGGGTTGCCACCAACTCTAGCCACATCGACAAATAAGAAGTTGGGCTGAGTCGGAAAGTAAATTACTTTGTTCATAAAAAAACTCATAAAAGATATTCATTGCAAAGTCACTCACAAAGAATGCGCTGTATCCAGGCATTGTTCCCGTGAATCAGATATTAAAATAAAGTGAAAACTGCGTGGACACTGTGCATAAGAGCAGCTTGCAGCAACACTCCTGAAAACAAGATCTATTCCAAAGCATTAGTTTTAAGTAACAATGGAACACTAATCATTGGGTGCGCTAACAAGGAAACTACAAGGTAAATTGCGTAGGTAACAGAGACATAACATCGGTACACAGGATAAGATTGGCAGCAAAATTATTTATTGGTTCAAAATGCTTGAAATGGCTCTGAGCACTATGGGACTTAACATCGGAGGTCATCAGTCCCCTACAACTGAGAACTACTTAAACCTAACTAACCTAAGGACATCACACACATCCATGCCTGAGGCAGGATTCGAACCTGCAACCGTAGCAGTCGCGCGGTTCCAGACTGAAGCGCCTAGAACCGTTCAGCCGCACTGGCCGGGAAAATTATTTATTCCTTAAAGTATTGAGGTACTGCATCTATACGAGGTGCGACAATAAAGTAATGAGACTGATTTTCTTTGCAAGATGTGGCAACCCTGCCGGCTTGTGCAGGCACAATATCTTTGACCTTGGTCTGTAAGCTGCTTCTAGTCCAAGCAGCACATCGATGCAACTGCTCAGTCATGAGTTGTGCTGTAATAAGTTAACACGTGTTTGTGTCTCTCGTCGCAGAAATGGAACCGCATAATATTGCACAACGGTATGCCGTATCTTTTTGCGTTAAATTGGGTGAAAACGCGACAACTTACTGTAAGTTTCAGAAGGCTTTTGGAGAGGACTTTATGTCAAGAGCTCAAGTTTTAAGTCGGAATAAAATGTTTAGTGAAGGCAGAACGAATGTTGAAAATGAATACCGCAGTGGACGACCATCAACCTCACGAACGGATGTCAACTTGGCCAGGATGCGTGAACTCATACGATATGAATGAGGATTATCCATGAAAATGATTTCAGAAGAACTGAACATCAATCGAGAAACGGTTCGTCTAATAATAACTGAAGATCTTGATATGAGAAAGATGTGTGCAAAAATGGTCCCCAAAAATCTCACACCACAACAGCGAGAAACACGGAAAAATGTGGCAGCCGATCTGTTAGAGCAAAGGGAAATCAATCCAGTATTGTTGAGCCGTGTTATCACTGGTGATGAAAGTTGGTTTTTTCAGTACGATCCACAGACAAAACGCCAAAGTTCGCAATGGTGCTGAAAGGGATCACCCAGACCAAAAAAAGCTCGCATGTCAAAGTCAAAAGTGAAATGCATGCTTGTGTGCTCTTTGATTCCAAGGGAATTGTTCATAAAGAATGGGTGCCTCCTGGAAAAACAGTTAACCAATATTACTACAAATAAATTTTAGAAAGACTTCGTGAAAGAGTTCTTCGTGTCCGTGCCAACATTGCTGATAATCGGATTCTGCATCACGATAGTGCGCCATCCCATACTGCCCTGTCAGTACAGCAAATTTTGACCTCAAAACAAATTTCAGTTCTACCACAGCCACGTTATTCACCAGATATCGCTGCGTTCGACTTTTCTCTATTTCCAAGAGTCAAAACGGCGGTCAAGTGACACCATTTTCAAACAACACAAGATGTCCAAAAAGCTGTGACCAGGGTCTTGAAGGATATTACAGAAGATGAGTTCCAGAAATGTTACCATCAATGGCAGAAGTGCTGGAAAAAGTGTGTGCAATCAGAAGGGAACTACTCTGAAGGAGGCAACACTAAACTTGACTAAAACTATAAGCAACATTTTTTTCACATCAGTCTCATTACTTTATTGTCGCACCTCGTAAAACTGCTGTTGCCTGGTAACTAAGTATAATTTCTTGTGAAACGGTACACGATTCACAACACACTCGTACGCCCACGTGGACTGCGGAGACACAATTTCTACGTGCCGTGACCAAGTTTTAACAACATTAAACCACGCAGTCGCGAACAATTAACATTTTTCAGAAAACGCATGTGAATATACATAGTGTAATGGCGGTGGACCAACAGACTCTAATATTAAACCACGTGGATGGCTTCCGATGGACACAAGGCAAATGAGACAAAGAAAATTCGCGAAGAGGCAAAATTATTAAGGTTCAGGAAGGATTAGACGAAGTTGCAGGCAGACAAACATCCACACTGAACCAAGGACGCAATTCTTACATATGCAACCCCTTTATGTTACGTTCTGCTTATGGATCAAAGTCTGCATTGGGAATCAAACTGTAAATCAGCAAAAGCCTTGCATTACTTGCTGCGACAAGGCTAAACAATCTTTATAGTTCGCCAGCCGTCTGCTGTTGCGCACTGAACGTAACAATTCTCTCACAGAGCTTGAAGCCCTGGCGATTGTCTGGGCGTTCATGATATTCCGCTACTATTTGTTCGGGCGCAAGACCAGGGTGTACAGCGACCATAGAGCGTTACAATTCTTAATTAGAGCCAAGATTAATCATGGTAGGCTAGGACGGTGGACGGTATTTCTCCAGGAATACCATTTCACGATAGAATACTTTCCGGGGCACAGTAACATCATTGTTGATGCTCTGTCTTGGATGCCTATCGGGCTCGCCCATACTGACGATGGCGCAATAGATGAAAACAATTTTAGTGTTTTATACCTACAAAACGTGTCATTTGAAAATTATGTCACTGAAACACTAGGTAATATCGGGGGCGGAGCAAGATAAGGACGTAGTTTTGCGTGACATCAAGGCGAAATGGCACGATTAAACTCGCGCGGCCATCAGGCAGTATTTTACTGTACGGAACGGCGTCCGATTTAAGAGGCGAGCCCAGGATGACTCCAGGTGGCTGTTAGCGTTGCCCGAGGAACTGGTAAATAAGCTCGTGTGGTACGTGCATCTGAACTACGGTCACTCTGGTGCGCGGAAATGTTTGGAGAAGCTGAGGGAAAGCTGATATTTTAATAATATGCTTCGACGTATCCGTAAAGTAATTAGGGTATGCAGGCCCTGTCAGCAAGCCAGGCCGCCCACTGCATCGTTTACCGCACCAATGCACCCGATCATTCATTTTACTCTCGGTAGTAGACCTACTCGGTCCACTGGCGCGCTCCAGGAACGGGTTTCAGTACATGTTCGTGGCGCTAGAGCTGCCGTCAAAATTCGTCTGCCTCACCCCGCTGCGTAATGCCACCGGGAAGGCCGTAGCCGCCGCGTTCGCTAACCACTTCTTGTGGGAGGTTGGCAGTGTGAAGTGTATGATCTCGGACAACGGGTAGCAATTTAGGCCACGTTACTGGGAGTATATGCTTCGGAGAAAGCGGATTAAGCTAATCTTTATATCCCTTTTCTGCCCTTCAGCAAATCCCTGTAAAAGGTGGATGAAAGAAATTGGAAAATTATGTCTGTTATACTGCAGTTAGTTGCGTCACCAGATGTACTCTAGCTCCTTACCAAATCTTGTACAAAACCTGTCCTGAACCATTGTCTCAACGTATGTAATGTTGTATCTATGTGATACAAGAAGTATCCTCGTTGTTTAAATTATGAGTATCATGTCACTCTTGTGAAGGGAACTCAGATACACTACTGGCCATTAAAATTGCTACACCAAGAAGAAATCCAGATGATAAACGGGTATTCATTGGACACATATATTATACTAGAACTGATATGTGATTACATTTTCACGCAATTTGGGTGCATAGATCCTGAGAAATCAGTACCCATAACAACCACCTCTGGCCGCAGTAACGGCCTTGATACGACTGGGCATTGAGTCAAACAGTGCTTGGATGGCGTGTACAGGTACAGCTGCCCATGCAGCTTCAACACGAGACCACGGTTCATCAAGAGTGGTGACTGGCCTATTGCGACGACGCAGATGCTCGACCACCATTGACCAGACGTTTTCAATTGGTGGGAGATCTGGAGAATGTGCTGGCCAGGGCAGCAGTCGAACATTTTCTGTATCCAGAAAAGCCCGTACAGGACCTGCAATATGCGGTCGTGTATTATCCTGCTGAAATGTAGAGCTTCGCAGGGATCGAATGAAGGGTAGAGCCACGGGTTGTAACACATCTGAAATGTAACGTCCACTGTTCAAAGTGCCGTCAATGCGAACAAGAGGTGACCGAGACGTGTAACCAATGGCACCCCATAACATCACGACGGGTGATACGCCAGTATGGCGATGAGGAATACACCCTTCCAATGTGCGTTCACTGCGATATCGCCAAACACGGATGCGACCATCATGATTCTGTAAACAGAACCTGGATTCATCCGGAAAAATGACGTTTTGTCATTCGTGCACCCAGGTTCGTCGTTGAGTACACCACCGCAGGCGCTCCTGTCTGTGATGCAGCGGCATGGGTAACTATAGCCATGGTCTCCGAGCTGATAGTCCATGCTGCTGCAAACGTCGTCGAACTGTTCGTGCAGATGGTTGTTGTCTTGCAAACGTCCCCATCTACTGACTCAGCGATCGAGACGTGGCTGAACGATCCTGTCATCTCGACTGCTAGTGATACGAGGCCGTTGGGATCCAGCACGGCGGTCCGTATTACCCTCCTGAACCCACCGATTCCATATTCTGCTAACAGTCATTTGATCTCGACCAACACGAGCAGTAATGTCGCAATACGATAAACCGCAATCGCGATAGGCTACAACCCGACCTTTATCACACACGGAAACGTGATGGTACGCATTTCTTCTCCTTAGACGATGCATCACAACAACGTTTCACCAGGCAACGCAGGTCAACTGCTGTCTGTGTATGAGTAATCGGTTGGAAACTTTCCTCACGTCAGCACGTTGTAGGTGTCGCCACCGGCGCCAACCTTGTGCGAATGCTCTGAAAAGATAATGATTTGCATATCACAGCATCTTCTTCCTGTCGGTTAAATTTCGCGTCTGTAGCACGTCATCTTCGTGGTGTAGCAATTTTAATGGCCAGTAGTGTAATATCCTAAGAGTTAAATTCATTTGTCTTTATCGTTAAAACCAATCCTAATGCTTAATAATTCGTCATATAAGTTTTCTTTTTTTTTAGATTATGAAGAAGGTCCGCTTTGTAAAATCAGTTTCGGGCAATTTTTCATGTATTAGTCAGCAGTAGGAATTTCCGCAGATTTTTTTTGGTAATATATGCCTCATATTATGTGAAAGGCTCTGTGAGTGCAGCTATTAAGTTGGCGCAACATCGCCATATCGCTTGGTGTGCCTGCGCATCAGGAAGTACGGAACTTGGTACAACGGCAGGTGTTGCAGAGCCTTGCTATCAACCGCGAGCTAATGGTGTTCAAAAATGGCTCTGAGCACTATGGGACTTAACATCTATGGTCATCAGTCCCATGAAACTTAGAACTACTTAAACCAAACTAACCTAAGGACATCACACAAGACCCAGCCATCACGAGGCAGAGAAAATCCCTGACCCCGCCGGGAATCGAACCCGGGAACCCGGGCGTGGGAAGTGAGAACGCTACCGCACGACCACGAGATGCGGGCGCTAATGGTGTGGCGAGCGGTCACAGCTGTTTCCACGCCAGAGGGGGGCAGATGCTGGTTTACCCCCAACCCCAGACTGTTGGCCGGCGCAGAGAGCGTGGCGATTCAGGGCATCGCCCTGGTCGCTGATCCGGGCAAGAGAGCCTGTATACAGAGAGAGTGGCCGTAGGTGAAGATGTCCGTGATTGGTTGATTAGCTTTGGCGCCATTTTTCTGCCTAACGTCTCTCGCGCTTCCTATGTTCGCCGTGCATTTGAATTGAATTGAAGTTCAGAGGACTTTTGGAAACGATTAAAAGGTATTTGAATTATTGAGAGACTTGTTATGCGTTGTGCATGCATGTTCAATTTAGTTGCATATCGTTTTTAGTACGTAATTAGCGTTTGTGATCTTAAATACGAGTTGAAGTAATGAAGCGTTTTGTGATAAAGTCGGTAGGTCTACATGTTTGAAGTAAACACGTTAGTAATTGTACAGTATTGTTTTTGACATCTGTAATTCGTTCTGCAGACGTTCGTAAACGATGCCAGGTTGTACTGCATTTGGCTGTTCCGAATCAGAGCACTAGGAATTATTTTGGTTTCAGTATTATTGCCCGACTGTTGACGCAGGCAAGTTGTAAGCACGTTTTCCGCAGTTGTCGTGGTTGCTGAAACATTATTCGTAGTAAATAATTGTAGGTACTCTTGAAGACAGTTTTTAATAGGCCTATTTACTGCGGGGTAGAAGGGATACGGTAGTTTTCTTGTTATATTTGGTCGTTATTACAGTAGCCTACATTTAACATTATCTGATTTTTGTAATCTTTTTCGTTTGTTATCTACGAGAGGTATGCAAAGAAAGTCGTAAGCAGTTGTTTACTTGTGACACGCAAAAAGTTTGCAGACGTGACAAGAAGTACTAATACGTCTCACACTTTTTGCATGTCACAAGTAAACAACTGCTTACGACTTTCATTCATCTGACGTAATACAGGTACGTTAAATCTTTAGCGTTATGCACTTCCGATACAAAACAAATGCTTAACACTATATATTTTTTTTTATTTGCGTTACTTTCATTGTAATATGCCTAGTAAACGAACTTTAAAGGAGATAAATGCAAGTAACGAATAATTTTTACAGACGCTGTATAAAATTTTCCTGTGCTGTAGGTACTAGGCTACTATGAGTATATTATAGCTGTAAAGAAAGGCAATTAACGAATGATTTCGCCATATTGTCTTGTGCTTTTGATTCGGTGAGTGTGTACTCCACTACTCCACTACTGGCCATTCAAAAGTCCCGCCCGCAGTTTGGCAGAAAAATGGCCGCCGTATCGTACGGTTGGCCACTCTCTCCCTATACAGGCTCTCTAATCCGGGCCACAGGCACCGGCGCGGCGTCGGGTTAGCGTGACGCAGAAGAGCGCCGCTCGCGCTCGCCCGAGGCACGACCCAAAAACATTAATACGGTCTGACGACGGCATGGCTCCTGGTCTATTGAGACGTTACCATCTCAGGAAGATGGTTTTCCTGAGTTTCACGGTACGGGGGTGTGCCCATGTGACAAGTACAGAGCTGTCCAGCTGACTGCTACCAAATATCACCTGAAGTGGACGTTCCCTGCTTGCTGAGGGAAGGCACGAAGAAGAGCTTATTAGTGGCTTCCTTGCGCGAGAATGTCGTGACAAACATTGCATGGATCTACCAACTGAGCTGTGGGCAAACGATGATGACGAAGGTATGAAGACTGAAGTCACGTACCCTGACGTTCGGAAGAAATGCAGTCGTGGTCGACGTTCCTTACTTGCCGAGGGCGGTGCTAACAGAAGAGCTATTTTTTTGCCTCCCTCGGGAAGAAACGTCAAACGACCACGGTGTGCTGAGACGTCCTACCGGAAGAATTGACTCCGGCCACGGCGAAGTACTTCTGCGAGGTTCGAAACTGCCGAGTACGCGTGACGAATAGACAGTCATGCGTGCTGACAGCTATGTCGACGGGAGGCGTTCTACCAATGAGGACCTGCACTCTGTGGGACGACGGCGTGCGCTCTAGTGGATTCAGGGGTTACGTCACCGCACGATCAGTGAAGCGCAAGTGTTTTTTTTTTTTGTGTTGTTCGCCGCGTAATATGGATCTATGATTGTCTTGAGATAATCTGTCGAAGCGGGTATGTCTTTAGTGTGGTACGGCGTGAAACTAGCTATGATGATAAACAAAGTGGCAACGAAAGTTGCGACGTCATGCTTTCAAAACACCGATGTAATATTCTCTTGTCTAGCCGTGCACTCACGAGTTTAACCTTGTAGTATTGTGTTTTCTTTTTAAACCTGTATATTTTGTGTACCTTTTATGAATGTTTCTGCATTAATTATGCTTTTGTGTTGAATATCGTTATAACCGTGCATTCACGACTTTAATCTCGTAATTTTTTTTTCTTGTAAACCTGTTTATTTTGTGTACCTTTTACGTATGTTTCTGTGTTAATTATAATTTTGAGTTGAATATCGTTAAACAATTTAATTTCCAATGTTACTTTGATGACTGACAGAGATCTCCGTTGTCACATACATTTCATGTTTTCTCTTCAAAATTTTATTTGAAATGCTTGTAATTTGGCTCTAGCATTGAGCAAGATGATCAGGAGACAGGTTCTGATCACCTAATAATTATCACTTTTAATATCTGTTTAAAGCAATTTTTAAGATGATATCTCTTCTTAGTTATTGCAATAAGTTGGATGATATGATGTCAACTTTCAACTCCATACATTTCATTTATCTTAATTCTTTGCTTTGCGGACCACATGAGGTCACAACTAGTAACTAAAGTTATCCAAAATTCATTTAAGTATTCTAGATAAGTCGTTTCTTTTGAGCTGCGGTTTGCATGTTGCAAGAAAAAATTGTTCAAATGTGTGTGAAATCTTACGGGACTTAACTTCTAAGGTCATCAGCCCCTAAGCCTACACTCTACTTAACCTAAATTATCCTAAGGACACACACACACACCCATGCCCGAGGGAGGACTCGAACCTCCGCCGGGATCAACCGCACAGTCTATGACTGCAGCGCCCTAGACCGCTCGGCTAATCCCGCGCGGCTTGCCTGCTACCTTAATTGTTTCTTGAGTTGTGTTTGCTTCGAAGACTATTGGCGAATCTCCTAGCATGGCCAGAAAATTCTCGGCACTGTCTTCTCCGGGACCTCTGGGGTGATGAAAGGGCCCTGTAGCCCCCTTGCATTATCATTTTATTTGTTTTCCAATGATACAGAAATCTCTGTCATGCGTGAGCGAATGAATGTGGGTGTGTTCCATTTTGCTATACAGTGGTTTAGTCTGCTGCAGAGAATCGGCCGTAGTCGTACAGAATGGCCAACCCTTGTAGTTCTCACGTAGGCAAACAGGTTTGGTTGGTGGCAGAAGCCTCATCTCTGGGTTTTCCTGGACACGGGTTCGCGTGGGAGACGTTGGAGTGTGGGCGACGGGCAGTCTCCTTCCAGAGCGCCGAGGGTATGCAGCCTAGCTCGTAGCGGGAGGGGAGCTTTTAGCTTTTGGTTTCGTGTCTCGTCTTATAAAGATTGGTTAACCTTGTCGCAGCAAGGAATGCAAGGCTTTTGCAGACTTCCAGATTGATTGCCAATGCAGACTTTGATCCACAAGAAGAACGTAACACAAAGCGGTTGCATATGTAAGAATTGCGCCCTCGGTTTAGTGAGAATGTTTGTCTGCCTGCAACTGCGTCTGTATACGTTCTAATCTTTCCCGAACCTTAATAATTCTGCCTCTACACGAATTTTTTTTTGTCTCTATTACCTTATGTCCGTTGGAAGCCATCCTCCTGGTTTAATGTTAGAGTTTGTTGGTCACTATCATTACCCTTTGCATATTCACATGTGCTTTCTGAAAAATGTTAATTGTTTGCGACTGCGTGGTTTAAAGTTGTTAAAACTTGGCCACGGCATGTAGAAATTGTGTCTCCGCAATCCACGTGGGCATACGAGTATGTTGTGAATCGTGTACCGTTTCACAAGAAATTGTATCTAGTTAATAGGCAACAGCAGCTGTATAGATGCAGTACCTCAATGTTTTAAGGAATAAATAATCTTATCCTGTGTATCGATGTTACGTCTCTGTTACCTACGCAGTTTACCTTGTAGTTTCCTTGTTAGCCCATCCATGGCGTTCCAATGCGCACAGGTCACAGATTAGTGCTCCCTTTTTATTTAAAACTAATGCTTTAGATTAGATCTTGTTTTCAGGAGTGTTGCTGCAAGCTGCTTTTATGCACAGTGTCCACGCACTTTTTACTTTACTTTAATATTTGATTCACGGGAACAATGCCTGGATACATCGCATTAACTTTCCGACTCAGCCCAACTTCTTATTTGTCGATGTGGCTAATGTTGGTGGCGGCCCAATCTTTTACGTTGATTTCCATGTCAGATAGCATCTTCTTATTCAAAGTGCGCGTGGCTGTTTTAGCCATCAGGATACATTCAAAGTACGCTTCACGCACCTTACACATAGCGACCTTTTATAGACGCTACTTAAAATTATACTGCGTGATGAGTTTGACAGAGCACTGAAAGATCTAAGTCGAAACAAGGCCCCGGGAGTAGACAACTTTCCATTAGAACTACTGATAGCCTAGGGAGAGCCAGCCC
The DNA here is from genome assembly GCF_021461395.2 of Schistocerca americana. Taxonomy (NCBI): domain Eukaryota; kingdom Metazoa; phylum Arthropoda; class Insecta; order Orthoptera; family Acrididae; genus Schistocerca; species Schistocerca americana. The sequence goes on along the minus strand of NC_060120.1, from coordinate 292,709,602 downwards.
TGACAAAACTCTACCATCTGGTGAGCAAGATGTATGAGACAAGCGAAATACCCTCAGACTTCAAGAAGAATATAATAATTCCAATCCCAAAGAAAGCAGGTGTTGACAGTTGTGAAAATTACCGAACTATCAGTTTAATAAGCCACAGCTGCAAAATACTAACGACAATTCTTTACAGACGAATGGAAAAACTGATAGAAGCCGACCTCGGGGAAGATCAGTTTGGATTCCATAGAAATTTTGGAACACGTAAGGCAATACTGATCCTGCGACTTATCTTAGAAGATAATTTAAGGAAAGGCAAACCTACATTTCTAACATTTGTAGACTTAGAGACAGCTTTTGACAATGTTGATCGTAATCCTCTCTTTCAAATTCTGAAGGTGGCAGGGGTCAAATACAGGAAGCGAAACGCTATTTACAATTTGTACAGAAACAGGGTGGCAGCTATAAGAGTCGAGGGGCATGAGAGAGAAGCTGTGGTTGGGAAGGGTGTGAGACAAGGTTGTAGCCTATCCCCAATTTTATTCAGTCTGTATATTGAGCAAGCAGTAAAGGAAACAAAAGAAAAATTCGGAGTAGGTATTAAAATCCACGGAGAAAAAATAAAAATTTTGAGGTTCGCCGATGGCATTGTAATTCTGTCAGAGACAGCAAAGGACTTGGAAGAGCAGTTGAACGGAATGGACAGTGTCTTGAAAGGAGGATATAAGATGAACATCAGCAAAAGCATAACGAGGATAATGGAATATAGTGGAATTAAGTTGGGTGATGCTGAGGGAATTAGATTAGGAAATGAGACACTTAAAGTAGTAAAGGAGTTTTGCTATTTGGGGAGCAAAATAACTGATGATGGCCGAAGTAGAGAGGATATAAAATGTAGACTGGCAATAGCAAGGAAAGCTTTTCTGAAGAAGAGAAATTTGTTAACGTCGAGTATAGATTTAAATGTCAGGAAGTCGTTTCTGAAAGTATTTGTATGGAGTGTAGCCATGTATGGAAGTGAAACGTGGACGATAAATAGTTGAGACAAGAAGACAATAGAAGCTTTCGAAATGTGGTGCTACAGAAGAATGCTGAAGATTGGATTAGTAGATCACATAACTAATGAGAAGGTATTGAATAGGATTGGGGAGAAGAGACGTTTGTGGCACAACTTTACTAGGAGAAGGGATCGCTTGGTAGGGCATATTCTGAGGCATCAAGGGATCACCAATTTAGTAATGGAGGGTAGCGCGGAGGGTAAAAATCGTAGACGGATACCAAGAGATGAATATACTAAGCAGCTTCAGAACGATGTAGGTTGCGGTAGGTACTGGGAGATGAAGAAGCTTGCACAGGATAGAGTAGCATGGAGAGCTGCATCACACCGGTCTCTGGACTGAAGACCACAACAACAACATGCTGAAATTTTAAATTATTATAATATGAATATGTTTATGAAAGAAGTAAGTTCGTTAAAAGCTGGTTCATGCTTAGGGCATTTGTATTTGTAACATGTAAACGCTGTAGGGAAGTCCATCCGCAACGAAGTGGCATGGCGCAATGTAAAATGTTGGTTTTGCGGTCGAACTGAACCGCTCCTTTGTGTGAACGACACGTAGTCAGAGTATATGGCTAGCCTTAGTACGGTACATTTTGACGATGCTAAGAAAGGCAATTGGAAGCTGCATTGTAAGGGATTTGCCTCGGATGTGGATGTGGCTATTATTTGTTATTCACGGCGTAATGGAATGGCTCTAAAATGCTGAAAATCCGACGCCAAGAAGAGATTTTATAGAGCGTTCGTACATCAAGATCCGTGAGTACAGTTAGCCGCCATGTCGCCTGGCATCAATCTTCGCCACTTCTTCACAAACTTCATACAATCAGTTAAGTAGTGTATATTGGCATAGACCAGTTAATTTGTGTGTTGTTTCAATAATAATCACATAAAACATAAATTCGTGTCAGCAACCATATTTTCAATCCTGATCACAAACTTACGCAGGGTTCTCACCTAAGTGCTGCTAAAACCGATGAGGAGTTCTCGCATTCATGTCTTTAAAAGTGATTTTTTATCTAAAGTAAAAGGAGAAGTAAAAGTTAAAAGCTGAAACCACAAAAGTGAAGTTGGATAAGCTTTTGTTAAAATATCGTTAGTTTATTATGAAACATAGTTTTGTAGGATTACAGTGCAATAGTGTGTAAATATTATTGCAAAGAATACCTGTTTCACAGGTAATTAAAGCTCTAGTACATATAAGTCTTTAATGAACAGATTTACGATAGTACTGTTAGAGGAAAAATTACGTACAATTTTAAAGAAGGTGTATTTTTGGTACGCATCATGAAAGGTTCCTTTTTTGAAGTTAATTAAACCCAGTGTTGTATTTTATTCTCTTCCAAAGTAATTTATGAACTGCCGCAAGTGAAGTGAATGATTAGCTTTTAGAGTTAATATTCACTACTGTAATAATCAAAGAGCTTTGATTAGTGAAACCATACTAGTTTATGGGTCACCATCATATTCTCCACCTATTAAGAAAAAATTGAAATACTACTGTTACTAAGGAAAGCTGCTACATGCAGAGGAGCTTAAACAGTGTATTTATGATATTGTTCACGTTTATTTGCGTTTTTCATGTCAGTGAAGATAGAGGCCCCTCATGTTCAATTTTAGTTCTGCACCGCATACAGTTACGTTTCAGTATTTGATTAAGTAATGCTCTTGAATGTGGGCGCCATTAGTATGAGCTTGGTGCAATATTGCTCCCCATAATTTATGGGTGTGTGTGTGTTTGTTATTGAAAACTGCTGCTACACACAGTACACAGCGCACTGTGACAGTTTCTATACTGTTTGCTATTCAAAGGAAAATCTCAACAAAATTAACTTCAATAACTAATATTCAGTTTTCTCAAATATATATATTTCCAAATTAATGTGCCTAATCGGGCTGGCGACCGTTCATTTTTTTCATTCATTTATGATTTCTCACTTTCGTTGACTCCCAAGATTAAAGCCCGTTTGGTTTTCTGTTATTTCACTAAAATCAAAATTATAGTCCGATACGTTTGTCCACTAGACACACACGCGGTCAAACTTCGAAATCCTCTCAGAGGGTAACATTAGCGTGTTTACGGCACGTTAGTGTTACAGGTTTTCCAGGTATTTTTGGTTAGTAAATAAAACGAAATAAAAATGTTATTAGTAGGCACCAAAACAGCAAAGTAAACTTAATAAATTCGTTTCTGCTAGCAAAGACTTTAAGTAAAACCTATAGGAAGGAGTAAAAGAAATGTTGTTAAATTTTTGATACACAAAAGGAATTCGTAGAACCCGGCCAACTGATTCAATGCTGGTTTGTAGTGATAATCATAAGACTGTGACGGTTAATTCTGCCACTGATGTAAACTTCCAAAAATACATCTGTCACTGAGCTGTTAAAGAAGAAAACTAACCGCGCCACCTATTGGTTGTTTACTGTTCCACGAGACCATCTATTGGTTCTTTGGTATCCTGCGTCCTGATGACTAACGGGCTGAACTACTAAAGAGGAAAACAGGGAAAATGCCATAACCCGATTTCCCAGAAACTTCGCTCGGAGTAATTACAAGTCAGAATAAACCAGTGCGTGTCTCGGCTTATCTAGAGATACACGGCCGTTTCTGAGAAAACGACAGTCATGTTTTTCTCGAGTGCCTTTCAACACCTAAGTACTTCACACGAATAGGTGTATCAGCAGCTACCGCCACTGTTTCACATTTTAGCGCCCCGTGTTCGAAACCCGATTGTTGTCTTTATTTTATTTTTAATTTTTTTTCTTTGATCTACCCACGTCCGTAGAAGATTACTGCACGGAGTATAAAACATCAATTGAAGACCTAATCTGAAAATGAGTCCGTGATCATATTTTGATACTTTATTTTACAGGTCCGTCTTGATCGAACAAACATTTACACTTCACTATTACCAGTTTCGGCTACTGCCATCTTCAGATCTGTTACAAGCAAAAATAGTGTGCAACCGACTAAGTTCAGTTTGCTGTTGCTAAATCTATAAAAGGCCTGGTACTACATAAGAAAGATAAAGAGTGTTTACATGAATAACCGCCGCGCGGCATTTGCCGAGTGGTCGGGGGCGCTGCAGGTCATGGACTGTGCGGCTGGTCCCGGCGGAGGTTCGAGTCCTCCCTCGGCATGGGTGTTTGTGTTTGTCCTTACGATAATTTAGGTTAATTGGTGTGTAAGCTTAGGGACTGACGACCTTAGCAGTTAAGTCCCATAAGATTTGACACACTTTTGAACACGATTAACAGCCGTATATACCAGCCATACATACCATAAAATATTCTGATGTTGCATCAACGTCAAACTAGATATGCAGGTACATAGTAAGTGCTGGTAATGGTCAGAATGCGTCTGGTATTTATACAAAAAGCTGAGACCAGCAGAGGGCACTATAGCTAGGGTAAATGATTAACCAGTATCTCAAATATAATGGTTAAACTGCATTGTCATTAATTAAAATTAGTTCACATGACACGACGAGCGTCTGACAATAAAACATGTACTGACATACTATACGTGGAATTAGATCCATACTTAAAATCCACGTAAAAAGAGCAAATATAAATATTGTGAAGCTCCTAGCCTGGCAAAGTAAAACATACAACTGTGTAAAAGCCAGTATAAAAGGTTTAAGAGTAAAATCACATCTATAAAACGAAATCTTCCAGTGTGACAAAACAATTACCATAACCGTAAGCGTAATGTAATTAACGAAACAGTGACTCTTAATTAAAAATTAAAGAATCCGTAGTCAATAATACATCCAGAGTGGGATCTCAATAGTGGCACGTCGTGGACTCTCTGTGTGACGATCTTGTTTTCTGCGGCGCAACTTGCGGAGGAACATCCAGTCTCCTCGTCGCTGGCGTCTGGCGCACACAAACGCCTGGAGTCGACGCTGCTCAAACCAATAGGTTTCTGAATACAAAGATTCCCGATTCTCGCGCAGTTTGTCTGCTACTGATGTGCGGATTAGCCGCGACAGCAGCTAAAACACCTACTTGGGCATCATCATTTGTTGCAGGTCTTGGTTGACGTTTCACGTGTGGCTGAACACTTCCTGTTTCCTTAAATAACGTAACTATCCGGCGAATGATCCGGACTCTTGGATGATGTCATCCAGGATACAGCGCAGCACACATAGCACACGCCCGTTGAGCATTTTGATCACAATAGCCATACATCAACACGATATCGACCTTTTCCGCAATTGGTAAACGGTCCATTTTGACACGGGTAATGTATCACGAAGCAAATAACGTCCGCACTGGCGGAATGTTACGTGATGCCACGTACCTATACGTTTGTGACTATTACAGCGCCATCTATCACAAAGCGAAAAAAGTGATCCAACTAAAAAATTCATATTTCTTTACGTACTACACGAATTTGTAAAAAAATGGGGGTTCGTATTTATAAAAACGCAGCTGATATCCGTTTGACCTATGGCAGCGCCATCTAGCGGGCCAACCATAGCGCCATCTGGTTTCTTCCTTCAAGCTAGACAAGTTTCGTTCTTTTTAGTTTTTTGGTTTGATGCTTATTTCTTGAGATATTTGGCCCGGTCACTATCAATGGACCACCGTGTATACAGATAAGCCGGCGCATGTGTTTACCTGTTTTGCCGCTCTTCCACTGAGTTTCTGGGAAATCGGTTCAAATGGTTCAAATGGCTCTGAGCACAATGGGGCGTAACATCTGACGTCTTCAGTCCCCTAGAACGTAGAACTACTTAAACCTAACCAACCTAATAACATCACACACATTCATGCCCGAGGCAGGATTCGAACCTGCGATCGTAGCTGTCTCGCGGTTCCAGACTGAAGCGCCTAGAACCACTCGGCCATTCCGGCCGGCTCTGGGAAATCGGGCGATGGCACTTAGCGTTCTTTCCTTGTAGGCTGAGCTGACGATTTTAGATTAAACATTGAGTCACTATACCTTTTTGCGTGATTCTATTCTGATTAAATAAATTGTAACACCTCAAATGCGCATAAAATACCTTCTGTACCATCCTAAACTTTCGCCATTTAATATCCGTTGATAACTTGTACTAAAACTGATTCTGAAGCTGTAAGCTGTATCACAGAAACAATTTTTAATAGGTAATCGATGTAATAGCGTATTTATTTCTGACTGTATATAATTGATTGTAATTATAATGAAAACATTGTAAATTGCTGGGTAATAGCCAAGGGAACGTTATTTGAGTGTATCGATAGCAACTACGAAATGGTAGTACCTGCGTCGTTGTTTGTCTTTGCGTGTGGAGAGTCTCTGTCGCGCTGCGAGCAGAGAGGAGGCAGAGCGGCTTGAGTCATGAAAGAGTGCGGAAGTGTTCGTTGGGCGCTCCCGCCGACGCTTTGTGCAGCTATTCCCGCGGCAGCGCAGACGCGCCTGATTCGTTAACCCGCGGGCATTGAGAGCGCGGTAGGAGTGGATTGGCGGAGGAAGCCGCAATTCTAACTGTTGCCTGTCCTGTAGTTGTCCGTCGCTCTGGACACGACTCGGGCTTCTCGTCGAACGGCAACAGCAGCAACAATGGCAGCTCAGCATTGTCGTCGGCTGCATTCTTCGTGTCCGCACGCCGACAACATGATAAGAGTGTCAACTGACAGATATAATACTGTAGAGGCTTTGCCCAGTTGATTTCGTCCAGAAAGTTTGAATTACTTGAATAATAACTTGCAATAATTAAAACTTGTAGGGCACCTGTGTTGTCATTGTCCTCAGACATTATTACCAAGCAGGGTCCCTTCTCCTTTCCATGCAATCACCGAGTGTCGTAAGGATATGAAAACTGATTAACTGTTTACTGCCAGTTTTCTGTGTTTACTAATGACCAGATTCAGTCTTTCTGCCTCAGTAAGTGTTCGTTCCTGTATTGCATAACAGAGGCTAAACAAATTTGCAAATTTTAGTATTAACTTCATTAACTTAAAGTAACGTAAAATTTCGTTGGCAAAACTGACAACTAAAGATACAGCACAAATTAAGAGTGCGCAATTTCATTTATTCTGTATTTAGTTTAGCGAGTGACTTCTCCTGGCTTGGTATGTATTTTATTGTTTTTATTTTAAAAGTAAAATCAGTTGCTCATTTGCTTCAAGTAAATTCAATTCAATCTTTCAATAATTAAAAGTAGATTACCTGCACCTTTCTAAATTTTGCATTACGTTACACTGAGGTTACTAAAAGCTATTTTTTTACATAACAACGTTTAAGTTAAGCCACTCATTTATTTTACCAGTAACTCTATTTACTTTCACTTTCAAAATGGAGTATTTCAGAATAAATAACCGCAGACTCAGTGCTTTCTGATTCATTTATTTTCTCATGAACTTTTGTGCTTTGGAAAAGCGTGACAACCTTCTCTTGCCAGGCCAGTGACTATTTGCTTAAATTTCTTTGCCATTAACTTTCTCAAGATTCTGGAAATTCATTGCCATACCGAGCTGGCGAAAGTTTTATTATTACCTTCGTATCTAATCAGCGTTTTCTTTGTCTTTGTATATCAGTGATTTTTGTAGTAAGTATTACATGGTACCCTTTCCCCCCCACACCCCCCAGTGCGATTCGTGAACGATTGCACTATATCCTACCCATTTTAAAATTATCATCAGTATTTAGCTTAAGTATAGAATACATTCTTCTTTTAGAAGAGTCTTTTGTAGATTTTCCTTCAACTAACCGGTGTTATTTTCCTTCCGTAACGATAGCTTTAGTCACTGTAAAATTTCATTATGCATATTCGATCACGGTCATTTATATAGCAATCCAGTAGGCGGATTAGGGAGGTGAAGGTTACAAAATCCTATACGCTGTCCGAAGCTATCCACAAGTTCCTGTGAACACCCTGTGAAAATTCGTCTATAGTTTTGGAGATGAGCGTGTTCAAACAGAAAAACAGACAGGACGGTTTACAGTTTCATCAATAGTATACACTGATAAGCCAAAACATTATGTTGAACGCCACCTGGTGGCGTTGTGGGCACGTGACGTGGTAACAAGATTATGTAAGCGGAGCAGACACGGACAGGGAAAGGGGACACCCTAACGAAGATATCGGCTACAAATGGGGAAATTCATTGAGATAAGCGACTTTGACAAAGGACATTATTATTATGCAGAGCCTTTGAACCAGTATCTCGAAAACGGCGTAGCTGGTCGAATTTTCACGTGCTACTGTCGTCAGAATCTATAGAAAGAGGTAGAGGGGCAGTGAAACTACCACTAGGCGCTAAGTGATTGAACGTCAACGACTTTTCACAGAATCTAGGGTTTGGAGACTTGTCTGCTCTGTAAAATAAGATAGATGGTGATCTATCTTACCTCCATAGCGATTCTGGTCGTATGTGAAGTATGTTAGCGGCAACAAACAATCAATGCCTTCTCTGCACGATAGCAATGGAAATACCAACGAAGACAGTGCTACCAAAGCAGAGTTACTAAACACAGCCTTCCGAAATGCCTTCACAAAAGAAGACTAAGTAAATATTCCAGAATTCGAATCGAGAACAGCTAGAGTAACGAAGAAGTAAATATCCTCGGAGTAGTGAAGCAACTTAAATCACTTAATAAAAGCAAGGATTCTGGTCCAGACTGTATACCAATTAGGTTCTTTTCGGAGTATGCTTATGCATAGCTCCATACTTAAAAATCATATACAACCGTTCGCTCGACGAAAGATCCGTACCCAAAGACTGGAAAGTTGCACAGGTCACACCAATACTCAAGAAAGGTAGTAGGAGTAATCCACTAAATAACAGGCCCATATCGTTAACGTCGATATGCACCAGGATTTTAGAACATATATTGTGTTCAAACATAATTAATTACCTCGCAGAAAACGGTTTACTGACACACAGTCTACATGGGTTTATAAAACATCGTTCCTGTGAAACACAACTAGCTCTTTAATCACATGAAGTGCTGAGTACTACTGACAAGGGATTTCAGATCGATTCCGTATTTCTGGATTTCCAGAAGGCTTTTGACACTGTACCACACAAGCGGCTCGTATTGAAATTGCGTGCTTATGGAATATCGTCTCAGTTATGTGACTGGATTTGTTATTTCCTGTCAGAGAGGTCACAGTTCGTAGTAACTGACGGAAAGTCATCGAGTAAAACAGAAGTGATTTTTGGCGTTCCCCAAGTTAATGTTATAGGCCCTTTGCTGTTACTTATCTATATAAACGATTTGGGAGACAATCTGAGTAGCCGTCTTCGGTTGCTTGCAGATGACGCTGTCGTTTATCGACTAATAAAGTCATCAGAAGGTCAAAACAAACTGAAAAACGATTTAGAAAGAATATTTGAATGTGCGAAAAGTGGCAGTTGACCCTGAATAACGAAAAGTGTGAGGTCATCCACATGAGTGCTAAAAGGAACTCGTTAAACTTCGGTTACACGATAATTCAGTCTAATCTAAAATCTGTAAATTCAACAAAATACCTAGGTATTACAGTTACGAACAACTTAAACTGGAAGGAACACATAGAAAATGTTGTGGGGAAGGCTAACCAAATACTGCGTTTTATTGGCAGGACACTTAGAAAATGTAACAGACCTACTAAGGAAACTGCCTACACTACGCTTGTCTGTCCTCTTTTAGAATACTGCTGCGCGGTGTGGGATCCTTACCAGATAGGACTGACGGAGTACATCGATAAAGTTCAAAGAAGGGCAGCAAGTTTTGTATTATCGTCAAATATGGGAGAGAGTGTCACAGAAATAATACAGGATTTGGGCTGGAAATCGTTAAAAGAAAGGCGTTTTTCGTTGCGACGGAATTTTCTCACGAAATTCCAATCAGGAATGACCACCACGATAAAATAAAGGAAATCAGAGCTCGTATGGAAAAATGTAGGTGTTCATTCTTTCCGCGCGCTATACGAGATTGGAATAATAGAGAATTGTGAAGGTGGTTCAATGAACCCTCTGCCAGGCACTTAAATGTGATTTGCAGAGTATCCATGTAGATGTAGATGTAGATGAACTCCACAGCAGAGCATCCCTAGCCGGCCGAAGTGGCTGTGCGGTTAAAGGCGCTGCAATCTGGAACCGCAAGACCGCTACGGTCGCAGGTTCGAATCCTGCCTCGGGCATGGATGTTTGTGATGTCCTTAGGTTAGTTAGGTTTAACTAGTTCTAAGTTCTAGGGGACTAATGACCTCAGCAGTTGAGTCCCATAGTACTCAGAGCCATTTTTGAGAGCATCCCTACGTGCTGACATGTTGACCCAACATCGTCAAAATGTTCAAATGTGTGTGAAATCTTATGGGACTTAACTGCTAAGGTCATCAGTCCCTAAGCTTACACACTACTTAACCTAAACTATTCTAAGGACAAACACACACACCCATGCCCGAGGGAGGACTCGAACCTCCGCCGGGACCAGCCGCACAGTCTATGACTGCAGCGCCTTAGACAGCTCGGCTAATTCCACGCGGCCCAACATCGTAAATTGCGATTGCAGTGGACACTGTACCATCGAGATTTGGCCATCGATCAATGGAAACGTATCGATTCTTCAGATAAATCACATTTTTGATACACTAGGTCGACGATCGTCTCCACAAACGTCAGCGCACCACGGACGCAGGCTGGTGGGAGCAGTATAGGAGGCATTGTCCTGCACTTGCATGGGACCTGTCGTAGTAATGGAAGACACGGTGATAGCTGCGAACCACCTGCGTCCCCTCATGCTTAATGTCTTCACCGTCGGCGATTCATCTTTCAGCGATATAATTGTCCGTATCTCGAAGCCAGATACGTGCTATTGTGGTTTGATGTCTTGGCGACAAAATTCGCCTGATGTAAATCCAATGGAACCCATCCGCGTCGCTATTGCGCGCCATCACCGAGTATGCAAATCAGCGCCCCGTTATATACGCGAATTTCATGAATGGTGCGTAGACGTCTACTGCCGCATACCTGCACAAACCTTACAAGAAAAGGTCGGATCCCACAGGGGAATGTTATGGGACCTTTTTTTTCTCAATATATATAAATGACCTAGTAGATAGTGTTGCGAAGTTCGATGCGGCTTTTCGCGGATGATGCTGTAGTATGCAGAGAAGTTGGAGCATTAGAAAGTTGCAGCGAAATGCAGGAAGATCTTCAGGGGATAGCTACTTGGTACAGGGAGTGGCAACTGACCCTTAACATAGACAAATTTAATGTATTGCGAATACATAGAAAGAAGGATCCTTTATTGTATGATTATATGATAGCGAAACAAACATTGGAAGCAGTTACTTCTGTAAAATACGGAACAATTTGAAGTGGAATGATCATATAAAATTAATTGTTGGTAAGGCGGGAGTGAGATTGAGATTCATTGGGAGAGTCCTTAGAAAATGTAGTCCATCAACAATGGAGGTGGCTTGCAAAACACTCGTTCGACCTATACTTGAGTATTGCTCAGCAGTGTGGGATCCGTACCAGGTCGGGTTGACAGAGGAGATAGAGAAGATCCAAAGAAGAGCGGCGAGTTTCGTCACAGGGTTATTTGGTAAGCGTGATAGCCTTACAGAGATGTTTAGCAAACTCAAGTGGCAGACTCTGCATCGCGGTGTAGCTTGCCGTCCAGGTTTCGAGAGGGTGCGTTTCTGGATGAGGTATCAAATATATTGCTTCCCCCTACTTATACCTCCCGAGGAGATCACGAAAGTAAAATTAAAGGGATTCGAGCGCGCACGGAGGCTTTCCGGCAGTAGTTCTTCCTGCGAACCATACGCGACTGGAACAATAAAGGGAGGTAATGACAGTGGCACGTAAAGTGCCCTCTGCCACACACCCTTGGGTGGCTTGCGAGGTATAAATGTAGATGTAGATGTAGATGTAGATACGAGAATCAGTGATGTATTTCGTTCCAAAGACGGACAAACAAGCTGTTAAGTAGGTGGTCATAATGATTTGGCTCATCAGTGTAGAAGTTGACAGTTCAGAGGCGTGATAGAAGTAAGACAGTTGTAAGTAATGTACGCTGTTTGCATGCGTGGTACGAATGCCGGACATTTGCCACGTTGGACATTTACCACGCCGGACATTTGCCACACTTGCTCCTTCGCCAGGTAGCGATCCCTCAGGTAAGAGACACCCTTCCTCGTACTTCTTCTGTCCGCTTTCAAACTGCCGACTCCACATCTTACTCGATGCAACCAGTACGTAAGGGCGTAAGGGACCTTCTTCTTCGACATCTTGGCTAAATACAGGGCTTCTTTTCCGAAATCGAAATATTTATAACTTTTGGGAAAGGAAAACAATACCGACGATTATGTCAGTATGTAATTAGTTCAACCAAATATAAATATAGATTCCCCTGTCTGTACGGTACCTTGCTTTCACGCTTACTGATTGCGATAGAAACAGTCCATCGCCATGGGAGCAACAAGAAAGGAACGATGTAAAGAGAATGCGAATGTACGCTAATCATTTCTTTTTGATCACTGGATTTGTGGTTACTTTAATTACTACAACTGCGTGCCCAAAAGATAACAAGGAAAGAAGAAATGGGTATGTGAATGTTTGAAAAGAAGAACGACATACTCCATATTAATTTACTCTCTAAAATGCGATATCCCTTGCAGTGAAACATTAGCCAATAAAGTGCAGGGGGACGATGTTCAAAACATGACTGAAAATACGTTCACTAAATAGAGATAAGAACATCTATGATTGACATGTCATCTAAAGTCGACGTACGTTTTTAAAATGTTAGAAATAAGGAAATGAAGTAATACAGAACGCTATGCTTGTAACGTACGGCCGGCCGCGGTGGTCTAACGGTTCTAGGCGCTCAGTCCGGAACCGCGCGACTGCTACGGTCGCAGGTTCGAATCCTGCCTCGGGCATGGATGTGTGTGATGTCCTTAGGTTAGTTAGGTTTAAATAGTTCGAAGTTCTAGGGGACTGATGACCACAGATGTTTAGGCCCATAGTGCTCAGAGCCATTTGAACCATTTTGTAACGTACGTTTTTGTTCTACATTGTTTAGCTCTGGTATTTACAGGATCAGAGAGAAAGCATCCTAGGTTTTGGAGGGAAAAGCCATAATTGTAATGATCTGCACTACAATAGAAACAAGAAGCACAATTTAAGGAAAATAATGTAATGTGTGTTTCAGCTCACAAGCTACATTGAAGTAGATAGTTCACGTGAATTGGTATGGGCAGAGGTTATATCCGACAACCAGAATAAATTAATAACTGGCTCCTTTTACCGACCCCCGGTCTGAGATGAAACAACGGCTGAACAGTTCAAAGAGAACTTGAGTCTCATCACAAATATGTAGCCTACTCTTACAATTATAGTTGGCAGTGACCTCAATCTACCTTCCGTATGTTGGCCAAAAATACATTTTCAGACCCTGTTGTAGATAGAAAACAACTTCCGTAATTGTTGTAAATGCTTTTTTTAAGATTATTTTGAACAATTACTTCACGAAGCGATTCAGATTGTAAATGGTTGCCGGCCATGGTGGCCGAGCGGTTCTAGGCGCTACAGTCTGGAACCGCACCACCGCTATGGTCGCAGATTCGAATCCTGCCTCGGGCAAGTATGTGTGTTAGGGCCTTAGGTTAGTTAGGTTTAAGTAGTTCTAAGTTCTAGGGGACTGATGACCTCAGAAGTTAAGTCCCATAGTGCTCAGAGCCATTTGAACCATTTTTTGTAAATGGTTACGAAAACACACTTGACTCTTAGCCACAAATAATCCTGAGCATCACGACGGATACAGGGATTAGTGAACACACAGTCATAGCGAGGCTCAATTCCGCAACAAAAAAATTCACCAAAACAAAACGCGAAATATATCTATTTATAAGAGCAACCAAAAATTCGGTTGACGTCTTTCTAAGAGACAGTCTCCAATCCTCCCAAACTATGTAAGTGAAGACCATATGTGGCTTAAGTTCAAAGAAATAGTATTAACAGCACATGAGAGATTCATACCAAATAAATTAATAAGAGACGGAACTGATCCCTCATGGCACACAAAACACGACAGAAAGCTGCTGCAGGAGCACCGAAAAAGACAAGTATAATTTAGACGAACGCAAAATCTCCCAGATTGGCGAAGTTTTACTGAGGCTCCAAATTTGGTGTGGATTTCAATGCGAGATGCATTTAATAGTTGCCACAACGAAACTCTCTCCAGAAATGTGGCGGAAAATCCAAAGAGATTCTGGTTCTATGTTAAGTAAACCAGTGGACAGGCTCAGTAAGCGGTGAGGAGGAGGAGGAGGAGGAGGAGGAGGAGGAGGGTGAGACAAGGGACCCAACCCTTCGGAGCAGGTAAGATCTTGGCAAATGTCCGGTGTGGCAAATGTCCGCACGCCCGTGGTACAGGTGCACGCACGGCCACTAGCTATCAGTCGTGTGACGGCCAGCCGCGGAGGCGCTGTGGCCCCTGCCTGCCTACCTGCAGGGCCTCCCCGCTCCATCCTGAGCAGTAGTAGGCGAGCAGCAGCAGCAGCGACAGCAGGGCGGCGGTGACCAGCCAGCAGGGGGGCAGCCGGAGGACGACCCGCGGCTGCTGGCTGTGGGGGCCGGTAGCGTCCATGGCGGCGACTGCCACTGCGCTGCCCACAGCTACACGCGCCGCGCCGGCGCGACTCCCTGCCTCCTTATCACATGCCGCGCCGCGCGTGTATCTGCACAGCGACGTCTGCGCACATCTGTTATAAAAATAAGGAAATCAGCGTAGTTGCGATTAGATCTCAAGCACCGAGCGTTCCGTATAAACATGACCATTTACATGAGTAGTTCATCCATCTCGGGAATCTACAGGGTGTTACAAAAATATACGGCCAAACTTTCAGGAAACATTCCTCGCACACAAATAAAGAAATGATGTTATGTGGACATGTGTCCGGAAACGCTTAATTTCCATGTTAGAGCTCATTTTAGTTTCGTCAGTATGTACTGTACTTCCTCGATTCACCGCCAGTTTGCCCAATTGAAGGAAGGTATTGTTGACTTCGGTGCTTGTGTTGACATGCGACTCATTGCTCTACAGTACTAGCGTCAAGCACATCAGTACGTAGCATCAACAGGTTAGTGTTCAGCACGAATGTGGTTTTGCAGTCAGTGCTGTTTACAAATGCGGAGTTGGCAAATGCCTATTTGATGTATGGATTAGCACGGGCCAATAGCCGTCGCGCGGTACGTTTGTATCGAGACAGATTTCCAGAACGAAGGTGTCCCGACAAGAAGACATTCGAAGCAATTGATCGGCGTCTTAGGGAGCACGGAACATTCCAGCCTATGACTCGCGACTGGGGAAGACCTAGAACGACGAGGACACCTGCAATGGACGAGGCAATTGTTCTTGCAGTTGACGATAACCCGAATGTCAGCGTCAGAGAAGTTGCTGCTGTACAAGGTAATGTTGACCACGTCACTGTATGGAGAGTGCTACGGGAGAATCAGTTGTTTCCGTAGCATGTACAGCGTGTGCAGGCACTATCAGCAGCTGATTGGCTGCTAATGGTTCATCCAACAATGTTTCAATCCTCATTTCAGTGCAAATGTTCTCTTTACGGATGAGGCTTCATTCCAACGTGATCAAATTGTAAATTTTCACAATCAACATGTGTGGGCTGACGAGAATCCTCACGCAATTGTGCAATCACGTCATCAACACGGATTTTCTGTGATCATTTGGGCAGGCATTGTTGGTGATGTCTTGATTGGGCCCCATGTTCTTCCACCTACGCTCAATGGAGCACGTTATCGTGATTTCATACGGGATACTCTACCTGTGCTGCTAGAACATGTGGCTTTACAAGTGCGACACAGCATGTGGTTCATGCACGATGGAGCTCCTGCACATTTCAGTCAAAGTGTTCATACGATTCTCAACAACAGATTGGGTGACCGATGGGTTGGTAGAGGCGGACCAATTCCATGGCCTCCACGCTCTCCTGACCTCAACCCTCTTGACTTTCATTTATGGGGGCATTTCAAATCTCTTGTCTACGCAACCCCGGTAACAAATGTAGAGACTCTTCGTGCTCGTATTTTGTGACCGCTGTGATAGAATACACCATTCTCCAGGGCTGCATCAGTGCATCAGGTATTCCATACGATGGAGGGTGGATGCATGTATCCTCGCTAACGGAGGACATTTTGGACATTTCCTATAACAAAGTGTTTGAAGTCACGCTGGTACGTTCTGTTGCTGTGTGTTTCCATTCCATGATTAATGTGATTTGAAGAGAAGTAATAAAATGAGCTCTAACATGGAAAGTAAGCGTTTCCAGACACATGTCCACATAACATATTTTCTTTCTTTGTGTGTGACGAATGTTTCCTGAAAGTTTGGCCGTACCTTTTTGTAACACCCTGTATAATTTCATCCACTTTTGCCTGCTGTCGATATCCATACTGGCAAGGTATTAAAATATGTGACGTTAATGCTTCGACCATAAATATAATAGACTGGCCCTGACGTCATTTTCGTGGCTCCAACATCTCTGGGCTAAAGTCACGTGAATGTTGGCAAAACATGGTTGTTTCGTGTTGCGCTTATGGCTGTACTCAGCGTTTTGTCGGGGGAAATGGCATTACATTTCACGTCTAAGTGTTTCTATGATAGTGCAGATGCGTTTATTGAAATCTGCTGAAGTGACTTTTATATGTTTTTTACTCTTGAAATAGAGTATCACGTAAATTAAAGTGTTGAAAGTGATGCCCGTAAAGTCAGACTCATATTACATTTTGGAAAGTATCTGTGATAATTCGGTTACAGAAGTAAGTATAACTGTTTCTCGTTCTTAGTCATGGGTTCCCTAAGGATGAAAACCGAAGCCACCTTTGGATACAGGCCCTGAGACGGAAAAACTTTAAGCCATCTGTACATACGCGTCTTTTTGTATATACAAGTGAGATTATAATAAGGTAACAGCACCTATAGTCGACACATGAAGATAATTTTTTTCTACCTTCTAATACTATTAAATAAATGTAGGCTCCAAAATTATTTTATGAAACTTCTAAGTCTCACCTTTTATGTAAAATATCATTTTTTTAAACTGATAGTTTAAACTTTTGTAAAAATATTAGGAACTGAACCTTTGAAGTGCACCTAAAATTGATACTCTAAAATGGACCTGCTCCTAAAGTCGACAATTTTGGCACCTATAGTTGACATAATTCCCATATCCAATTTTCTTTTATAAGTAACTAGATCTGAAAACGCGGCCAATCAAATGCTTAAAGTTTTGACACGAGCCCACCCTCACTGTTTAAAAGAATTTTAACGACACTTTACTTTAATTGATACTTTGTAGTAATTTCGTCCCGCTGCCCACCGGAGGGGCGTTCGATGTATTTGTTACATTTTATAAATTGTACTGTCAACAAATTCAAGTCAAATGTAGTTCTGACATAATTTTTCGCAAATAAAAAAGTAATTTTTATTGGAAGCGTTTGGCAGTCAATTGAAAAATGTGGGTAAAATACGATATAAACATAGGATGGCAGACCGCTGATTTGAAATCCCGCCACGTTTTGCTAAGAGTCACGTGGTTTATGTTGGAGCCACACCAGCCCAATAGCTTCTGCGCAGGAAGGCCAGTCTACTAGTATCTATGGTCGAAGCGTAAATGGCCGTATCTTTTGACTGCATTGACGTAGACGCCTAAGTATTTTACACTGCAAGGGACTGTGAACCTTGCAAGAGAAAGTCCCTATCACACCCCTCCAGATTTGGTGGTACGAGAACCCAGTGCACAGCAGATCAAGCATGAAAACAAAAAGAAAGTGTACTGGACGGTGAAAAAAATGCATAATAGAAACAGTGAACGGTCCAAGAAGAAGAAGTACAATACAGAGCAACGTGCAAAAGCAATGGCGGCGTGGATAAGTGGTTACAGTGTTGGATTGCAGTGCAGGCCAGCTGTGTTCAAAGCTTCCTTACGCCAATTCCTTTTCCATTGTTCGCTTTATTCAAATTTGTGTCTGTGTCGTGATGTGTCGTGGTGTAACATTCGTTTGCAACAGCGAGGTTTCAGGTAAGGACCTATAACGACAGTTGATTCTGCACGACTACTCGTTTAGCAGCCGAAAGGAATTGGCTTTCGAATGGGAGCGGCAAACGTTTGACGATAAGGTGATAAGTCAACAGAATCCTCCACCAGGAAAAACATCTGCTGCGTCATACACGGCCTTGGTGACAGTACCTGTGTCATATGACAGTAATCTCTTATCGACGCACCTAATTTTTATGACTGGTAAGTGAGTGAGATATGCCTCGTTGCCTGATTTAGGTGTTCATATGAATGTGAATGTGGTCACTTCGAAATAAACGACGAAAACATAACAGTTTGTCACAGAAGCTGCAGCAAATGAACGCAACAGTTTCACAGTCACCCAGTTTTTTCTGTGCTCTGTCAAAACATACGAGGGTTGGAACTTTAGAAGTGGCAACTATTTATTTACATAGATTTTTGGACAACATGGTTGTGGAGCTGATTTATTTACATAGATTTTTGGACTACATGGTTGTGGAGATGAAGCAGCGGTTAATATGATAGTCAATTATTCAAAAACAGTCTTAATCGCATTTATTATTATTATTATACCGCCAACCGGTTTCAACCCGACGTAGGGGTCATCTTCTGGGCGTTTACGCCATTGGTCGACTACTACTGATGTCACTCCTGGCTACATAAGATTCCTGCCGTTATGTAGACAGGAGTGACACCACCAGCAGTCGGCCAATGATGTAAACGCCCAGAAGATGACCCCTTCGTCAGGTTGAAACCGGTTGGCGGTATAATAATTATAAATGCGATTAAGACTGTTTTTGATTAATTAATTAATAAATTATTTATTTACAGCTTGCAAAAAATAGATACGTGTTTCAAAGTTTTACTGACCTTCAAAGTAGTCACCAGCATTGCGTATAGCCCGTTGCCAGCGATGTGGAAGTCGTGGGACACTCTCAGCAGTGCCAGTTGTGTTGACAGTTCAAGTCGCGCGGTCTATATCCCGACGAATTTGTAGCAATGCTGAAGTGAATGCCGTGAAGTGTTTCCTTCAGTTTAGAAATCAAGTTGAACTTACGAGGGCTTAAGTCAGGGGAGTGCAGTAGGTGGTACGGCACTTAGCAGCCCCATCAGTCAAACAAATCAGTCACAGCTCGCACTGTACGTGCTTGAGCATTGTCCTGCAAAATGATGGTCAGGTCCTGCAGAATGTGTCATCTCTTCTGTTTCTAAGCTGGTTGTACGTCGTTTTCCAAAAATGAACAGCACAGAGACAGAACTAATGACACTTCCTGCAGGACCTGACCATCATTTTGCAGGACAATGCTCAAGCACGTACAGTGCGAGCTGTGACTGATTTGTTTGACTGAAGGGGCTGCTAAGTGCGGTACCACCTACTTCACTCCCCTGACTGAAGCCCTCGTGAGTTCAACTCTATTTCTACACTGAAGGAAACACTTCACGGCATTCGCTTCAGAACTGCTACAAATTCGTCGGGCAATAGACCGCGCCACTCGAACTGTCAACACAAGTGGCGCTGCTAAGAGTATCCTACGACTTCCACATCGCTGGCAACGGGTTATACACGATGCTGGTGACTACTTTGAAGGTCAGTAAAACTTTGAAACACGTATCTATTTTGTACAATCTGTAAATAAATAGTTGCCACTATTAAAGTTCCAACCTTCGTGTGCTTTTAACGTTTTTGAAGTTACGTTCCCTTTTGGAAGTCTTGACTCCTGTATTCCTTTGTTGTAACGTAATTCACGCCCGTTTATGTGTCGTTTTCATTTCAGCGAGACATCTACGTGATATCCCTTTTCATTACATTTATCTGTGACGGTAACCCACTCTTACCACTTCACAGCTCCCTCGTGCCACTTTTTTTTTTTTTTTTTTTTTTGTCAAAATGATGAACTTTCCATCTGGTCACTGAAATGTTTGCTCCCTTTCTGTAGCCTTAACAGTTGTCGAGACTACAGAAACGGAACAAACATTTCAGTAACCGGTCTGAAAGCTGACGACCTCTCAACTGATTCAGTGTCTTCCTCCAGTCGAGGCCGACCGGAGTGGCCGAGCGGTTATAGGCGCTACAGTATGGAACCGCGCGACCGCTACGGTCGCAGGTTGGAATTCTGTCTCGCGCATGGATGTGTGTAATGTCCTTAGGTTAGTTAGGTTTAAGTAGTTGTAAGTTCTAGGGGACTGATGACCTCAGAAGTTATGTCCCATAGTGCTCAGAGCCATTTGAACCTCCAGTCAACCTGGTGCGGCCGGCCGCGGTGGTCCCGCGGTTCTAGTCGCGCAGTCCGGAACCGCGCGACTGCTACAGTCGCAGGTTCGAATCCTGCCTCGGGCATGGATGTGTGTGATGTCCTTAGGTTAGTTAGGTTTAAGTAGTTCTAAGTTCTAGGGGACTGATGACCACAGCTGTTAAGTCCCATAGTGCTCAGAGCCATTTGAACCATTTTTTTCAACCTGGTGCGAATTCTAAACACTCGAGCGGTGCTTAACAATGAGTCGCTCTAACATCGGACATGCCGTGTCCCTTACGGATGAACCATAATTTCCAAAAATTCCTTGAATTTACTGAAGTCGACCATTCGCCTTACCTACCACAATCTTAACATGTTCGTTCAACTTAATATCGCCTTTCACCGTTACGTCCAGATATTTAAAGGATGTGACTGTGTCAAGCAGGACACTACTAATGCTGTATCCGAACGTTACAGGGTTGTTTTACCATTAATCCTCATTAACTTACATTTTTCTACATTTACAGCTATCTATCATTCATCACATCAACAAGAAATTTTGTACGGGTCATCTTGCACCTTCCTACAACCACTTCAGCACCTTTCTGCACACGATAATATCGCCAGCAAACAACCGCAGATTGCTGCCCTCCCTGTCCGCGATATCATATATATATACATATATAATCACTAACAGCGGTCCTATCACACTTCCCTGCGGCACTTCTGATCAAACACGTGTCTCACAAGAGGACCCCGCCTATTCGTCGTCACCGATTTCATCCAGATTTGTAGTGTATGCGGGGCTTTGTCAGAAATGAAAGCGACAAAAGTGGAAGCTATGAATGGCCAAGGGTTTAGAAAGAAAAGCATTTCTGGTGTGGGCCGGCCGAGGCATGAGTTATTTATGTTAGCACAGATTCCATGTAACGTATGCCGCAGCGGACGGAGCACAGAACGGTAATTCAAAGGTCCTGTGGTCGACTCCCTACGCAAAATCTGTTTTTATTTCAAAAGTTTTCGTTACTCACACCGAAAATGAACCGAACTAATGCTCAATATACTGTACTTTCTAATAGGTATTTTCGTAAAAGTCATGAAAAGTAAAGGGAAAGGAAATTTTACAATAGCACATAAACTTTTAAGAAGAGATTATAAGGTGTAAACGAGAACTTCATGCATAAAATTAGATTCTTTTATTGTTTTGCAGTTGATTATTTATACGTGCTGGGATAATATTCTTCGTAAAAACAGGGGAAACTCTAATTTTCTCCACAGCTTGCACACATTATAATCACCGGATTTTCACACTCACATGGTTGTTTTAAGGGGGGTAGGACGTGAAACGGGCCGACTTAGAGCAGGAGAGGCACCACAGGACATTTTAATTTACACTGTCTATACTTTTATAAATAAATTCATAAAACTTTGTTAGCATGACCGGGAAGGATTCAGGATTCACACTCATAGCAAAGGAAGTTCAAAAACATAACAACACAAATATTTTTTACATGTGAAATTTCATCATTTTTTTCACTTGGTATTGGCTGCATTTGTTGCTGTTAAAAACTGTGGTAAAAATTGAGATAATTAACTATGAAATTCGAGTTTTCTCTAAATACGAAGTTTAAAACGTAACAGCCGATTCATTTTTCCATAGATTAAATAAATTCTAGAGTTTCATACACCTGCAAGTATGGTTTGTAAGCTGTGCAAAACTCATCGAAGAATCTCTCTTACTTCTGAAGAAAAGTGTACCTATAGCAACAAATGCAGCCAACAGTAAGTGAAAAAAATCATGAAATTTCACATTTAAAAAAATATTATTTTTTCGTATTTTGAACTTCCACTGCTGTGAGTGTGAATCCTGAATCCTTCCCGGTCATGCTGACAAAGTTTTATGAATTTATTTGTAAAGGTATAGACAGTGCTAATTAAAATGTCCTGTGGTGCCTCTCCTTCTCGAAGTCGGCCCGTTTGACGTCCTACCCCCCTTAAAGTTTCTGCAATAAAAGAATATTCTCACTGTCTTCTTACAATATATTCGAATTATCCACACTACTCGGTCGAGAGCTAGCAAGTGAACAACCTCCGCCGCCGCAGTCAGCGCTGTCCCCAATGTCCGATGGGCAGATTGTACCTGTAGTGGGAACCTAGTGCTCGCGTGCACTGTACGAAGATCAAAACGAAACTAGCGGAATACGAAATCCTGCATTAACGACAGTCACCTCCTGGAAAGTTATTTGCAAGTCCTCGTGGATTTTGTAAGTACATTTCTTTCTTGCAAATTTATTTGCAGGTCCAGTTTTTCCTTTGCCTTTCCTTTTCATACCTGTTATGAAAATGTTTAATACAGACCATATATTGAGCAACATTTCGGTTTATTTGCCAAAAAAAAAAAAAAAAAAAAAAAAAAAAAAAAAAAAAAAAAAATATTTTCTCATGACGACTCGATCCCACGACCGCCGGATTACTTTCTGTACTCAATCCCCTACGTGCCAACCGCTACCTAGGAACTACGCTGACATAAATAACTCATGCCTCATCCGAACAGCGTCAGACATGCTGTATTTTCTAAACGCTTTGCTATCTAGAGCTGCCACCTCTGTCTCTTTTATTTCTGACGAAACCCTGCAAATACCATAAATTTAGACGAAATCGGTGATGACGGTTAGCCGCGGTCGCCTTGTCAGCAGCAGCGTGCGGTGCAGTGCACCCACACACCCTGGACCATCGTACAATTACTAAGGTAACACAGGGTATTGCGCTTCAACGCGACTCACATCACATATCGAGAAACTTCGGGTTTTTCGAGCTTTAGATCGTCCTGCAAGCTAATAGCTTTTGTTTTGTACTAATTTGGTCACGTGTCTCAGAGGTATTAATCTCCCCTTCACCCCGATAGTCGCGCCCCTTTTCCTCCTTACCTACAGTCACGCTGCACTTTTCTCTTTTTCTTTCCTCTATTGTTATTTCATCCCACTCGTCCCATATGGGTGGAGGGGGAGGGGGGGGGGGGGAAGTTGTCAGCGATACAAAATTCCACTTTTCAGCCAAGCGAATTAAAAAAAATTGTAATGAGAATTAGAAACAGAATATGGGGCTGTTTTTATACTTTAAATTAAAAATGAAAGACCACCAGTTAAAAAAAAGGAAAATATATGAATTTTAAAAAGACATCTCAGGAAGGTTAAATTATTCTGATAAAAAAAATAAATTAAAAAACAAAACACGGAATCACTGGACTTTCACTTAAAATCTAGAGGACCTGCGCAGGGTAAGAAGTATTGTCGGAGGAGAGAGTATGCTCCATAGGGTGGAAGAGTATGGGTAAAAAGTTGGGGTCTCTCAGAAAGGAAAACTTTGGAGATGTAAGATAGGAACTGAGGTGGATAGTGGGGAATATAGTTTGTGGGAAAGACAGAGGGTGAGGAGTAGTGTGTTGCGTGGGTAGGGTAGTGGTTACAAGAGGAAAGGGAGGGGGGATGGATGGAGAATGAGAAGGAGACAGGAGCCCCGATGTGGTCTGGGATACGTGGGGAAGCGTCAAAGTTGGTAGGAGGGATAAATATCAGGGTGGATCTCATTATCTGGGGGAGAGAGCTGGCTGACGTTGCGTTGGATATGACACGTAGTTTGCGCAGATGCGGGGACGCAGCGACGTGTTTGTGAAGGCGCAGCGGCGTACAGGGGTTGATGATCAGAGGGAGACAATAGGATTACAGGAATATAGTTTTCGGATATCACGCTGCGCCTGTGAGGTGCTTTACCAGTTTTTACCATGAAAAAGAATTCCCAAGCGTCTGAGTGATTTGTAAGCCCGCAGGTAAGGCAAGAAAAACCGAATTTTATGTGAATATCAAACTTTATTGCATTTGAAAGTGAACAAATAAGCCACTGACACAGATCAGGTGATAAGATTACTAAACCTCTAAAGTGACGTGGACCGTGACCAATAGAGTAGTGCCCCCTAGCGCAAATCCATGAACTTCTTAAGTGCACTACCAACAGAAGATTAATTCAGGAGGCAGTGTTCTACCCTATTATACGCAGGACCGTACGACGTTTTTTGGTCGGTTCTTCAGCATAGTGACATCTACCTTTTATTTTTATTTGTTTATTTATTTACTCATTTACTCATTTTTGAGTCATCAGTCTTCTGACTTGTTTCATGCGGCCCGCCAAGGGCTCTTCTCCCGTGCCAACCTTTTCATCTCAGAGTAGCAACTGCAACCAGTCCTCAGTTTTGTGCTGGATGTATCCCAGTCTCTGTCTTCCTCTACAATTTTACCCGTTCCTTATCCCTCTAGTATATGCAAGTTATTCTGTGATATCTTAACAAACATCCTTCTTCTTGTCAGTGATTTTCGTATATTGCTTTCCCCGCCGATTTTGCGGAGAACCTTCTCATTCCTTACCTTATCAGTCTATCTAATTTCAACATGCTTCTGTAGCATCACACCTCAGATGCTTCTGTTCTCTTCTGTTCCGGTTTTCCCACAGTCCACGGCTCACTGCCATACAATGCTGTGCTCCAAATGTACTTTCTCTGAAATTTCTTCCTCAAGTTAGCACCTAAGTTTGGTTCTAACAGACTTTTCTTGCCCTGGAATGCCCTTTTTTCCAGTGCTAGTCCACTTTTTATGTTCTCCTCGCTCCGTCCGTCATAGGTCATTTTCTTGCCTAGGTAGCAGAATTCCATAACTTCGTGTATTTCGTGATCACTAATCCTGTTATTAAGTTTCTCGGCGTTCCATTTTTCGCTACTTCTGATTTCTTTCGTCTTTCCCCGAATTATCCTCAATCCATATTCTGTACTCATTAGACTGTTCATTCCATCATCATGTCCTGTAATTCTTCTTAATTTTCACTGAGGATAGCAAAGCCATCAGCGAATCCTATCACGGACATCCTTTCACCTTGAATTTTAATCCCATTCTTGAAACTTTTTTATTTCCGACATGTAGACTGAACAGTAGGGGAGAAAGACTACATCCATGTCTTACACTCTTTTTAATTCGTGCACTTCGTTGTTTGTCTTTCACTCTTATTGTTCCCTCTTGGTTCTTGTACATATGTATATTACCAGCCTGTCCCTATAGCTTACCCCTGTTTTCCTCAGAATTTCGAACATCTTGCACCATTTTACATTGTCGAACGCTTCCTTGAGGGCGAGAAATCCTATGAACGTGTCTTGATTTTTATGTAGTCTTGCTTCCATTATCAACCACAACGTCAGAACTGCCCCTCTGGAGCCTCCGCCTTTCCTAAAGCCAAACTGATCGTCATCTAACATACACTCAGTTTCCTTTCCTATTCTTCTGTGTACTATTCTTCTGAGCATCTTGGATTCAAGAGCGGTTAAGCTGACTGTGCGATAGTTCTTGCAGTCGTCGGAATTGTGTGGAACATGTTTTCTCGAAAGCCTGATGGTACAATGCCAATCTCACACATTTTACACACCAATGTGAATAATCGTTTTGCTGCCACTTCCCCTCCCCCCCCCCCCCCCCCTCCACCCAATGATTTTACAAATTCTGATCGAATGTTATCCATTCCTTCTGCCTGATTTAATCTCAAGTTTTGCAAACCTCTTCCAGATTTCGATTCCAGCACTGGATCCCAAACTCTTCCCTGTCGATTCCTATTTGTTCTTCTGTCACGTCATCAGACAACTCCCACTCACACAGGCCCTCAATGAACTCCTTCCATCTATACGCTCTCCCCTCTGCATTTAACAGTGGAATTCGCATTACAGTCGTAATGTTACCGTCCTTGCTTTTAATGTAACCGAAGGTTGGTTGGACTTTTCTATATGCTGAGTCAGTTCTTCCGACAATCATTTCTTTTTCGATTTCTTTACATTTTTCGTGTACCCATTTCGCCTTAGTTTCCGTGCACTTCTTATTTATTTCATTCCTAAGTGAGTTGTATTCGTGTATCCCTGAATTTCCCTGTACAGTTTTGTACCACCTTCTTCGATCAGCTGAAGTATTTCTTCTGTTACCCTTGGTTTCTTCGCCGCTACCATCCTTGTACCTACGGTTTTCTTTATGTCTTCCGCCAGTGCCCTTTTTAGAGATGTCATTCCTCTTCCAACGAGCAGCCTACCGAGCTATTGACTACTGCCGTATCTATGGACTCAGAGAACTTCAAGCGTATCTCTTCATTCTTTAGTACTTCCGTATCGCCGCGCGGGGGGTAGACGTGCGGTCTAGGGCCTCTTGTCACGGTTTGCGCGGCTCCCCCCGTCGGAGGTTCGAGTTCTCCCTCGGGCATGGGTGTGTTTGTTGTCCTTAGCGTAAGTTAGTTTAAGTTAGATTAAGTAGTGTGTAAGCCTAGGGACCGACGACATCAGCAGTCTGGTCGCATAAGACCTTACGACAAATTTCCAATTTTCCGTATCCCACTTGTTTATTCATCGATTCTTCCTCACTAGTTTCTAAACGGAAGGAGCTGCTAAATTCCGAAATCAGATCTTCACCGAGGATGTAGTGCATATATTATTACCACAGACTTTCAAATCGCGCAGTGATCACCATTCAAAGATAAGTGAAATTAGACGGGGGGGGGGGGGATATGACTTTGGCGCGAATAGTGCCCTCCGCCACACACCGATTGCTGCCTAGCGGAGTATATATGTAGATATGTGGAACTACAGCGTACTCATCATCATTACCAAATTGTGATCTGAGTCTACATCTGCTCCTGGATATGCCTTACAGTCCAGTACCTGATTTTGGAGTCTCTGTCTCATCGTGATGTAATCTAACTGAAACCTTTCCGTGCATCCTGTCCTTTTCCAAGTATACCTCCTCCTCTAGTGATTCTTGCACAGAGTATTCGCTATTACTTGTTGAAATTTATTACAGAACTTAATTAGCCTTTCTCCTCTCTCATTCCTTGTCCCAAGCCCATATTCTCCCGTGACCATTGCTTCTACTCCTTCCGCTACAACCGCATTCCAGTCCCCCATGAATATTAGATTTTCATCTTCCTTTATGTACTGAATTACCCGTTGAATAATTTCGTATACTTTCTCTATATCTTCGTCTTCTGCAATCGACGTCGGCATGTACACAAGAACTATTGTTGTTGGTGTTGGTTTGCTGTCGATTCTGAGAAGAACATCCCCATCACTGATCTGTTCACAGTAACTTACTTTCTTCCTATCCATAACGAATCCTACTCCTGTTGTACCATTTTGCTGCTGCTGTTGATATTACTCTATAGTCATCTGCCCAGAAATCCTTGTCTTCTTCCCATTTCACTTCATCGACCCCTACTATATCTAGATTGAGCCTTTGCGTTTTCCTTTTCAGATGTTCTTGTTTCCATACTACATTCAAACTTCTGACATTCCGCGCCCCGTCTCGTAGAACGTTATCCTTTCATTGATTATTCAATCTTTTTCTAGCGGTCACTTCTCCCTTGACAGTCCCCTCCCGGAAGTCCATGTGATGGACTAGCCCAGAATCTTTTGCCAATGGAGGAATCACGACGACACTTTTTCAATTACAGGCTATATGTCCCGTGGATTCACAGTATGTATCTTTAATGCAGTGGCTTCCATTCCCTTCTGCATCCTCATGCCATTAAACGCTGGTGATTCCTCCGCCTTTAGGTTCACTGTCCCACCCCAAGGGCAAGAGAGTGCCCTGAACCTCTGTCCGCTTCTCCTTCCTCTTTGACAAGGCAGTTGGCAGAATGGGGGTCACATCCTATGCCGGAAGTCTTCGGCTACCATTCCTGATGATTTTTATTCAAAATTTGAGCAGCGGTGGGGTTCTAACCCGGGACCAAGGAGGTTTTGATTATTTATCAATGACGCTACTTCTAGAGAAGTTTTTACAATCGCAGAAAGGAGTGCGGTCTACAGACCGCCATGTGACGTTACACGTAGTTAAGGGAGCTACTCGTCCCCCAGAATTGCTACGAGATGAGGTATTTTTGATGTACGACTGAGCGCTAGCGGGCTTGTGGCTCAGGGCAGACCACGGTGGCAGCTGCAGGCGAGACAGGAGCGTCAGCAAAGGACCGAACTCCCAGTATTGGGAATTTTGGCCACGGACTGTCGCCTAGAAGGACAGACAATGCTCCACGCATGGGTGAGGATCGCAAGCAATAGTTGGACGCGGGGAAGTTGGCCACAGAATTTCAAGAAAGAAGGTACGTTGTTTCGAGATACAGTTGCAACCGTTGCAACCACGCGTATACGTTTGACGCAGTCATTTTCCCAGTTGCCGTGGTTTGTGACTGGGTGAATGGTATTCAAGTTGCAGCCAATGGACGGCTGCAACTAGTTTCGACTGGTCAGAGGAAATTATTCTGGCTGGCTCCAAAGCCTTTAATAAGCCTGCCCCAAAGAGATCAGGACGTGCATGTGCAGAGCCTTCTCTGTTCAAGTCTCATAGCATTCTCGTTGAAGATAAGAAGTTCCATGCTAGCCTTTTAAAGGAACTGTACAAATGACACGAGCACGTTAAGTTGGCTCACTTTAGAGGGGAGGTGGCATAGGTGGAAACTAACATGCTGTGCTGTTACACATATATCAATGAAACTAACTGCAGACCAGATTCTTAACCAGTCAACACAACGCCGCCACTCCCTACTGATTATATCAACGATAATTTTTCTTTAAATTAAATAGTTTCTAGCATTTGTAACGTTTGGACGTTCACTACCTTGTTTTTTACTAACGCTGTAAAAGGGGGTTGTTTGTTTTGTATCCCCAGATGATAATTACACGAAATATTTGTCAGGATTTGTAAGCGGTGGGTCCCTGAGGTACGGCAATACGTGAACGCTGAGAAGTAAGTTTAAACAATTTTACTAACAAAGGCTGATTATAAAAGATGCGCACCCAACACCACTGTGTCTGACATCCTAATTATGCTCGTATGGAAAGGCTCCATGGTGAGCTAAGAAAAGATACATATTCGCGCCCGAGGCCACGGTAGTTAATACAGGGTGCTGCGGAAGGTGGCGAGTGGCTTACTCCCTGTGTCACACTGCGGTTAGGTGCACGTGTACTGACCAAGCAAATTGTCAGCATTCCAGACAGGTCGGCTGGCGAGTGCGTGTTGCGTACTGTACGGGTGCGTGCACCCCACAGACCCATACATCACTCTCCCCAGAGAAAAAGAGCAAAGCTCAAAACGACCACCTGGGATCTATGAATTTATTTCGCCATATCAAATGGCATATCAAATAGTTCACATGGTAAATCACAATGTGTGGCATTCAAGATTAATCCACTATTATTCGATTTGAGTGTAAAGGGTAGCTCAGGTGTATCGTATTTTTTACATGTAAATGTGACATCAAGGGTGGAGTTAAATGAGAAAATTAAACCTTCAAAACATCGTTTAAGAAATGGATGATAAATATGGATTAAAATTCTAGGGCAATCATCTCTTGGGGGATCATTCATAAACAATTGTTTGTCACAGCTGCGCACTCTAGTATCTAAGAATACTGCCAATTCAGGGCAAATTATCGTATGACTGCGTTTACACATACGCAAATCATTTTCATTTAGGGACACAAAATATCTTCGATCCTTGCTGATCAGTAGATAATAATTCAGTACGAACTTTACATGAATACCTGCTTGTATCCATTTCACACGGTAAGTATAAATATTATACATTTCAAAATTATGTTTTGATCTAGCAATGGATATAGAAACAATAACAGTTAATTCATCTTCAATCATTAAAGAGTGTGTGATGATTAACTTGTAGTAATCATATAAATTGCAAGATGTAACAGGGTAAAACATAGTACAGGTTGCTTTCGCCCGATTGTTAGCAGGATCTATAAAAATTGTTCTGAATGTAAAGGGTATCAATTCTAGCATTTGATAAACTGTCAGTAATCCTTAACAAAAGAGTGTTTAAATCTCAGTGTGCACTCACAGCATTTAATCCTTGGAATAGTTCTCGGATATTTGCGTTCGTTTCATTACGAATTATGTGGAAATGTGAGATAAATTGCTTTACAATCTGTACAATGAAAACTGTATGGTTAGTAATGGTTTTCTACATATTCTTTAATACGATAATTTCATCAGAGAGGTTAGTAAAATCCGTGCTGGACTGTTGTTCAAGAGCTAATATTATGCGTTAACTTCCAATAGATCTCGACTAGTTAAAGTACCAAATACAGTACGAAGGATACTCCCTACAAAATCAAACCAGCCACGTTTAAGCCTAATTAAAGTTTTATGTGGCAAAAGCCTTACAAAACAGTAAATCTCTTGTTCATAATTAGCAAATGTAGAATCTACCTGCATTTTGGCTGTGATCCAGTTATTATACCAAGATGTACCCATTTCCAAAATTGTATCACTACCCTTAACAGAACGAATTAGATCAATTTGCTTCTTTACAGTACTGAACTCTTGCTGAAGTTCACTCAAATTGTACTTGAGGACATGTTTTGCATTACTTGTTGAAAATACCATGTCTGATCGTGGTTCAGACAAAACACCTGTACACTGTGGTACTATTACTACAGTATTAGTAGAATACGCTATCAGAACAAACATTAGAATAAAAATGAACATGGTTAATTAGTTCTAAATACTAGAGTTAACAATTAACATAAAATAAGTGAGTTTCTTGTGGTAACCTGTGGAATAAAAGGTTTAGTTTCACTTGCGCATTTGTGCAATAGCTTCAACACTAAATTTTCACAACACATTCACATTAGCACATGGCTGAAATAAACACACACATTGCACTCTCTCACACTACACACGTTAACGCAGATTGTAGGGGTGTCTGGGACAGGATCGCTTGGAACGTAGCGCGAAGTCTGGACTGAGACCTCGCAGTTTTCACTTCCTGGGTTTGCAAACAGCACGTCTGCCTCTCAGTCGGTCCTCGTCGTCTTGCGATACTACAGGAAATCTACCCAGAAATGGCTTTACACGATTGACATGAACGACAATCGAACGAAAAGGCAGTTGGAGCTTAAGAGTGACTGGCGACAACACCTCCAAGATTGGATATGATCCTTTCCAAAATTTCTTAAACTTTTTGACTTGACTCTTCTTTAACACCACTTTGCTCAGATACACAAGATCTCCAACTCGATACTGTGGCACTGCTGCTTGGCGGTCGTGTTGTCTTGCTTGGAAGAAAGGATTGATGATTTCGCTGTTTCACTCCCCTCCATGCTTCCTTTAGCCTGCGTGCTAGATGCCTTACATGTTCGTTGCTGATTCCAGCAGTCGATCGTGCCAAGTCCAAGGGTGAATACATTTTTCTTCCGTAGACGATCTCATATGGACTTAGGCCAGTTGACCTGTGCATTTTGGCACTATAACAACTTACGAAGTACGGTAAACAGACATCCCAATTGTCGTGTTTGCTGCCCACATAATGGCTAACAATTTTAATACTTGTTCTGTGGACTCGCTCGACTCTTCCATTTCCTTCAAGGTGTGCTGGTGTAGTCCTTAACTGAGTTATTTGCATGAGCTTGCAAGTCTGTTTAAGTAATTCACTCATAAAATTCGTTCCTTGATCACTAATTATACTTAATGATGATCCAAACTTAAGAATCGATTCTTTTAGAAAAACTTTAGCTATAGTCTCAGCGCTCTGATCAGGTTTTGGTATCATGAGAAGGTAACAATTTGTCCATTTTATTTGGACTGTTGAGCTCCATGGCCATGGATAATGATATTTTACTGTAAAAAAGTGGCTGTTCGCTGTATTTTTATAGTAAAATATCATGAGAAGGTATCTAGAGAAATTATCTGACATTGTCAGTATGTATTTGTTTCCATCTTTAGTCTTAGGCAATGTTCTTACGACATTTAATCCCACTCGTTCAAATGGTTCACTTGTCTCTGGTAGTTCTTGCAATGGTGCTCTACTTTTTCCTACATTATTCCGTCTGTTACAGGAATCACATTGTGAAACAAACTCGAAAACGTCAGCTTTGCGACTCCGTCACCAAAACATTTGAGCTATTTTAATGTTTGTTGCTTTTTTACCACACCGTCCTAATAATAAAGAATAGTGTTGTTCTCGCATGATTTGCTCTTTCATGCTACCTGAAATAACTGGGCGGTTTCCATTACTAGTGATTTTGTACAATAACCCATCTATTTAGACAAAATTTGCATTGTGGAGCTTCTTCTTGAGCTGCCTTTAACTCTTTTTCTTGACTTATTGTAACACAAACATTGACTTTTCGACTCATTGCATCAGCATTCAAATGTTGTTTACCAGGTCGGTGAATAACCTTAAACAGGTACTCACTAAGTCTTAATGCCCTTCTTGTTAATCTGGAACTTGGATCCTTTAAGCTCAATAACCATTTAAGTGCGGCATGATCTGTAATAACTGTAAATTCTCTTCCTGTTAAGAAACATCCGTTATGTGTTATACCAAAAACCAAAGCACAAAGCTCCTTCTCAGTAATAGTAGTAGAATTACATTCTGCTTTGTTTAATTGTCTGGAAGCAAATGAGATTGGATGTTCATGACCATCAGCTTCTTGAGACAATATTGCAACTATGGAAAAATTGGATGCATCTGTTGAAAGAATAAAAGGTTTATTGAAATCTGGATAGGCTAACACTGGGTCTGCGGCTAGAGCAGTTTTAAGTTCTTCCATTGCCTTTTTGCACTCTGTTGACCAATTAAATGTGGCTCCTTTCTTCTGTAGCTGTGTCATTGGACCTGCTATAGTCGCATAACCGGGTATAAATCGTCTGTAGAAATTAGGCACTCCCAAGAATGATTATAGTTCTTTCAAATTCTGTGGCTCAGGAAAATTCTTTACATCTTCAATTAATTTTGAATCAGGTCGAACACCTTCACTGGTTATAACATGACCAAGATAGTTAACTTTGCTTTGTGCAAAATGACATTTATCTATTGATAAAGACAGATTTGCGCTTCTTATACGCTCAAAAACAGCTTGTAGTCTCTCAGCATGCTGCTTCATGATTCTCACTTGTTAAGTCACACACTGGAAAAATTCGACATCTAACCAAGTAATCCAAGGTTTCCATTAAATTTGGTAAGGGACAAATGTCGGGTGTGGTCACAGCATTCAATGATCGGTAATCAACACAAAATCTCCAGAAATCGACTTCTTCTTTACAATTACAATAGGCCAACACCACAGTGGGTCTGAAGGATCTCTTGGTGCTATAATTTCGGCTTCTAATTGTTCTTCAACCACGTCTTCTACCAACTCTCTTTGACTGAATGGTATTCGCTAAGGTTTCTGTGTGATTGGGGCCGCATTCCCTGTACGAATACTATGCTGAACTAAATGAGTGACAGGTAAATTTGCACGTTCTCGGAATAAATCTGCATACTCCAACAAAACAGGAGCTAAATTTTCTGTTTATCAGCTGTCAAATGTTCTATCTTCTTCCAAATATTGCGCTTCAGTTCATTATTAACTTCATCTCCTCGATACAATTTTGCGGTACTGTTACAGAAATCTGTGTTTATAACTGCAGCATTTGTTACCTCATCTGGAATCTCTATAACGTTAATTTTACATACGCTCGACACTTCAGCAACTTTCGTTCCTTGTGGCAAAACAACATCCTCATTGCTCATATTCGTTATTGTAACCGGGACTTTTGCGACATTCTGTCTCACCATTGTAGTGACACCTACACTTCTAGCAACATAACAATACATTGTATCCAGTAACTCACTTTCCTCCGATCGCTCAATTAATAACAAAGTTCCTTCCTTGCATCGGGGTGACTTGACTTCAATGTAGATTGTCTTTCCTGCTCCCTTGGGAGTTTGCTGAGGCTGATCAATTTGAACATCGACTCGGACGGTTTGACCTGATGCATCGTTTGGGCGGTCCATTCCCACGACGTCAGTATTGCTGCTCCTTTGGGTACGATCTGAAGAACGATTTCTTAGGTTGCAGTTGCTACAGCCTAGTCTGATCTTTCTGCGACCAATATCGCTGCCTCGTTAACGGACAAGAAATCAAATCCAAGTACACCGTCGTAACGCGTTTCGTTATTTGAAACCACTTGCACCCTTGCTGCGTATTTACCTTTATATATATTTTCACCTTGATCTTGGCTTTGGCCAACAATTAATTCTACGCCAACTTCTCCATAGTTACGTACTGTAGTTTTTCTCCATTTAACCCTGGCACACTCAATAGCGGCGGTTTCAATTTATCCCGTTTACCTATGCCTCACCACATTAATGAGGTCTGTGCTCCTGTGTCAATAAGTAGTCTGATGTTTCTCCCGCGATGTACAGCACCTATCACGAAGTCATTTTCGGTGTGATTTTCGCGGGAACTAACAGGATTCACTGTCTCTGGCAAGGGGCGAACGGAGTGGTGCCCGTACTCGTTTAAAGATCTGGCAGATTGTCTGTTGTTCACATTACCTTTCTTCTTGTTGCGACAGTCTCTCGAAACATGACCCTGCATCCCGCAATGATAGCAGATTCGATTCTCTTTGCAATCCTTACGCTTATGACCCAGCTTATGGTATCTGTAGCATTGTACTGTTGTGTTGGAAACTCTGCATTCTTGTTTCTGCATGTCATCCGGTCGTCTTAGTGCTTCAACGAAACCAACAGCTGATTCTATTGCTTCCTAAAACGTATTACATCGTGCGAATCGAACAGCTTTGCTTACTTTCTCTCCGTGCATCCCCTGAATGAATGTGTCCAAGGCTTTCTGGTCGGCTTCAGACAACTTAACGTAATTTTCATTTTCATCAACTCGTACGTTTGAGCATTGATGTTCCGAATTCTGTCGGCAAACTACTCGATAGATTCGTCTCGTCGCATTCGCAAACTGTGAAGCTGCTCTCTGTAAAATCTGATCTCGTTTTTACGTTTAAACCTCTGAGCAACAATCGTTCTAAACTCATTGTAATCTTCTGTTTTCACGCAAGTAGGCTCCGCGCTAATGAAACCTTGTGCTGCTCCCTGAATTCTTAATTTGGCAGCCACTAGCTTATCGGAATCTGTCCATGATCCTAACAGGGCGGCACCTTCAAGTTTAGGAAAAAACACTTTCACATTATCTTCGGGTTTCCCACTAAACACTGGTACTGATGGCAATAATGAAAAATTCTTTATTGTAGTTGTACCTGTGTTGCATGAACTATCATTTTACAAGTATTTCGGAATGTTACGCTCGCTTCTTTCTGCTTTCAACTGCCGAATCTCTTCTTGCAGTTCGTTAATAACAGTTTGTAGATCGACAACGTTACTCTAACTGGATTGCGACATTTCGTCTAATTTAACGCCAATGAGCCACTAAAACGTAAAATAAAAATCCATTACTGCCTTTCGTATTCTAGCCAAGCTGGAGTAGACTAACCCGAATTCCAGCGTTGGATGTCCCCGCAGAGTCGGAAGACGTTCATGCTGCTGCTGCACCTCTTCAGAACTGTAGATTTTCCATAATTACCCCCATGCTGACACCACTTCTATAAGGGGGTTGTTTGTTTTGTTGCCTCAGATGATAATTAGACGAAATATTTGTCAGGATTTGTAAGCGGTGAGTCGTTGAGGTTCGGCAATACACGAACACCAAGAAGTAAGTTTAAACAGTTTTATTAACAAAGGCTGATTATGAAACACACACGCTATGCGCACCCATCATCACTGTGTCTGACATCCTAATTACAGTCGTATCGAAAGGCTTCATGGTGAGCTCAGAAAAGAGACATATTCGCGCCCAAGGCCACGCTAGTTAATACTGCCCGCTGCGGACAGCAGCCATAGGTTTACTCCCTGCGTCACACTGCGGCCGGACACATGTGTACTGACCAAGCAAATTGTCAGCATTCCAGACAGGTCGGCTGGCGAGCACGTGTTACGTACCATACAGTTGGTACTAATATCTACAATGTATTGTCAACCAGCAGCAAAATTTGTGTTATCAAAATCGATGACACATACTGATCAAATTTTTTCATCATATGCATATAATCAAAATATGTAGAAGAAAACAGGATGTTAATGAGAAAAGAGGTGTCAGGAATAATTACAGGCGTCTTCAGTTAATATTTTGTATCATTGGTTCTCTAAGAAGTGCCGAACACAAGCTGGAAGCAGAAAAGTTTGCCTCAATTTCATTCTTCATAATAGTTTCTGCGGTCAGAAAGCCTCCGATTTTCATTTATTCTTTAAATAATGAAACATTGCACCTCTTACGTATTTCTTTTTTTTTTCATGCTTCGCAAGACGCATTTGGAGACTTTCTCATCGTCATGATCAAATATTTACGTTAGTATTTGTGTGTTGTGCTGCGTGCCATGCACTATAGCCTCCTTTTGTGGTTATAAGATACTGTGCTTTCTCCATCATTCAGAAAATACGATACATACACAGCATCACTCATACCACTTGTGAAATTTCACACTGTGTGTGTGTGTGTGTGTGTGTGAGTGTGTGTGTGTGTGTGTGTGTGTTTCTCAGCATAATGTAGTAAACGCAGTAAGATACCTTAACCTCAAAGAGACGACATAATACAGTGGAAGAGAGGTACAAAACACATACAAACGGTACACAAAATACTTCCTTAACCCTAGGACTCACTCTGGGGTCATAGGTGACCCCAATCATCTTTACTATGGATAAAATAATATTTCTATTTCTTGTAAAAATCCACAATTTTATGACTTTTACCACACAGTATTGTAGTTCTCTCACAAAAATTTTTAGAGCGCTTGACGCAACATTTAAATCAATAATTAACAAAAACTACTGTTGGGGTCAATTATGACCCCAGATAGATTATATGTAACATTCATACAATGTATAGATTATCAACTATCAATCTCTTTCTTAGGTATTTTGAGTTGGTAACACTGAATTCAGGTGTTATTCAGGTGTTACTCAGAACTAACCTCAAACTGGAAGTTCGTTTGTACGTTTGTTGTACGTTTGTTGTTGCAGTGTAATTTCAGCGTGGATGGAATACGTTTTGCTCCTGGCTATAGTGTAGAACAAGCTATGGAAGACTTACTTCGTAGCAGTAGTGATTCAGAAGGCAGTGACGCCGAAGATAATGGAACAGAGACACAGGTAGACCAAAGTGATGAAATTTGTTTAGATGAATTAGAAGAAAATGATATTCTTGCTGAAAATGATGACAGTGGAGACGATGAAAGTGCAGTAGTGGTAAGCAGGGGTCGGGATATTGCATTGAGTACAAAAGAACCATCAATTCGTAGATTTCCAATCCGCAACATACAACGATTTTCAGCAGGTATTCCTAGTACAGTTAGTGTTAGCTCAGCTGTTGACTGTTTCAGGCAGTTTATTACTAATGAATTGCTGGATATAATAGTTCAGTTCACAAATCAACGAGGAAATGAATTGAAAGTGTCTGGAAAATTAGTTGACTGGCGTGATACAGACAGATGCGAGCTTCTTTCATTTTTAGGCTTGCTGATTCTGTATGGCGTACAGAAGAGCCGGGGGAAAGCTATTGACGAATTTTGGGACTCTGAATATGGCACTCCTCTATTCCGTGCTACTATGTCAAGGAGGCGATATCAGGACATTCTGCGTTCACTTCGTTTTGACGACCGCATCACAAGACTTGAAAGGAAAGAGAGGACTGGATATAAGGCTGAAGCTGTACAGGAAATATTTGATTTGTTTGCCGTGCGATGTCAAACATCATTTATACCTTCCAGCAACATTACTGTTGATGAACATCATTGCGTATACAGAGGTCGGGGCAGTTTCAAGGTCTACATTCCTTCAAAGCCAGGAAAGTATGGCAGTGCGCAGTAGACTGTGAACATGGTTATCTGACAGATCTTCAAATGTACACTGGAAGGAGTGGTGATGTGAGAGAAGTGAATCAAGGCAATAGAGTGGTCTTAGATTTAGTGCGTCATCTGGTTGGCAGTGGTAGGAATATCACCACTGACAATTTTTTCACGTGCTATGACCTTGGCCAAGAATTGTTGAAAATGAAGTTGACACTTTTAGGTACTCCACGTTCTACAAAAAAAGAAGTCCCAAAAGAGTTTTTGTCTTCGAAAACTAGGGAAGAATGCACTACCAGATTTGCATACAGTGGTAAAACCCTATTAGTTTCGTATGTTCCAAAAAGAAATAAGGCTGTGCTACTCCTGTCAACACAACATCAATCATTTGAAGTGCCCAAAGAAAACAACTTGAAACGAAAACCAGAAGTAGTGTTGTATTATAACTCAACAAAATCAGGTGTTGATACGCTAGATCAAATGAGCTCTTACTATTCTGTGAAAAAGGGTACAAAACGTTGGCCATTAGCAGTATTTTATGATCTTGTCGATCTAGCTGCACTCAATGCCTACAGACTCTTCTGTGTTGCTGTTGAAAAAACAGAGAGACGTCTTTTTCTAATGAAGTTGGCCAAAGAAATGCCAAAGTCCCAAGTGGAACGTCGTTTGAATTTACCACAAGCAAGGAACAAGGATATTATTAGCAGTATCAAACGGTGTGGATTTGATGATCTGTTAGACAATGGACATCCAGACGTAATACCCAACAATCAGAAGAGAAAGCGAGGCGGATGCTCCATTTGCCCTCGATCAAAGGACACAAAATACAGTTCAACATGCAAAAAGTGTAACAAATTTGTTTGCAAGGAACATTCTGAAATAGTTGCTACTTGCAAAATATGTGCAGATGGCTATGGTACGGATTCCGGTTAGAATTATGTTTCCTGTTGAGTTGTTCATCACATTTTCTGTAAATTTGAAGCCATTGTGAAACATTTATGAGTGAAACAAATTATGACTTAGAGTAATATCGTAACTTCTGATATGTAACTACTCTGCCATATGTAATTTAATTCTACTATGTACATACCTGTTAAAAAATCTGTGAAATGTGTCTAAATAATAAATAAAATGTAAACAAACAGTATTAAACGACAGTACGTTGTTCTCTGAGTGATTAGTACACACAGTCAAT
The DNA here is from genome assembly GCF_021461395.2 of Schistocerca americana. Lineage (NCBI taxonomy): Eukaryota > Metazoa > Arthropoda > Insecta > Orthoptera > Acrididae > Schistocerca > Schistocerca americana. The sequence goes on along the minus strand of NC_060120.1, from coordinate 292,670,343 downwards.
TATATACTGATTGGGGTCATGTATGACCGCAGATGGAGTACTAAGGAAATTTTAGCAGAGTGAGTCCTAGGGATAAATACCTCAGATGTTAAGTGCCATAGTGCTTAGAGCCATTTGAACCATTTCGAAACGCGTAGTGAAAACCATGAAAAAAATACATACCTGTTGCACTGATTCATTACTTACATCAGAAACATTTGCGCAATGCTAAGAGTGTAGGTGTGTCAACTAGCGCCACAAGTGGTCGGACAACGAAACATGAGAAATATGCGTTCGAGTAAACCCACAGGCTTCTGGCGCTCGAAACTGTCACAAAGCTGCACATGCGTAGTAGAGACAGTTTGAAAACGGTTGCATTCGGTTTTGTTAGCTTTACTCGAACGAACGTAATGGCTACGCACAGGCGTGCTGAATTTGAGTCTGCAGTCGCTAGCAGCAGCGGAAATCTCGACGGCGGCATTAGCGGCAGTGGCTACCACGGCGACTTCGAATTTATCGTATTGACACTTCATACAGCAGCAGAAGGAGCCAGGACCTGTAAGTTAAGTACATGATCCGATAGCGTTAATATGTGTGAACCCGCGTGGTCATCGTCAGTGATGCAGGTTCCAATGATTAAGTAATTGCCCAATGTTTGTGTGTGGTTCAGATAATGTAAGTGGGCCAGTTATTGCAAAATCTGAACATGGTAGCGTTATCAGAGACGATATCAGTAGGGCAGATAGTCCGAAGTCACAGAAGGGAGAGATAATTGCGGATGATTCAAAGGCACGGTTAACGGAGAGTCTGAGAAAATTGATTTGTAAAATGGGGGGTATTGGGTAGAGAGACGGTTCAATCAAAACAGAGATAGGATCAGCAGAGACAGCTGTAGCAGAAACAGCAAAAGCTGAGGTGGAGAAAATTAAATCTGATACAGAGGGGATGTTTGATTCAGGACTACAAGCTATGAGGGCTGATAAAGGCAGAATTTCTGAGGAGGCTGGGCTGGTTAGCGCTAGAGTCTACGCTGTAGAAAAATATTTTGGGGAAAAGTTGGAAAAGATGCATGATGATCTGGGTGGTGATGTTAAGAATTGTTTGCTGAGGCAAAATGCACTTGAGGACATGACCAGTAAGTCTGTCAACCATTTCCCAAGTAGAGTAACAGAATGTGGAAAGGAGGTGCTTAAAAATAGAGAACGTTTCCAGTCAAGATGAAAAAAAGCTGTACATCAAGAGCAGCAGTTTAAAGACATGACGGAAGAATTAAACTCTTGAGGAGCAAATCAGCCTTCTACTGTGGTAGTTGCTCCAGGGGTTAGTTCAGAAACGACAAAGTGTTTTACAAACGATGAAACTGCCGTCCAGTTGATTTTCTTGCTGCTTGAAGAGGTGGTTTTGTGAGAGGAATATCAGAAAAGGCAAGATTAAATTCACGAAAATACATCTTGAGGGCAATACACAATCATGGCCAAATTCAATGAGTGCTTCATTTACTACATATGAGGTATCTGAAAATTGTTTCCTGAACAAATTCTGGAGTGAAGTGAAGCAAACACAACTTCAGAATGAGTTCTTAAACAGACCAACTTGCACATACGGAAGTGGATCCACGAGGAATTTTTGTGTGCGTGTACTCTGTAAGTTTGAGGCCTCGCAAATCGTCCGCTGAGAGTGTTGACGGAGATTACAATGCTCAAGAGACGCTTACCGAAATATTTACAATGGAATCTTGTCCACCATCCAAGAAATTTCATTGATGAATTTTTAGATTCCATTGAGAACTTGAACAGGCATTGGAATTTAAGCCACATAACTGGAACAGTAGAAAGGGAAATAGGTACCAGAAAGGGGACAATAGTCATATCCACAATAATTATAATACTCACAACAGAAATAACTGTCACTGCGTGGCAACAATAATTTTCAAAGGCGAAATGGAAACAGGAACTTCAGCAACGAAAATTTGAATGCCTAGAGCTTCGTGGAATGCAACGCCAGAATACGAGGTGGGGAAATTAGCGATAGCTGCATCTCAGGTCCGGAGATGGCGAAATAGACCGACGTTGAAAAGGACACGTTATTTTAAAATGTCTGTGGGCGTCGAAAACTTGCACTCCACGGCAACATTCGACCAGCGTGGGAGAGTCAGCTGTGTTCGCTCTGAAAACATGGTTCAGCCAATAGTCCTGTGTCGCTCTGGACAGTGTTTCTGGCTTTAAGGGTGACCAGTCATAAAGACACTCTTTCGTTCCAGAAACAACTACGAACTTATTAATGAGTGTCTTGTTTGCAAAAGCAGGGAAGTACTTTCTCCTGCTTTTTCGTGAATTCAACAGTAATTCTTGACCGTCACATTGGCAACAGCGTGGAGTCGTCCTCTCCACGTAGAATTTCTTGAAAGTAGGAACTTGAGGGCTGTGAACTCAGATTCTGCTCCGTGGCGTTGCGGAAATAGGGGTCATTTCCGCCAGCGTCTGATGGTGATAGAAGCACTCCAGCTGTTTAGGATAAGAAAGGTTTGTTACGATTTTGCTTTCCTCAAGACCTAACCTTCGTTATCTGTTATGTCAAGATTCCTATCAATGATTAACCCCTAATCATCCACTGGGGAATCATATTCACGTTGGTTTATGCATTCATAACATTTGACTATTACATTTCCTGAGAGTTTTACCTCTTTCATCACACTGAGTGGATTTAACACCATGATCGATATGAAGTAGTTGTTCAGTGTAATTAATGATGTGTAATTACTGCTTAATATCATTGATTCACTGTAAGGAAATAGTTTTACGAAATATGTTTTGTAGAACTGTAACTGTGTATTTAAATAATGAGACTTTCTAAAATAGGTTTGTTTATGTAAAGGAAATAATGACGTAGAAAACTGGTTCATACCAAGGAACTTGCATTGTATAATGAAAAAGACATAGTACTTCCCCTCCGCAACGGAAGTGAGTTGGTGCGCGCCGAAAGGTGGAATTGGTGCTGAATCTGGGTGGCAAGCGAGAGAGCACAGTAATGAGTCAGTAGCCAGCAGCCGATGAGTGAACAGCGTAGGTGCCGAGTGAGGCATCCAGTATCTAATCTGAGATGGAATGGCCTCGGGTGTAATTGCGGTTGTAAAATGATGCTCTCGCATTGGAAATGGCTGTAAAAGAGTATTCACGTCGCCAAGAAGAATTTAATAGAGCATATTATCGCCAAAGGAGAGACCGGGTAGCCGCCAAGGGCTGGCCACCACTACTGCGCCACCACTTCATGAGGTCCAAGAAGTTAGAACTGTATAACAGTATGAACAAGAGTATTTGTGTGAATTAATTTGCAATAATAACGCAAATAATACTAAACTTTGTGTTCGAACCATGAATTGTTTCCTTTCATGGTACCTACCAGGGTCCTTTCCTCATAATGACTAATATCCGAGTGTCCTGTGTGTGAAAAACTGATAATCATCTGTGTTATTTAACAATTCATAGTTCCGAATGCAAAAATACGTAGAAGTGAGTAGTCAGATTATTAATTTCAGTGATATAAAGGGAGGCATTAATTACTGAATCTATGAAAATCTCTAATGTGGTCTGGTTTGTTTATATTTTACAAGTGTCAGTGTTTTAAAGTCAGCTAATAAAAGGTTGTCAATGAAAATCACTTACTTCACAAGTGGTTTATAAAGCACTAGGTTATGATACAATTCAAAGTGTAATTTTTACTTGAAGTCATAACTGAAGTCTGTAGAGAATATTACCAGTGCAAATTGTTTCAAAGTTTTGCAAGGTAAATGATTTTAAGTGGGGAAGTAACTAAGCTGGTATCACAGTGAAAACTATTTTCTGAAAAGAGTGTATAGTTTACTTTTATAAAGAGGGGATAGTTTTTGGGCCTCCATTCCAATCTTTTATATTCAAAGAAAACCAAATGAACAGTTATTTTCTAGTTAAAGGAACCTGAAGTCGTTATCTAAAAGAGTATACATAAAAGGTATGTGAATAGTGCTATCTTGTTACTGTTGTGATGTGCTTTTGTGTGTTAATCAAACTTGAACTTTTGTAGATGCTGTTTAGTCTTGTGTTGTCTTTGAGAACAGTTTATGTGTTACATTATTGAAAGGTAGGCGTAGCGATTGTGGGTAACAGGGATAAAGGTTCTGTTCGTTTCTGTGATTGCTTATACATGCTACTCATAACTACTGGTATTCATTGTGTAGTTCGTCTAGTTACTGTAGAGGTTCAATGCACTTCATTGAGAAGAAAGTAATGAAAGTTTATTTTGCACAAGTAAAGATAGATTCATTCAAAATAATGTTTCCACATTATTGTGCCTAATTAGGCTAGCGACCGTTTCATTATTTCATTTACAAGAATTCTGTTACTGTAACTTCTAAAAAATTAGTTTTTTTCAGTTTTATACCAATTGCTAACAATACGATATTCATGTCCGACACCGTCATTCTGTTAGGTAACACACTGTCAAATTCAAAATTGCTCCCAGAGGGTAACGCTATACTGCCGGTTTAGGCCGTATTTGGCATATACTAGCCCGTAGGTTTTATACGTGGCTCCTTTGTAACAGGTTGGAAGGTACTGTACAAAAGCTAAGAATAGCACACTCCACCAATAGTGTTATAAGTTGACGCAAACCTGAGGAGAAGGGTATTTCCACTCTTAGTGCTCTTTTTGTTATTCATGTGTTAATAAATCGTACCTCTCACATTTCTAGTGCGTGCTTTGTCTCTTATGGAAAGAATTCAAATTGGGCAACTAAGTTTCATAAAGACACTCATTTATTCACTCAATACACTACACAATTGCTCATCATTCGCGATAATATTAAAGCGAACTATGTTGTTGTAAACTCACTGGCAGTGAAACTAAATCAAACGACAAACCAGCAATAGTGCCTCTCAGAAGAATAGGGGATGAAAGATAATCAATAAGGCCAGAAAAAAGAATAATACTTCAGCATTGCCGTTAAAATTTAGTTGCGTAGCAAATGGTAACACCAGCAAAGAGGTCATCCATGCAGACATAAGTTGTATTCTCAATATATGGGATCGTGCAGTTCAACTGGAGACTGCTGAAGACAGAGAGGAGGTCATCTTCCGCGGACTAAGTACATTAAATTTAGCAAAACGCATTATAAACTACTGAGACTATCAAGTCGGCATTCGTTTCACTCGAAAGATCGAATTCTATCTAGTGGAACTGTTCGTAAATAGATAAGCACAACTTCGTTGCTGTGTGATGTCCAACTTCACACTAAGGGAGCGACCTGATGTAGTAAAAGCTACGTTACTGGAAACCAGGTAACTTTCCATCCGTACCAGTATTATACACGTTGTCCCTTTTTTGCCCCTTTTTCCGCAGTTGCACTATACAAGTTGTATAGGTCAATTGCAGTCTTTAGCAACTGTAATAAAAGTCTTATTCAGAGTACGACTTAGTGAACGGCAACCAAGATTGCAAGAGACATGCCTAAGAGAAAGTTACTAATTTTATTCTGCTGTTAAGTTGGCTCCCTAATGAAGAACTTCGTTTAGTTAAAGCTTCACTAAATGAAACATCATTAATCAACTAACATAAGGCACGACACAGGAAAATTATGACAAGTAAACGCGAAATCGCCACAGGGACAATACCCGCCAATGAACAAAACCAGAAACTCACAAATTATTTAATCATCAAACACTGATATGTTCAAAAGAGACTCAGTTAATAAATAACAGATGCTGAACGTCCGTTTACCGTCATGTTTAGCAAAGGGATAGCTCACTGAACGCATCTCAACATGATGTTCCCAAGGAACATGCATACTCACCCACCAAGCCCTGCACCTCGACTGTCCCTAAAAGTTTGTGCTGTGATAGTGCCACGAAAAACAACAAGGAGTGCAAGCCCTCTCCATGAAAAACACGACCACACCATAACATCAGCGTCTCCGAATTTTACTGTTGACACTACACACGCTGGCAGATGACGTTCACCGGGCATTCGCCATAGCTACATCCTGCCATCGGATCGCCACATTGTGTACCGTGATTCGTCACTCCACACAACGTTTTTCCAAAGTTCAATCGTCCAATGTTTTCGCTCCTTACACCAAGCGAGGCGTCGTTTGGCATTTACAGGCGTGATGTGTGGCTTATGAGCAGCCGCTCAACCATGAAATCCAAGTTTTCTCACCTCCCACCTAACTGTCATAGTACTTGCAGTGGCTCCTGATGCAGTGTGGAACTCCTGTGTGATGGTCTGGATAGATGTCTGCCTATTACTCGTTACGACCCTCTCCAACTGTCGGCGGTCTCTGTCAGTCAGCAGACAACGTCGGCCTGTACGCTTTTGTGCTGTACGTGTCCCTTCACGTTTCCAACTCTCTAGCACATCGGAAACAGGGGACCCAGGGATGCTTAGGAGTGTGGAAATCTCGCGTACAGACGTATGACATAATTGACACCCAATCACCTGACCACGTTCGAAGTCCGTGAGTTCCGCGGAGCACCCCATTCTGCTCTCTCATGATGTCTTACGATTACTGAGTTCGCTGGTATGGAGTACCTGGCAATAGGTGGCAGCATAATGCTCCTAATATAAAAAAACGTATGTTTTTGTGGGTGTCCAGATAATTGTGATCACATAGTGTATATGCATAATCGAAGAAATTGTAGGTTAGCAAATGAATGGATGCTACCGGGTTAAGTGAAAATAGAATCTTGTGGCTGGGAACAGAGTGGATCGTGTGTTTGATCCTGTGCAAAGACCAGCTAACAGTACTTCAGTAATTAGAAAGTGCTCCACTGTACTCCCTGCAAATCACTTGCACGCAGTATCAGTTAATGAGTAATCTGCGGAGCAGCTGCTGTTTGGTGTTTTGTTTAACAGTGTTCTGTAGTTTGTATACTTGAGTAACAGCCCTTAAGCACGATTAATGTGTTACGTATGCGAAAAAGAAGACTGTAAGTGGAAGACATTGATGTCAAGAAACCAAAAACCGGTGTGTGTGGAGAATACAACTGACATAAAGGAAGTGTGTATATATATTGCAATTGGAAAAAGTAGCGAGAAATGTAGCTACAGCTGAGGAATATAAGATATTAACATTTACTGTCAATAATAATAATAATAATAATAATACTGATAATAATAATAATAAGTAGCTTTAATTTGAGAACTGATCGAAAATGTCAGATTCGAGATTGTTAAAGTGCATTATGGGCTGCACAGAAAATCTGCTACTAAAGCCCCAGTCACATCAAGAGCTGCTTCAAGGGATTGGTTGCATTGCATTTAAACGTGACGGACTGGGTGTTGCACAACTGGCAACATAAATGTTTTAACGGTTCTTTGTTTGCAAAAATTGTTAACTTAAAGTTTTACGTGGCTATACGGCATGAGAAGCGAAGATGATCCGTGTCAGCCTGCTGACATATTCCAATGCAGACCTCTCTGTATGTGTTAAAACGCCGATCATTTAATATATGATTTGATTACGCACGTCATCTGGAATGTGTACTCTTTCCTAACCTCTATGCTCCACGCTGGGAAGCCCGATCGTGCATGATATGTTTACACTAGTGCCTATGACCGACTACACATGGGCTCAGTTTCTCACGACACTACATAAATTGCAAGAACTGACGTGTGATCTCTCAATAACGTAAACGCCACTGCGTGATTCGAGTTCACGAAATTACCCGTATGGGTGCTGGTGAAAGGCTCGGATCTGCAAAAAGCACGACGGTATTCCGAAGTATGGAGCAGCTAACTTGCCCCTGGTGCGCACATGAATCATTTCAGGAACTCGAATACTGTCACAGTGTTCGCACTGTTGAGAGATCGCACATGCAGTCTCGTAGCATACTGCAGCTTCGTGAGAAACTGGGCCTGAGTGTGGTCGGTCATAGGCGTACGCTCTAAACACATCATGCGCGCTCGGGGTTGCCAGCATGGAGCATGAGGGTTAGGAAAGAGTACACATTCCAGATGAGTCGTGTACATGGAATCACATATTAAATGAATGGTATTTTGCCCCCGTTGGAACATGGCTGTAGACCACTTCCGCTTCCAACGCCAAATAGCTACATAGAACTTGAAGTTAACAATGTTTACAAACGAATTACCGCTAAATGTTGTTATTCCATAAGTTTTACACTCTGCAAACGAATGTTGTGTTACTAGGTGTAAAACACCTAGCCCACCACTTTTATATGCATTGTTAGCAGATCCAGATGTGAATGGAGCTTTGTAAACAGATTTTCCGTGAACCCCATAAGCAGTATACAGTCTCGATTCTGACATTTTCGAACAGTACTCCGTCCTATGACTACTTACCATTGTTGCTTATAGTAAATGCTAATATCTTCCAGGTCTCTTCATACGCTGTGTTTGAAGGAATATGTTAACCTTGCTTGGGCATTTGCTTCTTCTTTTTCCAATTTCAGTTCATATTTTTCCTTTATGCCAGTTGTCTTCTTCATTTACTGCGGTTTGCGGTTTCTTGACATCAGTGTCTTCCCTTTCCAATTTCCTTTTTCGTATACATAACACATTAATCGTGCTTAGCGGCTATTACGCAAGTGTACAAACTGCAGAACACTGTTAAAACACCAAACACCAGCTGTTCTGCAAGTTACTCACTTACTGATACTGCATGGAAGTGATGTGCAGGGAGTGCAGTGGAACACGTTGTAAATACTGTTTGTTGGCTTTTTCACAGGGTGAAACACACTATCCACTCTGTTCCCAGCCATAATGTTCCGTTTTGGAGTTAACTGGTAAAGACATCCACACGTTTACTAAACTGATATTCCTGTGTGTAGGAATGTAGTGGGAGAAGAAAACCTCCGAGTTGTTTTATCACTAGTGTAGCGCGATTTCTAAGATTCTCTTTATTTGGATTCCAAATGCTGAGCCATCCTTTCCCAGCACATACGAGCTGCAGGTAATATTTATTCGGAAACGTAAAATATATGGATGCAGCCTAAAGTGGAATTATTCCATAAAACGAAAAGCAGACCTGGAGGATATCCAGTCCACAGCACATACCCATACACACACAAAATAGTGTACTTAGACTGCAGGACTCTGAAACCAATAAACAGTTTCAACCAGCATCTGAAACCCACGAATAGTTTCAACCGGCAATCATCATTTAAAATATTTTTATTTCAAAAACATTTTTAAGAACAGACCGTATTGTCACATATAGCGAAACAATTATTGGATTAGTTTGCAATAATTTAATTCGGTAGGCAGAGCAGGTTTGTGTTTGGAACAACAGTGACCAGTAGTCAGCATCAGCGCACAGTGATCGTCAAGCGCTGAAAGGCCAGCCAGCAACAGCAGCAGACACACACAACCCTCTCCAGACTGTGTCACTGATGGTCGACCAGCAGTGATGAGACGCGGCGAACAGTCAACATCAGTTCCACAAGCACGGCAATGCATCTCTATGCCTCAGAGCAGTCTGTAGCAGCAGCACCAACAGAGTTCATGCAACACCACCACGTTACGCTGAGTAACAGGTGCGTTACTGTAATCTCAGCAATGGAGAAGGAAATTAGAATGAGCCTGTGGGCCTAAAGAGGCAGTAGGAACCAGGGGAAGTTTCGCTAAATGCAATATTTAGTTCAACCATGAGCCAGTTGAGGAAACTGAACAGTGACTAAAGTACAAAATTTACAGTTTGGACAGGAAAATTGAACGTTTGATGAGTAAGTAAGAAAGTAATATGAAAAATGATATGGAGAAATATATGGAGAATTTGAACAGTAAAATTTACATTTAGGTTGTTCTGCGGGTGCTTTTGAGAATTAAATTGGGTAATTAAACAATCGAATGTGGAAGTTAAAGCTCAGGAAAGTAAAACAAGGCTACTTACCAGGATTGAGACAGCTGAGGCTGAGTAAAGGTCTGAGACATTCAGACAGGCAAATTTGTAACTCCAGGAATGATGTGACAGGGAAGCTCTGATTGAGATGAATCAAAATGAGGAGACAAAACCTTCATAGATTGGTGAATTCACATGTTCAGCTGGAAATATAAGGAAGGTGATCGAAAACGTAGCTGCTGTAAATAATAGTAAAGTTAGCAATTTACGGATTAGGGTAAGCAATTTAAAATTAAGCAGTGATTCACATAAAGTGGGGTCGCCTCTGACACCGTTATCCAAACCCAGCACCCTGACAAGTGAAAACAAGTCTTCAGCTCAAGGATTGTCTCGAGCTTGAAAGACTGCTTGTGAAAGGGATGAGTGACCAGAGTAAAATAACATTTGTTAAGAGATTGCTACAAGGTTCTGCTCAGAAATGGGCAAATCAAAGCACTGAGCAAGTTGTGCCATAAGATGTTTCTGAGTAACTATTTTTAAACAGCTATTGGAGCAACTGCTGCAGAATGAGTTTCTTAATGGATCGGTGTACAGGGGAGCCAAATACACTATGAGAGAGTTTTGCCAAGAGGAACAGTGAAAGTTATTACGTTTGGGTACATTATGCGGATTGCTCACTGACATTTCCACATTAAAAAGGAAGTTATCAGAAACATTACATTGTCCTCCTCATTCAGTTGAAAGCTTCTTGGATATTATAGAGAAGATGGATCAGGCAGTGTACCATAGGTCCAACTGGAGAGGCAATTGTCAGCGTGACAGTCAAAGAAATAACCAAGATAATGGGTATGATAGGAATTGGGGTAAGAGCCAGGAGAATCACAATAGAAATAGGAATCAGGGTGAGAATATGAGTGAAAATAGGATAAGATTTAATGAAGGTAATAGAAACGAGGAGAGTCGATAGAAGAACAATTACAGAAATTAACCAAGACTAGTGCAAGAAAATTTGGGCAATGATAATTAAACTGGATAGACAAGAACAGCATCGAAAGGATTTGGGAACGTAAAATCTGTTCCAACTCAGATCAAATTTGGGACAATGAATAATGTAAGAAACAGGACCTGGAGACAGGATAATAGTAAATAGACATAATAGCAGAGGGTTTAATAACAATAATAGAAATAAAATAATGAAGGAAGAAAGAATTTGTGGAATGGAGTCAATTCTGGATGATAACGATTTATGGAGGGATCAGTTTGAGCAGCATGATACAAGAAAAATTAAATAACGGAATTTTTCTAAAGAGGCAGGGAATCATGATGAAGAAATTAATATTGAGTGTCTATTTGATGAAGATGATGGAAATGCCAATAACTTTGAAGAAGATTGAGTGGTTTTGGGATCTCTAGTATATAATGACTTAGAATCGGAATTAACTTCGGTGTATGAACAAATAAATGAGTGCTGTAGTGTTATAAGTAGGAATTTGAATGGTAAAAACAATACTCGTAATTTTTAATTAAGTGAAATTAGATCTACTTCAGTGGAAGTTAATTATGTGTAGGCAGCAGAGCCTGAATCTGCCATTTTTGTGGGTCGAGATGCACATGAAGGTGCATGCTCCTGCAGTGCAGTTGAGATTAATCAAGAGCATAGAGTGGTTTCTGTGTCATGTGTTTTAGGTGATGGACTGTCAGCCAGCTTTCAGAAATGGCCACCAGAAGACTGATAGCTTAGGAAGACTGTTATGCTAGTCAGATAAGGAAGCCAGGTGAAGAGAATATTGAAGATAATGGAAAATTTAAGGAAGTATTTGATGGGGATAATATTTTAAATTATTGGGGGAAGAACAGATGCATATGATAAACAAAGGATGTATAGGTAGTAGAATGGGTGAGCCTGTGAAGTAAATAATATGGCAAATTGTGGGGATGATGATGGTGAGATCGAAACCTTTTTGATTATTAAGAAGATAATAAATTAAGCTGTTCGTGCTTGGAAGAAGATTAGTGTGATTATGAGACCAAGGATTGGGTGACTTCGCAGGGTTTCACCAGATGTTAGTTTCAGAGGAATGGGAGGAAGAAAAATACGGGCATAATGTTGCTAGGAAGTTTTGGAAAGGTGGTAGATAATGAGATTGAACCATTTACGGAAAAACAGATCTGCACCTTGGTTAAAGACTGTATGCATAAGGCAGAAGAGAATTTTAGACTGAGACGGAACTGAAACATAATTTTACAGAGAAAATTCCGCCACTAGTAAATATTAAAGTGGAAGAGGTGTTTAGTACTGCTGTGGTGGACATTCAGAGTTCCATACGTGAGATCTCAGAGAATTTTTATGAATGCATTAAAAACAAAGACACAGTTCAGTTTCCAGTTACAGGGATAAAACAGGTAGTTTTCGGTGTAAATATTGATGGAGAATTATTTAACCATGCATTTCTTGACATTCTAGGTGTGAGCATAAATAAAATTTTAGGCATAATTTTTTTGGGTAAACGTGGCGCAAGAATTGACAATAAAGACGAGGTGTTGGAAATGAATGTTGCAAGGTGAAAGAAGAGAGTTAGTTAGTTACATGACCCACGGATTATTTTTCATGGTAGATTGTAATGACGTGGAATGAGTCATTTTACAATCACAATGGAAATTAATTTGTACATAGGGTTACCTTCTGAATGTTTATATAACAATAAAGAAAAAAGATATACAGATGTGAATTAGTAATTACTATCCACCACCTTTTACACATTACGGTAATAGAACATCTGCTATGAAACATCAGGAGTTGGCAAGGAGAAACTATTTCAGTATGTTTTCAGATTTTACTTTGCTGTTTGTGACCTATTTTATGCAACTGTGTAAGTTATCAAAAATTTTTTGCAGCATTGTTCACCTTTTTTTGTTTTGCTAAAGACAACCTTATTGTTGTTGTGTGATCTTCAGTCCTGAGACTGGTTTGATGCAGCTCTCCATGCTATTCTATCCTGTGCAATTTTCTTCATCTCCCAGTACCTACTGCAACCTACATCCTTCTGAATCTGTTTAGTGTATTCATCTCTTGGTCTCCCTCTACGATTTTTACCCTCCACGCTGCCCTCCAATACTAAATTGGTGATCCCTTGATGCCTCAGAACATGTCCTACCAACCGATCCCTTCTTCTAGTTAAGTTGTGCCACAAACTTCTCTTCTCCCCAGTCCTATTCAATACCTTCACATTAATTATATGATCTACCCATCTAATCTTCAGCATTCTTCTATAGCACCACATTTCGAAAGCTTCTATTCTCTTCTTGACCAAACTAGTTATCGTCCATGTTTCACTTCCATACATGGCTACGCTCCATACAAATACATTCAGAAACGACTTCCTGACACCTAAATCAATACTCGATGTCAACAAATTTCTCTTCTTCAGAAACATTTTCCTTGCCATTGCCAGTCTATATTTTATATCCTCTCTACTTTGATCATCATCAGTTATTTTGCTCCACAAACAGCAAAACTCATTTAGTACTTTAAGTGTCTCATTTCCTAATCTAATTCCCTCATCATCACCCGACTTTATTTGACTACATTCCATTATCCTCGTTTTGCTTTTGTTGATGTTCATCTTATACCCTCCTTTCATGACAGTGTCCATTCCGTTTAACTGCTCTTCCAAGTCCTTTGCTGTCTGACAGAATTACAATGTCATCGGCGAACCTCAAAGCTTTTATTTCTTCTCCATGGATTTTAATACCTACTCCGAATTTTTCTTTTGTTTCCTTCACTGCTTGCTCAATATACAGATTGAATAACATCTGGGATAGGCTACAACCCTGTCTCACTTCCTTCCCAACCACTGCTTCCCTTTCGTGCCCCTCGACTCTTATAACTGCCATCTGGTTTCTGTACAAATTGTAAATAGCCTTTTGCTCCCTGTATTTTACCTCTGCCACCTTCAGAATTTGAAAGAGAGTATTCCAGTCAACACTGTCAAAAGCTTTCTCTAAGTCTACAAATGCTAGAAACGTAGGTTTGCGTTTCCTTAATCTAGCTTCTAAGATAAGTCGTAGGGTCAGTATTGCCTCACGTGTTCCAACATTTCTACGAAATCCAAACTGATCTTCCCCGAGGTCAGCTTCTACCAGTTTTTCCATTCGTCTGTAGAGAATACGCGTTAGTATTTTGCATCCGTGACTTATTAGACTGATTGTTCGGTAATTTTCACATCTGTCAGCACCTGCTTTCTTTGGGATCGGAATTATTATATTCTTCTTGAAGTCTGAGGGTATTTCGCCTGTCTCATACATCTTGCTCACCAGATAGTAGAGTTTTGTCAGAACTGGCTCTCCCAAGGCCGTCAGTAGTTCTAATGGAATGTTGTCTACTCCTGGGGCCTTGTTTCGGCAACCTTAATGTGGAGTAATGAATGTCCCTCTTCCTTCTGGTATTGTAATTATGTATATCATTGTTCCTTTTCAACTTTAGTGAAGTATTTACTTTACAAAAAACTTAAGGGGGAATAAATATACTGTGAAACAGTAGTCAGAATGCCAAACTCCTTAAACAGATGTATACAAAACAATCGTGACTGAGCTCCACATGTTATTCTTAACCACATTTGAGTGTGCACCACATAGTATTATTTATTTTTGCACAATGAAGACATTCTTTCTTAAAGATGAGTTCCTCTGAACATTATTCTACATGACATTGTTGATTGAAAATACGTAAAATATTTCAACTTGTCCCTCCCCAAGTTTTCAGTGATTCTAGGTAAAAAATGTGGCTGAACTAAGTTGTTTTATGAGTTCCAAAACATGCCTCTTTCAATTTAAATTATCATAAATATGGACACCAAAGAATTCTCAAGTTTCCACCTTCGCCATATGTTACACTTATTGTTGGTGTAGTAGCAGTAGGCGCGTAGAACTGAATATGTTGTGCCTTTCTGAAACTGAAGGTGTGACCATTCGCAGAAAATCAGTCAATAATATTTATAAGAACTTTGTTTACCATTTCTCTTTTCTCCTTCGCCGAAAAGGCACCCACTTGCAATGTCGGGAATATACCGTATACCATGCACATGCGGAAAGGTTTATGTCGGAATGACTGGACGATCAATTAACACCAGGATCAAAGAGCATAAGCGACATTGCAGGTTGGGGCAGGTGGAGAAATCGGCCGTGGCAGAGCACGCACTGAATGGGACCGACCCCGTAATAAAATTCGCCGACACGGAAATTCTGGCTGTAGAGAAGCACTATCACACTCGCATGTTCAGAGAAGCTGTAGAAATCCAAAAACACGCGAAAAGTTTCAACAAGAAAGAGGAAAGCCTTAAGGTAAACGGATCCTGGCTGCCCGTACTGCAGCGAACGACCGTCGCAGGTAGCAAGAGGAGAGCCGCCGCGGAAATGACCGCGGAGAAGCCCTCGGACGTTGGCGCGCCAGGTACATATAGTCTGCGGCCGCGAGCTCGCCTCCAGTTCACCACCGGCAATGGAGGGTGAAGTTTTTACAATGCCAGTCACTCGTGCTGGCGAAACGTCAGAAAAATCATTAGATGAACGTCGGCCGAAGAACCCGAGACAGAAGCCAATAGGCAGTTTGTCAATACCAGTTAAGTAATTACACCAAATCAATCGACTGTTCCACAGTTATGAATGTTCTAACATAGAACAAAGTATAATATACAGAATAAATCGATATTATTTTTAAATACAATTGCGTTGAATGATAAATGTTTTCTCTGACATTTATACGCTCGAATCATAAAAGTCTTTCTTCACTGCCCTGTTCGTAATTCCATACGAATAAATATTGTTCTCCCTTGGGCAACCAGTACACTGGTCCGCTGGGATTATTGTCCCAAAAATGCACATCATTTTTGTGGGCAGTAATTCCACTAATACTGGTTATGCACTGTCGCAATTGACCACCTTGTTCACACTTGTGAAAGAGACACTTTACAGTTTGTATCATCTCATTTTCAGAACGTTCACAATGGTTAAGAATTATTACATTATTCCAGTGTTCAAAGTTTTTAAAAGTTTTTTCGATACCACATGACATTTGATATTATTAGTTATATACATTCTTTGCATAGTTATTTGGTTTACATGAACACTATTTTCTTGGCTTTTGTCCCCTTTGTACATTACAGTTATCGAAAACAGTCTGGGAAATTTACATTGCCAGAAAGATATTGACTGACTCCCCCATTCAGGTTACAGGCAACGGGAAAAACTGGGTACTATTAGAAAACCTACCCAGAGTCTTCAGACTGCGAATGACTGAATTTTATTTAATAATTACCAAGTCCTTTACAGGTTACGTTATTCCAGTTACTAAGAATACAGAAAGAAATCAAATTTATTGCGCTTTGATTACAAAATTTACAAAAACATATTTGTTGTATAAAGAACATTGTAACATTCGTTTCCAAAATTGTCTTTTGCATATCAGAAGCGTCAGTGAATTCATGTCTTTACCAAAAAAAGGTTTTGTAAACAGTTCATACCGATAATGTTAGCGGAAGTGCGAAGTTTTTCAAACTAACTTCGTGGTGAATGCATTCTTTGTTAGTTGCGTTGGTGGCGGCGATGTGGGTGCAGTGCACTGGGAACAGAGGTCCGTGGTTCTACGTGTGGTTGGCCGGTGCAGTGCAAAGCTTCGAGGTCAGGAACAGGTCACCCTCGGCAATCAGCTGTTGCGCCTGACTCTGCCCCCAGAGGCGATCAGCTGGTCTGGTTCTGCACACCCATTTTGTTGTCATGACTGTTGCCGCAAGTACATGAAACAGCACCGGACACAAGATTAATATCTTATCAATAATGGTAGTTTAGCTGTATAGAAGTTTTCTTAGTCTGCGTTCATTCCACAGCTATTCTCGCATGTGAATAAATGTTCTCGTATGTAATATAAAGAGGTGTTTCAGACAAAGCTTCGTACATATTAGGGTCGTAGGACCTCATTCTTTTGAGGAACCTGCACAAGGCACCACTATTTATTTTCGCAAGAACTTCTAGCATCCGGTACCGTCTGTAGACACTGTGGTGAGCGTTCATAACATGCTTGTCGAGTTGTAGTGCTTTTAGTTTTCGTGGTAGGTGGACATGGCGTTGCAGCCTTGATATGCGTTATTTTTAACTGACGCTGTCCACCTCATGAGGAAAAACAGCAGGTTTCCATTCATGTGACACATTCGAGTGTCTCTTTCGTAACGCACAATTGTAGAGGGATGGGTGCGTGCGGTGAAGCATTACTCGACTAAATACTTAACTCACTGATAACTGTATCAGTCACTTGATTTCTGTGATTACGCGGTTTCTGTCGTTTGCATCACACACATAGTTTAGCACTCGAGTAGAGTGTTCTTACACATCGTTCAGTCCGTACACTGTACACGATGAAAGAGAAGCATTATAAGTATATTAATTTCTGCAGTTCATGAGCGTATACAAAAGATGTGACTTACATTTACATTTTTTCTTTTCATTTACGATTATTTGAGCTTTTATTGCTTATGATCCCATCAGAAATAACGTAGCATCCATTCGTGCCGAAAACTGGACCCTTTAGTCAGTCTGGACTAATTCTTGTGGTTTTACATTCATTCGTCCTGATTCATTCTGTAAAATACCATCACATGCAGGACACGGCTGCTTCCTGTCAAGCTTAGCTATAGTGTACAGAAAACTCTCGCACATGAATGAACAATTAAGAACATACCTATAAACAGTACAAATGTCCACAATCAGGACAAGTATAATCCTGGATGAGATATAATTATAAGCAAAGTGAAAATCAAAGCAGTCTGATTACTAAGTGGAAATCATAAAAGCAAAAAGTGCCCACAGAGCATGCAATAGTTGCTTACTGAAGGTTCACTCTGACCTAAAATTGTTAATATGGTTCCCATACGGTTGTGACTCCTATGTTAAAAACATTGAAATGTCTGTGGCTTTAGTTACCACCTAAAAATCAAACATAACATTACCCACATACAATTACACAAACATAAAAAACTTAAATCTGCTGACATACATACATAAATACCAATTAACAAAACACAGAAATAATACCTAAACTAATATTTACATGAGTAGAAATTTTGTTTTTTCTGTCAAACGACATGGCATATTACTGTTCACTTATTCTGCAGCAACGAAACGTTTCAAATCATGGCGATCGTATGAGAGAGGACAAGTTTCTCTCTCACCTATTTTTCGTATACAGAAAATTATTAAAGATTTTGTCACGACCTGACGCACCTTGAGCGAGACTCCAGAAAGTGTGTATTTTCATGTTGTGGTTGTGACTTCTGCGTCACTTGATTGTTTGTTTCTGACGACGAACGGCGTTGTGCTGATTTGTTAGGATTGAGATTTTCGTTTGTGAGCATAGACAAGCGTGCTGTTGTTTGAATTCGTTGTCAGAAATTAGGAGTAGCTCACAGGAGCGTAATTTAGAGCAGATTCTGTGTGGCACAGGAATGTGTAGTGCTTAAATTCGTTTGGGTCAGAATTAGAGTCCATGCTTACCAGAAGCAAGGCACGTTTGCTACAGAGTAGCAGAAGTAATTGTGTTTTGTTAACCATGGATCCAAGTCAGATTATTGGCGGTGAACAGGCACATATCACACGGGATTCTCAGGTAAATGCAGTTGCAGACCGGACAGAAATGTCGAACGTAGAGCCTGCAGAGTATGACGACATGTCTCAGTCAGGTAACAAAAGTGAACGGGAGACCGCAGCAGAACGAAATGTAGGTGCTGCTGGTACCAGACGCACCATCAGTGAGACTGGTAGACCAGAATCACGAACGAAACGTCACAGAATGGTAGAATCTCGTTCATCTAGTCCTGGAAGTGTTAGCGGTGGATCTCAGTTTGGGGCTCATGCAATTCATGCAAGAGGCAGAAAGGAAGAGACAAGAGGCAGAGAAAAAGAGACGGAGGAAGAGGAGGAAAGACACATATTAGTCATAAGAACGGTCACAGACGGTATAGATGCAGTCAAGAAAGAGATTGCAGAAATCCAAGAAGAGCCAGAGAATGTCAAGAAAACGACAGTAGAAACACGTGAGGTCGCGAACCAGGCGAAGCGCGATGCCAAAACAGCGCGATTGGTAGCGCAAGTAGCAGGAGAGTACGCATCAGTGGCCAAAGAACAAGCTAAACTGGCAGGAACTGAAGTGTGTAAGACAAAAAAGGCAATTACGACTCTCCAAAAGCAAGGCAAAAAAAAAAAAAGTTCAAGAAACGCAGGAAAAAATGAGTGAGGCTGCGAAGCGAATCGAACAGATAGAAATCAAACAGGTCGAAATCTCTGAAGTTAAAGAGCAGCAGAATCGAGTCGCCGCGCAACAAAACGAGTTGGCAAAGGACGTTTGGCAGGCACATGAGTGGGTCTGGCAATTGCAAACACAATCTCGTCCGTCTGAGCGCCATCGAGATCGTCACAGAAGTGATGAAAATGTTTTGCGATTCTCCGAACCGCTATATGAGGACACATTCCCTGCTCAAGGGCGAATGTAGCAGGAATATGACCCTGCCGCGGCGAAACGCGTAGTAGAACACGCTCCGTCGATAACACGCAGCATGTCAGAGACCGAGCCGAAAAACAGTTGTACACGTCTACGGAGGTCAGAAACGTTATTACGTGAATCTGACAACACGAAGGGATACTATAGCAGGCCCAACGAGGATCGTTGGGCCACGGATACATGGAATCACGCGCTGCAGACGAGAGGGAAAATTCGTATGGCGGATACGTCGAACCTTTCGATACAAACTTTTCTTGAGCATACAGAATTTTCAAGTCTACAAGCAGGCAAACAACGCGTTACATCCAAAGACCTGGATGGCACAGTACGATCACGTTCTACTAGAATCTTGGCCTCTGAAGTAGAAGCTCCAGTTTATCCGTGGTTTCTTCGAAGGGTCGAGTGCAGAACATATGCGCAGAGTTACGGAGAGTTGTCGCTCCTACCAAGAATTTAACGACGCATTCCTTAGCACATATTGGTCACAAGACACACAAGACACACAGGAGATAATGTTAGGAAAGAACTGATTCCGCACTCCTGGCAAATTCTTCGTATCACTGGTCAAGAAGAAGTGACTCTTGGATCAACCGTACAGTCCCAAGGAAATTATAAGGCACTGCTACATTAAATTACCTTTACGGTACCAGTAACTGCTCATCGGTAGATGCAGCTATTCAATCGAAGCGTTCAGGAGTGCACTGTGCGAACTCGAGTACGTGAATGAAATTCACAACTTGCAGAAAAGAAGTACACTCCTGGAAATGGAAAAAAGAACACATTGACACCGGTGTGTCAGACCCACCGTACTTGCTCCGGACACTGCGAGAGGGCTGTACAAGCAATGATCACACGCACGGCACAGCGGACACACCAGGAACCGCGGTGTTGGCCGTCGAATGGCGCTAGCTGCGCAGCATTTGTGCACCGCCGCCGTCAGTGTCAGCCAGTTTGCCGTGGCATACGGAGCTCCATCGCAGTCTTTAACACTGGTAGCATGCCGCGACAGCGTGGACGTGAACCGTATGTGCAGTTGACGGACTTTGAGCGAGGGCGTATAGTGGGCATGCGGGAGGCCGGGTGGACGTACCGCCGAATTGCTCAACACGTGGGGTGTGAGGTCTCCACAGTACATCGATGTTGTCGCCAGTGGTCGGCGGAAGGTGCACGTGCCCGTCGACCTGGGACCGGACCGCAGCGACGCACGGATGCACGCCAAGACCGTAGGCTCCTACGCAGTGCCGTAGGGGACCGCACCGCCACTTCCCAGCAAATTAGGGACACTGTTGCTCCTGGGGTATCGGCGAGGACCATTCGCAACCGTCTCCATGAAGCTGGGCTACGGTCCCGCACACCGTTAGGCCGTCTTCCGCTCACGCCCCAACATCGTGCAGCCCGCCTCCAGTGGTGTCGCGACAGGCGTGAATGGAGGGACGAATGGAGACGTGTCGTCTTCAGCGATGAGAGTCGCTTCTGCCTTGGTGCCAATGATGGTCGTATGCGTGTTTGGCGCCGTGCAGGTGAGCGCCACAATCCTCCATTTCGTCCAACGTCATTTCTCTCTGGCAAATCTGGCCAGTTACGAACATTATTTCTACACTCCTGGAAATTGAAATAAGAACACCGTGAATTCATTGTCCCAGGAAGGGGAAACTTTATTGACACATTCCTGGGGTCAGATACATCACATGATCACACTGACAGAACCACAGGCACATAGACACAGGCAACAGAGCATGCACAATGTCGGCACTAGTACAGTGTATATCCACCTTTCGCAGCAATGCAGGCTGCTATTCTCCCATGGAGACGATCGTAGAGATGCTGGATGTAGTCCTGTGGAATGGCTTGCTATGCCATTTCCACCTGGCGCCTCAGTTGGACCAGCGTTCGTGCTGGACGTGCAGACCGCGTGAGACGACGCTTCATCCACTCCCAAACATGCTCAATGGGGGACATATCCGGAGATCTTGCTGGCCAGGGTAGTTGACTTACACCTTCTAGAGCACGTTGGGTGGCACGGGATACATGCGGACGTGCATTGTCCTGTTGGAACAGCAAGTTCCCTTGCCGGTCTAGGAATGGTAGAACGATGGGTTCGATGACGGTTTGGATGTACCGTGCACTATTCAGTGTCCCCTCGACGATCACCAGTGGTGTACGGCCAGTGTAGGAGATCGCTCCCCACACCATGATGCCGGGTGTTGGCCCTGTGTGCCTCGGTCGTATGCAGTCCTGATTGTGGCGCTCACCTGCACGGCGCCAAACACGCATACGACCATCATTGGCACCAAGGCAGAAGCGACTCTCATCGCTGAAGACGACACGTCTCCATTCGTGCCTCCATTCACGCCTGTCGCGACACCACTGGAGGCGGGCTGCACGATGTTGGGGCGTGAGCGGAAGACGGCCTAACGGTGTGCGGGACCGTAGCCCAGCTTCATGGAGACGGTTGCGAATGGTCCTCGCCGATACCCCAGGAGCAACAGTGTCCCTAATTTGCTGGGAAGTGACGGTGCGGTCCCCTACGGCACTGCGTAGGATCCTACGGTCTTGGCGTGCATCCGTGCGTCGCTGCGGTTCGGTCCCAGGTCGACGGGCACGTGCACCTTCCGCCGACCACTGGCGACAACATCGATGTACTGTGGAGACCTCACGCCCCACGTATTGAGCAATTCGGCGGTACGTCCACCCGGCCTCCCGCATGCCCACTATACGCCCTCCCTCAAAGTCCGTCAACTGCACATACGGTTCACTTCCACGCTGTCGCGGCATGCTACCAGTGTTAAAGACTGCGATGGAGCTCCGTATGCCACGGCAAACTGGCTGACACTGACGGCGGCGGTGCACAAATGCTGCGCAGCTAGCGCCATTCGACGGCCAACACCGCGGTTCCTGGTGTGTCCGCTGTGCCGTGCGTGTGATCATTGCTTGTACAGCCCTCTCGCAGTGTCCGGAGCAAGTATGGTGGGTCTAACACACCGGTGTCAATGTGTTCTTTTTTCCATTTCCAGTAGTATATATATATATATATATATATATATATATATATATATATATTAAACACTTTATAATTAATTTAAAATTATCAAATCAAATATTCAGTGTCTCTGTACTAGTGTAAAAGGCATTACAGTTGCGTGAATGAATATATGAGCCTTTCCAAACATAGGACATCATCGTTAAATGTTACGATATATCATTGAATCTGTGATACTCATATGTTTGTAAGCTCTTTGTATGTATCAAAACATGTGGTGCGTGGTAGAAATTTCCTCAGTGACAAATCTAAAGTATTCAGTGAGAACAATATACGAGTGCAACAATAAGAATGTAGTGGGAATGTATTTACATCTGTTGGACGAATGTTATGAAAACAAACACTCCAAACCGACGTTTCACGTAAGTCACATGCAACGAAAATTTGTAACGCAACCATCTGTGTGTGGCGTGTTTGTAAATATGTATTATTTATATTTAAGGACAATTAATCTGTAAAAATCACACCACATGTCATAAAGAAAGCGTGTAAACCGTCTGAGGATGAATCACAACGATTAGAAACCGGTAACGGTACCCTTTGAATAAAGGAACTGAAAGTAAATTTGTGGCTGGTTGCTTCCTAACACCATCAACATTTGTCTTCAAACAACAGCTACGGTCTTCATCATGTCATCATATGACAAAATTGCATAACGCTCGTGTTTCATTTCAGCAGCAGCGATCTTGACAGAAGAGACTGGAAGCATCCTTGTACTATGAAAAGTTTCGTGTACGTAATCATAAATGCCACTACTAAGGTTTCAGATAAATATCCAGTGCCTGACTGAGTAGATGCACTTCCTGACCACTTCAGCGTCAGCCGGCAACAACGCCGGACGTCAAAAAATAAAAGAGAAGTATACGAGGAATAAAATGCATGAAAATTCGCTTCGGTAGTATTAGCAAAGGCATAAGGTAGTACAATAAGTTTGTATTTAGTATTGGGAGAAGTCTGCACGTTTGGTGGAGGTATAGAGGTAGCGCCAGCGTAAAGTTAGAGTGCATGACAGGAGTAGAACTAACCGAAAACTAACAAAAACTCGTGCACACATAAACAAAGACACCTCACTTCACGTAATTTACGTCCATACAACGTTAACAGGGTTGCACTGTCATTAAATTTACTTTTGGATTTGTGTCCGTAGTAATAAAATAAATCAATATATTAAGTAAAGAAAAAAATTGTATTCATCGTTATTTTCTTTTTATGTAAATGGATTATATCGATGTAATGACATTTGTGAGAGAATATGGCACTTGACCACAGTTGAGGATTGTGCAGACTCCGGAACCAACATGGCAGACTGGATATCATGACCCACACCAGCCAGTGAGGGCGAAGGGAGCGAGCAGCCGTAATGAGGCAGCTGTGGCAGCCCAGGTGAGCGGGGGACTGGACTACTTGCCGGAACAGAACCGGGCCGCGGCCAGCTGACGCACCTGCGTCACATAGCCCAGTCGTCTACTGGTGCAGGCGGCGTGTCACAAGTCAACTCAGACAATGGGACGCCACCACGTGTCGACAGCAACACCCTAGCGGCCAACGACCCGCGGCCAACGACCCGCCAGAACGCTAATGGAGGGACTAGCAAATCACATGGCACCAGAGTCGGCGCACACGCCGAGCCTAACCGACTCAGCAGGGTACCGAGAGTGACGTGTCCCATCGACAACAGGTGAGCTAATCCGATGTCCCGCACCAGCAGGCGCGTTCCGATGAGAGGGGAAAAGGAAGAGCAGCGCCGCCCCACGTCCTGCTAATGATGAATGCAGGGGGCGGGTTGCACATCAAATGCAACGCTGTCACGCCAGTCGCTGACGGCTAACTGCTGCCTCACCAGGATGACGTCCGCCCCGGTAGCTGAGTGGTCAGCGTGACAGACTGTCAATCCTAAGGGCCCGGGTTCGATTCCCGGCTGGGTCGGAAATTTTCTCCGCTCAGGGACTGGGTGTTGTGTTGTCCTAATCATCATCATTTCATCCCCATCGACACGCAGGTCGCCGAAGTGGCGTCAAATCGAAAGACCTGCACCAGGCGAACGGTCTACCCGACGGGAGGCCCTAGCCACACGACATTTCCATTTTACCAGGATGACACCAAGGGCCCAGCTGCGGTCCAGAAGCTGCCAAAGAAGCCGTTTGCTGCCCAGTCGTCAGATGCTGCCTTGAGATGAAACGCCAGAGATGTCTGCTGCCACTTCTGCCACGTCATGCTCTGAGTGAGGGGCCATTCCACTCTGGCACAAATTTCTGTTCTTCAGTCCTACCAGCCACAGTTTGTGCGAGAGCATAAGTGCCATGTTTTCAATTCGTGTGACATTTTCAATTGTAAAATTCGTCTCCCCAGGGATCCTTGTGGAGGGAGAAATATGATACTTTTCTGTAATGTCCTTTTGTGTTTTTATGTATAAATTGAACTGCCTTGATTGTGACATATATATTTTTCTGCACATTTCTTAATGCTCTGATTATCTGCCTGTATTTGTTTTCATGAAGTAGAAAAAATACACAAATTTACACAACTTAGGTAATAAGACAAACAGATTACACATGTGATATCCTTGTTCATTGAGAATTTGAGAATGTATATGTTTGGTGATTGAGACCAAATGAGTGATAGAGCAGGGGTAAATCAATGAGCAGAGAACAGTTCATACTCCAAGACACTGTAAATGATTATGGACATTAGACATTTCTGACCTCAGAATATGGTGTGAATTGATATATTTCATTGTTGTAAGGCCTTTTAAACACCTATCAAATGTTTAACATAAGTCTGTGATGTAGCAATGACCCCTTGCGTCTAAAGCAATTCATACTACTCACTGCAATATTTATATGTAATCTTGCTGGCTTGTATCTTCCTGTGAGTGAATGACCCCTGGAATGAATAAGGTCAAGCTATGATGTGTTTTAGCCATGGGCAATCCTGATTGGCAAAGTTACCTTTTTCACGTATATATCGGTTATCAGATGGAGATTTTCAATGTTTTCCTCCGTTTTGTGTCACACTATACAATATTGAAGTGAAATCAATGGCAGGTAAAGGGCAGTGAGAGAGGACAAGTTACCCTCTCACCTATTTTTCGTATATGGAAAATTATTAAAGATTTTGTTACAGCGTGATATGCCTTGAGGGAGACTCTATAAAGTTAACAGCATGAGCAGACAGTGATGGAGCCTGCTAGGGCGCTAAAAGCATGAGGTATTTTATGGTTCTTAGCTCATAGAAACGGCATGTTGGGAGTTAGAAGCAATTGGCGGCGAGCCCATCCCTCGGTAAATCTTGCCAGACAGGCCCTCAGCCACACAGGGCAGACAGAGCAGCCCCTTGCTGAGACAGCCGGCCGCGGTGGTCTAGCGGTTCTAGGCGCTCAGTCCGGAACCGCGGGACTGCTACGGTCGCAGGTTCGAATCCTGCCTTGGGCATGGATGTGTGTGATGTCCCTAGGTTAGTTAGGTTTAAGTAGTTCTTCTCTCTTCTCTTTCCCTTTCTTTCACCTTATCTTTCTTTTTGCGTTCTAGCTTCTTATCATCTAGCATTTCCTTTACCGAATGGATTAACGTGGGATTAACGGTATCTCATTTCCTGCCACTACTGCGTGTTCTGTATTGACCTTGGCGTCAGCTGATCTGGCGCCTGTCTGTGGTTCTACCGTCTTCACATTAGAACCAGACATTAAGGTTCCTAATTCAGACACATCGGTTTCTAAAGCTTTGATTTCCGGGCTAATATCATCTGTATCTGTACACAGTATCTCCCTGATATTGCTTTTAGAGGTCAGTTTCAGGATCGGATCACTTTCAAATCTCCTGCTCTACAGTATGCACACAGCGGAGACAATGACATGTTTGCAGTAGGAGCAAATTGCATGAGCAATTTTTCCGAGTACTTCTCCTTGGCTCGGTATCTCTCTTCTACGTGACGAAGCACGGCCTCTTCATAGTCGTGAGTGCAGTGCGTCCATGAAGCAACTCAGCTTGTAAACCTAGCCTGCCGTGACATAAGCTAACGTTACCCTCTAGGAGGATTTTGAGTTTTGACCGCGCGTGCTTCTAATGGATGGAGGTATCGGACTATAATTTTGAATAGAGTCCAGTTAACAGAAAAACTAAACAGACTTTAATTTTGGGGTTAATGAAATTAGTAAAATTCATATACCAATGAAAAATAAACGGTCGCCAGCCCAATTAAGCACATTAAATGGGAAATATAAGTTTAAGAAAATTGAATATCAGTTATTGAAGTTACTTATATTAGTTTCCCTTTGAATAGCACACAGAATACAAACGGACACAGCACACTCTGAGCTGTGGTAGTTACCAATTATGCACATACTAGTAACCATAGAAAGCAAAATTGTATCAAACTCACACTAATAAGAGCTATACTCAATGTTATTACTTGGATCAGTACTGAAATGTTCCTGCAAGAGGTGCAGAACTAAAATTGGCCAGGAGGGGCTTCTGACTTAACTGACATATATATACCACAACTACAATAAATAATACCACAACCTCACTGTTTATTTCTGTGTACTATCTAGTTAATCCAGCTAGCAGTCCAGTGGCATGCTACTTGTGCCAGCTCGGCTGGCTATGTCGAACAACTACACATCATGGTCGGAATATGCCGCAGCATTTGAGGAAATGATAAACAGCGTTAAAATCAGTGCGTTGGGAACATTGCCATATGAAGGGATGGCAAATAGCAAGCCAGAAAATCTGGTATGAGAACTAGTGATTTTTCCACCTGGAAAACCTATCACAGAACAGGCGAAATCAGTTAGTGGAAGAGTGTGTGAAAAAGCCGCTCAAAGGTTCATTCACTGTAACAACTTGACCTCAAGCCACTAGTGCTCAGAAATGTGACTGAGTTGTGACTGCACAAACAGACATTTACATAATTAATCAATAATTATGTACTGAGATACATATACAGGGTGTTACAAAAAGGTACGGCCAAACTTTCAGGAAACATTCCTCACACACAATGAAAGAAAATATGTTATGTGGACATGTGTCTGGAAACGCTTACTTTCCATGTTAGAGCTCATTTTATTACTTCACTTCAAATCACATTAATCATGGAATGGAAACACACAGCAACAGAACGTACCAGCGTGGCTTCAAACACTTTGTTGCAGGAAATGTTCAAAATGTCCTCAGTTGGCGAGGATACATGCAACCACCCTCCGTCGCATGGAATCCCTGATGCGCTGATGCAGCCCTGGAGAATGGCGTATTGTACCACAGCCGTCCACAATACGAGCACGAAGATTCTCTACATTTGCTAGACAAGAGCGTTCAAATGCCCCCATAAATGAAAGTCAAGAGGGTTGAGGTCAGGAGAGCGTGGAGGCCATGGAATTGGTCCGCCTCTACCAATCCATCGGTCACCGAATCTGTTGTTGAGAAGCATACGAACACTTCGACTGAAATGTGCAGGAGCTCTATCGTGCATGAACCACATGTTGTGTCGTACTTGTAAAGGCACATGTTCTAGCAGCACAGGCAGAGTATCCCGTATGAAATCATGATAACGTGCTCCATTGAGCGTAGGTGGAAGAAACTAAAATGAGCTCTAAGATGGAAATGAAGCGTTTCCGGACACATGTCCACCCACATAACATCTTTTCTTTATTTGTGTGTGAGGAATGTTTCCTGAAAGTTTGGCCGTACCTTTTTGTAACATCCCGTATAAAGTGTATGAGTTACTTGTGCATGTTTAATTTAGTATTTTTGGGGTCAGTTGTTGTTTGTATGCTACATTTAGTTTAATATTTTTGGTGCATTTTAGTGTGTGTTATGTTAGGTTAATTTGTACGCACTATGTTTAAATTTTGGTGGTTAATTTATTGTGGTGTTACATATAAGAATTTCGCATGGGCTGAGTATTTTTTATGTTTATTTTAACGAGGTAAATTGTTAATTAGAGAGTACTGAGGCACAGAATGAGTTTTTAGCACACTACACAGTTGCAATTATTGCTTTAATGTGTCATTAGAATATGTAACTAGGAGTAGAAGTATGAGAGAAGTATTTTTATCTACCTGTGGTTGCAAGACTCAGTAACTGTAGTTTACATTAGAAGTAATTATTATTTATTTTGGGGCAGACATCAGAACTTTTGGTGTGTGGGGGAGGGGGGGGGGGGGGAGAGGCGGGAATCCATCTTTTAACAGATAGCAAGTAAGTTGATTGTGAAAAACTGGATTTGATTTAGTTTATAGTAACAAGAGTTTTCAGTGTAAATTTGATATGCATAAGTTAATTTGTTTTGTGTGGTTTTTGTTCATAGGAGGCTACATTAGCATAGTGTGGTTTTGTTTTCAGTTCATAGTAGTAAGCTTTTGGTAAATCAGTGGTGAACAACAGCCAGGTTTCGGTTTTTTAAAGATGGGAGAATTAGTTTGTTTTGCTGACTCTTATTCATTATACTGACGATGCATTTACACTTCTTAGTATTATTTCAGCCACACCTAAACTTCATTTTGCATGGAGAGTGTAGCGAAGCAGCATACTCACGCCTTATAAAATTCACATCAGTATTTCCATTGTGTGCCAGCCTAGTCCGCTATAACTAGCTCTGATGTCATAAATATTGTGCAATACTTTAAAATGAAGTAAATAACCTGAAACGTTTCTAGCATGTCAGGAATAATACAAAATCAATATGTGTTGGATATCAGTTCAATAATTTTAACCATTTTCGAAATTTGGATCTTTTTCTGTAAAAGTCATTGGCGCAACAGAAAAGAGCTAGAAACTAAAAAATTTATATTTAGATTCCTTTTGCATAATAATTTAGTAGAAACAGTATTCTGGATCTCACAAATTAAAATTTTAGTTGAAATTCATGATTTTCTGGTTTTTATCTTAAAAATTAAGGAAGCAAGATAGATTAAGAGGGCGAATAAATAAAGATACGATGTTTAAATTTTAATAGAAGGGAGATCTGCTATAATCATAAAGATGTGAGAAGTTTCAACTGAATAACTATAAAACTATAGTGATAGCGTATCTCCAAAGGGCAAGTTCAGAGCTCGTCTACTGCGTGTAGTGTAATTAAATTAATTCTCTCGCCCAAAATATTTGACTTAGCCACGTCAGACTTTTATTGTGATTACTTACCTGTGTGCTGATTGCACATTTAAATTGAGAGCTTCATCGGCCATCAGCAAAAGAAGCAATGATTTATTCGATAACTTAAAGTGGTGCATTACTAGCCCAGCAGCTAATCGGGAAAGCAGATTTGATCAGGCGTTCCCTTAGCCGTCCGCACCGTGGCTTTATATGTAAGAACGCTGCACGAGAAAAGGAAGCCCGCAGTTCTCTCTAGATGCTGATAAGCGCACCACCTGTGCCGGGAGTCGCGTCGCGTCGGTATCGTTGATATAAACAGCCTCGCATGAAGTAATAAGTAACTCGGTATACAAGTAACCATGAAATCGTTTTCGAGTGAAGTGTTAATTTTGGGATGACGTTAATGATCTATCTTTAGTTTGCGTATGTCGTATTTTCAGGTGCCGCCGCAGGACAGACATTCTACCATTATTAGTGTGGCGTTTGATGAACATTATCATCAAATTATGGCGAGCATTCACTTAAACATTTAATTTGAACAGTTATAGTGGCATCAGCGCATTAGACTCTGAACTGCTCTGGTAGTTGGATAGTGTGGATTCTTTTTGGTCTGTGACGTTCAGAATATAGTGAACATTTTAGAGAGAATGGTTTTTGATTATGAATCCCAGACAATCTCCTAATTCCTCAGAGCTTTAAGCTGTAGCTATAAGTGTATTTCTCAGATGAAGTGGGCACTAGGAATTCTGATTACAGGCTTCACGTTTTGCTAATCACTTTCTGGTTGCCAATCTTGTAGTTAGAGAGCCAGTGTTGAGAACGGCAAACAAGAGCATTAAATAAATAATAGGAACATTAACAGTTATTCCACCCGCCGCGCCACATATGGTGCATCAACGAGAAACAAACTGAGTAAAAGTGAAAGTGATTTTTAAATATTCATATTCGGGAGTGAAATGCGGCACGCAACTGAGTAATAGAACAGTGATAGTGTTACGTGTGCATGTGGACGACGCAAATGGATTAACAATGCATCTGGATTGACGGAGCTGGCACTGAGTCTAGCAGCGCTGCTGGCATAGCGAGAAGCCAGTTTCGCCTCACCGCAGTCGTCCGCTGGATCAACCGGGGCCGCGCCTGCAGTTGCGGGCCACGCAAACACACAGCAGCCGTCGAAGTGCCGTCTGCAGTTCAATGCGCCGCGTCGCATCAGTAATCCTGGTACGCCGCGCCAGCAACGCCATACTTCGTGCAGAAGGAATTAAGTTAAGTGGAAATCTGTTAAAATTTTTACTAACCTGCACTAAAGACTGTCGGCGATGCAACCACCAGAAGAAACTGATGTTAAACTTAAATCAGAACCTATGTCTGTTGAGGGAACTGTAAATCCAGACAACGGTTCAAGTGTAAATATGCGTGAAAATAGTAATGTTAAAATGAAATATGAAGTATTGTCTCCTGACAGTAGTGTGAAAAGGGGCAACGATTCAATAATAGAGACCCCTGTACTAAAGCAGAAATCAGAAATTGTTAATTTATTGGATGATAGTTTATCTGATGAGTTAAAATCGAAACAGTCATCAGAGGTGGTAGAGTTTAAAAAGGATAAGTTAGATATGACTGATCAATCAGATGTTTCATTTCGTTTTGATGATTCTGCTATTGGAGCTAGTTTCTCGTCACCTGAGTGCGATAAAAAACCAGCTAGTGAGCAACCCAAAGATACTGGGGCTATTGATTTAAATGTTATATGAGCAGTAGCTACCAGTAATGCTAAAACGACAGCTGAATTAAAGTCTGAAATAACTGAGGTCAAAAGCAGTAATGCTGAATTAAAGTATGAGATTGTGGCCAGCCAAACTAATTTTAATAAAGGATTGGAGGTAATGGACAATACCTTCAAGGCTGGTTGCAATAAGTTGAAAGAGGATCTGGACAGTTTGAATTATAAAATTGATTACAATCATGAGGATGTTAAGAAAAAGGTTGCTCAACAATTTTCTGAAATGTATAAAACAGTAAAATCCGAAGTTACTGATGTTCGCAAAGACTTCCAAATGGAAGATGTGAAGCTGGAGCACAAGTTAACAGAAAAGATCGAGGCGGAATCTGAACTGTGCTCAGATAGATTTAAAGATGTTAATATAAAAGTAAACATATGTCAAGCAGAAGTAGATGCAATCAAAACTGATACTACTCATATTGTGCAAAGAGTAGATAATGTTGAAATGAGAGTAGAAAATATTAGTACTAACATTGCTAACATTGAGAGTAAAGTAGCTTCAGTAACTTCTGGTAATGGTAGTATACAACAAGTTGTAGCTGCAAACGCCGCATTTATCGGATGTCGGCTGTTCTTGCGGTTCGATCCAGATAAAAATATCCACCCGCTAGATTTCTGGAACGATTTTGAAGATGTGATTCCACCAACTTGATCTGAATGAGAGAAAATCTCATTTATTAGAAGCCATTTAGCGGGTGACGCCATGCGTTGGTCACCTGATGTTATGTTGAAGTGTAAAACATTAGCGGAATTTAAAACAGCTCTCATTAATGAGTATTGCTCTAGTAATAAGCAAAATGAAGTGTTGAGAGAATTTGGAGTGGAAAACGCTTCAATGCAGGCAAGGAATCTATTAAAGAGTTTGCCAGGCCATGGATCTCACGTTTGTCACATTTGGCGGAAAAACTGAAACCTGAAATGATAATACTAGGTCTTGAAGCCAAACTGCCATGGTATTGACGAACTAGAATTATATCTGCCCCTAGAGACAATCTGAATCGTTTCATTGAATATTTGGAACGTGTAGAGCGTGTGGCTGCCAATGAGGAGCAAGCACGTAATAACAGAAATGGTAATAACACTAGTAGTAATTTTAAGAACGAGCAGAATGGCAATGTAAACATCAGAACAGTAGGTGTTCGCCATCGTAAGAGAGGTAGGAATTGGAGAAATAATTATCAGAACCAACAATGGCATCCAAATGATAATAATTTTGTTCCGAACAAAATTATGCAGGTAAACAACAGTGCGGAAAGCAATGCTGTGCCAGTTAACTATAATGGAAATAAAGGAAACAGTAGTAGGCCGAGGCAGGAAAACTAGTTCCCGTCTATGAGGACACTGGCGCTCACCAGGCGGTTACTTTTCCTAAGCCAGTAATTACAGTAATTCAGAATACTCAGACTTAACATGTGGATGAGGGGTCGGTAGCATCTAAGGATACAGCAGATATATTAGATCACTCACAGTATTTAATAGATACCATGTTAGAGGCGCTTTCTAAGTGGGAAGAGAAAGAGAAGGCGCAGCAGTGTAACGGTAGGGAAGAGCTACAAAATACTGAATTGTCAGGTGAAGAAGCGGAAGAAATTCATGCTTATATTTACGATAAGGATGATGTGCTCTTGTCTAAAGTGCCTGTGCAGGATGTTGATACTGGACTAATAGATTTAGGACAGGAGGTAAGTGAGAAGTAGAGGGTAGCCTGTTGTGGGTCGATGAACCCAGTAACTGTGACCAGTTGTCACTTGAGAAGGAACCCGACGATAATAGTGAAAGTGGTTTAGCTGTAACTAGTGTTGTGCCTGGTCTGGAGGCGCGGAATCGCTCAGACTACAGTAATTTGGGTCATGTTCAGCAAACTAAATGTAATGAAGTCGTGCGGTGTTTCGATTTAAAATTAATAGACCGACTGGAAAAGGCAGCTGAAAATGTAATTCAGGAAACCCCTACACACTTTGACCTAAATGTAATGAAGACAGATGTCGATCACTTTAGTTGGAGACAAATCCAAAAGGAACTATTGGATGAGTTTGAGGAACCACCTGTACAACCTAGAATAAGCCACCCTATAATAATAGTGAATATGTTGGGTATCAATGTACGTTGTCTCTTAGACAGTGGAAGTGAGGTGAGTGCGATATCTCAGTCCTTGTTTGATGCATTACCTGGTAAAGACAAGCTTACCGTAGTGAGGGTATCAGGACTAAGAATAATTGGTGCTACTGGCAAGGTGTCAAAAACGGTAAAACAAAAAGCTTTGCTGCCCTTTAATATTAATGGTAATTTAATTGATCATCCATGCTTAATTGTAAATAATCTCAGTATTGAGGTTTTAATTGGCATAGATTTCTTGTCAAAATATCAGAGTGTTGTTGACTTTGAAAGAAGCCAGTTAAAAATGGTCTTGCCGATAACTGGAGTAATTACAGTACCTTTTATTGATAAACATGTAGTACGTAATGATGAAAGTTGAGAGCTGCCTATACGAGTTCTGAAAAATAGGAGATATTGGGACGAAGGTGTTAATCTTAGTAAAAGTAAGCTAAACACAGAAGAAGAAGAAGAAGAAGAAGAAGCAATTATTTTGGACAAGATAGAAGCTAAATTGCAGGAAATCGATAAAATTTCAGCTAATCAGAAGGAAGAACTGAGACAGGTTTTAAAAAGACATCATAAGATATTTTCAAATCGTGGTCAAAGGCTATGAATGACAATTAAAGGTGAAACCTGGCCAAGTGTTTTTCAGGAAGCCATACCAAATACATGTAGCTAGGAAGGAGGTGGTTCGAAAGGAGATACAGAGAATGCTAGAATGGGGTGTGATTGAAAAAGCGATCAGTGAGTACAATAATCCTCTTGTTGTTGTACCAAAAAGAGACGGGAGTGTCAGATTAGTCTTCGACGCTCGTTGGTTCAATGAAATAGTGGTTAAGGAAAGTGATAGACCGCAGAACATGGACGAGTTATTGCAAAAGTTCCAGGGAGTAAAATTCTTAACTTTTATGGACATCACGTGTGGATATTGGAATTTGCCACTGGCGGAAAGTTCAAGGAAGTACATAGCTTTCTGGTAGGAAGGAGTTTGTTACGAATACCGTGTGGTACCTTTCGGACTTAATATCTCTGTTTGTGCCATCGTACGTGTGATGTGCCATGTTTTAGGACCAGCCTTAATTAATGAAATCACAGTCTACGTAGATGATCTATTAATAGCAACTCCTACCTGGGAAGAAAGTTTTATTAGAGGAAGTGTTAGAGGCTATTGAGAGAGGTGGCATGAAACTAAAGATTGAAAAGACAGAGTGTGTTAAAGAGGAAATAGGTTTCTTGGGATATATGATAAGTGGAAAAGGTATTCTGACTGACCCAGGCAAGCTAGCAGTCATTGTAAAAATTTGGGGCTCCCAGAAACAAGTTGAGATCGAAGTTCGGTCTTTTCGGCTTCTATAGGCGTTTTGTTAGTGATCAGGCTTTTAATGCACCCTGTCTTCACCTCCTGTTGAAGAAGAATACACCTTGGGTTTGGACAGCAGAATGCCAACAGGCTTTCGAGGTGCTTAAACAATCTTTAATTAATAGTCCTATTTTACATCATCCTGATTTTGAAAAACCATTCTGTATGTCTGTTGATGCTAGTGGCTATGGTATAGCTGTGGAGATATTACAAGTAGAAATAGAGAACGAACAAGAAGTGCACAAGACTATAGCTTTCGCAAGTCGCTCTTTACAGGCAGCAGAGAGAAATTATGGCATCTCAGAACTGGAAGCATTAGCAATTGTATTTGGGGTACAGAAATTTGAGCAGTATCTATTAGGTCACAAGATAATTGTTTACAGTGACCATAAGGCGTTGACCTTTTTAAAGACTTGTAAGTTGAGGAATGCTCGTTTGGTAAGATGGTCATTGTATCTCCAGCAGTTTGACCTTGGAGTTAGATATATTCAAGGGAAAGACAATCTGGTAGCTGATGGGTTATCTAGAAGTGCGGAGCTATGTGATGACGCGGGAATTATAGCAACTGACCTAAGTGAAATACGAATGTTTGCGTTGCACGAAGTAAAGGAAGAAAGTGCATTAAAGAGGGTGATTAAGGACTTGAGACGTGAGCAGAATGCAGATGACCAGCTGAAATTAGTGAAGAGCTATTTAGGAAATGCGAACTATCCTAAGGTTTCGCAATACTATTGTCTGCATAAAGGTATTCTGTTTAGAAGGAAAAATGTAAGAGTTTCAGAGTGGAAGCTGTGCTTTCCCTCACAACATGTAGACTTACTAATCGACTATGTACACCTGAGGTATGGGCACTACGGTGCAAAGAAGTGCATTCCCAAATTAAAAGAGAAGGTTGTGTTTGACAACATGTACCGCCGTGTTGCCAAGCGTCTAGCATCTTGTGTAGTGAGCCAGAAAGTCCGTGCTGCTAACACCAGAATACAACGGGATACGCATTCAGTTGAGCCAACTGAAACCCTAGAATTACTGGCTTGTGATTTGTTTGGCCCTCTTCCTGCTTCGAGAGGTGGGTGCACCCATGTTTTTGTTGTTGTGGATGGATTTATTAAATATGTTAAGCTACAGCCAATTAAAAGAGCAAATCCAAAAACGTTGGTAGAAAAGTTGGAAAAAGATTTCTTCTTGAACGTTGGCGTTCCGCAGAGTTTGCTGTCAGAGAATGGGCCTCAATTTACTTCTGATAGATTTAAAGAATGTCTGGATAAGGCCGGAGTGAAACATCTGAAAATATCTACGTATTTTCCCCAAGGAAATATGAGTGAACGTATTATGAGAGAATTGAATAGGCTTTGCAGGACTTATTGTGCTCGGAAACACTCAAGTTGTGCAGAGCATATGAAGTATTTAGAGAATGTAATTAACAACTTAAGGTATGATGCAACTGGTTTTGCGCCTTGCGAATTGATGTTTGGCCAAGACCCGCACAATGTGATTGCAGATATGATAGAATTCCATATTCTAACGCAAATATCCACAGACGAGAAGAAGTTAAAGGCTAGGGCAAATATAAGAAAAAGAGCATTGGAAAGGAAGAAGCATCATGACGCAGAAGCTGTACCCACCAGTTTTGAAATAGGTCAGTTAGTCCTCGTCAAAACCAAGGAAAAATCAAAGAAAATAAATCCAGAAACAAAGAAATTTATGTTCGTATACCAAGGACCATTCAGGATCATAGGAAAACCACATGTCAATGCATATAGGCTAGAGTACCCTAAGAGTAAAAAGCTATTAGGTCTCAGGAACGTGATCGACCTAAAGAAGTTCATAGGTAGTGAATGAATTCTGTAGGGAGGAGGTTGTTCTGTAACCTCTACACAGTGTGGCAGCTGTGCAGTCCCAGCTGTGTGAGATCTTCTTTCCTTTTCAGGTCTCACTCATTCTTCATCTTTCCTATCCACCAAAATTTCGGCTCTTACTCTCAAATACTAAAATCTTCCGGTATGACTATCAATCCAGCATTAAGCTAATGAATTCTGTAGGGAGGAGGTTGTTCTGTAACCCCTACACAGTGTGGCAGCTGTGCAGCCCCAGCTGTGTGAGATCTTCTTTCACATTTCAGATCTCACTCTCTCTTCAGCTTTCCTATCCACCTAAAAGTTTGACCCCTTCTTTCCAATACGAAAATTTTCTGAAATCAATGAATTCTGTAGGGAGGAGGTTGTTCTGTAACCTCTACACAGCGTGGCAGCTGTGCAGTCCCAGCTGGGTGAGATCTTCTTTCCCATTTCAGGTCTCACTCAATCTTCATTTTTCCTGTCCACCAAAGTTTCGACTCCTTCTTTGCAATACAAAAATTTTCCGTCATGGCTATCAAGGCATCAGTTCTGTAACCATTCTATCCACCGTTTAGTGAAGAAAATACCTAATGTGACAAACCTAACAGTGACATAAACAACAGAGAAGTATGATGTAATTAAGATACAAAGGTAATTGAGTAACAAGTATGTATAGAAACCTGGTAATATTATAAGTACAAAGTTGTTGTTTTATTGGAAATGGTCCACCAACAGTAATTTAAAAAGATATACAAATTCGTGTACAAGCAGGATCTGAAGTGGCAGTGAAACCTATTGTATGCTGTAGAGCTAACTAATTAATAGTAAAAGAGATTGCTTAGTGTTATGAAAAATATGCAGATAAGTTGTAGGAATGAACTCACCTTGTGTAGCAAGGAATGGCAGTGTAATAAAATTGAGTAGTGTTTGTGGTTGAGACGTGAAGGACACGTCCCTGAAGTATTTATAAGGTTGGAGCTGGCCGTTATTTGGTGTAGTGTGTGAAAGGACACACCTACACGTATTGAGGTTATGAGTTGGAGGTGTGAATGCGACCATAGGTACCCTTATGTTAGATGAGACAGAGCGGTTCATGGTGTCCTATATGTTTAAGGAATTTAGCTTTACGCTCGGCCATAATTACTTAATGCACTTTAGTGGTAGGTCGAGAGAGACTACCTGTGGTTTCAGCATCCAATCAAGTGGAAATGGATTGCAACGTGAGCAAACTGATCAGCTGCAATACACTATAGATATGTAATAAATGTGCTATCCTATGCATTAAATGTTAATAGAGTGAGTGTTAAATAAGTACATACACTAGCAACATAATTGAATAACATAATGGCAGACGTGAAACATTATTTATAGCTCAGCATAATTACACTTCGATGAAGTAAGTACATAATTGCAGATGTGGAACTGACACAGCAGCAGAGGACCAATAAGTGGATTTAGTAGTCAACTAAACGTAGTGTGTTTTGAACACTCAGAACTGTACTATTACCACAAGTTACTCACATGTACAAAGAGGCTGAGAAGACAACATCTAATCAAATATACTCATACTATA
The DNA here is from genome assembly GCF_021461395.2 of Schistocerca americana. Classification (NCBI taxonomy): domain Eukaryota; kingdom Metazoa; phylum Arthropoda; class Insecta; order Orthoptera; family Acrididae; genus Schistocerca; species Schistocerca americana. The sequence goes on along the minus strand of NC_060120.1, from coordinate 292,632,213 downwards.
TCTAAGAATAAGGTAATCCAAGATGGGTCAGTTAAGTAAATAAAATACAGATTTTCAGGAATGTACCGAGCATTTGTTCAGTGCTCCGGCCCAGAAATAATAAATTGAGATTAGATAGGATTTATGATTGTATGCCTTGAGCATAAATTTTCTCTAGTACGTGACTAACAGCGTTTTGAGGCATTTGTTTACCGATTTTATGACAGTTAAGTAACCGCGAGAGTAAAATTGAAAAATTTCTGTTAACTTTCTTCCAGTAACATATTGAAAGATAAAATGTGTATATCCCCATTTCGTTGTGACCCACCCTTAGATATTAAGTGAACAGAGTCTGAGGCACTCTTTTTGTTTGTTCTACAGGACAAACCGGATAATGACTTGGACACAACTCACAGTGACCCCTCCCCTTTCCCCATGTAATTTAGAGTGAACGTGAAGGACGCACACCATAGCAACTTCTTCTCCTCTACCCTTGTGAATGGAAGTGTAGAACGCCAGCCAAAGTGGCTACAACCACGTATGTAAAAATTAAATTGTTATGATTTGCGAAATTTTCTTTCAGGATTAGAAAAGACTGCTAAGATATAATTATCTGTTTATGTATCATGAATAACTGTGTTATTTTCTTTAAATTTGTGTATGTAAAAATATTTACAGACAATTTAATGGATTTAAGATTTTCATAATTTTACATATTTTTGTGTTTGTCTGTCTAAGGCAATATGTATGCCAAAGTGTCTCACTGATTTTTGCTTAAATTTTGAGTGATAATGTTGCTTAAGAGGCAGTGAACATCCCAGCAATTTAAATAATTGAAGTAGGTAATAAGTTTTCTTTTAATATTTCTATATGTTTACATTTCAATTTTAATTTTCATAGGGAGCTAAGCTGTATTCTTGCTTCCCTTTTTGTAAGTAATTATTCTTCATTTGCATTCAAAAAAATTAAGTAGAGGGTGATGTAGGGAAGCAGCATACTCACGCCTTATAAAATTCACATCAGTCTTCCTATTGTGTGCCAGCCTAGTCCGCTATAACAAGCTCTGACGTCATAAATATTGTGCAATACTTTAAAATGAAGTAAATAACCTGAAACGTTTCTAGCATGTCAGGAATAATACAAAATCAATATTTGTTGGATATCGGTTCAATAACTTTAACCATTTTCGAAATTTGGATCTTTTTCTGTAAAAATCATTGGCGCAACAGAAAAGAGCTAGAAACTTAAAAATTTATATTTAGATTCCTTTTGCATAATAATTTAGTAGAAACAGTATTCTGGATCCCACAAATTAAAATTTTAGTTGAAATTCATGATTTTCTGGTTTTTATCTTAAAAATTAAGGAAGCAAGATAGATTAAGTAGGCGGATAAATAAAGGTAGGATGTTTAAATGTAAGTAGAAGGGAGATCCGCTATAATCATAAAGATGTGAGAAGTTTCAGCTGAATAACTATAAAACTATAGCGATAGCGTATCTCCAAAGGGCAAGTTCAGAGCTTGTCTACTGCGTGTAGTGTAATTAAATTAATTCTCTCCCCCAAAATATTTGACTTAGCCATGTCAGACTTTTATTATGATTACTTACCTGTATGCTGATTGCACATTTAAATTGAGAGCTTCATCGGCCATCAGCAAAAGAAGCAATGATTTATTCGATAACTTAAAGTGGTGCATAACTAGCCCAGCAGCTAGTCGGGAAAGCAGATTTGATCAGGCGTTCCCTTAGCCATCCGCACCGCGGCTTTATATGTAAGAACGCTGCATGAGAAAAGGAAGCCCCCAGTTCTCTCCAGGCGCTGATTAGCGCACCACCTGTGCCGGGAGTCGCTTCGCGTCGGTATCGTTGATATAAACAGCCACGGATGCAGTAATAAGTTACTTGGGATACGCGTTACCATGAAATCGTTTTCGAGTGAAGTGTTAATTTTGGGATGACGTTAATGATCTATCTTTAGTATGCGTACGTCGTATTTTCAGGTGTCGCCGCAGGACAGACATTCTACCAATATTAGCGTGGCGTTTGATGAACATTATCATCAAATTATGGCGAGCATTCACTTAAACATTTAATTTGAACAGTTATAGTGGCATCAGCGCATTAGACTTTGAACTGCTCTGGTAGTAGGATTGTGTGGATTCTTTTTGATCTGTGACATTCAGAATATAGTGAACATTTTAGAGATAATGGTTTTTGATTATGAATCCCAGACAATCTCCTAATTGCTCAGAGCTATAAACTGTAGCTATAAATGTATTTCTCAGATGAAGTGGGCACTAGAAAGTCTAATTACAGGCTTCACGTTTTGCTAATCACTTTCTGGTTGCCAATATTGTAGTTAGAGAGCCAGTGTTGAGAACAGCAAACAACAGCATTAAATAAATGATAGGAACATTAACAGTTATTCCACCTGCCGCCCCACAAGAGGCTTGCCTCAGTGTAGTACAGTTGTAATGGCTTGGGATTTTCTGTCCTTGAGTGTCACGAGTTGTTGCTACAAAAACGAGAAATCTGTACATAGCATATATTCCATGCGAACACTTATACCTGTTGGTTTTTGTCAAGTTTCACTGTAAGACTTCGTCTTTGATTGTATCAAATCTAGACAGCAAACGGGGTGGCTTTCGATTCGATCGGTCGTTGGTATTCAGATACGTTTTAATAATAGGTGACACGTTGGGTGAGCTTTTTTTCTTGCTGACGGCCAGAAAACTGCAGCTGTGAGCTGAACTGCGCTGTCTTAACAAGTCTGGGAGATGCCTATGAGGACAGCGAAAGGTGTTGTGATTACTGTTTTTGTTTGTTCCGCGAATATGCGTTGAAAGATGCGGCGATTAATTTGACCCACTTGGTTTGATACGAATTAAAAGGAACAGGTAATTATGAACAGGTAAACAGTAATATTAAACTATGCTACAGTGCTCATTGAAAATCTTTTTTATTTATTTATTGTTTGCGGACAGACTGTACGTATTCATACACAAAGAAATATGGGAGGTTAGAGTCATTATAGTATTAGGTTGAAATTGATTCTTTATGCTTTTGTTTGCACATAACTATATATTTTTGGTCTGCATAGAAACACACAGACGTTTAAATATATTCCATCAGAACATAATAGTAGAATTTGTATAAATATTATTAATCTGAAACTACATACCGGAATATGTATTACGAGCATAAAAACGTCAGTTTTAAGCAAAATGATCAATAATATGATGAAAATAGTGGCAGCAAGTAAATTTACACCTAGATATTTATGCACAAGTGTATTTAGTTCTATTTTTTCTGATTTATTATCATAAAATTATCATTAAAATTCTACAATTTGCACTTAGAAGACTTATTATTGAGCAAACTAATGAACTCGCAAAACACTAATCACAGTGCCGGAAAGCTACGAAAATTCCTATTTCATTTGATGTATCATATCTATGTGTAGAGTAAGAGAAACAGTTTTAAGTCAGTATGGGAAACTCAAGCATGCGAATTTTGGTAGCCGTGCGGTCTAAGGTACCTTGCCACCGTCCGAGCGGCTCCCCCCGTCAGAGTTTCGAGTCCTCCGTTTGGCATCGGTGTGTGTGTTGTCCTTAGCGTAAGTTACATTAAGTAGTGCGTAAATCTAGGGACCGACGACCTTAGCAGTTTGGCCACATAGAACTCACCACAAATTTCCAAATTTGAGAATTTTGGAAACGATATTGTGAGGCCATTTTGTCTGGGATTATTGGTTTGCCAGAGCTGGAGGAGTAAGAACATGTGAATAGCGCGATTGTGTCGCATTGCTGTAGTGTTTCGAAATTGTAGAAGTGTAGGTCGTGGACTAGCGATACTCCCGCGTGTCGACGACGGATACTTCGAAAATCTACGGTCACACATGAGCTAAGGGAGATTTCGACGAGTTAGCGAGTGTGCGGACGTAGAATAATTCATGCGAGATGATACTGAATTAAACTCTAAACCACTTTCGAAAGTTTTCGAGCGTTTGGGATTGGTGATTTTCACTGGTTAGTCAGTGTATACCTCTTAAGTTTCAACACTCGTGACTGAAGTTAGAAATATTTTCAGCAGTTTACGGGAACTGATAATTAGTTAACGTATTACACTGCTCTGCTCCCTTAGTTTGAAAGCTTCAGGTCCGTCGTTGCGTTGATTCGACTTGAAAAGAAATCAATAAATTTTGATTTATTTAACCCAAAGCTTTTTCGAGTGGTGAAGATTACTTATTTTTCACCACACAGATAAATCCTGCATGCATACTTTTTAATTATGGAACTATAGAGTGACTAACATTGAGGGAATTGTGACTAATGCTTTGGTTGACCTCTAGACGTTAAACGTGCCACATAATTGAAACCAACCATGCTTCCTGAAACCCTTTGAACAGTTTAAACCAGTATTCATCATTTAAATTATTGTTATTTCAATAAAATTTATTATAACAAACATTCAATTCACTATCTTCCTCTGAGTAAATAAGATTGACGAGATAAATTACCCCACTTTGTTTTGCTTCCCTGGATTTTCCTAAAAAGAGAGAGAGAGAGAGAGAGAGAGTATAACGATTCGTTGTAAAAAAGTAGCCTCTCCTCTAGTCTCACATCAAAAATTTAATTTTATAATGCAACTGAACACTGTAAAATTCGTAGATACGTCGAATGAAGCTCCCGCACAAAACATACCATCTAACCCCAAATCAAAAACATGTCTTGCAGTAAGGAAGTGGATGATTACGTATACTGCATACTCTACCTGAGCTGAACGCGAATTGCACCAGGGAAAGAAAACCAGGGGATTGACAACGTACTGGGCGTTCCATGCCACTAGCGACTTGCTCCTGAAGAGCATAAAAATTGCCGCCACGGCTCGAGTCGGTAATGAACAGCGTGTGAGGGAGGAATCGTGAGAGTAAGGGAGCGTTTCATGCAGTACTGAAACGGTACCTGGAGGCTCGTACAGCGTTCACCACTCAGGCGGTATGTACGCAGCAACCCAAGTTTGTACCGAGCTCGCCCTGGCGCTGAAGAGCTCGCGCTACGATCTGGCGCATCGAGTTGAGTCGTAGGTAGCATTCAAACAATCTTCCAAGAAAAAGACTGCCAGAGAAGGATAACAGAATTGCGCAAAACACGGATGGACATGTGTTTCCGAGAACTTTTACACTTTTGAGCCGAAGATGAGATGCTGACAAGATTGCTGATATGCCAACGCAGACAAGATTCAAAGGCTCTTGCAAGGATAAGGGCATCGGAATTATCGCAGGTAATCCTGTGAAACTTCCTGGAACTAGCCGCCCGCTTGATATCTATGGCACGAGTGACAGAGTAAGCTTCCGTCAAGCGTCACGGGCTCTACTTCACCCTAACTGCTAATTGTAAACAATACTACGAAAAGGACAGGTTGCTACTCACTGTAAAGATGACACGCTGAGCTGCGGACAGGTAAAACGGAAGACATTGTTATAAATTGAACTTTCGGCCAAAGCGTTTTTCAGAAAGGGAAAAACACACACTCATTCACACAAGCAAGTACACCTTACACACATTTGACTGATATCTCTGGCCATTCCGGCCATCCGTTACGGCCTCATGTTTAGCCACCCAGACTCAATGGACGAACTTGCGTAGATCTGGTAGAGAGTACTCTACCTGTTCTGCCACAAGACTTTCCTTTATCAGTGCGACGAAATGTACTTCATAGGTCAGGCGTCTATGCGATTGCAGTCTTTCTTGGCGTATTCCAGTGATGAATTCTTCTCGGGCTATCAGCCGAGTTGTTGCGTCGTCTTGTCGGAACGTTTCGATGAGTTTCGTGCCCATCATCTTCTGATGGGTACTTCGCCAGAAGATGATGGGTAAAAAACTCATCAAAACGTTGTGACAAGACGACGCAACCACTCGGCTGATAACCCGAGAAGAATTCATCACTGGTCAGGCCTTGCAGGAAGCGGCTATGTGTGGAGTGCACATGGAGGCATTTAATATTAGAGGAACTCCCGCACCCCTTCCCCCTTAGGATCATGTCAAAATCAAACGTACATCACACACAACGCTCACAGAGAATGCTCGTCCTCCCAGATCGGGTACAGAAAGGTTAATGTGATATCAGTAAACTGCAGGACAGTCCAATGTCTCACAATTAGTATCACTTATACATGAGGCAGCCTGCTTATGAAATTGCTACAAAAAACTGTGCATAAAAACGGGATTTTTCGGCGCTCGTGCCTCGAGTTCTACTGGTGCAAAAAGCAGATGTCAAGTGTCCTTGGGCTAGGGACCATCTGTATACCTTGTCACTATGCTACAGTACAGGGTCAAAGTATGAATATTATAGACATTCTCCTGCTTAGACAAATGGAGCAAATCGGTTGGTTCTTTTTGAAATTTATTTGGTCTACGGTGGGCTTGATGGTATTTATCGAAGCACGATTAGTACATGAGCAGTTACTCGAAAAAACGCAAAAAGGGTTTCTTGGCCAGTTTTGGCCGTAGCCAGAGGACAAAACAAAACCCAGCCGAGGATTCAAAGATGGTTATGCACAACAAATGGCTGAAATTCATATGATATATTTCTCAGACCTCTATCTCGAAAAAACTCAAAATTTTTCATGATATCTTTAACCATTTTCAAGATGTGGAGGTTCAAAGTTTAATAGGTCCCTTGTGCTGCCACCTACTGCCATGCACTCAGTATCAGTGACCTCAGTAGTCATTAGACATTATGAGAGAGCAGACTGGGGCGCTCAGCGGAACTCGCTGACTTCGAACGTGGTCAGGTGATTGGGTGTCACTTGTGTCTTACGTCTGTTCAAAAAAGGTTCAAATGGCTCTGAGCACTATGGCACTTACAATGTGAGGTCATCAGTCCCCTAGAACTTAGAACTACTTAAACCTAACTAACCTAAGGACATCACACACATGCATGCCCGAGGCAGGATTCGAACCTGCGACCGTAGCGGTCGCGCGGTTCCAGACTGAAGCGCCTAGAACCGCTGCGCACACCGGGCGGCCTTACGTCTGTACACGAGATTTCCACAGTCCTAAACATCCCTAAGTCCACTATTTCCGATTTGATGGAGAAGTGGAAACGTGAAGGGACACGTGCAGCACAAAAGTGTACAAGCTGATCTCGTCTGTTGGCTGACAGAGACCGCCGATAGTTGAAGAGGGTTGTAATGTGGAATAGGCAAACATCTATCCAGACCATCACACAGGAATTCCAAACTGCATCAGGGTCCACTGAAAGTACCATGACAGTTAAGCGAAAGGTGAGAGAACTTGGATTTCATGCTCGAGCGGCTGCTCATAAAACACACATCACGCGGGTAAATGCCAAACGACACTTCGCTTGGTGTAAGCAGCGTAAACATTGGACAATTGAACAGAGGAAGAACGTTGTGTGGAGTGACGAATCACGGTACACAATGTGGCGATCTAATGACAGGGTCTGGGAATGGCAAATGCCCGGTGAACGTCATTTGCCAGCGTGTGTAGTACCAACAGTAAAATTCGGAGGCGGTGGTGTTATGGTGCGGTCGTGTTTTTCATGAAGATGGCTTCCACTCCTTGTTGTTTTGCGTGGCACTATCACAGCACAGGCCTACATTGATCTTTTTAGCACCTTCTTGCTTCCCACTTTCGAAGAGCAATACGGGGATGGCTATTGCATCTTTCAACTTGATACAGCACCTGTTCACAATGCAGGGTGGTGTGGTTCCACGACAATAACATCTCTGTAATGTACTGGCCTGCACAGAGTCCTGATCTGAATCTTATAGAACACCTTTGGGATGTTTTGGAACGCCGAGTTCGTGCCAGGCCTCACCGACCGACATCGATACCTCTCCTCAGTGCAGCACCCCGTGCAAAATGGGCTGCTATTCCCCAAGAAACCTTTCAGCACCTGATTAAACGTATGCCTGCGAGAGTGGAAGCTGTGATCAAGGCTAAGGGTAGGCCAACACCATACTGAATTCCAGCTTTACCGATGGAGGGCGGCACGAACTTGTAACTCATTTTCAGCCAGGTGTCCGGATACTTTTGATCACATAGTTAATCTTACTTCTACAGATATAATCCGGTATGAGGCGACATGTAAATAATGAATAACGGCAGCAAATTTCTCGAATATTAACCATTTATTCTCTAGGCATTTATCTAGAAGACCCCTCTCCCCATTTTCAAAAATCTTCATCCGTTATTGAGAAGCACCCCAAAAACTTATTTTTCGTGCACTAAAACCCAACTGAATATTCGAAAACGGTTATACGCAGCAAATGACTGTGATGCTTACGATGTATATTCCTAAGGTCACGATCTCAAAGAACATTGAAAATTTTCTTCATAAATTTATCCGTTTCCGAGATATTGAGGTTCAAAGTAAGCCAACTTGCACACATAAAATGCTCATGTAAAATCCGGTGTGAGGTGAAAACATAGTTTATACAGTGAGGTAGCGGGGAGAAATATGCTGCAGGGTGTCTCGTCTATAAACTGGGAACCTCATGTTGTAGTTCTGAAGCACACTCAATTTTTAAGGTAAAATCCGGTCTGAGGTGTGAAATTAGTTTTGTGTTACTTCAATTTCATATAAGTAACCCACCTAAATTTTTCCATCCAATACGTTTCTTTTCATATGAGTCACACGCCCTGCTGCAGCAGAGAAAAGAAGGGAACCACCGGAATAAAGCTCCTATCGAGGCACAAAAAATGAGACTACGTTCCTGTTTATTTAAAAAACTCTGACTGAAAAGTTTGGTCCCAGCTACCATATTATACCTTCCTCAGCACCTTTAACAATTTTCCCATAAATTTTGGCATGCGAACACATTCGTGCATTTCATGCTGAGAGAGAAGAACACAATGGTATTGGCAAAGAGACTGGAAGATAGTAGACAGTCGTTGTGTTATAGAGAGAGAGCAAAGGAGATAATGACAGCGTTAGGGAAAGAGAGAAGTACAGTAGCAGTGGAACATAGTTACATAGTTAACAGGGACACAACAGTGCAAGGAAAAAAGTGAAGGAGATAGTGGCGGGGTGAGAGCATGTGAAATTGAGTGAGAACCAGCGGTAATGAGAGACAGAGTATATGACAATGATAAAGAGAAAGAGAGAAATAGTGAGACTGAGAAGAGACAGCAGAAGTGGGAAGGAAGGGTTGAGATAGTAGCAGTAAGGAAGACAAGAGGAAGATAGTGACAGGGATAGGAGCCTGTAGCAGTAGGACACGACGAAGTGGACAGTGTCTGTGACAAAGGAGCCAGTGGCAGAGAGACACAAGTAGATAATGACAATGAGTTGGATTGAATGAGTGAGTGAGAAAGATCAACTGGTAGTTGGTACGTATGAGCGACTTACAGCGATGGACTAGTTGGTGTGAGTTACAGTTAGAGGTGAGTCGCACGTTAAAAAAGCGCAAATACGTCCGCATAACAAAATTTTTGCGAAACGTTTTGAAGGTGCTGAGGAAGGTAGAATCATACAGCTGGAACCACACTTTCCAGAATCTTTTAAATAAAGTGGAGCATATTCTCCTTTTTTGTGTTCCGATAGGAACAAATGGCTCTGAGCACTATGGGACTTAACTTCTGAGGTCATCAGTCCCCTAGAACTGAGAACTACTTAAACCTAACTAACCTAAGGACATCACACACATCCATTCCCGAGGCAGGATTCGAACCTGCGACCGTAGCGGTCGCGTGGTTCCAGACTGTAGCACCTAGAACCGCTCGGCCACACAGGCCGGCCCGATAGGACCATTTTTGTGCTGGTTGAAAGTTACAGTGCACAGATAATGTTAGGAACAGAAAGTCTGCTGAAAGAGGAAATGACTAGCAACTAAATCCTAAGTTCAGATTGTAATATTTACGCACCGCCAGTGGTGGCGGCGTGTTATTTGCAGTAAAGATTTCGATAATACGTAGCGAGGATATCACGGATTGCGAATGTGAATTAATCTGGATAAAGTTAAGCAGCAAAACTTGTCCAAAAACGGTAAATTTTTATAGATCACCTGGGTCAGGAGCTATAGTGGTACAGGTGCTTCAGAGAGCACTTGCCTGATCATGGTGCTGTAATAGGGGGTGACTTCAAGTTGCGTCATAGATTTTGAGGGTCATGCTATCAAAACTGGTGCCAGAGACAGGGATTCGTGTGAAATTATTCTGAATGTTTTCGAGGTGATAATTAGAGAACCAACTTGAGGAGGAAACGTCTTACACTTCTAGCTACAAGCGCGCCTGTACTATCGAAGCACTTATGTAGATGACGACATCAATAATCATAAGGCTGTAATAACACCTATGTCAACGAATATTTCAAGGAATGTTAAGAAAGATATGCAAATATTTTTACTTAACAAGAGTGAGAGGATACAAATTGCAGAGTATCTGAGTGCTTGACAACAAATATCCAGTGCTGAGGACGAAGATGTGAAGCACGAATGGAAAAAATTCAAATGGATATGTCTTAGACAAGTATGTTCCGAGAAAGTCTTAAGTTATGAGAAAGTTTAATAGCTTTGTTAGGAGACTCCTACGTAAACAAAGAAAGCGTCGACTCAGATTCAAATGGTTCAAATGGCTCTGAGCACTATGGGACTTAACTTCTGAGGTCATCAGTCCCCTAGAAGTTAGAACTACTTAAACCTAACTAACCTAAGAACGTCACACACATCCATACCCGTGACAAGATTCGAACCTGCGACCGTAGCGGTCGAGCGGTTCCAGACTGTAGCGCCTAGAGCCGCTCGGTCACTCAGGCCGGCCACTCAGATTCAAAAGAACTCAAAACCTAGCTCACAATCAAAAGCTGAACGAAACGAAAATGAGCGTAAGGAGAGCAATGAGAGAAACGTTCAATGACTCTGAAAGTAAAATTTTGTCAACTTACCTGAGTAAAAACCCTAAGAGACTTTGGTCTTACGTATAATGAATAAGCGGATGGAAATCATCTACTGAGTCACTCAGTGACCATACTTCTACATCTACATAGACACTCCACAAGCCATCGTACCGCCGAGGGTGCCCTGTACCCCTATTAGTCATTGCCCTTCCTGGTCTACTCGTAAACAAATAAATGGTTCAAATGGCTCTGAGCACTATGGGACCTTACGTCTGAGGTAATCAGTCCCCTAGAGCTTAGAACTACTTAAACCTAACTAACCTAAGGACATCACACACATCCATGCGCGAGGCAGGATTCGAACCTGCGACCGTAGCGATCGTACGGTTCCAGGCTGTAGCGCCTAGAACCGCTCGGCCACTCCGGCCGGCTACTCGTAAACACAGCGAGGAAAGAACGACTGTCTAAGAGCCCTAATTTCTCGTGTCTTATTTTCATTGTCCTTACTCGCAATGATGTTGGCGGCAGTAGAACTATTCGGCAGTCAGTTTCAAATGCCGTTTCTCTGAATTTTTTCAGTAGTGTCGCCCTCCTTCCAGGGGCTCCCATTTGAGTTCCCGAAGCATCTCCGTAAGACTTACGCGTTGTTACAAACTACTGCTAACACATTTAGCAGCCCACCTCTGAATTAGTTCGATGTTTTCCTTCAATCCGAGTGAAGACGGATTCCAAACACCCAAGCCGCATTCAAGAACAGGTCGGACAAGCGTCCTATACGTGGCCTCTTTTACAGGTGAATCACTCTTTCCTTAATTCTCCCAGTAAACCGAAGTCGACCATTCGCCTTCCCTACCACAGTTCTCACATGCTTGTTCGTTTCATACCGCTTTGCAACATTACGCCTAGGACACTAGTGATACTGTATCCGAGCATTACAGGTCTGTTCTCCCTACCCATCCCCATTAATTTACATTTTTCCACATTTAGAGCTAGCTGCCATTCATCACACCAGCTATAAATTCTGTCTAAGTCGTCTTGTATCTTCCTACAGTCACTCAGCTTCGACACCTTACCGTACACCACACCATCATCAGCAAACAACAGAAGATTGCTGACCACCCTGTACGCCAAATCATTTGTGTATATAGATAATAGGAACGGTCCTATCACACTTCCCTGGAGCACTGCTGACGATACCCTTGTCTCTGATGAACACTCTCTGTTGAGGACAACATGCTAAGTTCTGGTACTTAAGAATTCCGAGCCTCTCACATGCCTGTGAACTTATCCTATACACTCGTACCTTCGATCAAAGCCTGCAATGGGACACCGTGTGAAATGCTTTCCGGAAATCTAGAAATATGGAATCTGCCTGTTGCCTTTCATCCATAGTTCTTAGTACATCATGTGAGAAAAGGGCAACCTGAGGTTCGCACGAGCGATATTTTCTAAAACTGATTCGTGGACATAAGCATCTCAGTCTCAAGAAAGTTTAATATATTCGAACTGAGAATATGGTCGAGGACTCTACAGTAAACAGAAGTTAAGCATACTTACCTGCAATTTTACGTGTCCGTTCTTTCACCCTTTTATACTGGGTGATTCAAAAAGAATACCACAACTTTAAAAATGTGTATTTAATGAAAGAAACATAATATAACCTTCTGTTATACATCATTACAAAGAGTATTTAAAAAGGTTTTTTTTCACTCAAAAACAAGTTCAGAGATGTTCGATACGGCCCCCTCCAGACACTTGAGCAATATCAACCCGATACTCCAACTCGTTCCACACTCTCTGTAGCATATCAGGCGTAACAGTTTGGATAGCTGCTGTTATTTCTCGTTTCAAATCATCAATGGTACCTGGAAGAGGTGGCCGAAACACCATATCCTTAACATACCCCCACAAGAAAAGATTGCAGGGGGTAAGATCAGGGCTTCTTGGAGGCCAGTGATGAAGTGTTCTGTCACGGGCTGCGTGGCGGCCGATCCATCGCCTCGGGTAGTTGACGATAAGGTTTCATAACTAACCTTTTTCGTAGGACTCTCCATACAGTTGATTGTGGAATTTGCAGCTCTCTGCTAGCTCTGCGAGTCGATTTTCCTGGGCTGCGAACAAATGCTTGCTGGATGCGTGCTACATTTTCATCACTCGTTCTCGGCCGTCCAGAACTTTTCCCTTTGCACAAACACCCATTCTCTGTAAACTGTTTATACCAACGTTTAATACACCACCTATCAGGAGGTTTAACACCATACTTCGTTCGAAATGCACGCTGAACAACTGTCGTCGATTCACTTCTGCCGTACTCAATAACACAAAAAGCTTTCTGTTGAGCGGTCGCCATCTTAGCATCAACTGACGCTGACGCCTAGTCAACAGGGCCTCAAGCGAACAAATGTACAACTAAATGAAACTTTATAGCTACCTTAATTCGCCGACAGATAGTGCTTAGCTCTGCCTTTTGTCGTTGCAGATTTTTAAATTCCTAAAGTTGTGGTATTCTTTTTGAATCACCCTGTATACTGGAGGAATCTGTGCATTTTTCCAGTCGCCTGGGACTTCGTGATAATTGACAGATTCACGATAAAGGGGAAATGCCGTAGAGTATTATTTGTAAACTCGAACTGGGATTCCATCCGGCGCTGGTGATTGATTTGCTTTCAAATCTTTTAGCTGGTACTCTACGCCTGCGATGCTTATTAATATGCCGTCCATACGGGAGTCTGTCCGATGGTCAAATAACGGTATGTCTGTGGATTCTTCTGTGTGAACGATTTCTTGAACGTGAAATTTAAAATTTCGGCTTTCGTTTTGCTATCTTCAACTGCAGCACCAGACTGGTAAACAAAGGACTGAATGGAAGACTTGCACCTGCTTTGCGATTTTACATAGGGCCAGCATTTTCTCTGATTCTCTGCCAGCTCTTTCTCGAAGGTGTGACAGAGGCAGTTGTATGCTTCGTGCATAGATCTTTTCACAGACGCACGAATGTCAACTAACCCTCGCTTGTCGTCATCTGTGCGTTCCCTTCTGAGCCGAGAGTGCAACAGCCTCTGCTTCCTCAGCATCTTCCGAGTTTCGTTATTAAACCATAGTGGATCTTTTCTATCCTTTATCCATTTACTAGGCACATAACTCTCCAGATCACGATTTACAGTCTGCTTAAACTTTGCACATAATTCCTCTACATCCATCTTACTGGAACTGAGTGATGTCATCACCTAGTTATCTTCCAATAGTAATATGGAACACACTCAGCGAATGTGATATGACTTTCAAACTGACGGAGCAGAGCAAACATTCGTCCTTTCCTTTCAGGGTTTATTAAAGCTTATCTATATTTCAGCTAGTTACTAGCCGAAATCTAGATCTGCTTTAATACAGCGTGAAAGGAAAGAACGACTGTTTGCTCTGCTCCATCATTTTCCAAGTGATTTCATTTTCTGAGTGATGTCAGTTCACTATATAAGTGACGTGCTAACAACTGCTTATCTGCTGTATCTAGCAAAAATCCTATACCAGCCTTCTTGATTGATTTGTTAACTTTCGTAATCATAGTTGCTTTAATGACGTCACGATCGCTAGCCCCCGTTTCTATACCGACATTTTCGATAACGTCCGGCCTGTTTGTAGCTACAAGGTCTAAGATATTTCCATTGCGTGCGGGCTGCCGAGCTAACTATTCAAGACAGACACCGCAACGGAAGATAACAGAGAGAAGGCCGAAATACGGAATACGGTCTTCCGAAACTATTTCTCCACGAAATATCGTATCACGGTTCCTCCTTACAGTCATCGTACCAACGAAGAATTGGCAGATATTGAGATAACCGTTTGTGGAATAGAAAAGCAACTACAAGCGCTTAATAGTGGAAAGGCATCAAGACCTGATGAGATACCAGTAAGATTCGACAAAGATTATACGAAAGAACTTGCTCCCATTTTAGCATCAGCTTATCGTAGATCGCTGAAGCAACGAAGGGCACCTAGTGTCTGGAAAAAAGCGCAGGTCATTTCCGTCCCAAGAGGCGACGTAGGACAGATGCACGTAATTGTAGGACTATATTGTTGACTTCAGTCTGTCGTAATATTATGGAAATATTTTGTGCTCAAGAACTGTGACGTTTTTGGAGAATGAAAATCTCCTCTACAAAAATCAACATCGATTCCGCAAACAAAGATTTTGTGAAATTCAGATCGCTGTGTTCCTCAATTTGATCCACAGCTCTGTAGATAACGACACTCAGATTGATGCTGCGTTCCTAGACACCGCACTGACATCGTGTCGTACTGCCGTTTAGTGAAAAAGGTAATGCGAGCTTGACGAGTATCGGACGAGATTTGCGACTGGATTCAGGACTTCCTTGCAGTTAGAACTCAACTCGTCAGTGTTAACGGAGCAAAATAGGCAGGTGTAAGGATAATTTCGCGAGTACATCTTAGGACCGTTACTGTTTACAATGTATATAAATGACCTAGTGCCAGTAGCCATGCCGCAGTGGTAACACCGATTCCCGTCAGATCACCGAAGTTAAGCGCTGTCGGGCTGGGCTAGCACGTGGATGGGTGACCATCCAGTCTGCCGAGCACTGTTGGCAAGCGGGGTGCACTGAGCACTTGCGAGGCAAACTGAGGAGCTACTTGACTGAGAAGTAGCGGCTCCGGTCTTGAGCACTGACACAGGGGCGGGAGAGAGGTGTGCTGACCTGACCACATGCCGCTCCATATTCACATCCTGTGACGCCTATGGGCTGAGGATGACATGGCGGCCGGTCGGCGCCGTTGGGCCTTCAAGGCGTGTTCGGGTGGAGTTTAGTTTATAAATGATCTACTAGAAAACGTCGGAAGCTCTTTAAAATCGTTCGCAGATGATGCGGTTGTCTATAAGGAAGTAGTAACACCAGAAGACAGTACTAATTTGCGAAATGACCTGCAGGTGATCCTGAACATAAATAAATGTAAAACACTGAGAATACGCAGCAAATGAAATCCACTCCTGTACAGCCACACTGTTGGTGGCGAATTCCTGGAAACAGTACATATCTTAAAATATCAAGGAGTATCTATCCAGAGCGACCATAAGTGGAATGACCACATAAAGCGAACAGTAGGAAAAGTAACCGCCTGACTGAGACTGAAAGGCAGAATCTCAAGGAAATGTACTTCATCAACGAAAGAAGTGGCTTAAAAGACGCATCTTTGAACGATTCTTGAGTGTTATTCATCAATCTGGAACCCTTACCAGGTAGGACTGATAGAGAGACAGAAAAGATCCAACGAAGAGCGGAGCATTTCGTCACGGAATCGTTTATTCGGGGCGAGAACGTTACAGAGATGTTCAGAAAATTACATTGGCAGTTGTTAAAAATGAGGTAGTGTGCGTAAGGGAGAGGTTTACTATTGAAGTTTCGACCGAGCTCTTTCCGGGAAGTGTCGGACAGCATATTATTAGGTTGGTGCATAGGTTCGTGGCGTTCATCCATAAGTTTAATAAACACAACAAATACACATAACAGAGACTTCAGTCATTAATAATATATTCTCCTTCTCTATTTATAATGTATCATTTAAATATATAAGTCCTACTGTAGCGTGATGTCTAAAATTAGGGAACTGATCCTTATAAATGCGGAAAGATCCCAAATGAGAAACAAAACCCAAGAGAAATATTTCAGCTTTTACTTTTATGGACTATAAAATTTTATGTGCCTTGAAGATAAATGTCCCATGTCTAAGAATAGTTATGGAGACAATACATTACTTTATATTACGCTGTAGTAGCATACTCATTAAAAAGATGTTCTTAGAGGAAGTCATGACTTCTGCATCACAGTATCTGAGCTATTTTCGTGAGCATTAGTGGAGTTACTACACGAAAAGTCATTTTTCAATTATAAACAAAAATTATTGAACCACGAAAAGGATAAAGACGCCAGTCATATATCGCAGCTGTATTTATAAGAAGAATACCGTTGCAAATGAAAGAATAATAATTGTGGCCTTCTCATTAAGCAATGATGAGAAGAAAAATTCAAATTCTAAGCGAAATTGTCAAGAATTAATAGACACAGCATCGTGGCTATAAAAAGATGTCGGAAAAATTTTCCTCGCCCGCGAAAGTAAAAACACCGTGCATGAGCTTGGTTAGAGAATACAAGAAACCTTACGCACCTTTAATGAATTATACGGAGGTTCCAAAATGTACTCAGGAATATATTTGTAAAGATTTTTGTAATACAGTCCAACTTTCCGAGGTCCGTCACACCGTTGTATAATTATATATACTGAATACAGCACAATGGCATCTGTGCGTGACAGGACCTGTATAAGATTCTAATTATTTGCCTTTTATTCGAATCACGCAATAGTTTTGACCTCGTAAAGATAGAAGTATTGACATTGTGTGAATATAATGTTCCATAATTGTTCAAATGTACATGTGCTTATGTCAATAACTTTCGGTTCATGAAAAGTACAATTAACTGAAGAATATAGCAAGAAATTTAAAGGCAACGACAATCACAAATGTACTCGTCTGTGGAACACGCTAGTAAAGACTCAATGAATAATATCAACTGAATCACACTAGGCAGATTTGCATCCAATTTTGTGCACTTCCTTTGGAAGTCTGTTCGCAGTACTTCCAGGAAAATAGTTTTTCTTTCTTTAGTACAGATAGTTTCAGGTATTAGAATAGCGTATTACATGTAGTGGCGGATGCCGCAGCCGCTTATTTTGTTGTTATATTCCAGGTGTAGACGGAAACCATCCTGCCACTGATCTATTCATATCCACAGTAATAAGTAGTATCTCTTACTAAAAACAGACACTAATGATAGATATTGACTATGGGAGTAAACAATATTACTGTAAAACCAGACGAAACAATGCAGTCCCACGCAATAAATGTACCGGCAATTGATAACGAGTCGCCAATGGAAATTGCGGCGACACAAAACGTGCTGAAAGTAGAACAGATAATAATCGGATTTTAAACTCGGTACAAATAACAAACAATGATTTGACAAGGATAAATGATACTTACGATGAGTGGCAGTCTGGGTCGAAGACCACAAGCGTGTTCTCGAGCGACAGGTTTCATTGTAATGATTTACGCGAATCGCATATCTTTTCTAACGCACAGGTAGTAGAACAGGAAGTATTCACTGAAAAGGAAAGGCAACAATGAGTAGGAAATCCAGTCTTATCAGCGCCTAGGGGTGACAGTCTTGTCCTACAATATCTTGATCAGATGTCCAAGCAATTAGAATAATTATCGTCTAAGCAGTTGGAACGAAAGTCAAGTGCCTTTAAAGCAGAATTCTCAAGTTTCTGGAAAAAGTTAGAACGCAAGTTTAATTAAAAATTATCCGAACTTGTAAATAAACAGAAGAAAAACGCTCATAGGTTAGACGAGCTTACCCTGCAATGAGATAGTTTATGCACAGAACATGACAGCTCAGCGAAGACGGTATTTGGGGTGCAAGCTAGCATGTCAGATTTACCCAACACATAGGGGGATTTACTGGGTCAAGCACAAAAAATATCAGAGGATAGGGGATTTCTTAAATTAGAACAGCAACGCAACAGTAATGACGCACAAAAATTAAACGATCGTGTTAATGTAGGATTATTTGACAGCGATTCTACACCTGCAGAAAAGGAGATAGGGCAACATAGCACTCACCATGAGGAAGTGGAAAGGATAGTAACCGAAAGGAGGTGCAAGATTGTTAACATGCTTGATACCGATTTGAAGAACACTGTTCAACAAATACGTTATGAAACAAGAGTAGGGAGTTTAGTTTTAAGCGAACAAAAAGAAAAATGCTAAAACAATAAGTAAGCGAAAGAACTGTTTTTCAGCTAGTGTTACACATGATGTAAACGAAGGAGAGTATGGTGAGCAGTTATCGGTACCTCATGTACGGCAAGGAAACCATCCATGCGCTATACGATAACTGTGCCACTAACACATACCTCAACCAGCCTGTCGCCGATCTTGACTGACGAAAGCGTATTGAAACATAAACGGTTCTGGGTATTTTCTATGGAAACAAAGAAGGTACATCCCGTAGTATTCATTTTCGAGGTATTCTACCGAGTGGTTGGGATGAACAGCAAAAAATTCGTTACTTAGTAGGATACACACAAGGGGACAATTTTCTATGGGCTGCGGAAGTAACTGAGCGTTGTGAAACATATTATCAATTTGAGCAAACTTTTCTTGCGTAGTTTTTGTCGCCTGAGTACAAGAACGACACAGACAAGAAATTTTTCACCCTAAAACATTTAATAATTGACAACGTGCATTAAGAAAATATTTCGGAAAATATCTGATTAATACTCGTTATTGAGTAAATCTATGTTACTCCTAGATGTTGTTAATACGTTAAAGGGTAGACTACCCGCACACACTACACTGAAGATAGTTACTCCAGCAGATGATGAGTTAGAGTATTTTCTATCCGTAGTTCCACTGATCTCGTTTATGAGTATGGAAGTACGCAAACAAGAAACATAGATTCGCCACATGGTTTCCACGACAGACGTAATTTTAAAGCAAATGGAAACGCACAGAAAAGGGGATGTAATACATATAATCCTGGTTACCCCCAACATGCAAAGTAATGATAACAACCGGAATAGACAAAACTGGTATGGTGCAACCTCTAACAGGAATCTAAACAATAGCAATGATTATCATGGAAACTCAAATAATCACAGGAACCATGTCTCAAGTAATAACGTTAGGCAAGGGGAACCAACTTTTCGTAGTAATCAAAATAATAACTGGCGTTCTCAAGAGCATCCAGTTCAAGTATCTGAGGTAGTTAAGATTAATGAGAGCATTCCGATGCCACCACTGCAAAATGATAGACAGCCAGATCCTGGATTTAGGGGGATGCATTTAGCAAGTATGCATTTTTTGAGGTTTGATGAGGAACACGACTTGAGAGAGGAGTTATGTTTTCCGACGAGACAAAAAAGATGAAGAGGAAGTGGTACAAGCACTAACACACGCAGATATAGGCAATATATTAGTACACACAATTCTGGATACAGGTCCGTCTGCGAACGTTTGTCCAAGAGTCTGTTTGACGCAATAGCAAAGGCCATACATTTACCCACTTTCCCCGCACAGAAGTGCAAAGTATTAACAGCCATAGGAAACAAGACAAAATGTCTAGCTGAATGCATGCATTCCTATTACCTTAAATAACGCTATGATCAAAAGTTATTTTCTTGTGCTTGAGAAATTAATAGTAAATTTGTAAATGTAAATACTGAAGATGAACCTGAAAAGGTTCGAAAACCGGAAAACCTGTTCATGGAATAATAAATAACTATTCAAAAAAGTGACTGGTTGCAGTTTTATGTATTTACATTCAGTTAATAGTCACGGTTTCTAAAATATTAATAATGGATAAGCTTAATAGTAAATTGTATTTTAGGGATGGAATTTTTCAGACAGTTTAAAGCAAACATTGACATAGGTACTGGTAATTGCTGCTTGTAAGTTGATAAAGAGAGCTTATCAATTAATTTCGTTACGAAGAAAGAAGAATATATTCAAAATAGCAGTTAAGTGAAACTTTATTAAATTCATTCTGAAATATTTTTAATAAATGAGCAATTGGTGATGAGATGTTGGATATACCGCTACCACACCACGTTGTCGTGAAAATGTCGATGAGTCTGGTTGTTTAGCCGAGGCACAAAAAAAGCAGGTATATAAATTACTCATAGAGTACAAAGAGGTGCTTTGTGAAAACCCTGGTCTTATAAAAGATTTCAGTTACAAAATGGACATATATCCACATCAAACTTTCTGTTATAATTCTTACCCAATCCCTTTGGTGAAGAAAGACACGGTGAATGAGGAAATAGAATGAATATTAAGTTGACAAGTAACTGAACGTTCGAATTCTCCGTATAGCAGCATATTGCTGGCTGTTAATAAGGCAAACGGTAGTATGGAATTAGTACTTGATGCATGATCCATTAACCAAATCATTGTTCCTGTAAGGACGAAACCTGAAAATATTTACTAATAGCTCTTAAAATTTCATGGTGTTAAGTATTTAACTTTGGTGGATCTGTACTCTTCTCACCGGAAAGTGTCATTGGATTCGGAGAGTAGGAAATACACCGCATTTATATGTTCTGGTCGCAGTTACCGTTTTTGTGCATTACCTTTCAGATACAATTTTAATGCCGGTGTGTTTATAGCAGCATTGGCCACTATGTTGGGACCAGTGTTGCGTAAGAGACTAACCCTGTATATCGACGATATTTTGATCACAACGAGTTCATAGAGAGAACATTCAGATTTTTTGGAGGAGGTACTTAAAAATTTCTTGAATTTGGTATCATGGGTAATTTACGAAAGTCAGAATTTGGAAGGAAAAAATAAAATTTTCAAGCTACTTTATTTCTCCCACATGAATTTAAACTGATCATAGAAAGATTGGAGCTGTCACTCACTTTTCTACACCGCAAAACAGAAAACAGTTATAAGCTTTTCTAGGGCTATCTTAATTCCTTATGAAGTGCATTCCTAAACAACTGTGAAACAGTGATCCCCCCTGAACCTGTTAATAAAAAATGATACATTATAATGAACTGAAAAATGTCAAAGAGACTTCCTGGTCATGAAGAAAACTTTAGTAAAATGCAAATATTTTACACTATCCAGACGTGGCACAAGATTTCTACTTAATCAAGATGCATCGCTTCAGGGTTTCGTTGCTTGACGGTTTCAAATTAGAGAGATAGATGGAAAGAGCAAGAGTTAGTTACATAATAAATTTTACTAGCCGAACACTCACCGAGGTTGGAAGATCATACTCGTTTATTGAACCAGAAGCTTTAGGCATACTGTGGGCCTTTCGGAGTCTGAATACTATTTGTGGGGAAAAGACACGGAAGTTTATTCTGACCACCATGCTTTATCCTTTTTGTTGACTTGCAAGTTGTAACACATGCAAATTGCTCGTTGGTCATTATTCCTACAGAAATTCAGTTTTGAAATAATATATACAAAAGGGGAACAAAACATTATAGCCGATGCACCTTCTAGTCTCTCACAAGGATTAAATCAACTTGCAGAACTAAAGTAACAGATCTCACATTTTAGAATCTTATTCATGCAAGAAAAGGATCATCGTTGAAGAAAGGTAAAAGAGAAACAGAATAACAAGGAAGATGTAAATCGAAGTAAGTATCACACAATATACAAATGTGTGCTGTTTCACCGGCGAGCGCCAGAATCGAACTGCTGGTGCATCTGTACACCTTAAGATTATGTAACTGATTTTATTAGGTTTACATATCACACATGTGGTCATTAAGCAGTAAAGAAGTATAGTTAGACAATTATGTTGCATAGTTACTCTCCAAATTTGCACTGCAAGAAACAAAGAATAATAAAAATGTGTATCATATGTCAGAAGGTCTTACACTCGAAGCAGTCCTGTCTGAATGAGTATCATCCTATCATTGCAACGAAACCACTAGAATTAGTGTCACTTGGCACAGCAGGACCACTTGCTCGAGAGAGGAGATGTCAAATATTTCAAATATTTAATTGCTATGTACAATGTCTTCACGAAATGCATATGTATGTATATTATAAGAACCATTGGAACTACTAAAATTATTAGGTGGACAGTAGGGGTCTATTTTACTAGAACAGGTAAACCTAAGGCCATATTAACTGACAATGGGTCACATTTTACAAATTCTAAATGGAAAACCTTTCTCAAAGAACAACAAGAAAAACACATTTTCATAGCCTGATTTCACGCAGAACAAGTCCACTTGAATGCATATTGCAAGAGTTCAAGCCCTTTGTTAGGGCTTATGTACCAACCAAGCAAACGAAATGGATAGACTACGTTGCTCCTTTTCAGCATATAGTTAATAATTTATCACTGCCAAGTACAGAATTCACACCTATCAAAATAACGTTACCAAAAAATAAAGTTGATTAGCGGTCAAAATTTTTTACACGTATATGAGTGCATGAACCTTCAGATAAAGGGAAAATAAAAGAAGTTGTAATTATTCTGAGCGAACAAGCAGAAAAAAGGAATGTCAAGTACGACAAGAATTTAGAATTGACTTTCACCTTGCACGTAGGGGATCAAGTGTTCTTACAAACACATCCACAGTCTAGTTGAGATGAAAAGGTAAACAAAAAGTGGGAAGTATTATATTCACAACCTTTCCTGATAATGGTATTTCCACGTCTAAGATGCTATTTGGTAGCATACAAAAAACTGGGAAACATCAGAGGACTGTATGCATACAGAGACATAAAGAAACTTGTTCAGTCTCATGTGAGCACATGAACCCTGGATTAAAACGTAGAAGAGTATGAATATGTAAATAGTGAGTAACAATTTTCAATATAGCTAGAAATAAATTCAAAGTATGGGTATTTTCCTGAAGGAAGGCGTGTGGATAAAGATCCATTCTGCATATCTAATAGGAAACATACCTGAAATTATATAAGTATCATATGTATTACTTCGCTATGACCTTACATTATCTTAGAGCGAGTGCTAAATAAGCCATATACATAGAGGATACTACTGTGCTATGACAGGGCGAGAGTTAGGAATATTATACAAGAAGTAATCCATGCACATAAACAGTGTGGCATATTTTACGGTATTATACAGTCGATACCATTATGTTAACCAATAAGATATGTGCAAGTATATATGAATATCCACAACCATATACAAACACTCTCTACGACTATATACTGCTGTGTACAATCCGGTGACTTAAAAACTAACTAAACCAAACATATATAATACATTCACAAAGTCTAAGTTTCCAACTGGGCTAAAACTAAGGTAAAAGCTGTTCTGGCGTAAAGTCAAGCGCCGGCGCGACGGTCGGGAACGTTAGAGCAGAGAGGGCTGTGAGACGATGTCAGCCAATAGCACGTCGACCGACCCATCTCTAGGAAGCCAACGAGACAGCAGCGGCCTCGACACGAAGAGTATATAAGCGCCGCCCCGACTAGCCGTTCTACGAACTCCAGAGCAACGACTTAGGAACTGTGTTGTTTCACTTGTATTAGTTGTATATACTGAAGAGGTTTTTTTATTTTGTCTGTCGCCTCTTGCTCGCGACACGTCTATATCTTACAAAGTTAAGTATTGTAATCATCTTCTTTTGTAATAAACTTTATTAATACGATTTGCTTGATTTGTTGCATAGTGGTTAGAGGAAGCAAGTTTTCTAGACACCCAGTATTCAACGAGTATAATCTGCTGAACAATACGATACAAAAACGAGCTACTTCCAAGGAAATGGGGACTCTGTGGAGAAAAAACTGAATGGATCATTAAGTATGTCAGACGGCAAAATTATACTCAGCTGACAACCGGCGAGAAGTATAAACTAAATTGAAATACTTGTAATCCAAAGGGATTCAAACATAAATACGTTAAAATTAAAACAATAACAGCCCTCAGTCGCGAAAATGAAGTTTTTTTTAACTAGGTTTTGGTTACTTCTAAGGGTGCCTTCATCAGAAATGTCGTAGTCTTAGTCAAGTACAACTATTTTGAATTTTATGGACAATTGAATTAGCAATCCGACGGTCTTTCTGTGGGAAATCCGTTAACTGGTACCCTTGCAGACATTTTCATTAACTCCTGCTTGTAATGTTGATATAATTATTTTGTGTGAAAGTGATTTATGAATGGGAAAATAATGATTAAGGAACACTAGAATATCGGTGTATTCACCTGTGAATTAAAAACAAATATAATTGCTCGTAGAGGCAGAAAGAATATTTTATCTTAGCTTTGAAGTAACACAAAATGCCGTGCCAGCCACTTAAGTGCTTTAAACTTGCGGTACTTGCACGTACGCATAAATGGTAGTATGCCAGCACAAATGAGGCATATACAAAGTTATGATAAGAAGCTATAAAATGAAGTGAGGATACGTAATTGACTTAGACTGTCTTACCTACATTTGCTGAAAACACTGAACACATCAACAGTTACTTGAATTAGTGCTTTTTCGGACTTCATGGTAGCTACTCGGTGCGTAAAAGAGAAATAGTTAGTTGCACAAGCAACATACATTTGATACGAGCATTTACCATGTACTGATGTACACCTTTGCAGATGCAAGAAAAAACTTATGTCAAACACTATAGGGCAGCACACAACATAGTGCACACGTAGTGCACACAAAATGTATTATTAAATCACAACATCTGTGCAGAGAGCTACTGCGTAGCCTGCATGAGCAGTGTTGACAATCAGGTAATCCCCGATTGATGGTATGAAATAACTTTATGTCGGAACAGTTTTATTCTCCTTTGTGAACAGTTATTATTACCATGTTAACAGAATCTTACGTCGGTTCTTGGTAGAACAACATCATAATAAATGAAAAGTACCAGTTTGTTTTTGTTCTACAATATTACTTTTATCGTGTTAACCGGTTTTCGGCTTCTACATCTACATTTATACTCCGCAAGCCACCCAACGGTGTGTGGCGGAGGGCACTTTACGTGCCACTGTCATTACCTCCCTTTCCTGTTCCAGTCGCGTATGGTTCGCGGGAAGAACGACCGTCTGAAAGCCTCCGTGCGCGCTCTAATCTCTCTAATTTTACATTCGTGATCTCCTCGGGAGGTATAAGTAGGGGGAAGCAATATATTCGATACCTCATCCAGAAACGCACCCTCTCGAAACCTGGCGAGCAAGCTACACCGCGATGCAGAGCGCCTCCCTTGCAGAGTCTGCCACTTGAGTTTGTTAAACATCTCCGTAACGCTATCACGGTTACCAAATAACCCTGTGACGATACGCGCCGCTCTTCTTTGGATCTTCTGTATCTCCTCCGTCAACCCGATCTGGTATGGATCCCACACTGATGAGCAATACTCATGTATAGGTCGAACGAGCGTTTTGTAAGCCACCTCCTTTGTTGATAGACTACATTTTCTAAGGACTCTCCCAATGAATCTTAAGCTGGTACCCGCCTTACCAACAATTAATTTTATATGATTATTCCACTTCAAATCGTTCAGCACGCATACTCCCAGGTATTTTACAGAAGTAACTGCTACCAGTGTTTGTTCCGCTATCGTATAATCATACAATATAGGATCCTTCTTTCTATGTATTCGCAATACATTACATTTGTCTATGTTAAGGGTCAGTTGCCACTCCCTGCACCAAGTGCCTATCCGCTGCAGATCTTCCTGCATTTCGCTACAATTTTCTAATTCTGCAACTTCTCTGTATACTACAGCATCATCCGCGAAAAGCCACATGGAACTTCCGACACTATCTACTAGGTCATTTATATATATTGTGAAAAGCAATGGTCCCATAACACTCCCCTGTGGCACGCCAGAGGTTACTTTAACGTCTGTAGACGTCTCTCCATTGATAACAACATGCTGTGTTCTGTTTGCTAAACACTCTTCAATCCAGCCACACAGCTGGTCCGATATTCCGTAGGCTCTTACTTTATCAGGCGACAGTGCGGAACTGTATCGAATGCCTTCCGGAAGTCAAGAAAAATAGCATCTACCTGGGAGCCTGTATCTAATATTTTCTGGGTCTCATGAACAAATAAAGCGAGTTGGGTCTCACACGTTCGCTGTTTCCGGAATCCATGTTGATTCCTACGTAGTAGATACTGGGTTTCCAAAAACGACATGATACTCGAGCAGAAAACATGTTCTAAAATTCTACAACAGATCGACGTCAGAGATATAGGTCTATAGATTTGCGCATCTGCTCGACGACCCTTCTTGAAGACTGGGACTACCTGTGCTCTTTTCCAATCATTTGGAACCTTCCGTTCCTCTAGAGACTTGCGGTACACGGCTGTTAGAAGGGGGGCAAGTTCTTTCTTAAAAGGTCATCTTCAGACATTTACTGAGAATGTCACCAAACGTGTTACAATGTTTGCAAACAACATTGGAAGAGAAGTAATACGTCTAGACTGAAGCAGAAACATTCAGTAAGTAATATCTTTGACAGTGTAGTGGTAATGTAATGAAAAAGTAAAAAATTGAACAGTAAAGAAATAACAATGGAATAGACAGGAAACCCTTTAACACAAAATAGGAAAAGCATGCCAACATAACAGTTTCTGTTAATAAACAAAACTAATAAAATACATCAGAAGATATCAAACATGAAGAGTGACACGCAAACCAATTACAAGAAGAAACAATTAACAATATAACTACAGAAAACATAATGAACTTAAACAGTTTCAATAAGATAAACAGAAATAAATAAATGCAGGAAAATGGAGGCGTTTAAGGGAACATACAGTAAATGCAGTCTTTGATCGTGTGGTGGTACTGCATTTTAACATTAGCATTATATTCAAAACAGTGGCTATGTAACAGTTTGTATTAAATAAATGAACAAAGTAAAATACGAACAACATTTGATGAGAAAACTACAAGAGGTGTTAAACATGGACAGTAATACAAGTACCAGATAAAAGAAAGCCTTAACTATTGAAACTACAGTCTATATGGAATACAAAGACAACTTCGATAAAACAAAAGAACTTAATAAATAAAGGAAAATGAGAATATGTAGGAACAGACAGTGTGGGAAGTAATGAATAACAGAGATGATTATATGAAGTTTAGGAGAGGGGAAGTGTTGAGCTGTGTCTGGTCATTTAGGATTATATCTAGACTGTGAGCTAGATGTTTGTTAATTTCCAGGGCTTCCAGCAGGCTGAGTTTATGGCCTTTGTTTGCTAAGTGAAGTACATGGGACACTGGCTGAGCATCACTCAGTACATGCTCAGCAAATGCGGAGTTAGAATTTTGCAACCTCCAGCTGCGTTCATGTAAGTCTTACTATTCTTTCTATCTCTGTAGCATGTACTCTCTTATACCGAGCTTCGGAAAAAGTTGTATGCTCCATAGTAAAATACACTCCTGGAAATGGAAAAAAGAACACATTGACACCGGTGTGTCAGACCCACCATACTTGCTCCGGACACTGCGAGAGGGCTGTACAAGCAATGATCACACGCACGGCACAGCGGACACACCAGGAACCGCGGTGTTGGCCGTCGAATGGCGCTAGCTGCGCAGCACTTGTGCACCGCCGCCGTCAGTGTCAGCCAGTTTGCCGTGGCATACGGAGCTCCATCGCAGTCTTTAACACTGGTAGCATGCCGCGACAGCGTGGACGTGAACCGTATGTGCAGTTGACGGACTTTGAGCGAGGGCGTATAGTGGGCATGCGGGAGGCCGGGTGGACGTACCGCCGAATTGCTCAACACGTGGGGCGTGAGGTCTCCACAGTACATCGATGTTGTCGCCAGTGGTCGGCGGAAGGTGCACGTGCCCGTCGACCTGGGACCGGACCGCAGCGACGCACGGATGCACGCCAAGACCGTAGGAGCCTACGCAGTGTCGTATGGGACCGCACCGCCACTTCCCAGCAAATTAGGGACACTGTTGCTCCTGGGGTATCGGCGAGGACCATTCGCAACCGTCTCCATGAAGCTGGGCTACGGTCCCGCACACCGCCAGGCCGTCTTCCGCTCACGCCCCAACATCGTGCAGCCCGCCTCCAGTGGTGTCGCGACAGGCGTGAATGGAGGGACGAATGAAGACGTGTCGTCTTCAGCGATGAGAGTCGCTTCTGCCTTGGTGCCAATGATGGTCGTATGCGTGTTTGGCGCCGTGCAGGTGAGCGCCACAATCAGGACTGCATACGACCGAGGCACACAGGGCCAACACCCGGCATCATGGTGTGGGGAGCGATCTCCTACACTGGCCGTACACCACTGGTGATCGTCGAGGGGACACTGAATAGTGCACGGTACATCCAAACCGTCATCGAACCCATCGTTCTACCATTCCTAGACTGGCAAGGGAACTTGCTGTTCCAACAGGACAATGCACGTCCGCATGTATCCCGTGCCACCCAACGTGCTCTAGAAGGTGTAAGTCAACTACCCTGGCCAGCAAGATCTCCGGATCTGTCCCTCATTGAGCATGTTTGGGACTGGATGAAGCGTCGTCTCACGCGGTCTGCACGTCCAGCACGAACGCTGGTCCAACTGAGGCGCCAGGTGGATATGGCATGGCAAGCCGTTCCACAGGACTACATCCAGCATCTCTACGATGGTCTCCATGGGAGAATAGCAGCCTGCATTGCTGCGAAAGGTGGATATACTCTGTACTAGTGCCGACATTGTGCATGCTCTGTTGCCTGTGTCTATGTGCCTGTGGTTCTGTCAGTGTGATCATGTGATGTATCTGACCCCAGGAATGTGTCAATAAAGTTTCCCCTTCCTGGGACAATGAATTCACGGTGTTCTTATTTCAATTTCCAGGAGTGTACATTACATTTAAGTAAGTCCGTTAATTTTTCCCTGGGGTACAGAAACTTGACCATCAAGATGGGGAAACCTTTCCACATTTGTGAGACAGAAATGTAGAATTAAAGTATTATTTTTACGTGTCTGTTCTTGAATGTAAACCTACAGGTAATCGTATTGAAAATATTATTTTTATTGTACTAACTGTGCTATGTATGACATGTTGTAATGTACCCATGAGAAATTGATGTGGAAGAATCAAGAAAGGTTTGAATAATCAAAAGCTATGAGCAAATGCTACGTCGAAACGCACATGGGTAAACGCCGTTGTGCTGTGTCAAGTGAAAAGTGAGGTGTCGTTAGAAAAAAGTCGCTGATCGGCGCATCAGCGACGAACGAATGCAGGTTTTGAGGAACTTCTATAACACAGAAGACAATTATTACAAAAGAAGAGAATGATCTGGATACTTACCAAAAGAATTCTGCGTTTGGTATGCTGTGCGTTTGGTACTCACTCTTCGGCCCTGCAATGCCACACAAGACGTCGTACGTCTTGGGAAGAAATATTTCCACCCGCTGCTGACAAGGCACCAAACCGTGCAAACTGTTGACGATTGATTACCGTTCGCATCGCTGAGCCAACTAAAGCTGAGAGCGAAGAGACAGCACTCAACAGTAAGAATTTGGAAGGCAGCGCGAGCAACAATAACCCAAAGAGCACTTTCAAGAATGAAGGTGACGTTTCAATTGTTGACAATAAATGTCAGTAGTGATGGTTATACAGGGGGGAAGGAATTCGCAGTACGTCACACCGTCGCTGATCCACCAAATGCATAACATTATCTATGGTGTATGTGCGCAGATCTTTGTTCGGGGAGATGCTGCTTTGGTTGGGGTCAAGCATTCATTTCTTTTCCTCATCTCGTCATCTGTATCGATACAGGATAGGAATGGTCGCTGTTCGTCACGAACCAATCGGTGATGAGAAAAAAGAGATGCATGTATGGACCTCAGTTGATTTTTGTGTTTTTGGCCTAGAGTATGCGGTGCCCATACACCCGATTTTTGAACCTCGCTCATTTCATGCAAATGTCGCACGATGGAGGAATGATCTAAGTTCGCCAAATTTGCCAGTTCTCGAGTGCACTGACATAGATCATTGAGCAGTAAGTCGTTTGAACGATCTTCGTAAAACCCCAAAGATTTTCCTGATCTCAAAACGAGAAAACAATTTTCTTGCCGTGCTCTGTTCAGTGGCATTATCCCCATACACGACGCAAATGTTCCTGGCTGCCTCCACTGCTGTCATTCCTCTATTGAACTCAAACGGAAGAATATGGAGGAAATTTTGCGATTTATCCACTACAGACTCGATTTTCTAGCGTCCTCAGCTCCACTCACTATCTCCAAATGACAAAATGACAAAACGTAAACTAACATAGCTACAGTTAGCTGCAAATAAGAAAATGATAATCGATAAATAACCCCATAGCAACCGGAATACCAACGTGAAAAACAAAAACGCTACTAATTTATGTATCAACATAATACTTCCTCCTACATACATCTCACGACATGACCAAGACGAGAAACTTCTGTAAATTAGATGTAATACAGAGACTTTAACGATGATCATTCTTCCCACGCGCCAACCGGGAGTATAACATTGGAGGGGGGATTAGTTAGTGGCACCAGAAGTGCCCTCCGTCACACACCGTATTGATGTATATACAGATACACGATACTGTTGTTTCTCGTTTCACAAGGGGAGGCCGCCAATTGTGAAATTCAGATTCGATTCATACTGCGCATAATAAAAGCTCATGGCCAGAGGTGTAATGTGGCAAAGCACCAAGATGCACTTCTCAGCCGTTGTCGAGAAAATCGAGTTAAAAGAAACCGTTGCGGTGAAATACTCTCTACGCTTAACAATCTTCTACAGCGTCGTGGCGCAACGGTAAGCGCTCGGGTTCGTAATCCGAATGGTCGCCGAATCGAATCTCACGCCATGCAACCTTTTTTTTTTTAGTATTTGTTTTTTGTAATTCAAATATATAGTTTCAACAATTATGCATATAATAAGCTATTGAAAGTCGGTTGTCGTGGAAAAACTGGCGACTTCGAACATCATTATGTTTTCCGCAAACAAAGTTGTATTTTACAAATGTTATTAATTGTCTCCATAATGTTAACCACGTATAGTTAACGGAAGACGTAGAAACGATATTCCGAAACGAATACGTATAGCGTAAGTCAAACGTTCGAATTAGAATAGAGACCCCACGAACACAAATTTGCTGTGGCAGGTATGAAATATAAACTCCGTTATTCGCTCGTTACAGTTGAATGACAGATGTTGAATGGGCCGAAACGAGACACCGCATAACAGCGTAGTTGCCTGCTAACTTCGAAAGAAGTTAGATGCGGTCCCTAGCGCAACTTATAACGTCGTCGAAAATCAGTGCGGACGGGAGAGCTTTGGTACACCCTGTTAAAAAAAAACGGAAAAATGGAGGCGGTACAATTGGAGAGCGATCCGCCTTCACCAACATGCATAAGCAATTCATTAATAGTTTATATATATATATATATATATATATATATATATATATATATATATATATATATATTTGAATTACAAAAATTAATAATAAAAAAATTGCATGGTGTGGGATTCGATCCGGCGACCTTCGGATTACGAACCCGAGCGCTTGCCGCTGCGCCACGACGCTATAAAACATTATAAATCGTTGAGAGTATTTCAGGGCAACGGTTTCTTTTAACTGTAGATTTTCTCGGCAACGACCGAGAAGTGCATCTTGGTGCTTTGCCACATTACACCTCTGGCCATGAGCCTTTATTATGCGCAGTATGAATCGAATCTGAATTTCACAATTGGCGGCCTCCCCTTGTCAGTGAAATTGCCTGTCGGAATCCAAACAACAGGTTTCGTGACAGGAGGATAGGAAGAAGTGGACCTATTTCTTGACCTCCACGTTCTCTGCACCCAATAGGATTATACTTCACGTTTTCAGGATGAATTTTAACTACGAGTCGCACCGGGACTTGAACCTATGTCCTTTGCCTCACGTGGGCATATATCCTACCACAGGGTTTAATCATGCATTTTTGCCAACATGTCGAGGGTAGACCGAAGTTACCACACAGTATGCGGTCCTTTCACATTAACGTGACCAACACCTACACTATGTCACCAAATGTACCTGGACACCTGGCTGAAAATGACTTACAAGTTCGTGGCGCCCTCCATCGGTAATGCTGGAATTCAGTATGGTGTTGGCCTACCCTCAGCCTTGATGACAGCTTCCACTCTGGCAAGCATACGTTCAATCAGGTGCTGAAAGGTTACTTGGGGAATGACAGCCCATTCTTCATGGAGTGCTGCAGTGAGGAGAGATATCGACGTCGGTCGGTGAGGCCTGGCACGAACTCGGCGTTCCAAAACATCCAAAAGGTGTTCTGTAGGATTCAGGTCAGGACTCTGTGCAGGCCAGTCAATTACAGGGATGTTATTGTCTTGTAACCACTCCGCCACAGGCCGTGCATTATGAATAGGTGCTCGATCATGTTGAAAGATGCAATCGCCTTCCCCGAATTGCACTTCAGTAGTGGGAATCAAGAAGGTGCTTAAAACGTCAATGTAGGCCTGTGCCGTATTAGAACCACGCAAAACAACAAGGGGTGCAAACCCCCTCCATGAAAATCACAACCATATTATGACACCACCGCCTCCGAATTTTACTGTTGGCACTACACACACTGGCAGAAGACGTTCATAGGGCATTCGCCATATCCACACCCTGACATCGGATCCCACATTGCGTACTGTGATTCATCACTCCACACAACGCTTTTCACTGTTCAATCGTCCAATGTTCACGGCCTTAACACCAAGCGAGACGTCGTTTGGCATTTACCGGCGTGATGTGTGGCTTATGATCAGCCGTTAGACCATGAAATCCAAGTTCTCTCACCTCGCGCCTAACTGTCATCGTACTTACAGTGGATCCTGATGCACTTTGGAATTCCTGTGTGATGGTCTGGGTATATGTCTTCCTATTACACGTTACGACCCTCATCAACTGTCAGCGGTCTCTGTCAGTCAACAGACGAGGTCGCCCTGTACGCTTTTGTGTTGTACGTGTCCCTTCACGTTTCCACTTCACTATCACGTCGGAAAAAGCGGACCTAGGGATGTTTAGGAGTGTAGAAATTTCGCATACAGACGAATGACACAAGTGACACCCAATTACCTAACCACATTCGA
The DNA here is from genome assembly GCF_021461395.2 of Schistocerca americana. Taxonomy (NCBI): domain Eukaryota; kingdom Metazoa; phylum Arthropoda; class Insecta; order Orthoptera; family Acrididae; genus Schistocerca; species Schistocerca americana. The sequence goes on along the minus strand of NC_060120.1, from coordinate 292,598,717 downwards.
AGTACGTGAGTTCCGCGAAGCGTCCCATTCTGCTCTCTCAAGGCTGAGGTCGCTGATATGGAGTACCTGGCAGCAGGTGGCAGCAGAATGGACCTAATATGAAAAACGTATGTTTCTGCGGGTGTTCGGATACTTCTGATCAGATGTTGTATGTTGGACGACAGAGTGCAATAACCACTCACAGACACCAGATGGCAGCACTAGCGCTGGAGGGTGTATAAAGCGTGTCGGGGGGACGCGGAAAACAGCGCAATCATTGTCGTAATGCGGAAACGGAACAGTTTATCTGACGTCCAACATCATCAATGGGAGAAGTATTTCCGAAACGGCTATGTTTGTAAACAGGGTGCAGCCGTGCTTATTCCTAGCAATACCTTACGTATTTTCCATTACGCGCATTACCTCAAGGGAAGGTGAGGCGGTCAGGGATTTTCTCTGCCTCGTGATGGCTGGGTGTTGTGTGCTGTCCTTAGGTTAGTTAGGTTTAAGTAGTTCTAAGTTCTAGGGGACTGATGACCATAGATGTTAAGTCCCATAGTGCTCAGAGCCATTTTTTTGAAGGTAAGGCGGCGGGGGCACTTTATGTTCATACCAAAAAAATTTTTAAGAACACAGAATTTGTTATTTGCTTATTGGTTATTTGAGCTGGGGGAGCGGAGCATCGGATTAGTGAAGGAGGGGAAGGAAGTAGGCCGTGCCCTCTCAAAAGAAACAATCCCGACTTTCGCCTGAACCGATTTAGGGAAACCACGGAAAACCTAATTGAGGAAGGGCTGACGTGGGTTTGAACCTTAGTACTTCCGAGCGCAAGCCCATTGTCGTTAGCTGTTGTTGACTTTTATATACAACATACTGTTTAAAGATATGCTGATGTGTAAGTATGGTCGAAAACCTGAAAATATCTTTTATCACATTCTGAATACTATCAACATACTTTCAATAACGTGTACCAGCAACGCGAGTGTACTATAAGCCCATCCAAAACAAAGTGTAAAATTTAAAACATTTATGGAATAGTGTAGAAGAATTCATTTAAAAAATATCATTTTTTTTAATTTTTAAAATAAAAGGTATTGACTAGATTACAATATTTTCGATATGTGTTACTTCCCCCCACCCTGTTCCCCTTGCTTTGGTATTGTAGGGTTTGAAGTACACCGTGCGTGACAAAACAGTGTTATCCCACAGGGCTGAACGATGGCAGCAGAGATGTGTACGTGCGAACAGAAGTGCAACAGTTGTCGAACTGACCGCCTAAATGAACGAAGAGGCCACGTATAGTGTCTCCTCATTAACCATACAGTGAATGTTGCTGCAATGGAGCTCTACAGCAGGCGCCTCATTCATGCACCCATGCTGACTACAGTTCATAGGCAACGTAGGCTGGAATTTGAAGCCCAGTACCACAACTAGACGTCCACAGGGTGGCGACTGGTGACCTTTACAAGTGTATCACGTTTTATGCTCCATCGGACAGATGTCCGTTGGTGTGTACTAGTGAAACATCTGAGAGCAAATACCGTGCGACAGTCGTCGGAAAGGTCCGGGAATGATGCATTATCTGGGTGATCCCGCCACTCTGGAAGGCTCAATGCATCAACACAAGTGCGTGTATCCTTGAGGACCATGTTCCCTCCTGTATGGAGCTAGTGTCGCCTGGGCATGACGGTATCTACCAGCAGAATAATGCAACGTGTCACACAGTTTGCAGTGCACATGCGTGGCTCGAAGAGCACCAGGACGAGTTTGCAGTACTTCCCTGGCCACCAAACTCTCAGGATTTGGAGTCAAATCGAGGATCTCTGGGACCACCGCGATCGGACTTTTGTCGTTACGGTTACTCAACCGAGAACCCATAGCAGATGGCCACGGTAGTGGAGTAGGCCTGCCTTCACATTTTATCAGTACCTCCCAGAACCTCATTAACTTTCTTCCTGCACGTCTCCCAGTGGTCCACGCAACAAAAGGTGGTTATCTAGGCTTTTGACAGTGGTCACGTTAATCTGGTGTATAATTGTGTAAGTTGGATAGCCGTTTGAAATGGGACTCAAAGCAACTGTATCATCTGAGTCAGGACATCGGTAAAAGGAACCAAGTCTGAGGCGCATCGGTTCGGCGCGTGCTGACCCTGGAGTACCCCCTCGTTTGGTTGACGTCGCCGTGGAAACTGGTGTGACTGACAGCCCGCACCTGGTGCTGACGCGGCCGGCTGACGCCATTTCCAGAGGCCAGTCCAGCATCTCAGCCTCCCTCACCGCCCCCCCCCCTCCCCCACCCTCGCTCATCTGAAACGGTTCGATTCGTAAGATTTGCCAATATGCCAGCGATTAAGACACTTTTTAACATTCTAGATTCGCTCCTTCGCAGTAATCGTACAACAAAAAACTAGCAGGCTATACTCTGTGAAAAATGGGGTATTACAAGAACAAATTTTAGCTCCTTTCCGAAACAGCCTTTACATGTTTCAGACGCTTGCAACGGTCTTAACAGTAATTCTGCTACACCAACGATATGTCACTCTGCCAACGAACAGGAAAATTAAGATTTTTACATTTTCTAAACCAGCACAAAAGCTATTGGTTCTCGCTGTTTGCATTTTATTGCTAATAACAATTTATTGCTATATTTTTCGAGGATCAGGTCAGATTCATACTTCCATTTAGAAAACATATTTGTTGTATTTGTCCTGAATGTGGTGAATAACTACACTATGACAAATGAAATGAATCTGTGGATACGCTGTAATCAACATCACAGCACAGCACTGAAGCATGTACACCGAAATGCAATTCGGCAAGAAAAACGAGACAACGTCAACGCCACCGTGCAGCAAAAACAGGGGACAATCAATATTTCACGAACGCCAGGAGTAGGACTCCAGCAACGACCCACAAAATGCTACCTCGCTAACGTCGCGGAATTTACACTGAGGAACCAAAGAAACTGGTACACTTGCTTAGTATAGGGCCACCGCGTACACCTAGAAGTGTCGAAGCACGACATGGAAAGGACTCTACTGATGTCTGAAGTAGTGCTGGAGGGAACAGACACCACGAATGCTGCAGGGCTGCCTATAAGTCTACGAAGGGTGAGAATATCTCCTGAACGGCACGGTGCAAGGCATCTCAGATATGCCCAATTACGTTCATCTCTGGGGAGTTTGGTGGCCATAGGAAATGTTTAAACTCAGAAGACTCTTCCCGGAGCCACCCCCCGCTGTTGCAATTCTTGACGTGTGGAGTGTCGCATCGTCCTGCTGGAAACGCTCAAGTCCGTCGGAATGCACAACTGACATGAATGGATGCAGGTGATCAGACAGGATGCTTAGGTATGTGTCACGTGTCAGAGTCGTATCTAGACGTATCAGGGGTCCCATATCACTCCAACTGCACACGCCCCACACTATTACAGAGCCTCTAGTAGCTTAAAAAGTCCCCTGCTGACAAGCAGCGTCCTTGGATTCATGAGGTTGTCTCCATACCCGTACACGTCCATCCGCTCGATATATTTGAAACGAGACTCGTCTGACCAGGCAACATGTTTTCAGTCATAAACAGTCCAATGTCGGTACTGACGGCCCAGGCGAGGCTTAAGGCTTTGTGTCGTGCAGTCATCAAGGGTACACTAGTGGGTCTCCGTTTCTGAAAGCCCAAATCGAGGATGTTTCGTCGAATGGTTCGCACGCTGACACTTGATGATGGCCCAACATTGAAATCTGCAGAAATATGCGGAAGGATTGCACGTCTGCCACACTGAACGATTCTCTTCAGTCGTCGTTGGTCCCGTTGTTGCAGGATCTTTTTCCGACCGCAGCGATGTCGGATTTCTGATGGTTTACCGGATTCCTGGTATTCACGGTACACTCGTGAAATGATCGTACGGGAAAATCCCGACTTCATCGCTTCCTAGAAGATGCTGTGTCCCATCGCTCGTGCGCCGACTATAATACCAAGTCATCGTCACTTAAATCTTGATCACCTGCCATTGTAGGAGCAATAAGCGATCTAACAACTGCGCTAGACACTTGTCTTGTATAGATGTTGCCGACCGCAGCACCATATTCTGCCTGTTTACATATCTCTGTATTTGAATACTCATGCCTCTACCAGTGTCTTTAGCGCTTCAGTGTAGTTTAGTGGCCGTCTGACGATGGACTAAGACTCTAAAGAACACATACATACCCGTTTTGATTGAGAATAAAATGCACGTAGCATGATGTAATGCTTGTTTTGTGACTTCTGTTACACAATCACGGGCTCTGTAAGGCCAAATACAGCAACAGAAGAAATGTAAAAGCTGAATTAATATTACAAAACAAGTGTCGACTGTGTCCGAATCCAACCAAAGCAGAACATTGCCCATTCTACCTTTACGGTCACCTAAGATACACAAAGCTAAATGTTTCATTTTGCTACAAGCTAATAATTCGCAAAAATTACCCAATATACATTCGCATCACACGTTTTCTTTCCCTGACGCATAAAAGTCACTTAAAGTTAATCGATCAAAACGTAAAAACCAGAAATTATGTGCTAAAGGACCTAGCAGGAACAATCTGAGGAGCGCAGCAGACATTCTACGCAATACCCAGTGCAGTCTACCACAGAGTAAGGTACAAGAGCCGAGCATCGACAATGTAGATGTACTCCTAACTGAATCTGAGTTCGCTCTAACTGGGACGCTGAAACCCACACCGATAAGTTGGCTCGCTGGCCGTGATCCCGCCCTGCAATAAGACTTCCTATCCGTACGGTTCTGGATAACGTGCCAGGGTGACCCGGACTTCACGCAATCCTGTGTGTGAAGAGGATGTCCCTTGGCGGCGTAGAAGGATGGAAGTCGAAGAAAGGTTTACATCGTAATCGCTACCGAGACCCAATTGCATCAGAGCCAAAGTCTGCTCCTAGCAGAAGGATTTGATATTGCATGAGCAGCATCGGAACAGGTCACGACACAACTAGGGCGAGATGAAGCACTTAAGTTAGAGTCTAACATTGACAAAGGGATGTGGATGTGGTACGCTGCTCCAAAATAATATATTTATAATATGCTATAATTTGCCGTTGTGATATTTTATATAATTTCTTGCAGTCCTCCACGACCATTTCCCCTCCCATGCCAACTGTTCATCTCATAGCAGCAGTTACTCCTCATATGCTCCATTATATTTTGTCTGTATTCCAGTCACTATCTTCCCTCGACAGGCAAGTCACCCAGTGTAGCGTCAACTGAAAAGACTTGCAACTCGGCTGTCCAGCTATCCCAGGAGGGGACTACCGGCCATCAATGCCATTCCATCATTTCATTTCACTGTCTTCCCCTATGACTTTCACCCTTTGTTGCTCCATCTAGTACCACGGAACGTATTACCACTCATCGTGCCCGTTCTTGTGGTAAGTGTTCTCTGCATGTTTTTTCGTCATCGATTCTCCACAGAACTTCCTGATTTTCATCTACTCTGTCCATTTAATATTCATAATACTTCTGCAAGACCATATCTCGAACTTTGTCATACGGTAAATAGATAAACAAACACTGAAAGTGATTGAAGGGGCGTTCACAGACCGTCCGAGCGCAGGGGGCATGTAATGGAGTGCCTGTCGTATTTCCTAAAAAGTGATGCGTCCCACATTTTTCTCGAATGAGACCCTGCCCTGCATGGGGTTATAGCCCTCAAGCGTCATAATAATTCATTTTTTTCCTCTGTTGTAAGGAAAGCAATTTATATATTCGTGGTCTCTTTTCGATCATTAGTTATCATCAGTTTGTTGGAGGTCACCATACCAGGTTAACATTTTACTGTCCATGGCATCGAGAATAGTGTCTTTTCCCCTACAATTTCTCGCATGCCGTCGTTTCTGATGTGTTGCAGTCTGGAGATACGACAACTGCTTCCTCAACAATGCGTCTCAATAGCCATCAATTTACTTTTTTTTTCTCTTTTTTGGTTAATTCCCAGCGCCATATGTGGTGACACTCTCCACTATTGAGTTGTACAGTAACGCCTTCGTTCTCTTTGCAAGTTTGTCACTGCATAGCAAGGAGTTAAGTTGGACGATTACTTTTTTTTCCTTTCCCTATTTCGTTTGTGATGTACTGCCTGTTTCTTTCTTGTAACATTGACGTCAAAGTATTCAAATGTGTAGGCGTTTTTAATATTGCGGAGTCTTGTTCCAAATCTTCTCGGTGATCTACACCCACTACCATGCATCCTGTCTGTTTCGTCAGGCCCCATTTTCAGTATTTTTCGTGCAGTTTGCCGAACATGTAACTGTCGTGCACTTTGGCCATCGCTATCAAGACCTGGTCATCGGCGAAGAGCAAAGTATACTGTATTTCATGTCCTACAGTTATTCTCATTCCACATTCCCTCTTCCAAATTTGAAAAACTTCTTCTAAGTATACTTTCAAAAAAATTAGGTGTCAATGAGTTCCACTGACTTAGACTATTATTCACGGAGAATTCTTGGGAAATTTTGTTACCTGCTTTAACCACACCATTACAACCCTCATGCAAGTTTTTCTTTTTTCCCTAGACATGTGTAATACCGATACCAAAAATTTACATTGCTACTCATTACGTCCGCAGTGGGTCTGTATCCTATGCTTTCTGCAGATAAACAAATGTTAAGTGAACTGTCATTCCCCTTTCTAGCCTCTTTTTAGTGAGGGATTTAGAAGTGAAAATGCCGTTCGTATATGAGCGTCCCTATCGAAACCCATTTTGCTCCCCCAAGTCCGTTATTTGAGCTTCTATTTCATGCTTTATTATTTTACCGAACAGTCAGGCTAGTGCACAAATAATGCTAATTCCTCTACAATTTTCACAGTGACATAGTCTTCCTTTGTTTAAAATATGACTGATTCATTGCTTTTAGCATTCATTTGGCGATTTCTCACCGTTTCGGCAACTGTTAAATACTTTGCCATAATTTCTAAGACTGTCTAGTTCCAGAGGTTTCTTCCCCATTTTTCATTTGTTGGAGAGCTTTACTTACACATGCTGAGTCTACTGTTGTTTGTTGTTCGCTTTGTGTTGAGTTAGCAGGACGGTTTTCACAATCTACCTCGACTTCCGTCTTATTTTCCATTAGGAGATTTCTGTATGAGGTTTTCGCTCCTCCATAGCGATGAGACTCATTCTTGCAACGTTTTTATGTAGCGCTCGCATTCCGTGGATTACCTTCCACGATTTATTTATTTCTGTGTTTCCTACTTCTAGGCTCACATCTTGATAAGTTTCTTCCAAGTACTTATTCTTAGCCTTTGTCAAAATAAAAAAAGAAGTGTGTGAAATCATATGTTACTTAACTGCAAAGCTCATCAGTCCCTAAGCTTACACACTACTTAACCTAAATTAACCTAAGGTCAAACACACACACCCATGCCTGAGGGAGGACTCGAACCTCCGCCGGGACCAGCCTCACAGTCCATGACTGCAGCGCCCCTGACCGCTTGGCTAATCCCGCGCGGCTTTAGCCTTTGTAAGAACCTTCAACATCGCAGCGCGTCAGTCATCGTTGGTTAATATATTAAAAAACTAAAAACCCGCCTCGATTGCGAAAAAAGCACTTAGTTTAAGAGTTAACCCAGGTTTCGGCGTAGATAACTACTCCTTCTTCAGAACAACAATAAAACCCACAAGTGCCTAAGAAGATCTTTGTCAATGATTAAAAGAACACCATAGCTATACATTTATAAACGAAAAAGAAAAGGAAAACACAAACAGTACATATGTACAAAGTCAAAACCACTACTTAACTTAATGGTGTACGCTCCGCCTCACACCGGTCTATGTTCGATGGACCATGACCCGCCATAAACTGCAGTTTTAATCATTGACAAAGGTCTTCTTAGGCACTTGTGGGTTTAATTGTTGTTCTGAAGAAGGTGTAGTTATCTACACCGAAACCTGGGTTAACACTTAACACCAGGTACTTTTTTCGCAATCGAGGAGGGTTTTTAGTTTTTTAATATTGTAGCCTTTGTCATTAATTTCTGTATCATTCTCCTTTTCTCATTACAATTTAACCCATTTTGAGCGTTTTTAGAAAATAACCATGTTTCATAAGTAGTGTTCTTCTCATCTGTAACCTTTTCTACGGCTTCAGTCGACCATTGTGTATCTTTCCTATAACTTTCATGGACTATTCTTTTCTCGAAGGGCTTCATTTACAACTTCATGTATGCGTTCTTTCAGGTTTTCGTACATTTCATTTGCCATCTCTCTGTTATTCTGTCCAGTTTATCTGGTATAATATCTTATCTGATTCATTTCTCAAACTCTCAGTATTATGCATGGTATTATTTGATTGAATCTCAATTTCGCCAGATGGTCTGTTACGATGTAAGCCTTGATTCTAGGGGAAATAGGTTTATGAGATGACTAAGATACTATGTGAGCCACATGCCCCAAATGACAATGAAGTCTGAAATTTTGTGTACCGTGTTCTGTCTGACAATAATATTAACAACCATCAATTTTAGGTTACGTCTTCGTTGCGTCAGTGTATATTTGTTGATATCCATCAGCAATTTTTAGTTTCCGTGTTCAGATAAGTGAATTATCTTTCCGCCATTATTATTTTCTATAGAAAGGTAACAACTTTTTTCTCAAAGAAACTGTTTGGTGTGTGCAGTTGTTTTACAAAACTTGAAGTACTCACATGTTCCTTTTCTTTTCTTTTTTCATTTCTTTAATAATATGACATGTCTTGTTTCGCCAGCAGCGCGTAGTCTTCACTACCCTATGTGCTAACATTGCATTATTTTTTCAACTAGAAACTTTTATATTGCAGTTTCCTTGCTGCATGTGGCTATTAGGTTAGAAGGTGGAACTTACTCTCTGATCTAAGTTTTTTTATTTTCACGCTGTGAGAGAAGAACTGTAACTAACGAATCGCGAGAGAATGTAATCAATATCTGGAACCCTACACTTAAAACCACAAACGAAAATATCGTTTCATAATTGGTGTTTACGAATAAGTTTACACTGGAGTGTCTGACCCTTGTCAAAGACTGTTAGACTGTGGAGATCCTATACTATAAACATAGATATTATTACATAAAAACATTTACGTTGTGACGAAGATTAATATTCCCACTTATTTCCTACTTAGACACAGCAACTGAAGAAACTGCTAAATTAATTAGAAATACCAATAAAAAATATCTTTTCCACAAACAACACACAGACTTCGATACCACTTGCGTGACACAGCAAACATAAGAAATACAACAACAGAACAAAATGGAATGTATAAATACAGTGCAACAAATGCCCTGAATTGTGGGTAAACAAAACAGGAAGAAGTTTCCACACAGGTAACAACTAACACACGGTTCCTTTCAGACTCAGCTACTCTCACAGATCCTCAAAAGCTGCCTGAAAGTCACTTAAGAAACGGACTGACATCCAGAGCAGCCTAACTGTACTACATACAGAAAACAGTGGTAGAAAACTTCATCTACTAGAACAATTAGAAATAGTGTTCCTAAAATTTCCTAAAGAAATACTAAACAATGCAACCATTTCATAACACATACCCACATGTGATATCCATATAAGTAATTGTTTTACAAATGATATCTATGGAAAATTAATGCTGTGACATCTCTATATCTTCTTTAAAATAACAACACTCGTGTATTTGTAGAATGGTACACTCTTTACTTTGATATTTTTTGATTTGTTTCACTTGTGTTTACATATGTGCTGTAGGACGAAAAGTTTACGTATGCAGATAAATATGTTCACTCGTGCTATGCTTCAGAATCACGTAAAAGGCACTGGAAGCTGTAGTAGTTTTTGAATGTTGTCGTAGTTTTGTAAAATTTCTGCTCACAATGTGTCACTTTGTAATACGTTAAAATTGAACTTGAATAAAACCGCAAACAGTTGTTAACTGATTATTTATTCACAACCGGTTTCGGTGCACTAAAGTAGCATCTTGAGGTGGTTCTGCATAGCAACAAAAGCATCGTTGTAGTCTACATATTTAAAAATTAATTAAGGACAGACAACAAAACAAACCCAAATAGAAAGTGTTTACGTTCGTAATCGTAGAATCCAACCCCACGAAAAGCGGAAGTGGCCAACGAATAACAACCGGCAGCGCACTGGGACGAATAGTGAAGGGATGAGGCACTACGGCAAAAAGAACCGCAGTTAACTTAATAAATATGGTTAAAATGTAATACGAGAAGCATGAAATCAGAAGAGCGTCTGTCTGAGAAATGGAACGCATTAACCAGCCCCGTTACTACAAAGATGAAAACCCCAGAAGGAAATAGTTATGCAAGAAAAACCGGGAAGCAAGAAGTTAATTAGGCTGTTGGGCCTACAGGTGCAGTCACGTGCAAACTGAATGCAGATGAAGGACGGAAAATATTAAAATACATTATATGGTTATGAAACATTTTTAAGACAACTTACCAGTAATTACTGGTCAGAACCCATAGTGAACATCAGATAATAGGAGACCCCATTTATAACGGCAATGCTAGGAAAACAGAAGAACAGATCAATGAACCACCAAGCATAGCTTGAATGTCCAAATCTACCAGTACAGGAAATTTACTCATACATACCCTGCACTCGTGACGACATTTGAACCACATTTATTACGCTAATTGGGGTTCTTTTTGCCACAGTGCCTCATTCTCTGCTCTGTTCGCCACATTTATTTATTGACCACTACCCCTGTTCATGGGATTGGAGTCTGTGGCAATGAATGATGCAGACGGCTCTGATCGCTAATCTGTGTGGCACTACTGTAAAAACTTTTTATGTGGGTTTGTTTTATTGTCTATCCTTAGTTGATTTTTAAATATGTATACTACAAAGATGATTTTGTTGCTATGCACAACTACCTGTAGATGTTGCGTTAACGCACCGAAACCGATACTGAATAAATAATCAATTAACAGCTGTTTGCGGTTTTATTAATGTTCAGTTTACCACGAATTCCAACTGCTGTGGCTGCGCATATTTTAAAATTGTATTTGACTTTGTAAAATACTTTTAAGTGACCATAACTGCCTAAATTTGAAAAAAAAGGTGAAGACTGATCAAGCACCTGTAGATGAACCCAAAGAGGTTTTACATTAAAGTAAAAATCACTGTTTGTGACTGAAGGCGCTATGTTTTTTTATGTTTTTTTGTTTTACGGAAGTTAAATTGATTAATTTATATTATTTCTCAAGAAGTGTCGGTTACTAACGGGTATTTTTCATGTTATTGAAATAAGCATTCGGCTCTGTGGAAATTATGGAAGAAATTAGCTTTTTACTTTCTGTTGCTTCATGCAATACTTGTTTCCTTGTGCTGTACTACCGATGACTTTTAAATAATTCATACAAACCTTGTATAACATTGAAGAGCATCTTGTATATCGTGGATGGGGTGGCAAGTATTCCTTAATGTGGGTTGCAATGGCTGACAAAGGGTAATTATTTCTGTTTTTAGCACTGATGTGCTCTCTGTAGCGTTTGCCAAACTCGACTTCTTTTTGTCTCTATACGTAATTCAAACAATTTTATATATTCCTGAGTGTGTTTATCCACATCTCTGTGTATGTTGGACCTTGGAGTGTGTTAAGTTTCCTTTGTGGTTAGAAAGAAACGATGATGTTTTATAATCTGATTGTATTAACAATTTCGCAGGAGAATTTTCTAGCCAGTTACACGGAGGTAAACTGTTTTTCTGTAGACGTGTTTTTTTAAATGTTTTCTTTCACTTCCTTCTAGATGCCGTGTGGCACAAGATAGTGATTCCTTGATTAACATAAGTAACTCTCTCGGGACCATCGCAGCCCATAACCCACTGATAACTGCTAATTAACTGAGGCGTTGACATGGGAAAAATACTAATTTCCAAAAAGAAAACCTTTCAGCGAAATGAGAAATCAAATTTATGAATTCTTTTCCGCTAACATTATTATAAAAACTGCTTGGGATGGAAGGCATACACTCATTCTTTGTGTTACATATGACATTTGAAAAGTATGGGATGTTTTTGTCTATTAAGTCTCGCCTTCTGTAACACAACATAGAAAATCACTCTTTATTCAAGAAAAGAATTCCTATTATTTGCATTTCATGAACATATTTTGCGGTAAAATGCTTGATACTACTCACCAAAGAAAATCAACATCGACGGTAAGTCTTCTTTTGTTTTACATCTGGGATGACTGCTCGCGTTCGAAGGCGCTGCGTGAACTAAAAAATAGTGACTGACCTGAATGACTACCCTTTCTTAAAAGTACTGTGCTCCGTCCACAGTTCAGTGTCTTTCATTGACTGTCTTGTTTTTATGACAGCAAATCATCTCTTGGCGCTGTGTTCTAGCTGAAGGAGCTTATTTTTAAAGGAGTCGTGTCCGAAACTTGTCACATTCTGCAGAAAATTCAAGAAAGTCCTCATCCTTCATCATCATTATTATACTATAAGGCATACATCGTTAGCACTTCGACTCATTTCTGCTATCTCTTCTGGAATCATTGTCTTCCATCTCTTTCGTCTTTTCTTAATGACTCCGAATTCCCTATTACAAGTCATGTAGGAATGTCCTAAAACTACAAATTTTGACACACCTCATGAACGAAGAGTTTTTGGCGTCATACTTATTTACGTTTCAACAAACACTACTACTTCTTGTTCACAGCAAGTCTAGACACGTTCTGCTGGCGAAAAACTGTAGAGGGAGACACTGCCGTTTCCGCCTCAACTGCTCTGCACACACACCTTATGCTATCAAGCGACTACGTTTAGAGCTACGTTTGATTATATCTAGACACAGATACAAAACCTCAAAACTGGAATTTTTGGCAGTTACAAAATTCCCTATGTCAATCCATCAATTATATACACATTTTTAAAGTGTTTGTTATATTTATTAATACTGATCGCAGAACTCTGAGGAAGAAATTACCATTTCAGAGAAAAAGCAGAGTGGAACAATAGCTGATAAAATACGGGCTTACGAACCAACAAATAATGTTTCAAAAAATTAAACAAAGAAAAGAAAATTTAGGAATGGAGGGTGCTGTGGGCAGTTTTAATTTTTTTTTTTTATCTTATATTTCAGGCTGCTTCGCAATTCAATCAAGGTCACTGGAGCGGCGTTTCCCTCTCGGTACAGTAACTGCGGCCACATCGAAACGAAAGAGTACTTGTATGTGCGTCTGTGTATTTTGGCGGCCTCGCCTGACGTCTCAAAGTCGTTTCTCGCCCTTGTATTTTGACATAAAGCGAAATCCAAGTTTAAGGTCTCGTTTCAGCTGACCAAAGTCGTTACCTAGGGACACACTACAAACAGTCGTGCACAGAGCAAGGAGGGCGAAAAACAATAATTTAAGGGCACACAGGAGACTTACATGCAAAAATGACGGCCGGCTACGGTGACTTGGAAATGAACCCGTATCAACTGCTTGGAAATCAACTATCCTGACCATTCCACCAACATCGCACAGCTGTTCTCCGGCACGCCGCGCTGTGTCGGCTTCCCGCCTGTCGGCAGCGGCAGAAGGTGATCGTAGCTGCAGGCGCATTACGAGGTACATCCAGATGCATTGCCCGGCGTATCCACGCACATTTCGCATCCTTTGGCAAAATACGTCGCCGGCGCCGCAAGAGTACTCAGAGGATCGCGTTCTGGCGTCATTTTTAAGCAGTGCAGTACAGGATTCAGCGTCTGCAGAATTTTCTCCAGAGAATGCGACGGCACTGGACGGTAGTCACACTTCCAATTCAGACATCTTCTCGGGAAGCACACAAAAGCAATATTTTAGCCGAGCGTCTGTGGTTCAGTGATAGAATGCTCACCTGCCACGCGGGCGGACAGAGTTCGATTCTCGCTCGATGTAACATTTTGTTTTTCCCGCAATAATGCGGCTGCGTGGATTGCGCGCTTGAGGTGCACGATCCACAAGAATGTATACCGGGATTCGCTATGAGAAGACCCAAACATGCAGCATGCACGATAACTTACTTGGTTGCTAGCGTGATGTTCCACATTTTAGTGCAGGGCTGGGTTAACGGGTAGGTGTCCAGATGGCTCCAGGCCGATGTACTTTAACGTCAAGCAGGGCCACCTTCCTTCCAAAAAGCCGCACCAAGCTTATTATGTTCGGTAACTTTTGACAAACAAATTGTTAACAGGTTGTGCAGGAGTCAGTGAAATATGTTACCTAAGTACCTAGTTTTTTTAATAAGGGGGTTAATATTATTTTGATGAAAGAACTAAAATGTACGAAATAATTTCAGTTATAGACTGCAACTATTATTTGAGTCACTGGACGATATTATTTTCATTTGTTATGTTGTCAGAGTGACTGAAGAAATAAATACAGCATGTATGTAAAGTATGAATCATTGAAATCGCGAATGATTGTGAGAGTCAGACTGTGGAGCCTCGATGTGAGTTACATACACAGGGAAAACTGCTGATTGTAAAGCAGGACGTTTTCAGTATTTCAGAAATGTAAGACTTACTCTAGTCATTCAAACAATTAAAGATGAGGTTAATTTGTCTTCATTTGATTGCCGTGATTGTTTTATTTTGTAATTTCATGTAAAGTGGTTCGGAACGGGGACTGGTCCAAAGACGGATTTTAACGGGTTGTTTTAACCGAAATATGAAGCTGATTGGTTACTGTTTTATTTCGCCAATCGGAGAAGAAACCATTCGTGCGCTTTGGTATGAAATTCGCCGGTGAATTGAGACGAATCCGCAGTCAGCTCTTGCGACGAGAGGAGACATAGCCCGGAGCTAAGAACATTTTCTTCAAAACTCAGTTATAGCGTTCTTTGTGGAGAATTTGATTCACTGGTAAAAGTTCAGGATCATTTGTGGATGATGTCTACAAAAATTTCTGATTTCCCAGTGAGAAACAAGATTTCCATTCGGAACGTATAAATTTGTAGTGTGGTGCTGTGCAGTGAGAACTTAACGAAAGTGAAGATATGCATAGCATTTGAGTGAGCATTCAAAACCATTAAACGCAATACAGTTTTACGAACGGTTTATTGTATGACAAAATATGTGAATGTCTAAGTAACTGGTTTGAATTAAAACCTTAAACTGACTACTAGTTACAGTTAGTGTGTTGTAAGTGTGGAACGATTAGTCAGTCGAAACTGTGAGTAACTTCGTTCTTTCATTTCTGGAAGTTTACATTAGGACGGACTAGGTAAAAAATGTTTGTACATAAAGTGACAATACAGGACAGAATATTCAATGCAAAGATTTTTTTTTCTCATTTAGGAGTTACAGCCAGACTTGATACAATTAATTCACTTCAGCGGTATAATACATTCAAAATACATCGGAGCACCCCGTTGACATGATAAGTGAAGCTAATTGTTTGCAGTTTTTGTCAGCTAAGGAACATTTACATTGCTTCAAGGCAGGCTGTGCTTATGAAGAACCCACCGAGGTGTTAGTGGGAAGGCAGGAGGAAACCGGGCTGTCACAGTATGCGAATTTTTGTGCTGTTGTTGGGGCCGTTAGAAAGTCA
Organism: Schistocerca americana; assembly: GCF_021461395.2. Lineage (NCBI taxonomy): Eukaryota > Metazoa > Arthropoda > Insecta > Orthoptera > Acrididae > Schistocerca > Schistocerca americana. Next base: position 292,583,199 of record NC_060120.1, on the reverse strand, counting down.
CACCACCTGGAAGTTTTCGCAGCCCTCCACCGACACTAACGCCACGGGGCCGAACGGTGAGTTATGTTTACATCTCTCTCGACGAGGGTTGGAGAGGAGAAACCTGTCTCCCCATTATTATATGGATAACCGGAAAACACTCAAGGACACTCAATCACTTCCAAAAGAGCATTTATTCATTAGCATAAATCAATATAATATCAGTGTTAAAGAAATAATCATGGATGAAATTTGATGGTCAAAATCATGGAACAAACCACGGTCTGTACCTCAAAAGTGATGTCTTCCTGTTACGTGATGGATTTTAAAACCACGGAGAAAAGTGAACAAAGACATTTTACTTACATTCAGCAGGGATCCATAATTGCAAATGGACTACCGCATTCAAGTAATAATCGATTCTTCCAGTCACTTAAACTTGGAGGAAGTACTACCATCGGAAAGATGTAGTAAGGCTGGTGTAGCTGGTGAATTCTGGTGCATAAACGTAGGCAATTTGATTTTGAATTTCTTACAGACAAATGGCTTGTAAGTTTTAGGGGTTGAGTCAAGGTGACAATAATTTAGTTAGTATCAGAAATACAAATTATGGAAAGAAGAAAATAAATAGTAAAACTACTTATTAAAATAAGTTACCAAAACGGCCTTGGCTGTGCTGGTACTGCGAACGACTGAAAGCTAAGGGAAACTCCAGCCGTAACTCCTCCCGAGGGTATGCAGCTCTACCGTATGGTTAGCATGGAAAGCTGCATCAAACCAGTGTCTGGTCTGAAGACCACAACAACAACAAAATAAGCTACGAGATAGACGTGTAATTTACCTTCAGATATTACTTACCTAGTTTACAACATGCACAATATTGTCCACACGCAAACATAGAATTTATTTGTTGTTATAATGGAGGCATTATTAATAGTCCACAATTATTCGTACACGTGAGATGGCAAAGTAAAATTACTTTTGTATACTGTGTTACAGAATTAAAAATGTTACTAGTAGGCTGGCCGAAGTGGCCGAGCCGTTCTAGGCGCTTCAGTTAGGAACCACGCGACTGGTACGGTCGCACGATCGAATGCTCCCTCGGACATGGATGTGTGTGATGTCCTTAGGTTAGTTAGGTTTAAGTAGTTCTAAGTTCTAGGGGACAGATGACCTCAGATCTTAAGTCCCATAGTACTCATAGCCATTTGAACCACTTTGTTACTAGTAAAAACGGGTGCTCTTCTCACAAACTATAGAAATAGTCTCTATGTTTCTCAAGCTATAAAATCTCCTCCCTTGAAAACCGTTCCCTCTTCCAGCTTTTTTTTCGATAATTCTGTCTACCTTACTATCCTTCTGTTCCTCTCAATTTAGCTGATATCTTCTGAAACAACAGTATGTGTACTGTACAAGAGAATGTATCTAAAACTGAAGAAACAGATGTAGTTAAAGCTTTGCTGCACGAGTTAGAATATGGAAAGCGTAGATGTTGTTTCTTTTTACAATATTTACAATAAAAATATCTGTGCATTCTATAAATCGATTCTGGAACATCTTTAATCATTTGAATGTGTCAATTTAAATATTTCTCAATCCGAGTTTCACTTCATTTTTTTGTTTTTTCGTTTCGATCTCGCTGGATTATCTTCAGATATAAGTAGTCGCGTTGCAACATCATAAGAGTAAGGTATGGTTAGGATTGTGTATATTTGTTCTGCAATGTTTAATGCTGTGAATATTTTACTAATGTTATTTAATTAAGTAAGCTATATGTCAATATACTAATGATAAATGTTTAAATTATGGTATGTAGACACTCTGGAATAGTCAAGTGAAAGTAGGATGTTTAGGTTTTTAAGTTGGTAACGCCATGTAGCACTCTATATGAAAATCACTGACTGTGCTCTGTGCAGTCTGTGGCTGCTTTGCATTGTTGGAATTTGCTATTGTAGTGTTGGGCAGTTGGCTGTTAATAGCGCATAGCGTTGCGCAGTTTGAACATTATTAAGGTAAATACATTGTTTGTTCTCTATCAAAATCTTTCATTTGCTAACAATGCCTATCAGTAGTTAGCGCCTTCAGTAGTTAGAATCTTATATTTAGCTGACAGTATTGGCGATCGCTGTATTGCAGTATTTCGAGTAATGAAGATTTTTGTGAGGTAAGTGATTCATGAAAGGTATAGGTTGTTGTTAGTCAGGGCCATTCTATTGTAGGGATTTTTGGAAGTCAGATTGTGTTGCGCTAATAATATTGTGTGTCAGTTTAGTGTTGATCAGAATAAGTAAAGAGAGAAATGGCTGAGTACGTTCAGTTTTGCTCAGCTGTTTGAAAATCAAATAACGTAAGGGGTTTACCAGCACAATCATTCATAAATTTTTCGAAGGGGACATTTCATATGGCGACCCTGCCAGGATACCTCACTGGAATCTTCTGATTTTTTCTTGTAGTTTGTGTAATCAGTGTAGCTTTTGTTTATTGCTAGCACATAATTGTAGAGAGAATTTTCTTTGTAGTTGTAGTTTTCCATTGTTGTAGTGTAAAACAGTTGTGGCTTGCATGTAGATTTGCACCAAGTATTTTGCAGCTGCACTTCCAATTAATTGGATACTATTTTCAGTGCTGTTTTAATGTGATTTCTCTTTTTGCTCTTCAAATTGTGCTTTTCTGTGTTATCATACGAAATACGTGATAATTATGGCATGTGAAAAAGGTAACACTAGGCTCCAAAATAAATTGAGAAATGATAGTGATGACGAGCGTAGCTTATCAGCACCACAGTGTAATGAATTAACAGACATTCAAAGTAGTAATTTGGTAATTGTGCATTTGGAAGTGGAGTGGGCGGTAAATAATGGTATAGCCAGTGAATCAATTAGTGAACAGGGAAGCATTATCGTTCGCTCAGTCGGCAACAGCTCGCCTCAGGAATCCGAAATGAAAGGACACAATCTTGCAAATACCATAGATTCAGGTTTTGCGTCCACACCGTTTATTCAAATAAGTGAAGACACAATTTCTGCTTTTCAAAAAGCGAATATTGGCGGTTCAAATGCACTGCCGAATAGCACTGAGGGACATGTTTCAGACACCAGTGCATTGTTATTACAGTTAATGCAACAGATGGGACAAAGGCTACAAAAGTTAGACACAACGCTTGAACAAAATCAGAAACAAATGGGACAAAATCTTCAAAAGTTAGACACAATGGAAAAACACCAGAGACAAACACAGCAACAGTTAGACACAATGGAACATTTCCAATCTATTTTTTCGAGTCATGAAAATGCATTACAGAATCACGAAGCAGCCATAAAGGAACTGCAAACTATTGTTCATGAAAATCACGACACCTTGCAAGCTAATATTGACTCAGTATTATGTAGCCGAACTTTCGGATCAGTTCACTAACTTATCTACAAAGTTAGTTGATTATCTGAATGACTGAATGACACAAGACCGGTAGCCTTCACTGACACAGAAGAGTATGAACAAATTAAGAAATTCAAACAAAATCAGAATCAAATTAATATGCAACACGAAAGAGAAATCCGGAAAATACAAGACCAGTTGACACAAGTAATACAAGAATTACATATTTCAGAGGACACTCGCGCTCCAACACGGGAAGAGGGACTTAGAAATACGGAAAAGCCACAAAATAATAACACAGGGCATTTCGGAAATTATGAAAGAAATTGGCAAGGTGCACCGAATTTTGAGATGGAACCGCCGACACGACGTAACAATGACCGATATGCGACTCGCCGACACGATGGTTTTGACTACAAGCTGTTCATTACTACACGTAAATTCAAAACATTTAAGAATTCTGGCAACGACATTCATCCACAAGCATGGCTTCATCAATTCTCTCATTGTTTTCCTCCCAGCTGGTCATCAGAGCACAGATTAGAATTTATGTGTGGCTACGTAGAGAATGAGCCAGCTGTAAAACTGCTACACAAGACCGAGTGAAACATAGCATCATAATGATGAAACATTTTGAACAATCTGAATTTTCCATTCTTGTGAAATATTTTGAAGACAGGTGGCACAATCAGTACCTGTCAAACCCATACAGCCTCTCAGGACTCATCCGCATTTGCTTAACCAAATTGCCTGAACATTTACGACATATTATTTTGGCAGGACGTTGCAAAGACGACATTGAAGCATTTCAGGGACTCTTACAAGAACTGGAAATTGACACTGACAATCGTGGGACGCGTAAACAGGAACACAACAATTACAGGTCCCATCCGTCACAATTCCGCGATGAAAGAAATAATAACTGGACACGACAAGGCTATTCTTACAACGCAAATCGTGACCAAAACAGACACCACCAGTATGACAACCGTTGGGAGAGTAGTAATAATTACAGAGAAAGATCACCTCTCCGCGGTAATGACTATCACAGAGACAATCAGAGAAACAGACAATATGGGAACCAAAATAATTATTATCAAGGGAGACAGAACAATTTCAGACGCAACGGTCCACCGCGCAGTTACGATTCCGGGAGAAATTCTCCACCACATGACCGACAAATAAGAAACTATGGAAACTGTCGACATAAGCACAGACCTGAATTTCATCAGAACTGTCGTGATTAAAATAAGGCAGAGCCCTCTCGACAAGGTGAATTTGCAGAAGTTAGGTCTCCAAATCCCAATAACGACGTGCGCCAAGAAAGAGACAGTAGGCAATGACTCACACCGCTGGCAGCCACAAAACGTACTTATGAAGCTGACGACGCAGCTGCCGTGGCTAGTAATTACGTAAAAATGGAAGACATTAGGGACGTCTTACTCCAGGAACACGACGTAAAACATAACAACATTGCATATCCTGTAATTCACATTACAGTAAATGAAGTAAAATTTACGGCAGTACTTGACTCTGGCAGCCCCATTTCAGTAATTAGTGAAACAGCCTATGCCAAATGCAACAAATCGAACGATTGCCCCACACTTCCGTTACGTAAGATTAAATTGCAAGGTGCAATCGTTGTAAAAAGTGTAGATGTACGCCAACAAACCAACTTAGAATTCTTTTGTCAAAGCCACAGTTTCACTATGAACTTTCTTATTGTTCCATTATTGTCCACGGAAATTATATTGGGAGTAAACTTTTTGAATGAATACAAAGCAATCTTAAACTTTCACGATGCTGAAATAAGTTTAGAGATAGAAGGTAAGTCAATATCATTGAAATTTGAAGATTGGCTCTCAAACCATAATGAGGAAATTAATCGGCTTTACTTTCTGTAAGACAACAGTTTGGAATTCTCGACGGAACTAGACACTAACAATCACTCTGTAGGTACTGACAGGGATGATATCGATGGCGTACTTGACATTAATGAGTTAATTCAGAATAAAATTCAAACAATTGAGAATTGTAATGATACTGATAGGCAGGACCTTTTTGAGATTTTACAAGCACATTCCTCAGTTTTTACTCACAAAACAGGAACAATCAAGGGATTTCAATACCAATTTCGTGTTCGTGAGCATACTAAATATTTTGTTAGACCATACGTAATTCCGGCACATTATAGGGACCGTGTTAGAACAGAAATACAATCTATGCTTGACGAGGGCATTATTGAGCCTGCAGTTAGCTCATACAACAATCCATTACATGTTGTTGAGAAGAAAAATGGATCGATCAGGCTTGTCTTAGATTCGAGACAAATCAATACTATCATCATTCCTGAAACAGGCAGGCCGTAAACGTCGGAAGAACTTCAAATTTTAATGGTGTGAACGTTTTGTCTTCTATTGATCTCAGATCCAGCTTTTATCAGATCAAACTTCATCCAGAATGTAGAAAATACACAGCTTTTCTCTGTTTCGGCGTTTGTTATCAATTTCGGAAACTTCCTTTTGGTTTGAACATTTCTTCGGCAGCATTCATTCACGGGCTAAATTCCATATTACCTGATTTCTTAAAACGTCACATCACGTTATATGTGGATGATATCCTAATAGCAGAAGCCTAATGGGAACAACACAATCGCATCCTAAACAGTTTGTTACGTATTTTTGCAGAATCTGGAATTATAGTTAACTTGGAAAAGTCTGAATTCGGTAGGTCAAAGATGAGGTTTTTGGGACATATTATTTCTTCTGAAGGCATTCAGCCGGATCCTGAAAAGTTAGAAGCAATCAGAGCCATTCCAGTTCCATCCACAAAAAGACAAGTCCGCAGTTTTCTAGGTCTCGTAAATTTTTACCGTCGTTTTCTGAATATGCAAATTCTTGTTACACCAAAACTTTGTTCTCTCACTGGAAAAAATACTATTTGGAACTGTGACGAAAAAGCACAGTTGGAATTCAATTCTTTGAAGGAAGCGCTACTTAACTCGCCAATACCAGCTCATCCAGATCTGTCACAAGATTTCTGCCTTAGCACAGATTCTTCTAAAGTCGGTCTTGGTGCCCATTTATTCCAAGAAGCCATAGAAAATGACACTACTGTTCAGAAAACCATTGCTTTTGCTAGCCGAGTGCTAACAAAATCTGAAAAAAATTATTCCGTTACTGAATTAGAAGCTTTAGCTATCGTTTGGGCATTTAACAAATTCCGTTTCTTCCTTTCTGGTAAGCACGTAAAAGTGTACAGTGATCATCGTGCATTACAATTTCTTATGTCTTCAAAATTAAATCATGACAGGTTAAAACGTTGGGCATTGTTTCTGCAAGAATTCCACTTCACAATAGTCTACATTCCCGGCAAGCAGAACATTGTTGCAGACGCACTGTCACGCGCACCGGCTGGGTTTGAGAAAAGTAAAACAGAAGGCAACCTAGAGAAAAATTTCAGTATTCTTTACATTCAGAAAGTCGCCTTTGAAAACTTCATCACCACATCTTTAAAGGACAATGCTCATGAACAAGATAAAGATCCGATTTGGAAAGACATCAAAAGTAAATGGCATGAAAAGACACACACACAAATTCGGCATTATTATCTGGTTAGAAACAACATACTCTTCAAACGCTGCACTGTTGATGACAAGCTATGGGTACTTTGCATTCCTGACGATTTTTTTAATAAGCTCATTTGGTACATTCATTTCAGCTACACACATTTTGGTCCACGAAAATGGGACGACTCGTTATGGAAAAGAGAATTCGAAGAGTCTTGTCTATTTGTAAACTTTGTCAAAAGGCTAAACCATCTACTATCTCACATCGTGCTGTGTTGTTTCCTATCATTCCTTCTAAATTAAAAGAATTTGCTGCTGTTGATCTCTTGGGACCCCTTGTCAGAACATCTAATGGATTTTCGTATGTTCTAGTCGCTGTTGAACTTACTTCAAAATTTGTTTCTTTCACACCGTTACGTAAAGCCACTGGACGGTCTGTACCCAACGCCTTTGTTAAAAATTTCTTACGTGAAGTTGGACACGTTAATAAAGTCATTTCAGATAACGAACCGCAATTCAGGTCTGCTGTTTGGTCACGCATGCTTCGGAACCTAAAAACCAAACCTGTTTTTATTTCATTGTACTCACTACATTGTAACCCCTCTGAACGGATTATGAAAGAAATCAATAAGCTTTGCAGACTTTATTGTCACAGAAAGCATCAGCATTGGGACAGATATTTACACTTATTTCAAAACGTGCTGAATGAAATGCCTCATGACTCCACTGCTTTACCACCTATTCTTGTACTGAAGAATGAAGAACCACCGAACAGAATCAGAGAGCTTGTACCTTTTCTGAATACACGTAAACTTCGACACAAAGACATAATTGATTTTGCTATTAAAAATATAAATTCTGCAGCAGACAAAAGGAGAAAACTACATGGTAAAGCAAATGCAAAGAAATTATATATTGGTCAGAAAGTTGTCATTAAAGCTCATTCATTGTCACAAAAAAAGAAACAATTGAGTCGCAAACTCTTTCTGATTTACAATGGACCGTACAGAATCCGACGTATACCACATGATAATTGCGATGAAGTTGTTACTCTGCGTACTAGGAGGAGTAAAGGTTTGCACCACATTTCACATGTAAAACCGTTTATTGAGAGATAATCTGCTTTTTTTAACTTAGTCTTTGCTATAAATTTTTTTACTTCACGTTACTAGTACTCTTTGTCACACTTAGAAACTGTTAACATGCAACTATGTTTCAAAATTAACTATCAAGTCTAGAACCTAGGGAACATATTTAGACAGTAATTACTAATGCATTGTTATAGTGAACAGACGACACAGTGTTACTGTGTGTGTACATTCTTGCTTTTTAGTTGCATGATTACGTAACGACTATAAGGCTTACATACTTAGAGCATATACCGGTACTGCCAATGAGATTTTAATGCAACATTTTGGTTTACTTGAAAATACATTCTGCATTTAAAGTACTTTCTGAGAGATACCAGATGACACAGTGGTTAGTTTATGTGACAACTACACGATTATATCACGATGCTACTAATGGGTGACAATTTACATTGTTGCTTTTGTGGTGTATCTGTTTTATATCTGCTCAGTTTTTCTGTATTATTCTGGAAAGTAAAACATGTTTTAGTAGCAACTTTTGTTGTATAGCTACAATGAGACAACCTTTTCCATAGCACAACAATACGTTGCAGTACAGTACTTTCTTCATCATGGCAATAAGCGTAATAACTACAATATCTATACGCAAAGCATTTCACTTTTGTTTATGATGAGGGGAGTACATTGACTTCAGCAGAACTTTGCTTACAGAGGACGATAACTACGACACTTCCACAGAATTATCTTACAGCAAAACGCACATTTAGCGCTACCGGACAGGTGACCGTAACGTAATGCGTTGTGGGCGCCCAGCTGAGAGATTGTCGCCTGAAAAAAGAAAGCCATTAGGTGGAGAAAAAAAGAGGCCATTATCCTCGCTATTGACATTTCTTTGTAGAAAGCATCGCAAATACTACACACTCAAACTTGAAAACGTATGATTACACTGTGGAGCTCTTAATTTATGATATTTACTAAAATGCCTAATGAAATGATGAGAAACATTTTTACATCTATTGTCTTTTTTTTTTTTTTTTTTTTTTTTTTTTTTTTTTTTTTTTTTGCTGAAACAAATGTTGAAATAAGAGGAAAGATCTATGGAATGAAGTTTTGGGTTGGACTGCAGTACAAAATGTTACACTGGAAACGAACCCTGTCCTTTCCTTTTGTGTTATTCCGCTATATGTTTGTGCACCCTTGTGTATTTGTGTTTTTACTGTCTTTATGTGTTTAGCTAATAAGATTTATGTTGTAGAATTTTTCTAGTACTAAGCTACATTCACTATGATGAGGAATACTGTTATCCTCAAATATAATTTGCATTAATAATATGCTATTTACTTTGTAAAGATGTTTAGACATTATTTTCAAAAGCTATTCTGATCTTTTATGTATTTACTCATATCATAATTCCTGTAACACTGATGTATATGTTTATTTCTATTCTTTTGTAAAGCCTGTGTTACTACAAATGTTACCTGTACTGTTATGTTCTTTGATGATGTATTTTGTACCTTTGTAATTGTATTCTTATGTTGTAAATTTATAATTGTATAGAGACCAGTTCTTCAAATTAAGTTTCATTTCAGTGGACACGTTTGTTTGTCATAGTATATGCACAATATGTGAAAAAAGGGACTGTTAGTGCTTGCACATGTGTTAATAATTCAGTAAGGGACTGGTTAACAGCATTGCTGGTTCTAAGGACAATTCCAAAAATTTTGTGAGTGTACTAGTGCTGGTTTATGGACTTGATATATTGTCCGCAAGACTCTTCGATGGTGATTGTGCACCTGCACAGTCGCAGCAGATGGCTGCTGGCCATCTCTACAAGGACTGCACTGGGTCTGCACCTTTGATGACCCACCAATACCATTATTTCTACAAGGACAGCAATGGGTCTGCACCTCTGGTGGCCCACCAATACCATACTCTCTACCAGGACTACAGTGGGTCTGCTCTGTGATGACCTACTTACCAATATTCTTCAAAACTTCGTCTGACTCTGCTGTGGGTTTGCTCTGTTGTGGCCCATTACCTGTCTACACGTCAAGAGTCAGCACTGTCTTTCCGTTGGAAGGACAACACTACTTCTTCAAGACTGCATGGAAATCCACTACTTCCATGTGCATTTTCTTTTATTGCTCAGACTTTGTGCATAAAATTGTAATTAATACTGTGATGAATGATCAGGACTGTCTTTACAGACTGAGAGAAAATCTTTGCTTTTGACCAACAGTGTATCAATAAGTGTGTGCATTTGATATCTTTGTTATTGTAAGTATGAAAAATTTTAACAAGTATGTATTGGCCAGTGCCGAAAGCAATTTGTAAAATTTGTTGTGGGGAGCATGGGGACTATGTAAGTAGGCTGTTTAGATTTTTATGTTGGTAACGCCTTGTAGCGCTCCATATGAAAATCACTGACTGTGCTGTGTGCAGTCTGTGGCTGGTTTGCATTCTTGGAATTTGCTATTGTAGTGTTGGGCAGCTGGCTGTTAACAGCGCGTAGCGTTGTGCAGTTGTAGGTGAGCCGCCAGCAGTGGTGGATCAGGGGAGAGAGATGACGGAGTTTTGAGAGCGGATGATCTGGACGTGTGTCCGTCAGAGACAGTACATTTGTAAGACTGGATGTCATGAACTGATATATATAATATGACTTTTGAACAATGTTAAGATAAATACATTGTTTGTTCTCTATCAAAATCTTTCTTTTGCTAACTGTGCCTATCAGTAGTTAGTGCCTTCAGTAGTTAGAATCTTTTATTTAGTTGGCAGTAGTGGCGCTCGCTGTATTTCAGTATTTCGAGTAACGAAGATTTTTGTGAGGTAAGTGATTCATGAAAGGTATAGGTTATTGTTAGTCAGAGCCATTCTTTTGTAGGGATTTTTGAAAGTCAGACTGCGTTGCGCTAAAAATATTGTGTGTCAGTTTAGTGATGATCAGAATAAGTAAAGAGAGAAATGTCTGAGTACGTTCAGTTTTACTCAGCTGTTAAGGGGTTTACCAGCACAATCATTCATAAATTTTTCTAAGGGGACGTTTCAAAGGGTGTAACATTATCTGTAAGAGTATCGTTCAGTAGGCTTCATTAATAGCTTTAGATGCACCTGCGCGTGAAATAGTTGTTGGAGAGGCAGCCAGTCGCACTACGTTACTAGACTGCTTCAGGTTCAGAACGTAAAATGTATTACAGTCAAAATGTGATGAGGTTTGTGTCTGCTTATGATGTTTGTCGTCATGCTACAGTGAGAAGGCAGTATTTGGAATTATGTGGGCACAGTACAAAACTTCAAGAGCTTAACTGGTAACAAAATATACTGTGGGGCCAATGCTGAATACTGTCCATCGACGCCATGAAGAGCCTGTACCGACCAGCCTGTGCATGGTTTTTAAGGCGGTTTTCCATCTGCCCCGGCGAATGCGGGCTGGTTCCCCTTACTCCGCCTCAGTTACAGTATCTCGGCGATTGGTGCACAAACACGTACGCGTACACCATCATTACTTGACTACCCAGACATTTGAGGTTACACTCGTCTTCTGGTATCAGTCAGTCGTTCCAGGGAGGGGGAGAGGGGGGGGGAGGTGACACTGGGGGCCGAACCGCACAATTGGATTTGGGTCGTTTTGGGGGAAGAGACCAAACAACGAGGTCATCGATCTCATTGGATTAGGGAAAGAAGGGGAAAGAAGTCCGCCGTGCCCTTTCAAAGGAACCATCCCGGCATTTGCCTCGAGCGATTTAGGGAAATCACGAAAAACCTAAATCAGAATGGCCGGTCGCGGGAATGAACCGTCGTCCTCCCGAATGCGAGTCCAGTGTGCTAACCACTGCGCCACCTCGCTCGGTTGGGGACGAAGCCTCTCCGTCGTTTCCAGGTCCCCGGTTTAGTACACAACACACAAGGTCTAACGAGTTTGTACAGATATTCCAGCATTTAGAACTGACAGTATTCGAATTCTAGTTTTTCATTGTAGTAGTAATTGTTATGGTTCAACCTGAACATCTCCTATGACAGGATCCTTTCGTTTCTTAGGTGAAATCCTGAGTTACATTAAGACACATTAACTTATTTAAATGAGTGAAAAATAATCTAAAAAAATTTTTTGTGATCAGTTTCAAACAGTCAAAATTTTGACAATGCTTTGTCTTAACTGCCCACACTTGAACAACAGTTAAATAATGATTACAGTATGGTCTATGTTTTCTGAAACCAAAAGGTAATAATCTTAATTTCTTGGAAGCACAATTCAAAAAGTATTTTACAAAAGTAACTGGTACGCTCAGATTGCATTATTTTAACAATCGTCAGTACTATTACGTTTTCAGTGATAGCTATCAGGCTTTTTTGTTAAGCGTTGCTTCTTATAGTAATGTTATTACATTTCAAATGTCAAAACATAAACGTCAATTTTCAGTTTACATTATTAGTTACATTAACAAATTTACGCCTTAAGCATTGCAATGAGCATTACACTACAGTTATTGCTAAAATCACTACACCAGAAAATATATCCAATTATTACTCTATTTTCGAAGCTAATACCAAGAGCAAATGCAGACATATTCCCATACAGGTATACTGAAGACAGCCAACATTTAGCATTAAGAGGAGTAACGGCGTAATTCAGGGTGACACAGAATGACGGGAATATTTGAAATGAGTAGTGGCAGCCATAGGCGGGTGGCAACACTGCGGGTTCGTGACAGCGAATAACCAGTCCGCCATTTCAGTAATCATGGATCAGTGGAACGGACAGCAGCGTGCGTTGACCATAACAACGTTTTATAAAAACAGTGATAGTTTGGTAGTGGCGCAGAGGGAGTTTCGACATTTTTATAATTTATAATGTCATGATGCGTTCCGTCGATACACGCGATAAAATGTTGGATTAATGACTTTGAAGAGACTGGATCTGCCCTCAAGAAGAAACCAACGGGACAACCAAGAAGTGTGCGTCCTCCAGCGAACATGGATGTTGTTCGCGAGTCTGTCTTACGAAGCCCATGTCTTTCAATTCGTAAGCAAGCAGCAGTGGTTGGAATGTCCCGGGAGAGTGTTCGCCGAACTGTTCATCTTGGTTTAAAATTTCATCCGTGCAAGCTACACATGGTGCAACGATTGAAGGACAACGATTACCAGTTACGATTACGATTCTGTCAACAAATCATAACAAAAATAAACAATGATGATGAATTTCTATACAAGTTTTGGATGTCACATGAGGCTCATTTTCATCTGACAGGCTATGTGAATAAACAGAACTACCGTTACTGAGCAAACACAAATCCTAATGACGTTCATGAGCGCCCTTTGCACGCTAGTAAAGTGACAGTAGGCCTATGGTGTGGTGTTTCATCATATGGGATTATCGGACCGTATTTTTTTTGCAAATGAACAGGGAAACACAATAACTGTCAATGCCGATCGTTACGTGGAGACGTTACGAACTTTCATTACACCTGAATTGAACCACTTTCCAAACGTTCAAGGAGTCTGGTTTCAACAGGATGGAGCGACATCACACACTGCACGGCAATCAGTGGCATATGTGGGAGAATTGTTTGGCAACCGTGTAATCTCACGATTTGGTAACATCCCATGGCCCCCTAGATAGCCAGATTTACCCGTTTGCGATTTTTTCTTGTGGGGCTACCTCAAGAGCAAAGTCTACACGACTCGAACAAGAACCCTGGACCGGTTAAAATGGAGAATTCAGGATGCAATTCACAGTATCCCAGCTGAGACGTTGCAGCGGTCAATGATGAACCTCAGCAGCAGATTTCACGAATGTGCTCGTACAGGAAAACGCCATCCAAAGGACGTATTTTTTTAAAGAAATGATAAATGCCATCAATGTTTCGTAAATGGATAAGTTGTAAGGTTTCAATTACTACAAGTGCAATTTCTTTCATTCATCACTTCCAGTTTAATTGGATGTGGAAATGTTCCCTTTTTCTGTGTCATCGTGTATTCTGCTGGACGTGACACTTTTGACTCTTCATCTAAAGAGAATTTAAGGGGCAGTGCCAGTGCTTTGAGCAGGTATTCTGTTTAAAATGCAGAAAGGAAACCTTCCTTTCGCTTTAGCACTTCCATTTCATAGCTGTGTCAATTTATTGTGGGAAGCTGAGTGGTGTCGTTCGCTAATAACAAAATGAGCTGAGTGACGCTGCTATTGTCATTATTTCAGTATTTCGGTATACTAGAGTTGATCGTGCAACAAGCTGGCGACCGTAAGTTTAGTTCATTTAAGGTGCATATTTATGAACAGGGAATCAGAACAACTAATTACTAAAATTTCAAATCGACCATTGAATATTTCAGTTAACCGAGAGTTTGTTTATCGTCATTTGTAGAAAGGTGGGTTAGTGACGAATCGGTTATAATGCCAGCTATGTTACTACATGACAATTTTATTTCGGATCAGATGCATTATTCCATACTTTAGGGATCCTTAGCAACACATGTCGTTACAAAGTGCAGTATGGGAAGGGGGTGTTATAGCGTCAGCAATCTGTCGTGTCCTTACGTGTATTCTGATGTGTAGATCCGAAACAGAAACGTTGGGTTTCTGACGCAACTACATACACCTGAGGATGATCCAGAGAGATCGAAACTGTACACAGTGTAAAATAGATGTGTAACCGGGACTAAAAAAGGAATGATGTATTAACATGATTATGAATACCAATGGACTTTCTGACTTCTTTCGCAACGAATATGTCGGATATATTGGTAAATTTTATTCTTTTTGGCAGTGATCCTATGTGTTGAAAGGCATTTTCCAAAAATGGTTCAAATGGCTCCGAGAAGTATGGGACTTGACATCTGAGGTCATCAGTCCCCTAGAACTTAGAACTACTTAAACCTAACTAACCTAAGGACATCACACACATCCATGCCCGAGGCAGGATTCGAACCTGCGACCGTAGTGGTCGCGCGGTTCCAGACTGAAGCGTCTAGAACCGCTCGGCCACACTGGCGGGCTTAAAGGCATTTCACCAGTTTGTATAGGGGTCTGGCCATAGTCGTCAAGAGAGAGCCAGGAAGGATGGGATGGTGGGGATCCAGTCATGCTCAAGACAATAACACATTTATTGAACAGTTATACAGGATGATCTCCCAAGACGACGAGCCACAGTCGGACTAGCAGAGCAGTAACCTCGTTAAGGCCAGCACTCGACTTGCAGTTGCGCCAGTGGAGCGAGGTGTCGGCTGGCGGCGGCTACGGCACCGGGCGGTCGTCGACCCCTGGACGCTGTTGGCCTCCAGCTCCGCATATCGATCTGTGTAGTGCTCTCTTTGACGATGAAGATTTGAGACACGCCCTCAGATCCACCTGAATACTCGCTGACATGCAGGCCTCACTCTCAGTCCCCATTTATGGGACAGGAGCCGGCAGTACCTATGGCTGACACAGCAATGGGATTGGCAGCAGTAGTCGCCCTCCCTCAAAGAGGTGGGTGATAGACAGCGTCCAAGTCATGCAGATCAAGCCTCCAGTAGACCTGTAGTGTGATGACAGTCTCTGCGTTACATCAGCGAGGCGTCAGAAGTTGGCGCTGCAGCTGGTAGTGGAAGTGTCCTTCCAGTGCGACTTGTGACTCTATGAACGGTTGGAGATTACTGGGCAGGCTGACGGTCAACTTCCATAGCTTCCCCTCTCACTGGAAAGCTGTAACTGAGACAAGGGCCGAGACTACACACTGGCCAGTCGACTATCAGAGCTCAGCAAATGAGACATTTGTTCAGAAGGATTGGCGCTTTCCGTGCACTTGGAGTAGCGGTGAGATCGTGCGTCCTTGTTTTTGCTCATCGTCATCTCTTCTAGTGGCATCAGGCTTTCGCAGCTTTACCGTTTAGGTATTCTTTTCTGCTGTTTCGGTACCTGATACATATTGTTGTGTTGTGCCTAGGCCTTCCTTGCGACCTGCTTTGCCATTAGTGTGAGGTTGTCTCTCGGCTACCACGACGACATTAGCTTCATTTGCAGCCTCGGACGCTTGGTCGTTTCATGGTGCTGCAATAGCTTTCGTGTTCGCCACAACTCGCTCAGCATTTATCCCTGGCTGTCAGTCATCTAGGCATTGACAATGTAGTTCGGCTCCTGGGAGCTGCCAAGGTAGAATTTGAACGAATTTTTAGTGTCCATTGAGAATATCATCGTGGGGCATAACATCTGATTGAATTTAGTCTAAATTATCATTCATTTACGGAAGACAGTTCTCATGTATCCGTGCTTTGTGAAGAAATGTGAGACAGGCGGGCTACACATTGCAACAGGAAAAGCTCTGTCATTCTGTCTTTTGTGAATTTCTACAGTTTGTCAGTCACTGGAAATAAGCTTCCAGAGGAAATACACAACATTCAAACGCACTTTCCTTTTGTCAAGGACGTACAAGGACATTCATTCAAAAAGTCTATCATTTCTATATACACTACTGGCAATTAAAATTGCTACACCAAGATGAAATGTAGATGATAAACGGGTATTCATTGGACAAATATATTATACTAGAATCGACAAGCGATTACATTTTCACGCAAAATGGGTGCAGAGATCCTGAGAAATCAGTACCCATAACAACGACATCTGGCCGTAATAACGACCTTGATACGCCTGAGCATTGAGTCAAACAGAGCTTGGATGGCGTGTACACGTACAGCTGCCCATGCAGCTTCAACACGATACCACAGTTCATCAAGAGAAGTGACTGGCGTATTGTGACGAGCCAGTTGCTCGGCCACCATTGACCAGACGTTTTCAATTGGTGAGAGATCTGGAGAATGTGCTGGCCAGGGCAGCAGTCGAACATTTTCTGTATCCAGAAATGCCCGTACAGGACCTGCAAATTGCGGTCGTGCATTATCCTGCTGAAATGTAGAGTTTCGCAGGGATGGAATGAATGGTAGAGCCACGGGTCGTAACACATCTGAAATGTAACGAGCGCTGTTCAAAGCGCCGTCAGTGCGAACAGGAGGTGACCGAGACGTGTAACCAATGCCACCCCATACCATCACGCCAGGTGGTAGGCCAATATGTCGATGACGAATACACGCTTCCAATGTACGATCACTGCGATGTCGCCAAACACGGATGCGACCATCATGATGCTGTAAACAGAACCTGGATTCATCCGGAAAAATGACGTTTTGCCATTCGTGCGCCCAGGTTCATCGTTGAGTACACCATCGCAGGCGCTCCTGTCTGTGATGCAGCGTCAAGGGTAACCGCGGCCATGGTCTCCGAGCTGATAGTCCATGCTGCTGCAAACGTCGTCGAACTATTCGTGCAGATGGTTGTTTTGCAAACGTCCCCATCTGTTGACTCAGGGATCGAGACGTGCCGATAAGATGCCTGTCATCTCGACTGCTAGTGATACGAGGCCGTTGGGATGCAGCACGGCGTTCCGTATTACCCTCCTGAACGCCTCGATTCCATATTCTGCTAACAGTCATTGGATCTCGACCAACGCGAGCAGCAGTGTCGCGATACGATAAACCGCAATCGCGATAGACTACAATCCGACCTTTATCAAAGTCGGAAACGTGATGGTAAGCATTTCTCCTCCTTACACGAGGCAACACAACAACGTTTCATCAGGCAACGCCGGTCAACTGCTGTTTGAGTATGAGAAATCGGTTGGAAACTTTCCTCTTGTCAGCACGTTGTAGGCGTCGCCACCGGCGCCAACCTTGTGTGAATGCTCTGAAAAGCTAATCATTTGCATATCGCAGTATCGTCTCCCTGTCTGTTAAATTTCGCGTCTGTAGCACGTCATCTTCGTGGTGTAGCAAATTTAATGGCCAGTAGTGTATATCTAGGCTGCGAGCTGTACAGCCTTCTATTTTGTCAATATCAGTAATTAGTAAGCCATTCTGACTATTCTTTTGATCTGGAATTTTCGTGCGGTAGTTTGAAACTGATTGTGATTAAAATCATTTTGGGAGTTAGGCTTTGTCATTATGAAACGTTAAATCAGCTACAATATTATGCTTCGACCGACTTCGCAACAGTCCTCTTAATGCTGACTTAATAGCTGGGCTCTGTGGTGTCATCCTGATGTTTATCGTTTTATTTCTGTTATCAAAGGAGAACAGACGTCACTTTCCTTAATATACCTGGGAAATTCGAAGTACAGATGCGTGCGGAGGGGTGGGTGTGGGTAGACTGTTGCCACCGCTGCTGCCGGCCGCTGTGGCCGAGCGCTTCTAGGCGCTTCAGTCTGGAACCGCGCGACCGCTCCCGTCGCAGGTTCGAATCCTGCCTCGGGCATGGATGTGTGTGATGTCATTAGGTTAGTTAGGTTTAAGTAGTTCTAAGTTCTAGCGGACTGATGCCCTCAGATGTTAAGTCCCATAGTGCTCAGAGCCATTTGAACTCTTTGAACCTCCGCTGCTCTGTCAAGTGATTTGCAGGCAAAACAGTGAACCAGCATCTTGCAGCCAGGGGTAGCGCTCTCCTGCAGGAATACGGCAATGTCGCACGGCAGTAGTCTTGTGGCCGCTTGTTCATGTAGTTGGATTCGTGGAGCTGTTAGGTGGCGAAAACACGCTACCTGCTGGACTGGGATCTCTGGCAGCAACGTTGTAGGGGCACCTAATTACTTCAGAGGCGTAAACTGCTGTATATAATGTTGCCGGGCAACTATGCGGAGTTCTTGGAAATTGATAGTTTGGCCATAGCCCAGGTGGCGTTGGTCTGTTGCTGATTTGTTGTGTTTCCCCAGCCGTACGTCTCTTACAGTCTATGCTCCGGCACGCGAGTGGTATTCGTACTAGCGGTCTCACCTAGTCAGATGTGGCCGGAGTAACGTCGCATTTCGTAACCGCCTGCAGCGTGGACATCATGTACGGAATCCTTCGTGGACCCACACAGATCCCAAGTCTTGCGGCCCCTCTAGAAGACTGGTCTAATTCCTCCACGGTGAAACAACTTGCCTAATGCTGCGATATTCTGGCTTACGAAGACTTAGCTGGCTTTGGTTGTTGCGACCGTGTTCTCAACAACTTTCACCAGTACACAGGCCGCTTTAATACTCTCGATTTGGAAATTAGTGCATTAATTTTCTGTTTGCAAGTTCGATTATCGTATAAACAACCGACTCCCTCTGATTTGATGCATGTATCATTTAGATGACTGCTTGTCACTAGAGAATTCTTTTTGGTATTTATCAGAAATAATTATTCTTCCCACTTCTTGAGCGACGCATAGACGTTCGTTTTCCCTTTCTTTCCTTTTAATATTTCATTTAATGAAATAAAACCAGCTAGTATATTTCCTTTCAATATATAAATCACTCCAATTTTTTTAAACTGGATGTACTATCATTGTATGGAAATGCTCTGAATGATATATAATTTCTTTACGTCACAGTCGCAGGTGCAGGTGCACATATGTACTACAACACATACACTGGAGAGTCAAAAAACTGGTACAGCTGCCTAATATCGTGTAGGGCCCCCGCAAGCACGCGGAAGTGCAGCAGCACGGCGTCACGTGGACTCGACTAATGTCTGGAGTAGTGCTGCAGGGAACTGACACCATGAATCCTGCAGGGCTCTCCAAAAATCCGTAAGAGTACGCGTGGGGGAGATCTCTTCTGAACAGCACGTTGCAAGGCATCCCAGATATGCTCAATAATGATCCTATTGTGGAGCTTGGTGCCCGGTAGAAGCTTTACACTCAGAAGTCTGTTCCTGGAGCCACTTTGTAGCAATTCTGGACGTGTGGGGCGTCGCATTGTCCTGCTGGAACTGCCCAAGTCCGTCAGAACGCACAATGGACATGGATGGATTCAGGTGATCAGGCAGGATGCTTACGTACGTGTCAGCTGTCAGAGTCGTATCTACACGTACCAGGGAACCCATACTACTCCAATGCACACGTCCCACACCATTGCAGAGCCTCCACCAGCTTGAACAGTCCCCTGGTGACATGCAGGGTCCGTGGATTCATGAGGTTGTCTCCATACCAGTAAACGTCCATCCGCTCGATACAATTTGAAACGAGACTAATCCGACCTGGCAATATGTTTCCAGTCATCAACAGTCCAATGTCAGTGTTGACGGGCCCAAGCGAGACGTAAACCTTTGTGACGTGGAGTCATCAAGGGTGCACGAGTGGGCCTTCGGCTCCGAAAGCCCATATCGATGATGTTTCGTTGAATGGTTCACAATCTGACACTTGTTGATGGCCCAGCATTGAAACCTGCAGCAATTTGCGGAAGGATTGCACTTCAGTCACGTTCAACGATTCTCTTCAGTCGTGGTTGGTCCTGTTCTTGCAGGATCTTTTTCCGGCCGCATCGATGTCGGGAGATATGATGTTTAACCAGATTCCTGATATTCACGGTACACTCGTGAAATGGTCGTATGGGAAAATCCCCACTTCATCGCAACGTCTCGGATGCTGTGTCTCATAGCTCGTGCGCCGAGTATAAGAGCACGTTCAGACAATTAAATCTTGATAAAGCTACCACTGCAGCAGCAGTAACCGATCTAACAACTGCGCCAGACACTTATTGCCTTAAGTAGTTGTTGCCGACGGCAGCACTGTATTCTGCCTGTTTACATTGTATTTGAATACCCATGCCTACAGCAGATTTTTTGGCGCTTCAGTGTAATATCAGTACACGTGTACTTGATCACGAGTAAACTACAAGTGAAGCATTGTATCATGACATTTTCGTCCTTGACAATTGAATTTTGAAGAATACGGCGTAGACTATCCACAAAAGTGAGCGGCGGTATGTCGTTGCGATCGTTGGCTGTCGCGTCAAGTCTTAGTGTTGGCCAGCTGAGCCCCTGTGGCTGCTGCGGCGAAGACTCTGCCATCGGAGTGTTCCGTCACTGGCGTGCTCGATGTGAAACAGAAAAGCAAAGATATCCATCACGCTTCTGTCTCCTATAATTGTGTAATACACAAATAATGTCACTAGAATACATAAAATACTTCGGCATATCGCACCCCTGCAACAAAAGTGTCACAAGTCAAAAAAAGACAGTTTTTTCGTTTTTGTAACTGAAAAATACTTGTGAAGTGTTTCAACGAGCACGATAAACGCCACACCTCTGTCTAGCAATTTTTTCGCTTCAAGACAATTTTGTTGTTGGCTACTTCATTGAATTGCCAAGACGAGAACAGTCATTTCAGCGTTGCTACAGCAGGTGTGCCTGGTTCAGTCAAGAAGACAGCCTGGGTTGTGAAACATTTCATATAATTAAGTCGCATGTAATTTTTAATATCATTGACTATTACAATTTCTGTATTTGTTCAATGTTCGTAACTTACTTTACACTATCCTTCAGACATGCAAGCTCATCGGAAGAAATAGCAGTCATGCATGCATGTCTGAAGGAACAGACACTGGTTTGAAGATTACAGCTGTTGTAGATATTACCAAATTCCTGCGCGGCAGCGTAGAAAAAAAGTAAAAAATGGATATTTCCGCTGCAAAGAAAGTTCATACTGAATTCCTTTTCTCGGCGAAAAGTATTCCTGCACTATACAGGCCATTTATGATTCTGTTTTCGTATATTACGTTCCATAAATTGAATTTATTAAACTGTATTAATTTACATAAATTGCAATTTTACATTTTTTATGTCTCTAGTATAAGAATTTCAACATGTTTTGCATTTTTTAATTTAATTTAGGTACTAATTTTCCCTGAAAGAGATTCGTGTATCATGTTATCTTACAATAAGTTGAAAAAATATGTGTTATTTCTGGTGGAAAAATGGCACATCTTTTACATGAGGGATCATAACAAAATCATAAAACTTCTTAGAAAGTCAAACTAACTGACACAAATCAAAGAATTAATTAAGAATTAGCTGATAACACTTCATATTCGATGAGTACAGAACTACAGGTGCGCATTACGGTTGTCAAAGAAAAATTTGGAGTAGCAATTAAAATATAGGGAGAAGAAATAAAAACCTTGACGTTTGCCGATGACATTGTAATTCTGTCAGAGACAGCAAAGGACTTGGAGGAACAGTTGAAAGGAATGGGCAATGTCTTCAAAGGAGGATATGAGACGAACATCAACGAACGCAAAACGAGAATAATGGAATGTAGTGAAATGAAATCAGGTAAGGCTGAGGGAATTAGATTAGGAAATGAGACACTTGAAGTAGTAGACGAGTTTTGCTATTTGGAGAGCAAAATAACTAAGGATGGTCGAAGTAGGGAGGATGTAAAACGTAGAGTGGCGATGGCAAAGAAAGCGTTTCTGAAGAAGAGAAATTAGTTAACATCGAGCGTAGATGTGTCGGGAAGTCTTTTCTGAAAGTATTTCTATGGAGTGTAGCCACATACGGATGTGAAACATGGACGATAATTACACTCCTGGAAATTGAAATAAGAACACCGTGAATTCATTGTCCCAGGAAGGGGAAACTTTATTGACACATTCCTGGGGTCAGATACATCACATGATCACACTGACAGAACCACAGGCACATAGACACAGGCAACAGAGCATGCACAATGTCGGCACTAGTACAGTGTATATCCACCTTTCGCAGCAATGCAGGCTGCTATTCTCCCATGGAGACGATCGTAGAGATGCTGGATGTAGTCCTGTGGAACGGCTTGCCATGCCATTTCCACCTGGCGCCTCAGTTGGACCAGCGTTCGTGCTGGACGTGCAGACCGCGTGAGACGACGCTTCATCCAGTCCCAAACATGCTCAATGGGGGACAGATCCGGAGATCTTGCTGGCCAGGGTAGTTGACTTACACCTTCTAGAGCACGTTGAGTAGCACGGGATACATGCGGACGTGCATTGTCCTGTTGGAACAGCAAGTTCCCTTGCCGGTCTAGGAATGGTAGAACGATGGGTTCGATGACGGTTTGGATGTACCGTGCACTATTCAGTGTCCCCTCGACGATCACCAGTGGTGTACGGCCAGTGTAGGAGATCGCTCCCCACACCATGATGCCGGGTGTTGGCCCTGTGTGCCTCGGTCGTATGCAGTCCTGATTGTGGCGCTCACCTGCACGGCGCCAAACACGCATACGACCATCATTGGCACTAAGGCAGAAGCGACTCTCATCGCCGAAGACGACACGTCTCCATTCGTCCCTCCATTCACGCCTGTCGCGACACCACTGGAGGCGGGCTGCACGATGTTGGGGCGTGAGCGGAAGACGGCCTAACGGTGTGCGGGACCGTAGCCCAGCTTCATGGAGACGGTTGCGAATGGTCCTCGCCGATACTCCAGGAGCAACAGTGTCCCTAATTTGCTGGGAAGTGGCGGTGCGGTCCCCTACGGCACTGCGTAGGATCCTACGGTCTTGGCGTGCATCCGTGCGTCGCTGCGGTCCGGTTCCAGGTCGACGGGCACGTGCACCTTCCGCCGACCACTGGCGACAACATCGATGTACTGTGGAGACCTCACGCCCCACGTGTTGAGCAATTCGGCGGTACGTCCACCCGGCCTCCCGCATGCCCACTATATGCCCTCGCTCAAAGTCCGTCAACTGCACATACGGTTCACGTCCACGCTGTCGCGGCATGCTACCAGTGTTAAAGACTGCGATGGAGCTCCGTATGCCACGGCAAACTGGCTGACACTGACGGCGGCGGTGCACAAATGCTGCGCAGCTAGCGCCATTCGACGGCCAACACCGCGGTTCCTGGTGTGTCCGCTGTGCCGTGCGTGTGATCATTGCTTGTACAGCCCTCTCGCAGTGTCCGGAGGAAGTATGGTGGGTCTGACACACCGGTGTCAATGTGTTCTTTTTTCCATTTCCAGGAGTGTAGTTTAGACAAGAAGAGAATAGAAGCGATCGAAATGTCGTGCTGCAGCAGAATGCTGAAGGTTAGATGGGTAGACCACGTAACTAATGAGGAGGTATTGAACAGAATTGCGGAGAAGAGGAATTTCTGGCACAACTTGACACGAAGACGGAATCAGTTGGTAGAAGACGTTCTGAGGCATCAAGGGATCACCAATTTAGTAGTGAAGGGCAGCGTGGAGGGCAAAAATCGTAGCGGTAGACCAAGATATGAGTACACTCAGCATATTCAGAAGGATGTAGGTTGCAGTAGTTAGTCGCAGATGAAGAGGCTTGCACAGGATAGAGTAACACAGAGAGCTGCATCAAACCAGTCTTTTGACTGAATACCACAAAACAACAACAACAACAGACTGTAATGGAATTTACTGCCAAAATTACTTGTTTGAAATTTAAAGGACGCTTGTACTACTTCAACATAAGTTTTACCGAATTCTTTAAGTCGATTTTTCTCAAGTCTTGCATTTTTGAGTTGTGCCACAGTTCTTGCCGCGGTGCGATACATCACGCAATTACTAGGTCTTCTCAGCTGTAGTAGTTTAGATGGGAACTACAGCAGTGTGAAACCTGCAGTATCTTGGTCACACTACACTATGTGCTCTCTGATGTCCTGCGTAAGGAAAACGAGACAAAATGAGTTGTTTCCCTGCTTCTTTGTTTGTTTCATTCTCGCTGTACTTAGCTCGTTGTATGTTTTTCTGCTGTATCCATATCGTCTGCAGCTCGGGCTTGTTTACGCTGTGCTGGAAGTCCGCAGCATCGGTTATGCGATTAGTTCGAGTTATTCAGCGTTCTTTCTTCGACTCTGTATGTGGGTCCACCTCCGTACCTCAGTGGTCAGAGTTTGTGGCTGCTATGCGGAGGATGCGGGTATCGATTCCCGGTACTGCCAGGAATTATAATGTGGTGGGAGGACTGGAACGGGGTACCTTCAGCCTAGCGAGGCCACCTGAGGAGCCCCTTGATTGAGAACAGGCGGTTCCAGGTCGACAGACAGACAACGGCTGGGAGAGCGGTGTGCCCCTCCCCCGTCCCACCATACAGCGTCCAGGTGACGCCACTGACAGGCGTAGGACGACACGGCGGTCGGTCGGTTCTGACTGACCCGTCTGGGCCACAGTGCGGAGCTTCCCTTTGCTTGGCTGGCTTCCTGCAATTACTGTAGAGACATCATGGTGTCCGTCAATGTTCTATATACTTTATGTCCAAGTTTGCCGCTGGCTGTTCTACACAGCGTGGTCAGAAACAGTCTGAAAATCTTGTAAGGGTGTTGCAGGGGAGATTACGCTGAGAAATGTCTGCTAAGAAAAAAAATCTATGCGTTGCGCTGTTTCTGATTTACTTAGCATTGAAGATATCCAATCAGGTCGTCGCAGGCTGCCAGAGGCGGTGTCGCCAAACGTCTTCGTCTCTCGGTTTCCTCAAACCGAACAAACGTGGCTTTTTCTCACCTACCTTACATTTATCATTTCCGAAAAGGAGTATTTTTACTGGTAATGAGCATTTGAACAAGCTGTAGCTCATGGTACCACAGCTGCCTCTGCGCTACGGCGTTTTAGCGCATGCAAGTGCTTGAATTTGCACGTCCAAAGGCCTGATTGGCTAACTTCAATCCTAATTACAGAAACTTTGTCAGCCAAGTCAGCTGCGCGGCCAGAGTTGCGGATTGCCACCCGAAGGAGCCTGGGTTCGAGTCCTGGCCGGGACGAAGACTTACTACCCTCCGGGACAGAGTGTTGTGTTCTTCTTGTATTCGTATCGTCAGAAATGTCATACCACTCTCGAAATCGCTGTATAACCACTTACGAAAAGCCAATACATATATACAGGGTGGGAAAAATTAGGTCGACAGCGCACTATTTTTAAACTACGGAAGCTTAGCGCCACGCGCTATAATTGGCAGCGGGATTGCCCTGTCGCCGGATGCTCTGGACAACGCGTGACTGCGAATACTTTGACTGCCGGAGATCAGGATGTATCCAAGGCGGCCCGCACGCTCGGTGGTAGCGCGCCAACCTTCCATTCAGGGGCCTGGGGCCGAATCCGCTAGTTTCATGATAACACATTCCGGGAACAAACCATTCAACAGCTGTTATTTCGAGTACAGAAAGTCTTTCAAAAATTTTGTCGGCCCGGAAAAGCGCCTTTTTTATAGCTGGGACATTGTTTACTGAAAGGACGTGCTCGAACTGGCGATCCTCTGACGCGACACAAGCTTGGTAACGCCGAACGGTGTTTTCGTAACGTCCAACGGTGTTTTGCCGGACTCTCTCAAAGATTCCTGGCTTTGTCCTGATGTGACTGGCAGATGACGTGTGTGTGCTCCGAAGCGAAGCTTACGTGTGAATGCCTCTGACGTGAGGCGGAGACAAACAGCAAGACCTATTCGACACGTGTGCGTATCGCATTGGGGCAGTGACGGGGCGTGGGACGCTTGTATGTGTGAACCGACAACCATAGGGCTGCCCGTAAACCGACGAACGCCAACAGGGCAATCCCACTGCCAATCGGAGCGCGTGGCGCCAAGTTTCCGTAGTTTAAAAATGGTGCGTTGTCGGGCTACGCAACATTATTGTGGTTCCTACTGACATCAGCTATCCACGGTTAAAATTCCGTGACATAATTTTTCGCCAACATATGTTGCTGTTGTTGAGGTCTTCAATCCTGAGACTGGTTTGGTGCAGCTCTCCATGCTACTGTATCCTGTGCAAGCTTCTTCATCACCCAGTACCTACTGCAACCTATATCCTTCTGAATCTGTTTACTGCATTCATCTCTTGGTCTCCCTCTACGATTTTTACCCTCCACGCTCCAATATTAAATCGGGAATCCCTTGATGCCTCATAACATGTCCTACCAACCGATCCCTTCTTCTAGTCAAGTTGTGCCACAAACTCCTCTTCTCCCCAATTCTATTCAATATCTCCTCATTAGTTATGTGATCTACCCATCTAATCTTCAGCTTTCTTCTGTGGCACCACATTACGAAAGCTTCTATTCTCTTCTTGTCCAAACTATTTATCGTCCACGTTTCACTTCCATACATGGCTACACACCATACAAATAATTTCAGAAACGCCTTCCTGACACTTAAATCTATACTCGATGTTAACACATTTCTATTCTTCAGAAACTCTTTCCTTGCCACTGTCAGTCTACATTTTATACCCTCTCTACTTCAACCATCATCAGTTATTTTGCTCCCCAAAAAGCAATGTTCATCTTATATCCTCCTTTCAAGACACCATCCTTTCTGTTTAACTGCTCTTCCAAGTCCTTTGCTGTCTCTGACAGAATTACAATGTCATCGGCGAACCTTAAAGTTTTTATTTCTTCTCCTTGGATTTTTATACCTACTCCGAATTTTTCTTTTTTTTCCTTTACTGCTTGCTCAGTATACAGATTGAATAACGCCAGGGATAGGCTACAACCCTGTCTCACTCCCTTCCCAACCACTGCTTCTCTTTCATACCCCTCGACTCTTATAACTGCCATCTGGTTTCTGTACAAATTGTAAATAGCCTTTCGCTCCTTGTACTTAACCCCTGCCACCTCCAGTATTTGAAAGAGAGTATTCCAGTCAACATTGTTACAAGCTTTTTCTAAGTCTACAAATGCTAGAAATGTAGGTTTGCCTTTCCTTAATCTATCTTCTAAGATAATTCGTAGGGTCAGTATTGCCTCACGTGTTCCAATATTTCTACGGAATCCAAACTGATCTTCCCCGAGATCGGCTTCTACCAGTTCGAATGCATTGAAGATTATTTTCTATACTCCATTCGTTTCAAATAAAAAATTGTTTCACAGCTAGAAAGTAGAAGAATTCTTTGTGTAGAATTTAACAAATGTCTGTTATTATGAAACTCGAGAAGTTTGCGATGGTCGGCGCGTTGTGGTTGGCGGCTCGAACAGCGGACGTGACTCGCAACGCTGCGCCGACCAATCGCGAGGAAGCGCCTGTCAAGTATCTATTGAACCCGACACGGTCGAACGACGCGCTAGGCGGCGGTTCCCATGATCCCTCGCGCGGTTACGGTCGACCTCTCGGCCGTCGCAGGCAATTTAAACAGTTGACTCGCGCCCAGCGATATAATCGCTAAGATAGCCTCGGAACGACAGTCGGCTGTCACTGATATGGATGTGCAGTGTCGCCAACAGAGCGCGGTCTCTCTGCGACACGTTTCTCTTGGCTACGGGTCAAGCAGATTAGCTCCTTCTCGACACCCAGAACCGCACTTAGATGGGCCCATACCGGGTGGTTAACCACACCCGCCCTCCCATTTCAACTTTCCTATTCCATTCGCAGATGTGTGCTTGATACTACCCTGACGGTATATCTGCAACGTGTGTGTAAATGGTGTTGGTGAGGAAGTGACGCATTTCTCATTTCGCCCTGTCCTCAGCAATTTAACACTGATCCCTACGTGACACAAAGTATCTTTCCAGTAGGGTCTTCTGCTGGAAACTGTTAAACATTTCTTTGATCCTTTTGTTCTAGCAAAAGAAACACGTCACAAACAGCAGAGCTGTTTTCTGAAGTGTGTTTGTCTGTTAATACACCTCGTATAGATCTCGGACAGACAAAAGGTTCTCAAGAATGTGCTGGACTGAACATTTGTAAGTTCCATTCTTTACAAATGCAGTTCACTTCCTTTGTATTCTGGCAATAAATCTAAACACGGCAACTGTCTTCCTTATGACAACATTTCTGTGCCTGTTTCAACTTAAATGACTTAGCCTCACCAGATAAAAGTTGGTCATCCCTACAGAAATCATTACAATCATCATTTAATAACGTTTAATTCCACTCCTGGACTTGATAGACGTCTGGGTTCGGTTACGAAGTGAGTCCACGAGGCTGTGCAGGTACGTCGCAATTTTACCAAATTGCCAGCAAACTGATGTCGGCGTTTTACCTGCTGTCCAATACGTCCCAAGAATTTTCTATGGGGTTCAAGTCAAGTAATTTTGCTACCCAATAGAGATGTAATAGTGTGGAAAGTGTTCAGAAAACCATTCACATATTCCTTCATTCCGATGAACTTGGTTATTGTCGTCTTTTCGTGCCTGTGTGAACAATGGCCTCTTGCAGGATGACCGACACAAGAAATTCATTGCCTGCAGTTCCCGTAGAAATGTTCTCTCGCTAACAGGTTTGGATGGACCTTTATTCATTGCCCGCTACAATTCCTTTCAGTCAAGGTCATTTCTGTCCACAGTTCTGACGTTGTGTTTCGTGCCCACGTGTGTTACACCAATGCTTGTAGACACACTGAACAGTCCTCTGCGAAACGCCAGCATTAGATTAGTTTAATACTTGCTCCACAGATCATGAATACGACACTAACATTAAGTAATAATGTGAATCATGTCAGTTTAACAAAAGATTTCTTTACATGCCATAATTAATGTTTTTTGTGTCTGAAGAGGGGAATAGATAACTTTTTTTTAATTGTAAGATTACTAATTTATATCTAAAAGTTCATCGATTGAGTAGAAGGAGTAGCCATTCAAAAACACTTTTAATTTGTTTTTAAATTTTGATTGGCTGTGTGTCAGACTTTTTAATGCTATTTGGCAAATAAAAAAGTTTAGTGGAAACATAATTCGCCCCTGTCTGTGCAAAAGTTAGATTTAACTCAACGTAGTGAAGCTCAGCCTTTTAGCTAGTGTTGTAGCTACGCTGTCGCATATGAAATGGGATGGGTTATTAATAACAAATTTCATATGTCAGTCTATATATATTGCGAAACTACTGCGAATATCCTTAATTCTTTAAATAAATGTCTGCAAGATGATCTTGGCTGGGCTCCAACTATTACTCTGTTTACACGATTTTGTGCCATAACAGTTTTTTCCTTAATGATAAATTACCCCAAAATATGATGCCATGTGAAAGCAGTGAACGAAAATAGGCATAATAAGCTGATGAACTTATATGCTTATCTCCAAAATTTGCAATAAACCTAATAACATAAGTAGCTGGAGTCAAACGTTTTAACATATCATCAAAGGGTTTCTTCAAATTCAGTCTCTCATCAATGCACACACCCAAAAATCTGGAATATTCTGCCTTACCCTCAGACTTCTTTTCAAACTATGTACTGTATTAATGGTGTTGTGCTATTTACTGTACAGAACTGTATATACTGCTTTATCAAAAGTTAATGAGAGTTCATTTGCAGAGAACCACCTAATAGTTTTCTGAAAGACATTATTTTCAATTCCGTCAACTAATTCCTGTTTCATAGGTGTGATTGCTATGCTTGTATATTAGAAAAAAGAATTAACTTTGCATCCTCATAAGTTTAGAGTGACAAGTCATAAATATATATTGAGAACAATAAGGGACCCGAAATTGAACCTGGTGGACCCCATTCTTGATACCTCCCCAGTTTGAGGAATCCCCTGATTTTTGCACATTATGTGAACTGTTTTTATTAACCTTCTGTACTCTTCCAGTTACATATGAATCAAACCATTTGTGCACTTTCCCACTCATACCGCAATGCGTAATCTCAGCTAGAAGAATTCCATGATTTACACAATCAAAATCCTTTGATAGATCACAGAAAATCCAAATTGGTGATGTCCCATTATTCAGAGCTTTCAGTATTTGATCAGTGAAAGCACAAATAGCATTTTCTGTGAAAAGCCTTCCTGGAAATCAAACTGCCATTTTGCTAGTAACTTTATTTTTACAAATTTGTGAAGCTAAACTTGAATATATTACTTTTTCACGAATTTTGGACAAAGATGTCAGAAATGAGATTGGGAAATATTTGTTGGCATCAGACCTACCACCCTTTTATTCAATGGTTTAACAAAATTGGTCTATTTCATTTATCTATTGTATGTGTTGCTGAGAATACTACTTACCTGTTGAGAACAAGCTTTTTGTATTTTTTTTAAGATGCCATTAATTCCATGTGAGCTTTTAGTTTTGAGTGAGTTTATTAATTTCCTAACGTCAGAAGGTGAGGTGGACAGAATTTCATTTCTGTCAGATTGCATGGTATTGCCTCTTCCATATATAGCTTTTCTTTTATTATGAACATCTGGATCCTATTTTCTGCACAACATTTAAAAAATTATTATTAAAAATATTTTCAGACTCTGACTTTTTGTCAGCTTTTCTTTTCTTATGAACATCTGGATCCTATTTTCTGCACAACATTTAAAAAATTATTATTAAAAATATTTTCAGACTCTGACTTTTTGTCAATTTTTCGTTCAGTCTGATGGTAACGCAGTTTTCCTATGCCCTTGGTTGCCCTGTTTTCCTTTCAACAATATTCCAAATTGCTTTAATTTTGTTGTCGGAGTTGCTGATCTCACACAATATACACATACTTGTGGCCTTTTTAATAACTTTCCTTAGTATAGTACAGTGCATTGTGATATGTTTTTAAACGTGTCCTGAGGAAAATAACTGAATTATGGAATAAAACATATAGGGTGGTATTTAAAAAAGACATCCTGCCGTCCATATCGCCATTATGAAGAGGAGGGCTGCTGTACTGGTCTGTGTCCCCTGACAGCTAAACAACATTTTTGCTTCATTCATGTTTTTATTTTATTTTATTTCTGGACGAAAAGTCGTATTGGGTCGTCAATATAAATGTGACACTCTATGTATGTGGTCTTCTATAGTTTATGCAACAAACATCAGTTCTGCTTTTCGCTGACTTCATAAGCATTACAATTAAGCCTAATGGGGAATCTTGAAAACTTCATACTGTTAAGAGAATTTTCTTGGAAATTTGTAACTGGTTCTCTCGAAATGGACTCTCACTGAACTTCGATAAAACACAATACAAGATATTTTGTTCTTCACAAGGCCTGACCGCACTGTCGGGAGAAATTCATGAGAAAAAATCTGTGAATGGAACAGAATATTCTAAACTGGTACATTTTATTGTTGATAGGAGCCTAAATGGAAATCACATCTTCTTAAGTTCTTCAAAGTTAGCATTACAGATAATACCATAATCACTAAAATGTCAAAAGGTTTACTTCTGTTTCCTGATTTCATTCCCTAATGTCTTATGACTTCATGTTATGGGACAATTCTTCATCGTGGAAGGAAATGATTCTTGTACAGAACCGTGTAATAAAGATATTGTGTGGCGTCTACTCCAGAACCGCTTGTAGACATCTTTTTTAAACATTTAGGCTTAATGGCATCATCCTCAAAGTACATTACTTTATATTGCCTTATTATGTTTATAGTCAACAATCTATTGCTGTCTGAAAACGACAATAACCTTAATAAATATCACAAAAAGAAAAATCGCTTACACTGTCCATCACTTATCCTTAGTGTGATACAAGATAAGCTAAGGTATCCACCCAGAAAAATCTAGGAAAATTCACGTTGTAACGTCAATAAAAATAAAAAGTGTGTGTGTGTGTGTGTGTGTGTGTGTGTGTGTGTGTGCGCGCGCATGAGACGGAGAGAGAGAGAGAGGTTCAAACAGCTAAGTATAAATCACCAGATGCAAAAAGAATAGAGATATTCTAAAGGATAATGCCCTGTCGTTAGCTGCTCGTTTCGGTTCGACACAATTGTTACCCCCTACCCTTTTCTTAATGCCTTGCAAATACCTCATTGTAGGACATCCTCTTCCTTTATTTCCCAGCATTTTTCCTTCAAGAATGTTACCGTTGGATGTTTTGCGTCTGATGACATGTCCTACAAATTTTATTTTTCCTTTTTCTGTTTTCTTTAATAATCTTCTCTCTTCATTGAATTCCATCAAGACTTCCAGGTTGGTCTTTCTTTTCGTAAGCTAGCTCTTATCATTTTCCGCCACATCAGAATTTCAGAACCCCCAATTCGATTCGTTTCCATGCCTGTGTTGTTAAGAAGGACGATGCATTGTTCACTTGGACAACCATCAGCTGTGTGAGGGAATGACGGCAAAGAAAATTTGTGCCGGGCTGGGGCTCAAACTTGGATTTCCCGCTTTACGCGAGAAGCCGTCTTAACCGCTTTGGCTATCCATGCACGACCCACGGTCAGACCCAAACTTTCATCTGTCGTCGATCAGTGATGAATCCTGCTTCGAACTGAGCCCCGAAGATCAGTGAAGACATGTCTGGATGGGTCCCAGACAGTGGTGGGTTGCGAACCTAACTGTCGCCCGCCATACGCCTCGACATCCAGGAGTGATGGTCTCAAGTGCTGTTTCTTTTCACAGCAGGACCAGTCTGGTTGTCATCTGTGGTACCCGCACTGCACAGCGACACATCAAAGATACATTCTGAACCCCGTTTTGTTGTTCTTTGTGGCAAGCCATCGTGAGCTTACATTTCAGCGTGTTAATTCCCGTTCCACAAGACGAGAATTTCCACTGCTAATCTTCGTGCTTGCCAAACCCTACCCTCGCGAGTGAGGTCGCTGGATTTCTCCCCCATTGGGAACTTTAGGAGTCTTTTGGACAGGGCTTTCCATCAATCTCGGGAATTTGAAGATATAATGCTCCATTTGGACATCCTTCAGGAGGACATTCAACAACCCTATCAATCAATGCCAAGCTTGTATAATGCTTGTATGAGGACCAAAGGAGTTGCAATACGTTACTGACTCACTCAGTTTGTGAAGCTTCTCCTCTTGAACAAATTATCCAGTTATTCTTAAATTGTAATCATTTGTTCGTCTGTACTCCCACCTACTGATTTCCGTTCCATTTGGATAATTCCTTTTTAGGGGCCACTTTCAATTTTGATTACAGCGAACTCATTCTGAAAGGCTTTTCTTAGGAAAGCTCAACTGGTGATGAATGCCTGTTTTCGTTAAATCTATGATGCTCGACTCCCTGATCATCTTTCACCATCATACGCATAGCTACTCTGACTGCGTGCAGACAAGAGCAGAGATTTCCATAGCCTCTGTCTTCTCTACTGTCTTATCAACGGACACTGTCCACCACACCTCTCCTCCACCTTAACGCTATTGTCTCAACAACATAGCAGAAACACTCGCTTCCATCGAAGCACATTCCTTTCTGTCAAACTCCATCGTTCAATAACTGTCTCGAAGTCCTTTTCAGTAGCAGGAACCATACTCTGGGGTAGCCTCCCGCATTATATTAGAGAATTGAATACCAACTTCAGAAGACAGTTATTGACGCATCTATTAGAGCAACAATAAGGATTAGCATTGTCCCTGTAAGCGCTCCTTATCCTTGTACATCCTTCTTCCCAACCAGAAATAAATTTACATCCATACTCTACAAACTACCACGAAATGAATGGCAGAGGGTATGTCCCATTCTACCAGTTATGAGGATTTTTTCCCGTTCCACTCACGTGTGGAGCGCGGCAAGAATGATTGTTTTAATGCCCCTGTGCGTGTTGTAATTTTTCTAATCTTGAATGAGAATTTCACTCTCCAGCGGAGTGTGCTCTGATATGAAACTTCCTGGCAGATTAAAACTGTGTGCCGGACCGAGACTCGAACTCGGGACCTTTGCCTTTCGCGGGCAAGTGTTCTACCAACTCAGCTACCCAAGCACGATCCACGCCCCGTCCTCACAGCTTTACTTCTGCCATTACCTCGTCTCCTACCTTCCAAACTTAACAGAAGCTCTCCTGCAGACTTTGCACAACTAGCACTCCGCTGCAGAGTGAAATTCGCATTCTGGAAACATCCCCCAGGCTGTGGCTAAGCCATGTCTCTGCAATATCCTTTCTTTCAGGAGTGCTAGTTCTGCAAGGTCTGCAGGAGAGCTTCTGTTAAATTTGGAAGGTAGGAGACGAGGTACTGGCAGAAGTAAAGCTGTGAGGACGGGGCGTGAGTCGTGCTTGGGTAGCTCAGTTGGTAGAGAACTTGCCCGAAAGGCAAAGGTCCCGAGTTCGAGTTTGGGCCCGCACACAGTTTTAATCTGCCAGGATGTTTTTACTCGATGTGAGCGATACGTAAAGGTTTGTAGCATAGTCCTTGAGTCATAATTTAAAGCTGCTTCTTGAAACTTTGCTAGTAGATTTTCTAGTGACAGTTTGCGTCCATCTTCAAGCTTTGCCAGTCCAGCTTCTTCAGTATCACTGCACCACTTTCCCACGGGTCAAACAAACCTGTACCATCCCCGCTGTCTTCTCTGTATGCGTTCACCATACCCTGTTAGTGCTACAATGAAGAGCCAAAGAAACTGGTATACCAGTGATTACTCTGCTATTCACAATAAAGTGCCTGGCAGAGGGTTCAGTGAACCACCTTCAAGCTGCCTCTCTGCCGTTCCACTCTCGAACAGCGTGCGGGGAAAACGAGGCTTACATTTTACTGTGCGAGCCCTGATTTCTCTTATTTTATCGTGATGATCATTTCTCCCTATGCAGATGCCTGACCGCAGAATGTTTTCGCAATCGGAGGAGAAAACTAGTGACAGAAATTTCATGAGAAGATCCCGTCGCAACGAAAATCTCCTTTGTTTTATTGATTGCCACTCCAATTCACGTATCATGTATGTGGCACTATCTCCCCATTCCGCGATAACACAAAACGGGCTGCCCTTCTTTGTACTTTTTCGATGTCATCCGTCAGTCCCACCTGATGCAGATCCCACACCGCACGGCAATACTCCAGAATAGGGTGGACAAGCACCTCTTTAGTAGAGCTATTGCGCTTCCTAAATGTGCTGGCAATGAGTCTTTGGTTTGCTCTACCCACACCATTATTTATGTGATCGCCGGCTGGGGTGGCTGAGAGGTTCTAGGCGCTACAGTGTGGAATCGCGCGACCGCTACGGTCGCAGGTTCGAATCCTGCCTCGGGCATTGATGTGTGTGATGTCCTTAGGTTAGTTAGGTTTAAGTAGGTCTAAGTTCTAGGGGGACTGATGACCTCAGAAGTTAAATCCCATAGTGCCCAGAGCCATTTGAACCATTTTTATGTGATCATTCCAATTCAGTTTATTTGTAATTATAATCCCTAAGTATTTAGTTGAATTTACAGCCTTCAGATTTGTGTGACTTATCGCGAAATCGAAATTTAGCGGATTTCTTTTAGTACTCATGTGAACAACTTCATACTTTTCTTTATTCAGGGTCAGTTGCCACTTTTCACACCATACAGAGACGTTACGTACATTATTTTGCAATTCGTTTTGGTCATCTGATGACTTTACAAGACGGTAAATGACAGCATCATCTGCAAACAATCTAAGACGGCTAATGAGATTATCTCCTATGCCGTTAATATAGATCAGGGACAATAGAGGGCCTATAACACTTCCTTGGGGAACGCCGGATATTACTTCTGTTTTATTCGATGTCTTTCCGACTATTACTACGAACTGTGACCTTTCTGACAGGAAATCACGAATCCAGTAACACAACTAACGCGGTATTCCATAGGCACGCAGTTTGGTTAGAAGACACTTGTGAGGAACGGTATCGAAAGCCTTCTGGAAATCTAAAAATATGGAATCAATTTGACTTACCCTGTCGATAGCATTCATTACCTCATGAGTATAAAGGGCTAGTTGTTTTTCGCAAGAACGACATTTTCTGAATCCGTGTCGACTATGTGTCAATAAATTGTTTTCTTCGGGGTACTTCATAATGTTCGAATACAATATAGGTTCCAAAACCCTACTGCAAAATGACGTTAGTGATACGGACCTGTAATTCAGCGGATTACTCCTACTTCCTTTTTTGGATATTGGTGTGAGTTGAGCAATTTCCCAGTCTTTAGGTACTTATCTTTCTGTCAGCGAACGGTTGTATATAATTGCTAAATATGGAGCTATGGTATCAACATATTCTGAAAGTAACATGACTGGTATACAATCTGGACCGTAAGCCTTGTCTTTATTAAGTGATTCAAGCTGCTTTGCGACACCGAGGATATCTTTTTCTATGTTTCTCATCTTGGCAGTTATTCTTGAATAGAATTCAGGAATATTTACTTCGTCTTCTTAGGTGAAAGAGTTTCAGACAACCGTGTGTAATAACTCTGCTTTAGTGGCACTGTCAACAGTGACTTCACCGTTGTTATCGAGCAGTGAAGGTATTGGTTGCGTCTTGCCACTGGTGTGCTTTATTTATGGCCAGAAGAATCTCTTTGCGTTTTCCACCAGATTTCGAAACAGAGTTTCGTTGCGGAAATTATTAAAAGCATCTCGCATTGAAGTATGCGCTATATTTTGGAGTTCTGTGAAAATTTTGTAAATTTGTGGTTAGATCTTATGGGACCAAACTGCTTAGGTCATCGGTCCCTGAGCTTACACACTACTTAATCTAACTTTAA
Organism: Schistocerca americana; assembly: GCF_021461395.2. Lineage (NCBI taxonomy): Eukaryota > Metazoa > Arthropoda > Insecta > Orthoptera > Acrididae > Schistocerca > Schistocerca americana. The sequence goes on along the minus strand of NC_060120.1, from coordinate 292,546,121 downwards.
CTAGCTTACGCTATGGACAGCACACACACTCATGCCCAAGGGAGGACTCGAACCTCCGAAGGGAGGAAGCAGCACGGACCATGACAAGACGCCCCTAGACCGCGCGGCTACCCCGCGCAGCTCGAAGTTCTGCAAAACATTGCCAGTCCTGGGGATTTTGCGTTCTTTTAAATTTGACATGCTATTTTTACTACTTCTGCGACAGCGATCTGACCAGTTTTGCGTACCATGGGGAATCAGTACCATCACTTATTAATGTGTGTTGTATATATCTCTCAATTGCCGTCGATACTATCTCTTTGAAATCATTCCACAACTTTTCTAAGCTTGCATGATCAGATCGGAAGGTGTGAAGACTGTCTCTTAAAACGGCGTTAAGAGCATTTTTATCTGTTTATTTAAAAATACATACTTTGCTTTTCTTCTTTTATGGTTGTAGATGTTACGGTATTCAGCCTAGCAGCAACAGCCTTGTGGTCGCTAATCCCTGTATTCGCCACGATACTCCCTATTTGACCAGAATTATTTGTTGCTAAGAGGTCAAGTATGCTTTCGCAGCCATATACGCTTCGACTGGGCTCATGAACTAATTGTACAAAATAATTTTCTGAGGAAATATTCAGTACAATTTCGGATGACGTTTTATGCCTGCCGCCGGCTTTAAACGTATAATTTTTCCAGCATATCGAGGGTAGTTTGAAGTCACCACCGACTATAATTGTATGAGTGGGGTACCTATTTGAAATGAGATTCAAGTTTTCTTTGAACTGTTCAGAAATTATGTCTTCTGAGTCCTGGGGTCGGTAAAACGATCCAATTAATAGTTTAGTCCGATTATCAGGTATAACCTCTACCCACACTATTTCACATGAACTAACTACTTCAATTTCGCTACGAGGCAAACGACCTCTGACAGCAATAAATACTCCACCACCAACTGTATTTAATCTATCCTTTCTGAACACTGTTAGATTGTTTGAAAAAATTTCGGCTGAACTTATTTCCGGCTTTAGCCAGCTTTCTGTACCTATAATTATTTGAGCTTCAGTGCTTTCTATTAGGGCTTGGAACTCTGGTTCTGTCCCAACACAGCTACGACGATTTACAACTACAATACCGACAGTTTGTACAACTAACGTACTGTGTTTTACCTGCCCCATTTTAGACGGACGCCCTTTGTGTAGTTCCCTGAGACTCCGTAACCTAAAAAACCGCCCAGTCCCTTCCACACGGCTCCCGCTACGCACGTACCCGCTTCCTCTGTGTGGTGGCTCCTGACCTATTAAGCGGAACCCGGAAACGCACCACCCGATGGCACAAGTCAAGGAATCTGCAGCCTACACGGTCACAGAACCGCCTGAGCCTCTGATTCAGTCCCTCCACTCGGCTATGCACAAAAGACCACAGTCCGTTCAATCGACAATGCTGCAGATTGTGAGCTCGCAAGCAAGACTGGCAGTCTTTACCATTTCCGCCAGCCGCCCGAAACCAGAGATAATCTCCTCCGATCCAAAGCGGCACACGTCATTGGTACCGACATGAACCACCACCTGCAGTTGGCTGCACCCTGTACTCTTCATGGCATCAGGAAGCACCCTTTCCACATCTGAGATGACTCCCTCCCCCCCCCCCCCCCCCGGTATGCACACGGTGTGCACACTGGCTTCCTTCCCCTCCTTGGCAGCCATGTTCCTAAGGGGCCCCATTACGCGCCTAGCGTTGGAGCTCCCAGCTACCAAAAAACCCACCCTATGTGAATGCCCAGACCTTGCTGGCCGAGAAGGTTCCTCTGGAACAGGTTGGACGACTGCATCCGACTTAGAGACTTCCGTCAGCCGCAGATAACGCCCGAAACCTGTTCGTCAAACGAACTGGGGAGGCCCTACGATCGGACCCTCGGGAAGTTTTTCGCTGCCTGCTAGACTTTGGAATGATCTCCCAATCGACCACGGGTGAGGGGTCAACCTCAGTACCCGCAGTACGCGGGGCGGCCACAGCAGTGGACGTATCGGGGGACACATGGGACGTGCTCGACGTCCCTCGCATCTCCGCGTCCGACCCCCCACAGTGATGCTCCTTGGCAGCAGCCTCAAGCTGTGTGACGGAAGCCAACGCAAAAATGGCTCTGAGCACTATGGGACTTAACATCTGAGGTCATCAGTCCCCTAGAACTTAGAACTACGTAAACCTAACTAACCTAAGGACATCACACACATCCATGCCCGAGGCAGGATTCGAACCTGCGATCGTAGCGGTCGCGCGGTTCCAGACTGAAGCACCTAAAACCGCTCGGCCACACAGGCCGGCTCGCAATCCATGCTGGCTGACATCGAGCAGGTCATTCTGTTCAAGATACTTCATCCTATCGGAGCTCATGATATGTTCTAAGATATTACAAGAAATCGATGTCAAAGATATTGGATGGCAGTTTTATCGGTCACTCTTACCACCCTTCTTGTATACAGGTGTTACCTGCGCTTTTTTTCCAAGAACAGGGATCTACAGCAGATTCTAGTTTTAGAAGAGGATACAACTCAGCTGCAAATTCATTATAGAATTTGACAGGGATTTGATCGGGTCCTGGAATTTGTTCAGCTTTAACGATTTCAGCTGCTTCTCAACACTACTGATACTAATACTGATTTCACTCATCTTTTCAATGGTACGAGGTTTAAATTGAGGCTATTCTTCTGGATTTTCCCTTGTAAAGGAACATTTGAAAACAGTGTTAAGCATTTCAGCTTTTGCTTTGCTACCTTCAATTTTGGTTCCTGCCTCACCCGCTGTGAACCATTGCACTGGAAGAGCTCCCGAGTGTTACGTACCTCTGGTACCGGTACCAAAGGTACCTCAAATACTATCCAGTCCTTTGGATGCTGTGTCATCCGCAGAAAGTACGGGATTGTCATTACTCGTCCACTTGATTGCGAGTAGCGTTTCAGTGGTAGATCTAGGCGTCCAATACAGTGAGGATGGGGATCTGGGACAACTCAGGGTGAATACCGATCCCCGTAACCAACAAGTTTGAGGTGCTGTCTTTCACTGAAACTGAAGCTTGGCCGGTGGGATTCACTTCACCTGTTTTGGGGAAACCTGTTTTGTCCAGTGTCATGAAGAAGCAAACACGTAAGGGTCGGGGTCAATTAATCATCGACAGTTCAAACGTGTGGCCAATGAAGGTATCCCTAGGGAAATGACAGCAAGAGACAGGAAAGGACACCAACTGCACTCAGTGTGTATGCCTGGGGGTCTTATTCTACATGTTAAAGAGGCTATTCCAGCAGCCATTGTGGGAACAAGGTGCAACCAGCTGCAGATTGTCGCGCACATTAGGACAAATAATGCCTGTCGTCTGGGATCTGAGGTCATTCTTGGGTCACTCCAGCGACTAGCAGAGAAGGTTGAGAAGACCGGTGTAGCGCAAGAACTTTCACTATTTGAAGCATTGTCCTCATAACTGATAGAGGCCTCTTAACTCGGAGTCGAGGGGAAGGACTGAATCAGAGACTTCGAAAGTTCTGTGTCAAGCTAGGCTACGACTCCCTAGACTATGATCCATAAGACTGAAAATTGCAGGATGCCCCTCAATGGAATAGGTGTGAACTACATATCAGAGGCTGTTACTCAAGTAACTGACTGTGTGTGGGGTGAACACAAGGGTTTTTTCGATTAGACGACTCTCCATCCAATACATATAACGATAGCTGTAGGAAGCCCAGAAGTATCAGTGTAAAATCGAAAGAAGTGCTTCTCGCGGGTTAGAATATGAAAATCCTAGTGGTTAACTGTCGAGTGTTAGAGTTTGAAGTGCTCCTGAAAACCAGTGAAGCTCACTTAATACTAGGTACCGAAAGCTGTTTGAAACTTGGAATTGACAGCAGTGGGATTTTTGGGGAAAATTTAAGTGTATATCGAAATGATAGGTTAATAGGAAACGGAGGTGCTGTACCTGTCGCAGTAGACGAGAAACTCATACCCACTGCGATTGATATTGAAGCTGCATGGTAGACTGTTTGGGCAGGACTCAGTATCGGAGGTGGGCATAAAATGGCAACTGGATCCTTCTATAGCCCACCAGACTCATCTCCTCATGTAACCGAAAACTTTAGAGGAAACCTCAGTTCACTTGCACGTAAGTTACGCAATAATACTGTAGTCATCGGTGGAGATTTTAATCATTGAACAATCAATTGGGAAAATTACAGTTTTGTTAGTGGTGGGCGTGATAAGACATCCTGCGACTAGAATGAATGGTTCGGAACCCCACCCATGATAGAAAAATATTGGACCTAATGGCAAAAAATAGACCTGATCTCTTTGTGGATGTCCACATCGAAACTGATATCAGTGATCATCACGCAGTTGAGGCAACAATGATTACCAAAGTACAAAGGACAACTATAACAAGCAGGAGGATATGTAAGTTCAGTAAACTAGATAAAAAATCAGTGTTGCCACATCTTAACGAGGAACTTGGAACTTTCAGCATAGGGCAGGAGCATGTAGAGGAACTATGGCTCACATTTAAAAGAATAGTTGACCATGCATTGGATACGTATGTACACAGTAGAACAGTTCATAATGGGAGGGACCTTCCATGGTATACAGTCACTGTAAAGAAACTTCTAAAGAAACGGAAACTACTGCACAATAGATGTAAAACAAAGCATAAGATTACATATAGAAGGATGCTGAATGAAACGCATTTGGCTATCAGGAGGTCAATGAGCGAAGCCTTCAGTGACTACCATAGCAGAATACCGTCAAATGATATTTCTCAAAACTCAAAAAAATTCTGATCGTTAGTAGCAACAAAGTTAGTATACAGCTGCCAATCGTTTGAGAGTAGTTAGGGCGATTTCCAGATGCTTACAAACGTCCTGAGTTGTAGGTCTGCATTTTGGCTGGTGCAATGTATTACACGATATGGACAAATAACTTTAAAATAAGCCCGCTGATAACATTTTATATGTGTTCAGTTAAAGAAATTATTAATTCCCTATAATAACTAAGACAAATGCACAAAATGAGATCTCTATTAAGGAAACAGAAAAACCTATGGTAAAAATTACTAATTTCCTGAAGTTTTTTGGGGTTGGTTATAGTTATTAACAAAATCGGAAACAGATTTTGCGTTAGCAATTGCACATTTTATGGCGTACAGCTTAACATGTTTAGAAAAAAGTCATAGAATGCTAAAATATACTTCACACCACCACTACTTGCTGGATGTGGACCACTTATGTACGTACTTACAGTCTCCAGAGGTTGGCAGGGTAGTGTGGAATGTAGATCTGTCTTTGAATATAGATTCTGAGGTTTAGATTTCTGACAAGATATGAACGCTTTAAGTACATTGTGAATTTTTTGTCTCATATTAGCGAAATAACAACACGTGCTAAGTTTTGCAAGGCACTTCTTCGTTCCATAATGTCCCCAAACTAAGTGTGTGTGTGTCAGATTAGTTGTGTTCAGAGTCCTTGGGAATACATACACACCAGTTGGCGTCATCAGGACGACGACGACAGAATAACACTTCATTATATATACATATAAGATAACGGCTAGACAGTGGATGGTCAGGTTGATCTATGACTAAAGTTCTTACCTTGTTTCAACACAGATCAGATTTTTGTAAAGCTGCCATATTTCTACACATATCAATGTAGTATTGGTAATATTATTTATCCTGCATTAGCACTATTGTGCACTCGTTGACATTATCAAGATCAGTTTTACAATCATCCATACCTTGTGGAAGACGGGACGAAGCATCAGCAATGATGTTGTCTTTACTTTTAATGTAATCAATCTCAAATGAATAATTCTGCAGAGATAAAGCCCAGCGTCATAATCTAGGATGAACTAACTTCAACGTTAACAAAAATGTCTGAGCTTGGTTATCTGTATAAATTTTCATGTGTTTACCATAAAATAATAGTTAAACTTTTTGAACGCCCAGACAATAGAAAGATTTTCAAGTTCCATGGTAGAATATGTTGTGTTGGCTGAAGAGCCAACACCGTGTAACTAGAGGAGGCCGAAATGCACGCATTTTAGCTCATGCAGGCTGGTGTGAGGAGGGAAGAACTATACTGACGTGAGGTCTGGAACATGACAAGGAATGAGAATTCAGAAAGCGTACGTAATTAGTTTCATACTTAACTTTAATCCATTAATGATGAACGTCACTCTTGATGGTACATGATTCACAATATCATCTGTTCAGATTATAGTAACTGAATATGGCGCCTTGCTAGGTCGTAGCAAATGACGTAGCTGAACGCTATGCTAAACGGTCGTCTCTGCAAATGAGAGCGTCTCTAGTCAGTGAACCATCGGTAGCGAAGTCGGCTGTACAACTGGGGGTGAGTGCTAGGGAGTCTCTCTAGACTAGACCTGCCGTGTGGCGGCGCTCGGTCTGCAATCACTGATAGTGGCTACACGCGGGTCCGACGTATACTAACGGACCGCGGCCGATTTAAAGGCTACCACCTAGCAAGTTTGATGACTGGCAATGACACCACAGAATAAGTACGTTCACATTCAGTTAAAGTACGGCTTGCAAATCCAATGATTTTTACCTGTTCCTCCACTGCATACGCGGCACACGTCATACAAAAATCCAAACTAAAGTCTGGATGGTCTAAAATGTTTGCATTCACCACTGCGTGCTTAATGTTATCAAAATCTTGCTGGCACTGCTCAGACCAGATCCATACCTGATTCTTCTTAAGTAAATCTAGGAGAAGCTTACTGCTCAATAGTTGTTGTGACAGGAAACGTCGAAAGAAAGAACAAGAGTCCTAGAAATTACTTCAGTTGTTTTTTAGTCCGAGGACTAGGAAAATTCCTAATAACGTCCCACTTACTTTGATCAGGGCGTATGCCTTGTGCATTAATTATATGCCCAAGATACCTCATCTCACTACAAGCAAATTTTGACTTCTGTAGGTTAGCTGTTAACACTAGCGTGTGCACATTTATCTATAATATTTTCAAGGGTGTCAAGATGTTTCTTCCAAGTCTTAGTAGCTATCAAAAGATCATCAACATAATGTGTAACAGCCTCAACTATCTTGTCACAAAGCACAATATCCAAAGCAGTAGTAAATACGCCTGAACTGAAGCTCAATTCGAAAGGAAGAACACAGAACTGATAATGGTGAGCGCACACTACGATTTTATATCGTCTAAATTATGACACTGCCAAAGTGGTGAGACTTAGTTGCTATCATAGTTTCTTGAATCAATTGCAAGATACATAAACTTTTCAAATGCAAGGATAATACTTTTTTAATCGCTGTATTTTTTTTATTGTGATTTCTTGGAAAATATCGCTGATATTTTAAACACTGGTGTAAAAAGATTATCACCTTTATATTAAAAATTTCAACTTTAGGAAGGATTTAATAACTCCAGTTTCAAAGAAAGTAGGTGCTAACAGATGTGAATACTCGAACTTTCAGTTTAATGAGACACATTTGCATAATACTGAAATGAATTATTTACAGAAGAATGGAAAAACTGTTAGGAGGTGACTCAGGGTAGATCAGTTCGAGTTCTGAAGAAATGTAGAAACACATGAGGCAACACTCACCCTATGAATATCTTAGAAGATTAAATAAAAGAAACCTGCATTAATAGCATTTATAGATTTAGAGAAATCTTTAAACAGTGTTGAGTGGAAATTCTGAAACTAGCAGTGATAAATTACAGAGGGGAAAAAGGCTATATATAACTTGTACAGAAATGGAAAGGCAGTTACAAGTATCGAAGGAGATGGAAGGGATGCAATAATTGCAAAGGTATTGAGGCAAGTTTGTAGCCTATCCCAGATCTTATTCAATTAATACACTGAGCAAGCAGTAAAGAAAACCAACGAAAAATTAAAGAGAAATTAAAAATTATGGAGAAGAAATAAAATTTTGAGGTTTGTCAATGACACTGTTATTGTGTCAGAAATGACAAAGGACTTAGAAGAGCAGTTGAATGGAATGGAAAGTGTCTTGTAAAGACATTACAAGATGAACATCAACAGATGTAAAACGAGGTAATGGAATATAGTCATATAAAATCAGGTAATACTGAGGGAATTAGTCCTCTATTGCATGGTGTTGCCATTTGACAGCAAACCAAAAATTTACATATAATGTCACGGAAAACACTAGTATAAGCATGATGTTGCTGTCTGGTAACATACACAGTTTGGGTGCATCGAGCTATACTGTGTTTAGCATTTATTTTGGCAGAAGGAGTTGAAATTCTATAATCTTTGCTCAAGGTCGAGTCTATGTAAACATGCACAAAGCATCTGAAAGTATAAATTATTTCTACCTATTTAGATCAATCTACTTATATTTTTAAGGTATGTAAAATGATGCTTTATGATGGCACAAATTATTTTTCCATATCTCTGAAACTGAACAATTAATAATTAAACATTTTTTCTATTTGTTGCATTATGGTAATGAACCTAAAACATTAAATAAATCAAAATTTCTGTGTTCAAGTTTTTACATGGTATTTTGTGTGTCAGGTTGTACCCCCACATATTTTTTTACTGAAACTGGTTTCCTAAAAAAAGTCATGCAATAGAGGGGTAGATCAGGATATGAAACACCATGAGTAGTAGATGAGTTCTTTTACTTGGGCAGCAAAACAGCTGATGATGGTTAAGATAGAAAGGATGCAATACAAAGCATTTCTGAATAAGAGGTCTCTGTTAATATCAACTACAAATTTGAGTATTAGGAAGTCTTTTCTAAAGGCATTAACTGGAGTGTTGCCTTCTATGGAAGTGAAAAATGGATGACAAGCAGTAAAGACCAGAAGGAAACTGAAGCTTTCAACACATAATCCAATAGAAGAGTGCTAAAGATTTGATGGGTCCATTATATAAGTAATGAAGAGATACTAAATCAAATTGTGGAAAAAAGAGTTTTTTGGCAGAAATTGACTAAAAGGAGCGACCGGCTGATAGTATTCTGAGGCATCAAGGAAATGTCAATTTATTTCAATAGACTCAGTCATAATGAGATTTAAGTTGTTTCTTTTTATTTTTAAATGGCCACTTTCGATCTTCTTGGAGACAATCTTCAGATTTTACATTTCTTGATGACCATAGGAGCCATCGCTGTGGAGCAGATCCATAAGTGCAGGTGTAGAGAATACTGAGCAGTGTTCTCCACACCCACTCAGATGGACCTGCTCCATGGCAATGGTTCCTATAGCCATCAAAGAATGTAAAATCTGGTCTCTGAGAAGATCGAAACTGGACGCCTAAAAAGAAAAATAAACAGCTTTAATGCCATCACGACTGCAGCTATTGAAATACATTATAATATTAATAAAGTGCTGTTTTTCTTGAAACAATGTTCCAAAAAATTTTTAACTGTCAGTTTGGTATTTGAGGGGAGTTGTGTGTGTGTGTGTGTGTGTGTGTGTGTGTGTGTGTGTGTGTGTGTATGTGTGGTGTAGGGGGCAGATGAAGGTAAGTAGTACTGTAAGCAAGTTTAAATTGATGTAAGTTGCAGAGGTTATTTGGAGGTGAAGAGACTTTCACACAATAAAGTACAGTGGAAAGCTGCATCTTAGGCTGAAGACACAGAAAAACATTAAAACATTTTGTATGGTTTATTGTAATCAGTCAGCTTACAGCTACTAATTTTTTTATGTTTTATTGTAGTTGTTATTAAAATTGTAGACATCTGTTCACTTTAAAAATATGACTGATGGCAAGCTATAATGAGGGGAAGAGGACCCAGTAAGGAAATGCGACCTCCTCTCAGAACTAAGCCCTGGATCTGCACCTGCAATGAACAGAAATTCTGTACTCTACAGTCATCTGGAACACACACTCACTAAATGTTACCTCCAAAGACATACTCACTGCAGTCGAACGAGTGTTCACCGGCACGGATTACTGTCACAGCTGTCGTTTCCGGTCGAGCTAGCACGTCCAGTTCCGTTAGTTAGGCCGCAGCGCGGCTGGAGGCACACTTGACACCCGGCCAGCCACGTGTGAGAGGGAACAGCGCAAGCGCCGCCCTACCCTGCCCTGGCCTGCCACCTCATGCAGACAAGGTCGCGGACGACAGCGAGCTTCCCACGCCGTGACGCGACTGCCTGCCGAGCACGGCGCGCCGCCCCGGATCGGCCAATGGCCGGCCGGAGCGGCGACGCCAGCGCCCCTGGCGGCCACCGCCTCAACTGCGGGTCCAGTTCTGTCCGGCGCGCGCCGCCCGGCGCTGGTCCCAGCCGGAGTTATCCTGACTTGCGCCGCAAACAAGATCCGTCGCAAACAGCTCCCTCACGTCTCTGATTTCCATTCCCCCACTCGAAAGAAAAAAGGAAAACCAGCCATAGAAAAGCACCTGTAATACAAGCTACCGCCAGCTAGTGAAAAATAATACCAATATCCACCTACCTTTTACGCAAGAAAACACATTCTTTCAAGACGTTTGCTGTACATCCATTGAGGACAGTACCTCGATACAGACGTGACATACTCTATCACTAAAAAAACTCTGTAAGGTCGCCGCTGTTGTTGTGGTCTTCAGTCCAGAGCCTAGTTTGATGGAGCTCTCCATGTTACTCTATTCTGTGCAAGCTTCTTCATCTCCGAGTAACTACTGCAACCTACATCTTTCTGAATCTACGTAGTGTATTCATCTCTTTATTTTCCTCTACGATTTTTACCGTTCATGCTTTACTCCAATACTAAATTTGTGATCCCTTGATGCCTCAGAACATGTCCTACCAACTTATCACTTTTCCTAGTCAACTTGTGCCACAAATTCCTCTTTTCCCCATTTCTGTTCAGTACCTTCTCATTAGGTACTGATCTACCCATGCAATGTCAGCGTTCTGTAGCACCATATTTCGAAAGCTTCTATTCTCTTCTTGTCTAAACTATTTATCATCCATGTTTCACTTCCATACATGGCCACACTCCATATAAATCGTTCCAGAAACGACTTCCTGACGCTTAAATCTATACTCGATGTCAACAAATTTCTCTTCTTCGGAAACACTTCCCTTGCCACTGCCAGTCTACATTTTATATCTTCTCTTCTTCGACTATCATCAGTTATTTTGCTCCCCAGACAGCAAAACTCATCTCCTACTTTAAGTGTCTGAATTCCTAATCTAATTCCCTCAGCATCACCTCGTTTAAATCGACTACATTCCATCATGTTGATGTTCATCTTATATCCTCTTTTCAAGACATTGTCCATCCCATTCAATCGCTCCTCCATGTCCTTTGCTGTCTCTGACAGAATTACAATGTCATCGGCAAACCTCAAAGTTTCTATTTCTTCTCCATGAACTTTAATTCCTACTCCAAATTTCTCTTTTGTTTCCTTTACTGCTTATTATACACACTGAATGGCATCAGTGATAGTCTGCAACCCTGTCTCACTCCCTTCTCAGTCACTGCTTCCCTTTCATAACCCTTGACTCTTATAACTGCTACTTGTTTTCTGTCCACTTTGTAAGCAGTCTTTCACTCTCTGTATCTTACACCTGCCACCTTCAGAATCTAAGAGAGAGTATTCCAGTCAACATTGTAAAAAACTTTTTCTAAGTCTACAGGCGCTAGAAACGTAGGTTTACCTTACCTTAACCCATCTTTTAAGTTAAGTCATAGGGCCAGTATTTCCTTGTATGTTCCAACATTTCTATGGAATCCAAACTGATCTTCCCCGAGGTCGACTTCTGCCAGTTTTTCCATTCAGGGTTCTGTGCCTCAGTCTTTAAATAAGGAACCCATATAGGATCGCTTTGCTGTCCACCTCTCTATGAGTCTGTCTGTCTAACTGTTAAGAACCCTTTCTCTGCGAAACAACTTGGTGCATCAAGTTCAGGTTTGTCACATTCCAAGGTCTATGGTCCCTTGGTGGTCTAAAGGTTGTAAGCTTCCAAGTCAATACAATCAAAAGATATGGCCATTTATGTCACATATTTTGATACTCGAAAATTCACTCACTCACCTCATTGACCTAGAATCATAAAATTTGCCAAGGTTTGGGTAAATAAAAAAACAGGAAAATTTTTGATTTGTAATTACATACACGAAAAAAGTATTTCTGTTGTCGATAGTTAGCTAACTGCAGAGTTGAAACTAAAAGATTCTTGGAAGTCATGGATTTCTCAGAACTGATACCTTACCAATGTCAATATCGATAACAGCAAAATTCGTCAATATCCTGATTCCCAGAATGGATAAGCTGTCTATATACATAATTAAGTTTGTACAGAACTCTCAGTATGCGAGTCCTACTAGCACTTGGCCAGTTTTAATCCTCAGATGTATTGCTATTGTAATTAGGAGCTGACGGCATGGTGTCATGCGTACCGACAGACAATGGACAAATTCTACAAGTCCAGGGTTCAATTCCTAGTTCATCCTAGAAATCTGTCTGTCACTTACCAATACCTCTGCAAATAGTCTGTCAGTACGGAAAATACAAAACTGCTCCACGATTCTGAATCTTCATTAAGCTATAGGTGCTACTCTGACTGGCTGAATGTCTCTTCAAAAATCAGAGTTAGATAACAGCACACCACCTCCAATAAGCATCACAGCAACGTTCAAACCTAAATTCAGTTGGATGACAATATAATATTAATGATACACAGAGAAAAAGGTAGCTGGCAACAGAATCGTGCTTTGCAAAATGCCTTGATTTCTGGTTCAAATCCAACTGTCTGTTGTTTCATAGTCTTAAAGGTGTTATCCTTGGATTTTGGAGTATTTCCGAGCAAAAGATCTACAATCACATTAAAAACAGACCGAAAATCATAAGTATACTTACATCTTACAATACACAACACACTAATATTGCCACATGTAAGTTAAGCGCTTATTAAACAAATATAAATTTTATTGGGAAATATTGGCAGTGGAGCTATATTTACTACAGGTCACAGAAAGGGGTATTTCCCCTAGTTTTCCCATTAATTCTGCTCAAATTCAAGGTTGTGTTGTATTACTACAAAGTAAATAACAAAGATGTAAGATTTCAGTATGTATGTTTCGATTATGTCTGCTTTCGAAATTGTGCTTCTCAAAGGTGGATTCACTTAAATGGAGTTTTCACCAAACAAAATGTTCCTGAAATATGGAAAGAACACTCTGTGAGCAGAATACAGACGACATATACTTAGGATGCCAGAAATGTAGGAGATCAAGACACACTTGAAATTTCATTCTCGTCAATTACTGCTCGTCAGTGCTCGTTTATTCACTGTTTTTAGCGCTGCCAGAGCGCTATAAGGAAGCTCTTCGTATTTACCGGGTTATTAACGCTACTTCAGAGTTATAGTCTCTGCAACAGCGTTTACCAACGTCAAATCTGATGAGATGGTTCAAATAATGTAATGCCTTACCAAACACTGAGGTATGTTATAAATAAATTAAACTGTCGAGAATATGTCATTAAATTCCTACCTATTCACCTAGTGCCCTGATTATATATGGCTACTATAGTTTTTTGTATGTTTTATCCCAAATATTTGAAGAATTAGCAGATATATTCTTAAAATATAACATGCTTTGTGCTTGGCTGAAGACCAGAATCCATTGCCAAAAATTCTGCAGCAGAGGAGCACTACAAAACTGACTCAAGCACCGACATCAAAGTTTTGTTAAGTAAATTTAAGGAAAAACTGAAGAAAGTGTATTTTACCACGTGATATTTACAAGAATCGACAGTGGAGGCAATCAAAAGTAGCTCCCCAAATGGTCTAAGGGTCATCTTCACAGGTCCCATAATCCCAACTCCTCACGTGGGTATAAATTTAGAGCGTCAGCCAATACGGATTGTTTCATGATACCGTGGTATGAAACTATTGGAACTCCTTGAGAGATGGTGGGTAAGTGAGACAGGCTGTAAATGTTTTCCCCCCACTTATCTCACTGGCTACACAGCATTTAAATGTGGCAGTTCTGGAGGTCAGGTAGAATGAGTAAATTCACCATTGTGGTGAGCAAACAAATGATGGACGTAACCAGATATGTAAGTAAATATTGTCGCAGCAGAAGCTGAGTAGCACCGTGGTGTAGTGGTTGTGGTGTTAAACTGTTGCATACAATTTTAATTTCTATATTCCGTTCGAGTACATTCTGGAAGTGTCCACAAATGTCAAGAATCATTGTACTGGTATGTTCTGTAGGTGTATATATACTGTATGTCTTCTGGCCGGACGCAGTTCGCTCCGCGCTCTCGTAAGTGCAAGTGCTGAATAAATCTTCGTTGAGTGAAGTTCTGTCCGTCATTCATCTAATTACACCTTCTTCTACGTGACAATATGAAGGTATAGTACCTCCACAAGTAACAAATTTTGATCTCACTCCGCCCCCAAACCGCAGAACTCCCACTGTACGTCACGAATGGAACATGGCCATTTTATAGTTAGTTAGCCTGGTGTTCTCCGTGCAGAAACATGTCTAATGGTGAAACCTTTAGAAAGAGTGGGATAACCACAGGCAGCATCAGTTTACCACTTCTCTTTGTCCCACATTTTGTGCTCCCAATATCACCAGACCTCATGTCTTGCATTCATCTAGTCTACGAGACGGTAAAGCAGTAGTAACTACACCATGATACTTTCATTTATCAAGCTCCTGTCACAATTTTCCTGTAGACGTTATCTGCCTTGGACTGACGGATTCCCTCCTCATTGCAATATTTTTAATATCTGGATCCATTATTTCTCAGCTGGTACTTCAGTAACACTTAATCGTACAGATGAGAAAAAATTCCATCTTTTGCACATGAATGTTTTATTTGTGTCTACGAAAATGTTTCGCCTATTCTAATAAAATGTTTTGTATATTCATGCTAGGTATTTGTACTGGCTATAATACACAGAAAATTATTTAATTGTACGTATTTTGAAAGGAGATCTGTTGTGAAAGCCGTATAATTGTAAATAGACAAGTTAAATGATCTGTCAGAAATGGTTACACATTTTCTACGAAAATAGATATAAGTAAATAATTTTTGTTTACTTACACTTAAATAAATGCAACAATATACTGGTAAATAGTTAGGTAATTTCAATAATCAGAAAAAATTAGTAGAGAATTCCTACCAAAATGTGTATAATTACATAGCTGTATTCTTTATTTACACTTGAGTAAACACAACTATATGTTTACAAATAGATAGTTTAAATAGCCTGCCAAAACTCGGTATACATTTCCTATCAAAATTGGTGTAATTGAATTATTCACTGCGTCATATATGTAATAAATGACGTTATGACACTGAAGCGCCAAAGAAAGTGGTATAAGCTTTCGTATTCAGATACAGACAGATGTAAACAGGCAGAATAAGCCGCTGTAGTCAGCAACGCCTATATAAGACAAGTGTCTGGCGCAGTTGTTAGATCGGTTACTCCTGCTACAATTGTAGGTTAAAAAAATTAAAGTGTATTTGAACGTGGTGTTATAGTCGACGCACAAGCGATGTTACACACCATCTCTGAGGCAGCGATGAAGTGGGGATTTTCCCGTAAGACCATTTCACGAGTGTACCGTGAATATTAGGAATCCTACGAAACATCAAATCTTCGACATCGAGCGGCCGGAAAAAGAATCTGCAAGAAGGGATCCAACGACGACTGAAGAGAATCGTTCAACGTGACAAAAGTGCAACTCTTACGCAAATTGCTGCAGATTCCAATGCTGGGACATTAGCAAGTGTCAGAGTGCGAACCATTCAACGAAACATCATCGATTTGGGCTTTCGGAGGCGAAGGCACTCTCGTGTATCCTTGATGACTGAACGACACAAAGTTTTACGCCTCGCCTGAGTCCGTCAATACCAATGCTGCGCTGTTGATGACTGGAAACATGTTGCCTGGTCGAACGAGTCTCATTGGATGGACGTGTGCGGGTATGAAGACAACCTCATGAATCCATGGACCCTGCATGTCGGCAGGGGACTGTTCAAGCTGGTGGAGGCTCTGTAATGGTGTGGGTCGCGTGCAGTTGGAGTGATATGGGACCTCTTATATGTCTAGGTACGACTCTGACAGGTGACACGTAAGCATCGTGTCTGATCACCTCCAACCATTCATGTCAATTGTGCAATTCCAGCAATACAATGCGACACCCCACACGTCCAGAATTGCTACAGAGTGGCTCCAGGAACAGCCTTCTGAGTTTAAACACTTCCGCTCGCCGTCAAACTCCGCAACACGATCATTATTGAGCATATCCGGGATGCCTTGCAACGTGCTGTTCAGAAGAGATCTCCACCCCCTGCAGCCCTGCAGGATTCATAGTGTCAATTCCCTCCATCACTACTTTAGACATTAGAAGAGTCCATGCTGCGGCGTGTTGCGGCACTTCTGCGTGTTCGCGGGGGCCCTACACGATATTAGACAGGTGTACCAGTTTCTTTGGCTCTTCAGTGCTTATTATGTTGTCAGACTGAAGACACTGTTGTGTTTTACTATATTGTTTATTACAATAGCCCAATTTTGGGGTAATTGCCATCTCCACGTTATCTGTGAGAAGTGTATATATTGGTGCAATATTTAAAATTATTGAATAGGTAATTTAACCTATTGTCGAATTATGGTTTGCTATGTGACATCAGGTAGTTTCGACATCCATATGACTTTGATGTCTCAGTTGCTGTCACACTATTTTATAAGTTTACTCCTTTCCTGCCACTGGAGCTATAGGTGATGCTATACTTTTTGTTGGACTTGTTACATGTGTAATCGGCGATTTATGACAGTTTATTTCATAATGATGTTCCGTGACAGTCATATTGACAGGTCGTCATTGATGTTCAGGCAGTTTGCTTCTTCGATGTTCTCTATGTCACAGCTTTGTTCGTTTCAGTTATTTTATGTTGCCTGTATGATTCTCCTCCGAGTGCGCGAAAATATTTTGTTGAGACTGACCTGCATAGGGAGGAACGATGACCAAGATAAAATAAGGGAAATCAGAGCTCGTACAGAAAGATATAGGTGTTCATTTCTTCCGCGCGCTGTACGAGATTGGAATAATGGCGAATTCTGAAGGTGGTTCGATGAACCCTCTGCCAGGCACTTAAATGTGATTTGCAGAGTATCCATGTAGATGAAGATCTGGTTCTACGACCATGTGTAATCTAATTCACCAACTACTGGAAAGCATGATTTTTGTAAACAACACCTGGAAAGTCTTACAAACCTCATTATCACAACACTATCTGGCATAACCAATTACATAGAAAATAGGATTAAATTACATATGATCATAGAACCTAGAGGACACCAAAGAAGCAAACTGCCTGTAACCATGTAATATCGCTGACTCAGTTGTCAATATAGCTGTCACCGAAGATCATTATGAAGTAAATTACCATAATGTGACAGTTATATAACTAACAATTCCAATCAAAAATTTAGCGTTTACTGTAACACCAAGAGCAAAAAAGGAGTAAACTTATAATATAGTGTGACAGCAACTGACACATCCACATCATATGGATATCAAGACCACCTGATGTTATGTAGCAAAGCATAATTCCATGACAGGTTAAATTATCTACTTAAAATTTGAAATACTGTACCAATCTAAGAACTTTTTACAGATAACCTGAAATGGCTATCATTCCAAGATAAGGCTACTGTAATAAACAATATAATCAAACATAGCATCATCTTTTGTCTCACAACAAAAAAATAATGATGTCGTTATATGAATATTTTTGTTTATTACACGCAAATAAATACAACCATGTTTTTATAAACAAACAGATAATTTAAATGAGCTGCGAAGAATCACTTCATAGCCTGTCTCTTAACAAAGTAAATATAATTACATAATCTTCTGTATATTATGGACCACTGAAGATGCTTAGCACTAATTGGTGAAACATGTTTCGCAAATACAAATAAAATGTTCAGCATCATGATGTTGATTTACACATGGGCGTTCGGAGCTCTCTTGCAGATGTTACTGTAGAAGGAGAAAGGATACAACAATCTCAGTGCATTACATTACAGTCGTTAAGTCAGAATACAAGGTTAGGAAAGGTGATGTTATACCAAGATTTTCATACCAGTTTGCTCTACAGCTTATAGTTATACAATACAATTCTCTAAAAAAAGTAATTCAGTGATTTGTCATTTCGAAGACCACTGGTGCTTTTAAAAATCGTAATACATGTCTTTTAAAATTTGCAGGCGAAATTTACAAAAAAATATTTTATTGATCTCGTCTAATTGAAAGCGCTATGTATCAAGCAGAGTTTTCAGCCTTATGTGGACCACTTCAGTCCTAAGACCAACCAAACTCAGCTTTATTAAGTGAAGTTTCATATGTGTTCTTGCACATTCCTTAATTTTGATGATGAAATTAGTTAATTATGACCATCAGACAGGGGGTGACGAAGTTAAATTACGGAAGTGGCCCTATTTCGCAGCAAACAAAGAAAATCTGCAGCTCAATTCAACTTCGTGGGATGACAATTACTAAAGCAAACAACCAATAAAGTTACCATGAGTTTCTATCATATCCAGCACACTACGATAACTAGTCGTTTCTCGCAGAAGAGACCTCAGATGCATCTCTCCAAAAGACGAAACGCACTGTGGTACACAGAATTAAGCATACTTGCAAAATAAGGTTTCTCACGAAGGCAGAAAATGCTGGTGAGCATGAACAATTTCGACAGAAGTTTCTCCTGCACTCAGGCATAGCTTTAGAGAAACCCTTTCGCTATTAATAGAAATTTCACGACTAACTTTAAATTTTTGTTGATGGTATTCAATATTTAATTAAGAATTCGAAAATTATTTTCAGAGATAATAGATGGGAATATCAAAATATCAGTGACAAATTGTACAAGGGTTTGCGGAAAGGTGCCAGAGTTTGAAGGTCTTTATAAAGATTTGTAGTTTCTCGCAGGAAAGAAGGTTCCGAAGTTTGGTAAGCAGGTTTTCACGAACTGTAAAGACTGTTTTTTCGAGTGTCTGCCAGCTCAGAATTATTAACCGATTCCTTTGGATTCTCTCGCTAGTCAAATTAGTTCAGCGTAAGTGATCATTGATGTTTTATCACGCGACTGCGTGTATCAAATCTACATCTTCATCTAAATGTACAGTCCACAAGCAAACGTACAGTGCGTAGCGGAGGTTAATTTGTTCCGCCGCTAGTCCTTTCCTTTCCAGTTTTACTCTCAGACAGAGAAGGAAAAACGACTGTCTGTATGCCTCTGTATGAGGCCTAGTTTCTCGTATCTCATCTTCGTTGTCCGTGAGTGAAATGTATGGTGGTGGCAGTAGAATCGTTCTGCAGGCAGCTTCAAATGCGTGTTCTCCAAATTTTCACAATAGTGTTCCTGGAAAGTAACATCGCCTTCCCTCCATGCAGTCCCATTCGAATTCCCGAAGCACATTCGTAACACTTGCTTTTTGTTCGAACCTAGCGGTATCAAATCTAGCAGCCTGCTTCTCAGTTGCTTCGATGTCTTCCTTCAATTCGACTTGGTGCGGATCCCAAACACTCGAGCTGTACTCAAGAATAGGTCAGTAGTTGTGGATACCAGTATTATTTTTCGAATTTTGAACAGGTCATTATTATCTCTGTCTTTTTTCTGAAAACTTTCATATAATTTTATACACAGTATGTTATATTTCAAGCTAAAATTTATGAAAAGGAATTCCTTTATAAAATATTTTAGTTTCGATGTTATAATCAATAAGTACTAGTTCTTAATGTACAGTTAAAACTATTTTTATAGGACACTTGAAATTACGAATTATTTGCACACTTAAAATTTCTATTATTAATTACGCAATCCTATACTGTTTACTATGCTTATTTCTGGATTCATTTATGAAATAATAATCGAAATTAATAATGTAACGTCAACTGGTAGGAATTCATTTGTTAAGAAAAATTTTAAACCCTTTGGAATATTGTTATTACCACAGAGTATGAGAGTCGTAATCTTGCCTATGATGTGATCGGACGTATTTTTGTACAATAGGTGCGAAAAATGTAATGTCGGCTTTGTTAATGTGAAAAAAAGAATACTGTATGATGTACTAAAATGTGAGAAACTCAGTGGAAAATATATTTACGTCGAAAATTCTGCAACAACAATCTTCCAATTTATTTAGTTCTAACTAACCGTGAGGACCTGACGTTAGATTTTGAGCCTCAAGAATCAGACCGCTAGACAAGAAGAACTGGAGCTATCTCAACATGACAAGCTAAGTAAACTTGAAAGTTTATTGTAATCTTCGCTCCTCTCAAATCTTCATAAAAGACTTTGTTTATTAATTACTTGGACTGGGGATTGTTTAATGTGAGCAAGAGATGGAAGAAGGAAGGAGGAGGGAGGTTACAGTATTGTCTCGCCTGTGTGGCTCATTTGCTATTTCGTATCCGAAAATACCAATTATTAATATTTGACGAAAAGTCATCTAGCGATACCGAAGCTCTATCTGGGGTTCCCAGAGAATATGTGTTAGGCTTTCTGCTATTCTGAATCTACAGTATATAAAAGGTTTGGCAGGTAATCTGAGTAGCCACTTAGGTTTTTGTATTGTCGTAAAGAGAAATATCGTAACAATGCTTATCACTGTAATTATATTGTCCGTCAAGAGTGTTGGTTGTTAGTTAATTTTGGTGCTATGTTTTTTGTTACCTTCTCAGCAGACCAGTAGGTAATATTATATAGGAAAAAAGTCTTCTCAGGTTGTCTGCTGACTGCACGGTCGCTTAGGGTCTAATAATGTCATTAAGGGGCTCCGGAACGCCCTATACTTGCAATGCTAAAATAACACTTATAAATTACATCTTTCCTTGCAAAGTATTTGAGGTAGGAAGTTGAACTTTTTACAGATTATTTATTGGAATATGGGCTACAACTTAACACAGGGATTTTACAAAACTTTAGTTCAGTTATTAAAGATGATTTTTTTTCAATTGTAATGAAAATTCACAACATTTTTTTGCAATTTTTTATTTATATATTCAAAAATATACAGTTTTTTGGATAAAAGGCTGTGTTAAATTATGCAGAAGGTACTGTGTAACATTTACTGAAAGTTTGAAACAAATATGTTTGGAAGATCCTTAGAAAACATGTAATTAGTATGAGAAAATAAAAGTTTTGGGAATCGAGCGACAAAGATTGGATTAACTTTTTAGTGCATTCCAGGTCCATAGGATGGATTATCTTCATCCTCTGCAAACTCCTCCTCCAGCTTCCTCTTGTTCCTCCTCCTGTTTACTCTTGCTTGTATTTCTAGACTCTTTACAGCCCTGTCTGCAGCCCGAAGGCGTTCCTTGTCTAAAGCAAGCATCGCTCGTTGTTGTGTTCGTAGATTTTGCTTCCATTTTCTTCAGTTGCAGTTACTGCAACACTGTTCCAAAAGGTGGTCATGTATGAACACTTATCACATTTCAGTTGTATTTCACTAGCAAGTCCTACGTGCTTTGTTGTGGAGAGTTCCAGACCAACTTCACTACAATGAATACATCTTACACAGTTTGAAAAAATTCCTTTGAGAACCGACATATCAAATATTTCATTCACATCCAATTCACCCATAAAACATTCATAGTTTTCACCCATTGAACCAAGCTTCTTCTGTGAAGTATTTTCTTTCCCACTTTGACTGCTATGGACAGGTGTACTTGAGAGGTTAGGTTCACTCACTTGGTTATCGTCTTTATTGTTTACAGTAATAACACATACCTTTGGCTTTCCAACATTTCTCCTTTTCTTAAAAGCCTTCAGAGGATTTCTAATAACTTTACTTTTACTCATTATTATACTTCAACAAAACAGAGACTCAAGAAACAGAATTAATTACGAATATTTTCGAGATAACGACAGAGTAAATAAACATGAAAAATCGACAATCACACCAGCGATATATATTGAACAATCACAGGTTAGCCACAACACATACTTTATCTCACATCACTAAAATGTACCTGATGAACACGGACGTTAATAATAACACCATTTGACAGCAGTTTAACAGCACCACAGTGGGTCACGCCCATGTAGAATACATTTCAAAAAAAATTTAAAAATAGTTGTAGTCTTCGGAATTGAATAAATTATATATCTATTAAAAGGTAATAGTCTGCAGATTCAGAAAACTCAAAAAAGTAAAAATTGAACTTTTCATGATTTTGAGCCTTTCCGGAGCCCCTTAAAGCATCAAAACGAACTGCAGAATGATTCAGGCAAGTTATCTGCACAGAGAGAGTGTGTCGACTGACCTTGCGTTTTCTGCATTTGGCAGGTTAACGCAATACATTGGTAGCTGGTTTCGTCGTAGCATCTGTCAGTTTGGATGCTGACTTTTTGAAGCCCTGCGTTATCCATTCAATTCTTTACATGACATGGCATGTGCTCGAATATTTTATGGCTGAATACCTTATCCCGTTTTGTACCACAGTATGGCTGTAATATGGATAGTTCAAATCACTTCTCCTTTTAATATTATACAGGGTGTTACAAAACGAATATACGGGTTTTAAGGCTTTCTAGCATTTATTACATTGAACTTACAACTATAAATAACACATCACGTGAAAGGGCAACTCAAACAGTTTTGTTTGTATAGCTGTGCGCAGTATGTAATGAATAAGAGTGACTAAAGAACGTGTTTAACGAGTGAGAATTTCACGCACAGCCCAAAAAATCAAATTAGAAAGCTAGTCGTGAATTACCAATTCCAGTGACGTCTGTGTGGACACTTTTGAGAAGACGCTCTGCAGTTGTCACAAGCTCTAAACCTTACATGTTGCGGTTAACGTGCCAACTTTGGAAACGAAATATTTCTGCATGACGATGAAACTTTTACGGATCGTAACGTCTTCGGTGATGAATCGATGTTTCACCTAAGTGGGAATATGAACACAAACAATGTCAGAAAATCCCACGAGATGGTGCGATTGGACCGAGACTCCCCTAAATTCAATGTATTTTGTGCCATATCGCGAAGGGAAGTTTATAATCCTTTTTTCGGTGAAGAGAATGTAACTAGTATTTCTTATCTTGATGCTCTACAACTATGGTTTTTTCCTCAATTGGAAGTGAATCTGTGGTTATTTGGCGGCAGGATGGTGCACCGCCTCACTGACATCACTCAGTACGGTGTTAGCTAACAACATTGTAACCGTACGCTGGATTGGCCACAAGGGGCCGAAAGTGCAGAGCTTGTTTCACCTGACCTCCACGTTCACACACGATCTGACACCATGTGATTTTTACCATCAGGGGTTCATAAAAGGTCATGTGTATGTGCCTCCGCTACCAACTGACCTAACAGACTTAAGAAACAGAACTGAAGCAATTGTTTAAATTATTTCTCCAGACACACTGATCAAGATTTGGGAAGGACTCGCCTATCGACTCGAGCGTCATGAATGGTGCTCACAATGAATGCTTCTAAGAAAAACTGAGTTTCTTTTTCATTTTATGTACCCTGGAGAGCCAAAGAAACTGGTACACCTGCCTAATATCGCGTAGGTCCCCCGTGGCACGCAGAAGTGCCGCAACACGAAGTGGCATGGACTCGACTAATATCTGTAGTAGTGATTGAGGGAACTGACACCGTGAATCCTGCAGGGCTCTCTGTAAATCCGTAAGAGTAGGTGGGAGTGGAAATCTCTTCTGAACAACACATTGCAATGCATCCGAGATATGCTCAATAATGTTCATGTCTGGGCAGTTTGATGGCCAGTGGAAGTGTTTAAACTCAGAAGAGTGTTCCTCGAGCCACTCTGTAGCAATTCTTGACGTGTGGGGTATTGCATTGTCCTGCTGCAATTGTCCAAGTCCGTCGGAATGCAAAATGGGCATGAATGGATGCAGGTGATCAGGCGTACGTATGTGTCACCTCTCAGAGTCGTATCTAGACGTATCAGGGGTCCCATATCACTCCAATTTCACACGCCCCACACCATTAGAGAGCCTCTACCAACTTGAACAGTCCCCTCCTGACATGCAGGGTCCATGGATTCATGAGGTTGTCTCCATACCCGTACGGGTCCATCCGCTCGATAAAATTTGAAACGAGACTCGTCCGACCAGTCATCAACACTCCAATGTCGATGTTGACGATCCCAGGCGAGGCGTAGAGCTTCGTGTCATGCAGTCATCAAGAGTACACGAGTGGGCCTTCGGCTCCAAAAGCCTATATCGATGATGTTTCGTTGAATGGTTCGCATGCTGACACTTGCTAATGGACCAGCATTGAAATCTGCAACAATTTGAGGAAGGGTTGCACTTCCATCACGTTGAACAATCCTCTTAAGTCGTTGTTGATCCCATTTTTGCAGACTTTTTTCCGCCCGCAGCGATATATGAGATTTGATGTTTTCCGGCCGACTGCCGGGAGGTCCATCCCCCAGCCCATGTTAAAAGACAGAGCCCTCCAGAAGAACAGTATAGATCTTATGATAGCACTAAAAGGGCCACACCAGCTGCAAGTTTTAGCGTGAGACTATATGCGTCTCTGTTGCGTTGCAAACATTAAAAACATTGCCCCAGCACGAAAAGTATAATGTTTCTCATTGGATAGACAGAATTTTTGCAGGCAGAGCTTAAGATTAACATTGAGACGCTGATTGGTCAGTTGAAAACACAGCCAGATACCTTTTTCTTAAACCAACTTCGGTAAACAGTAGCAAGGATATGTTTGAGAGAGTTGCTACCGAGATGGCGAGGTGTCTGGAGCTGCGCCGCCCGCTGGCCCTGACGCTGCCTAACCACCGACAAGCTAATGAACGCACGTGATGCCACATAAGAGTGCATAAGGCTTCACTCAGAACTGCAGAAGTCTCATCTACATCTACATTCATATTCCGCAAGCCACCCAACGGTGTGTGGCGGAGGGCACTTTACATGCCACTGTCTTTACCTCCGTTTTCTGTTCCAGTCGCGTATGGTTCGAGGGAAGAACGACTGTCTGAAAGCCTCCGTGCACGCTCGAATCTCTCTAATTTTACATTCGTGATCTCCTCGGGAGGTATAAGTAGGGGGAAGCAATATATTCGATACCTCATCCAGAAACGCACCCTCTCGAAACCTGGACAGCAAGCTACACCGCGATGCGGAGCGCCTCTCTTGCGGAGTCTGCCACTTGAGTTTGCTAAACATCTCCGTAACGCTATAACCCTGTGACGAAACGTGCCACTCTTCTTTGGATCTTCTCTATCTCCTCCATCAACCCGATCTGGTACGGATCCCACACTGATGAGCAGTATAGGTCGAACGAGTGTTTTGTAAGCCACCTCCTTTGTTGATGGACTACATTTTCTAAGGATTCTACCAATGAATCTCAACCTGGTACGCGCCTTACCAACAATTAATTTTATATGATCATTCCACTTCAAATGGTTCCGCACGCATACACCCAGATATTTTACAGAAGTAACAGCTACCAGTGTTTGTTCCTCTATCATATAATCATACAATAAAGGATCCTTCTTTCTATGTATTCGCAAAACATTACATTTGTTTATGTTAAGGGTCAGTTGCCACTCCCTGCGCCAAGTGCCTATCCGCTGCAGATCTTCCGGCATTTCACTACGATTTTCTAATGCTGCAACTTCTCTGTATACTACAGCATCACCCGCGAAAAGCCGCATGGAACTTCCGATACTATCTACTAGGACATATATATATATATATATATATATATATATATATATATATATATATATATATATTGTGTTATATTCCCTTTTTACGTAATACTAGTGTCAATCGTCAATTAAACTTCGTGGTATTCACATTTGCTACTTGAAGTTAAAATCTGATACGCCATGATTTTCTGTTATATAATTATTGAGAAGCCACATCAGCCACTGTAATTTACGACAAGTTAAATAAGTAATTAAAGATAATTGAGGGTCACTGTAGACCATTTTTGATAGGTTTCTCTTTCATGAAACTTAATTTAAACCTAGATTATAGATGTGATATGGCATAGGTCATCCTTCGATCCATTGTAGAACTTGGAAACCCATTGAGGGAATATTCGTTCACATTTTTGTTGAATACAGTTGGTTTTTATCATCCTGTATTAAAATATTTCCTTTTATCAATAGTACAATTTGTAAACAACGTTTTGTGAGTAGAATAAAAATTCTAATGGTAAACTTAACTACTTTTTCGACGTTATTTTACCAGCTAACTAAAAATAGGAAAGCCTTGAACCCCTTCCACTAAATTTAGTTAGTATTAAGATTCTTTTACAGGGAGTGCAGTGGAGCTGACGCTGAAAATGTTAAGTATTTGCTTATATCATCGCTAGTCCCACTGAACTCTTCTGAACTCTACATGTCATGTGTGGTCTGGCGTCTCCTTACCAGCAACAGGTCCCAGGTTCAAACTACTCAATTCCCTAAAAAACACGGCCAGAGCGTCGTTGCGCGAAAGTGGTAGGGAGACACGACTTAGAACAAACAGACACCACACAGAATGTTAGATCTTGTTATCTTATATAGGCGTTCCCTACCGCGGCGCCGTATTCTGCCTGTTTTCGTATCTCTGTATTTGAATACGCATGCCTATATCAGTTTCTTTGGTGCTTCAGTGTATTGTTTATAATGATAAGCAATAAACGCAACAAATTCTTAAATCTCGTATACTCATTCTATAACACCCTGTATGTATTAATATAACTGTTATCTTCAAACTGACTGAATATTGACGACAAACGTCATAAGGCGTTAAAAGTATGTGAAGCTGTTGCTGGTAGGCCCAACTGTTTAAAGAAATGTCTCCAATAGTTTCTAGACTGCACGTCTCACATTAACCTTATTACACGCTTCTGTGTAGCAAACACTTTTTCCCTCGATAACGAGTTACCCCAGAATACCAGAATATGATACCATAAGGTGTTTGGCATAAAAAATGGAAAAATAAATGAACCTTTCGAGATTTTCGTTTCAGATATCTAATATTATCCTTAAACGGTCAAGAAGTTTTGTTGTATCTGACTCTCAGTCCAAATTCTGAACAATCAACAGTGGCTGAAGACGTCAAACGGAACACGTAAAGTGTCCCACAGCACTACTGAGGATTTATCTACGCCAGTCGACAAAATGTGCTGCGCTGCTTCTGGAGGCCAGACGTGACGCTATAAACTACTGGTTGGGCGATAAAATTACTTTGTCGACGCTTCATAGTAGTGTGTGCAGTCTAGATGCCTACATGGCTTGTGTCCCGTTGTCCTGTCATAAAAACGTAGCAGCTGTGGAGCAGAGAGGTGAATGAGCTCTGCGGGCAGACACAGGCCGCTGAAACCGGTCGCCGGAAGCTTTCCAAACGTCTCATGTCGCTGACTTCTGGAGTCCGGCCTGGAAAGTGACAGTTCCAATGCAGGCCGTACCGCTCTGCAACTCAGAAACCTCACACTTCTCACGGTGTGTCACTGCTTGTCACACCTGCGTTTTGCATTCTCTACTTGTCGGTTTTTTCTTCTCCCTTGCTAGCTGTACGATCGGAGGCCATTACGAGCTGTGTCCCTGTGAGTATGCTGTAACAGAGAAGATGCTTGTATTGAAGAGTGGAAGGAAAGATAAGACTCCCCTGCGATAGGTTGACAGTGAGTGGATGGGACGAGAAGGCCTTCCAAAGCTCAATGCTCGGCAGCAGGTAATTCCATGTCTAGTATCCTAGCATCCCCATTCAGCCTTCTCAGATTATGTTCAGATTTTGTGTACAGGTTTTCTGAACGATCGTATTTCTAGCTCATAAAACGTTAGCAATTTGAGAATATGAACTTTCTAACTGAAGGACAACACAATGTTGCGGCGATATTTCAAAGTTATTGCCAAAGTTTGACGTGTTGTATTGCAGTGAATCATTTTGATAAAGTTCCGAGATGTTTGAATAGTTTGCGTTGTCCTTGGTCTGTAAGGTCTATGTTATTCGATTCAGTTTTTTTTTTTTTATTTTGTTTCAAGCAGGACTCAGAGGGTTTATAGTTTTTAAATTGTCTGATGTTGAAGTAGATTTAAATAATTTGCTGCAAGAACAACTGACTTTTAATTCCTCGAATCTCCAAAGGAACGTTTGACCTGTACTTTCTCAAAGAGGAGGCTTTCCTCTACAAAGCATTAAATTTCCATTTTTCTTTTTTACGTGAAGGTTTGCAGATTTCAGTTAAATTTCCCACATAAATCGCTGTTTCGAAAATGCAACTTCTAAGATCATACAATTTGTTGGCAATCACTACTATTTGCATACACAGATTCAGTATATTTCGAATTAAGAATTAAACAACAGAGTAATACTCTAATTTTTAATATTTTAGCAGCGTATAACACACCGAGAAAAATAATCGACGCTACAAAAAAATGCAATCTAATTTTATTTTTGCAGATGACTTATTTTACTGTAACTTTCAAAATCTAAAGAACTGAGCAATTAAAGAAGGCTTCAATTTATCAATTACAGAATGGGAGCGTCGAACTATCATAACTGGTGCCAGAGACTGGGATCCGTGTGACATTATTCTGAATGTCTGGTCTGAATAGTTAGGAAACCACCTCGTGACCAGAGCGTCTTAAACCTCCTAGCAATAAACGAATCTGAAATTTTCGAATCAGTTGACGTAGATAAGGGCCTCAATGATCATTAGTCTGTCATAGCATCAATGACTGAGGTTGTTAGAAGGAATGTTAAGAAGGGTAGGAAAATATTTTTGCTTAACAACAGCCGGCCGCTGTGGCCAAGCCATTCTAGGCACTTCAGTCTGGAACCGCGCGACAGTAGACGGTCGCAGGTTCGAATCCTGTGTCGGGCATGGATGTGTGTGATGTCCTTAGGTTGGTTAGGTTTAAGTAGTTCTAAGTTCTAGGGGACTGATGGCCTCAAATGTTAAGTCCCATAGTGCTCAGAGCCATTTGAACCATTTTTGTTGCTTAACAACAATGACATAATGCAAACTACACAGTATCCGAGAAGTCAACGTCAAGTATTCAGTTCTGAGGACGAGGACGTGGAGCATCAATGCATAACATTCAAAAGTGTCGTTCAATACGCTTCAGACAAGTATGTTCCTAGCGAGGTTCCAAGGACTGGGGAGACTCAAACTGGCGTAACAGCCATGCCGAGGAAAAGAAAGCTTCAATACGGATTTAAACGAAGTCAGAACCTAGCTGACAAAGAAAAGCTGAAAGAAACGAGAATGAGTTTAATGAGAGCAATGAATTAAGCATTCATTCACTTTCAATGTAAAATTTTATCAGCAGATCTGACTAGAGACCCTGAGAGGTCTTGATCTTGCGTAAACTCGTCCAGCTGATCGAAAATATCTGTTAGTCACTCAGTGACCATAATGCACCGAAGCGGAAGATGACACAGAGACGGAAGAAATATGGAATTCGGTCTTCTGAAACTGTTAAACAGCTGAGGAGCGTAGTATGGTCCCTCCCAACAACAATTGTAGGACATCTACATCTGCATGGATACTCTGCCAATCACATTTAAGTGTCTGGCAGAGGGTACATAGAACTACCTTCACAATTCTCTGTTATTCCAGTCTCGTACAGCGCACGGAAGAAACGAACACCTACATCTTTTCGTACGAGCTGTGATTTCCCTTATTTTATTATGGTGATCGTTTCTCCCTGTGTAGGTATGTCAGCAAAATATTTTCACATTCGGAGGAGAAATTTAGTGATTGGAATTTCGAGAGAAGTTTCCGCCGCAACGAAAGCGTCTTTGTTTTAATGATGTCCACCCCAAATCCTGTATCATTTCAGAGACACTCTCTCCCCTATTTCGCGATAATACAAAGTGTGCTGCCTTTCTTTGAACTGTTTCGATGTACTCCGTCAGTCCTATCTGGTAAGGATCCCACACCGCACAGCAGTATTGTAAAAGAGGACGGACAAGCGCTGTCTCTTTAGTACATCTGTTACATTTTCTAATTGTCCTGCTAGTTAAATGCAGTCTTTCGTTAGCCTTCCCCACAACATTTTCTACGTGTTCCTTCCAATTTAAGTTGTTCATAACTTTAATTCGTAGATATTTAGTTGAATTTACGGCCTTTAGATTTGACTGTTTTATCGTGTACCCAAGTTTAACGGGTTCCATTTAGCATTCATGTGGATGACCTCACACTTTTCGTTATTTAGAGCCAATTGCCAATTTTCGCGCCATACAGGTATCTTTTCTAAATCATTTTGCAATTTGTCTTCTGATGACTTTACTAGTCTGACCGAGCGGCTCTACGCGCTTCAGTCCGGAACCGCGTTGCTGCGACGGTCGCAGGTTCGAATCCTGACTCGGGCATGGATGTGTGTGATGTCCTTAGGTTAGTTAGATTTCAGTAGTTCTAAGTCTAGGGGACTGATGACCTCAGATGTTAAGTCCCATAGTGCTTAGAGCCATTTGAACCATTTAAACTTTACTAGTCGATAAACGACAGCATCATCTGCAAACAACCTAAGACGGCTGCTCAGATTGTCTCCCAGATTGTTTATATAGATAAAGAACAGCAAAGTACCTATAGCACTACCTTAGGAAACGCCAGAAATCACTTCTGTTTTACTCGACGACTTTCCGTCGATTACTACGAATGCCGAAATGGTAGATACTGAGCTAGGGGAACGCGGAATAGAAAAGTAACTACAGTCGCCTGGTAGTGGAAAGGCATCTGGACCAGGTAGGATACCAGTAAGATCCCACAAAGATTGTGAGAAAAAACTTGTTCTCCTTCTACCAGCAGTTTGTTGCAGGTCACTGGCGCAATGAATGGCACCTGGCGACTGTTAGGTAACGTATGTCATTCCCGTCTTCAAGAAGCGTCTTAGGACAGATCCACATAACTACAAGCGTATAACGGTGAGGCCAGACGGTTACAGAATTAAGGAACATGTTTTATGCTAACGTGTGGGCAATGAAAATCTGCACGCTACTGTGAAAACAAATTTTCAACTACGTTTCTCAGTGAATGTGTGGTGCGATATTATTGATGACCAAGTCATCGGTGCAGTTGTTTCAGAAAAACCATCTTAACGGAGTACGGTATCCCGATTCCGTTCAAAATGTGTTACCAGAATAGTCGGAGGAAACGCCTTTGGTAACAGCACGTCGCATGTTTTCTTCAGCACGACGGAGCTAAAATGGTTCAAATGGCTCTGAGCACTATGGGACTCAACTTCTGAGGTTATTAGTCCCCTAGAACTTAGAACTAGTTAAACCTAACTAACCTAAGGACAACACACACATCCATGCCCGAGGCAGGATTCCAACCTGCGACCGTAGTGGTCTCGCGGTTCCAGACTGCAGCGCCTAGAACCGCACGGCCACTTCGGCCGGCACGACGGAGCTCCTACACATTCAGTGCGGCCAGTGACACAGTACAGTGCCGCAGTGAAATGTATGCTGTGCGTTCCATCGGTCGTCGTGGAGTCACTTCTTGGCCACAGAAGTCATCCGATCCCACTCCATTACAGTACTGTTTGTGGGTTAGGCTGAAGAGCGAAGTCTATAAGCGCAGAGTGGACCCTACGGGGGAACTTGTCGTTCGCATGTTACACGCCTGTGCTCATGTACAGGACCGTACGAATGGGCTCAGATCAGCAACACGGCAGCTGTTTACGTACAAGTGCTGCAAAAAACATTGCAGTTGACGGTGTACATTTTGATGGTCTTTTCCGATAAAATGTACACAATGAAACAAAATATTAGATCAGAATGTTTCACTTGCTATCAGCAGCATTTGTCCTGCTCCTCATTGTTTTCATTAGTTTCCTCGGAGACAGGACATGTATTCATATGACGTTTTTTGTTTAGAATCTTAACACTATCATCTCTCAAAGAATGTATCTTTTCTCCTATATTTACCATGTATTTATTAGTGCAATATGTATATCTAGTTTCAACGGAAATTTAAAACCCTGGACTAAATTTCGAAATCTCCTCTGGTTTTCAGTGAATCATCAGACGTCAGTATCTATTAGTTAATTTCTCCAGAAAGTTTTTTTGTAATTTCTATCATAATTAAATTACATTTTTAGTATAATTTTAAAAACTGAATGATGGCTGAGGGCACAGAAGCGCGGAAAATTATGCTCACTGATCTTTAAACATTGATTCAGCTAACTCAAACATCATTCAATAACGAATTTTTTTTAAAGTTTATGCAGTAGGATATGCTAATTAGCATAGCAAGTTCATATAACTCCAAATTACAATAGCAAATGCGAAATTACGCAAAAAATTTGAATTTAAATTTAAAATTGGAGCACTGAATTTTCGGGACCGATATTTCGCCTGTATCGTTATAGATAACAGGTGAAAATCGTCGAGGTCCTCGATTCCCCGGATGGATGAACTGTCTGTATACATAAATAAGTTTGTAGTATGCAAGCCTCAGCGCACAAGTCATGCTCGCACTTGGCTAATTAGTTTTAGGTAATGTCTATGCTACAAAAGTCTTCGCGAATCGTAAGACTGTTAGTATATGAGTTAAAAGGCAATAGTGTATGGCCGCCTTTCATATACTTCAGCGAGCCAATCAGAAGTTCAGGCAGTACAGTTCCCGCACTTGCAGTCACGTTGCATCACTTCATATTTGAGTCTGACTTATTAAGAGATAATGCAACGGACTTGGCTTTTGCATTGCACCACAAATAGTCTTTTATTTTCGTTCCATTAACGGTTTCGGGCTATCATACTCATCTTCAGTGACCAACTTTTCGCTTGCAGTATTGTATTCGTCAGCATCTTGCGACCTGCTCCAGCACTGCACAAAAGTGTTTGGGTATTTACCGTCACTTTATATAATGTGTAGATAACTAAAACACGCTAATGTACCTGCATTTGATAAAATTTGAGGTGAAACAGCTGTAAGAACTTACGTATGTTCCAGTGAACGGCGCGCGGCTTGCTTTGCTCCTTACGCCATTACAAGGATTATGCAGAAAGGGCAGCAGTATGCTGTTTGGACTGCATCACTTGTAAATTTTTCACATGTTTTCTACCACTGAAAATAATTCACGTTTACTGTAACGGGACAAAGATGAATGAGCGCACTGCACGAGTAATGAATAACAGCCTTGACTCCTGTGTTGAATGCGATCTGTGGTGCGCTAGTCAGTTGTGCAGAACTGGGGCATTCTTACTTTAGATGTAGTAGGGAGCAGTTGAGTTTTCAGAGAAAGAGATTTGATATTTGTGATTTTGAGAGAAATTAACTGAAATACTTTATTATGGAGATGAAAACTTGTTTGTAAAAGCGTGTTATTGACTGTACGGAATGAAAAATTTTTGAAGTAGTGTTTCAAATTAACCAATGCATCTGCAAGAATGAAATGTCTGTTTGTCAGAACTATTAATTCAACGGAATCTTTGTCCCTTACGTAACTAATAATGTTCTTGATTAGTGTTAATTTGATCTCTTTGTTACCATTACGTCACGAGTAGTGCAATTAGTTTAAACGCCTGTAATATTTTTGGAAATGAGAGAATTTTGTAATTGTTAGAATCTTCTTATGCTCTACAGGCTTTGTTGACACTAATCAGAATTAATTATTTAAGAACGACTTTCTTTAAACCAATACCCTCCTCCATCATTCTCAGTAAAGTTTTGAAAATTTAGTCGTGTATGCATTGCACTTTACGCCACACCAAGCAACAGACAAAAAAATAGTAGTGAGTAGTTATTTTTCTTTAGCTACTGCATGTGCATGTGCAAATTTCAATTTGTTTTCGAGAAAATCAATACACCAGACACAAAACAGCATACTGAACATGAGGTAGGTTACTTCTATTTCAGGGCAGAGCTCATTTTGCATTCTTGGGCTGCAAACAGTACACAGTCAGAATATTCAAATGTTGCGCTTATTAAGCAGATTAATTTACAGTGAGCAGTGTAGGTAACGGCCCGCCTGCTTAGCTGGGTGGTAACGAGACCGTCCGCCTGCTTAGCTGGGTGGTAACATGCTCGGCTCCCATGCAAGCGGGCCCGGGTTCGATTCCCGGCTGCGAATGAGATTTTCTCCGCTCAGGGACTGGATGTTGTGTTGTCCTCATCATCATTTGCCGACACGGTAGCTCAGCGTGTTCGGTAGTAAAAAAACTGAGTTCATGGATCAACGACGAACTGAAACGGGTGTCTTGCAACGTCCGCCCCGAGCAGATGCAACGAACTAAAACGAACAAAATTAGATGAAAAAAAAAAGATCGCCTCCCATGCAAGCGGGCCCGGGTTAGATTCCCGGCTGGGTTGGAGATTTTTTCTCCGCTCAGGGATTGGGTGTTGTCTTGTCCTCATGATCGTTTCATCCTCAGCACCGGCGCGCAAGTAGCCCAATGTGGCGTCGACCGAAGTAAGACTTGCATCTGGTGGCCGAACTTCCCCGAGTAGGGGCCTCCCGGCCAACGATGCCATACGCTCATTTCATTTCAGTGTAGGTAATATTAAAGACTTGTTTTCTACCAAGTTGAGGAGTATTTTATTTCGTAGATATTTCAAGTTAAATTTTGCACTTCATGTTACGCAACTTTCATAACGTACTTCAATATTGAGGTACAGTTAAATACTTTTCAGTGGGTATACTATTAGTTCCCTTTGACATTTAGTTACATTTATTTTCACTATGGCAAGTTCAGCATTACATTTGGATTAAAGTTTTGTTTCACGACACTGCTCATATACGCAACACATGGCCAACCAAAAATCAGTATCGCTCAGCAGTTGAATATGACATCTAAAGCACACTTCACAGGAGAAGAAAGGTTTTTCAAAAAAGAACACGCAGTATTTCCCTTCACAGATAAATTCTTATAGAAAACTTACACACTTTGTGCAACGTGCTGAAAAGACAGAAGGACCAAAGCCTTGATTTCTCCAACAAACTCCGTGTCACTGTCCGTCCACTTCTCTGACGGACATATGTGGTCCTCTTCCTAACCCCAAATAAATGAATCGAATGAAATAATATCTGGCGGTGAGGCAGCGTGAACTCCCGTGCGATTCTCCAGCTGCGATACTGCTCGTTGAGGTAGTTGCGGACAAGTCTAGCCGAGTGATGAGAGCCGCCATGCTACTTAAAGAGAGCCCTCTGTCCAGGCCACGCTAACTGCTCCAGCCCTGCACCGCTGATTCGCTATCCAACAAACACAAATGGCCAGTATCCGTTTATTTTCGGTCATCAGCCTTTTGACTGATTTGTTGCTGCCCTCCCCCCCCCCCCCCCCCCCACCCCAACTTTCTCTCCATTGCCAATCTCTCCACTTCAGAACAGTACCTACATCCAAGATGCTCAGTTGTTTGTAACGTACTGTGTATTCTAGTCCCTGTCGTCCATCATACAAGGTGTACAACTTTGCTTCCGCCGTCTGCGAACAGGTGGCGACAACGGTAAGTAGCCGGCCGAGGTGGCCGAGCGGTTCTAGGCGCTACAGTCTGGAACTGCTCGACCGCTACGGTTGCAGGTTCGAATCCTGTCTGGGGCATGGATGTGTGTGATGTCCTTAGGTTAGTTAGGTTTAAGTGGTTCTAAGTTCTAGGGGACTGATGACCTCAGAAGTTAAGTCCCATAGTGCTCAGAGACGTTTGAACCATTTGAACGGTAAGTAGAGGTCGAAAGAAACAGATCGCAGACGTCAGGCAGTTAGCTTGGATCTCGGTCAGCATAACCTCATTCAAACATTAGTCGATTTGTGTCTGCATCATAAAGTTGTTCTTCAATGAAAATGTCAGTTTACGAGTATAATTATCGTAATTTGCGAGAGGTGTTACTGTTGTGTTTCAATATGAAGAAAACGGCGGCTGAGTCTCATCGAATACTCTCAAGTACGTATGATAAGGACGCTATTAGTGAATGAACGTGTGGTGAGTGGTTTCAACGCTTCAAGAACTGTGATTTTAACGTCGTAGATTGGCATAGTGGTGGAAGAAAGAATGTTTTCGAAGATGCAGAATTGGAGACATTGCTGAGTGAAGGCTGGCGACAAACTCAAGACGAATTGGCACGATAAGGGGGGGGGGGGGGGAGGGTGACACAGCAAGCCATTTGAAAACGTCTCAAGGCTATGGGTATAATTCAGAAAGAAGGAACTTGGGTCCCGTGTGAGCTGAAACCAAGATATGTTGAACAGCGTTTGTGTATTTGTGAACAGTTGCCTCGGAGGCAAAAACGGAAGGGATTTCTGCATAGCATCGTGAACGGGGACGAAAACTGGTTCATTACGATTACCCTAAAGGCAAAAAATCATGGGGATATCCCGGCCATGCTTCCATGTCGACGGCTAAACCGAATATTCACGGCTCCAAGATCATGCTCTGCATTTGTTGGGACCAGCTCGGCGTCGTGTATTATGAGGCGTTAACACCAAGTGAAACAATCACAGGTGCTCGTTATCGAACGCAATTAAAGCGTTTGAGCAGAGCTGGCAAATGGTTTAAATGGCTCTGAGCACTATAGGACTTAACATCTGAGGTCATCAGTCCCCTAGAACTTAGAACTACTTAAACCTAACTAACCTAAGGACATCACACACATCCATGCCCGAGG
Organism: Schistocerca americana; assembly: GCF_021461395.2. Classification (NCBI taxonomy): domain Eukaryota; kingdom Metazoa; phylum Arthropoda; class Insecta; order Orthoptera; family Acrididae; genus Schistocerca; species Schistocerca americana. The sequence goes on along the minus strand of NC_060120.1, from coordinate 292,509,589 downwards.
CAGGATTCGAACCTGTGACCGCAGCGGTCGCGCGATTCCAGACTGAAACGCTTAGAACCGGCCGCAATATAGCGAGAGGCACGATAAAGTGATTTTGCAGCACGACAACGCTCGACCCCACGTTGCAAAAGAGGTCAAAACGTACTTGGAAACGTTAAAATTGGAAGTCCTACCCCACCCGCTGTATTCTCTAGACATTGCTCCCTCTATCATCTGTTTAGATCAATGGCGCATGGCCTGGCTGACCAACACTTCCGATCTCATAAAGAAGGTACAAATTGGATCGATTCGCGCTTCAGAAGATGAACAAATTTTTTCGACGCGGGATTTGTACACTGCCAAAAGATGGGAGAAAGTAGTGGCCAGCAATGGAAAATACTGTGGATGATACATGTGTAACCAATTCGTTTCATTAAAGCCTCAAATGTTGGGGAAAAAACGGAGGAAGCAAAGTTGTACGCCTTGTAGTTTCTGCCCTCTAGATTCCTAGTATTAGGAAATTTACTGTCCAATGCCTTAACACATTCGGCCCCTTACATAAATTTCCCACCTGATTCTGTGGACAACCTTCACATTTCATATTTTATCAATCCACTTAATTTTCCGCAGCCTTCTGTAACGACACATCTCAAACGCTTCGATCGTATTCTTCTCAAGTTTCTTTACAATTTATCCACTTCCATACACTGCTGAGCTCCCGACGTAGATTCTGAGAAATTCAGTTCTCCAGAAGACCCATATTTGATACTAGATACGGGGAGATGTGATGTCTTCGTCTATGTTGGTCTGCTGCTATATCCTTCTCACTTTGTGCGCTATGCGTTATTGTCTTTCGTAGGAAACAGAATTACTTCACTTCTTCTTCTGTTTGGTCCCCAGTTTTGATGCAAAGTTCGTCCCTGCCATTCACCGGAAGTCCTGCCTTCCATAAGTTCCCACTACACACTCTGTATGGGCTACCCGAACGCATTCTTGGTAAAGACAAGAGAGAATAGTCCCCACATTAGCACTCTGCGGCCGTCAGCTACTCCGGAAAGATGGAGGTCGCCTGCTTGTTTGCAAGCACATTCGCAAATAAGTATGGTCCAGAAGTGGGTCGCGTTACCCTGACAGCTTCAAGTGTGGCGTAAGGCGTTGAAACAAGTGACGAGTGGGTGCCATCGTGACGTCACGTGCTGCTTTCAGAACGTGCCCGCTCCGCTTCGTGTTTTCAGAGGCCCCCCTTCCAGTCCGTGCTTCGGGTTGTGGCCATTTGAAGAATTCGACACGCCCGACGACAATGCGTGCTTGCGCCGGCAAAACGACCGCACCACATCGCGGCAAGGTTCGCGCAAGGCGCGGCCTTCTTTACGTCGCCCGGTCCGCAGAAACGTTTCGCCACTTGTCTCGAGTCAAGTGCTTTGTTTGTCCTTTAAAAAACAAAGTCGGCGTCGTAAGTCGACAGCTATAACCGTTAAGAATTGCTTGCTTATGTCAGAAAATTCACCACATAGTCCGCTACAGCTTAGCGACAACCGCATCTCACCTCAAAATAAATCTGGATTGACGTCACATTATTGCAATAGTTTCTGAGGCTGCCGAAAACGATTTACCGCACTATATGACACTTTTTCAATTTTACTGTACCATTTTTTTCGGGCTGCTCTGCAGGCGTCCTAGGGCATGGCACGTGTCTGCAACGAAACAAGAAACTGATTACGTAACTTGATTTTTTTAGGCGATGTATGTGAGGTGTCTAGCTTTTTCACCTCAAATTACTTTTTACGAGTGAAATATATTTGTAACATGGTTTAATCTAGACTAGCAATACTGAATTGGCTCTGAGCACTATGCGACTTAACTTCTGAGGTCATCAGTCGCCTAGAACTTAGAACTAATTAAACCTAACTAACCTAAGGACATCACACACATCCATGCCCGAGGCAGGATTCGAACCTGAGACCGTAGCGGTCGCTCGGTTCCAGACTGTAGCGCCGAGAACCGCACGGCCACTTTGGCCGGCAATACTGAATTGTGAGAAAATGAAACGCCTACAGCCGTCCTTATGATGTTATTTATTGTGTAGCTACCAGTTTCGGCGCTTCAGTGCGCCATCTTGAGGCCTTAATTGATGCTGAAGGGGTTATTCCCAGCCATATATACGCTGCATCAGTGGCCAACATAACTGGTTTACGTAGACTGTCTGTAACTGTGAGGATTGGAGTGCTTACATCAAAATTACAGATAGTCTGCGTTAACCAGTTCCGTTGACCACTGATGCAGCGTATATATGGATCGTGATAACCCCTTCAGTATCAATTAAGGCCTCAAGATGGCGCACTGAAGGACCGAAACTGGTAACTACGCTATACATAAGATCATAGTGACGGCGTAAGCGTTTCATTTTCTTGCTACAGTGAACGGCCGTGGTCCCGAAGACCACCAGTGAAAAGGATGGACATACAAAAGCGATACTGAAGGTGTGTTCCACGAAGCCCTGCGGCTCCGCAAGGCCTCTGCGAGGGCTGCGCCAAGATAAAGTCAACATAAAGAACAAAGCACATCACGTCTTGTCACACAGTGAGAAAAACAACTCTTACGAATGTCATACCAATATTGGTTTTATAGATTTTTTTCTCTCAGTGCACACAAACCAAAAATGAGGCAACAAGCAGCATAATGAATCTGCAACAATACTAGATCAAAAACTACAAACAAAAGAATTTAGTTCGTACGAGTAGGTATGTAGCGACTCGACACCCGTCACTACACACACACACGCAGCGGGTGCGTTTACGCTTCCTCCTCCTCCCCCCCCCCTTCTCTCTCTCTCTCTCTCTCTCTCTCTGTCTCGACGCGCACTGTCTCTTCTTCACACACCACTAGCATTCCATTACTCCCTCACCACCCCTCTCTCATCAACTCATCCACAAACACCTGCCTCAAAGGATTTCGTCACTTGGCTATCTACGCTTCATAACCCGGGTCTATAGAAAGCCACACCACGCAGCACAGAGTACACACACTTCCTACTAGAGTCTGTGCTGGCAACGCGCAGTCTGACTCCCCACGGAGAATCTGTGCACCGCTCTCGGACAACAGTAAATTCGATTCGTGTTTATTATTCACTATAGATGTAAAATTCAGTAGCTAGTGGCGATATTATTCTTTGTCATACTGTAAAATTTAACAGCTGACTTTAACAGAGAGAATGCAGCATTAGCTCAAAAGGTTTTGCATCAAAGTCTTGCATCGAAAGTTCAAAGATGATTCAACAGGAAGATGTGGCATCAATTTTAAAGATTCAAAGACCTCTGATCGATACTGTAAGATCGAAGAAGGTGATGTAATACCGTTAAGATCCATGGTTTCAAGCAGTGAGATATCTAACCACTCACCAAAGATGAAAAAAATAAAAAATGACGAATCTTAGATCACTCTCGGTCTTGTTGAGTCTAGCAGATCAGTTTTCTGCATGTTATGTAGAAAGCTACTTTCAAATAGTTCCATGCTACCTGATAACATGCGTTGGCTTTTAGAAACTATACACACCGATTGCAAACGAAGATGAAGAATTTTTTATACATAAGAATCAACAACTGCTAAGAAATCGAAAAACTATGAAGTATGCGACCGAAACTGAGAATGAAAAAGCCTCGGAGGCATCTTATATGGTTAGCTATCGTATACTGCACATGCTGAGAATTTACTAAATCCATGTATGGCAGACGTAACACAATGTATGCTCGATGAAAAATCTGCATGGCATTTTTCTACAGTGTCGCTTTCGAACGACACTGATTTGCATCAAATTAATTATCTCACAGGATACATCAGACAAGAACTAATTGGTCGCCTTCGGCACTAAAAATTCGTATTCCAAATGATTAAGTCGACTAATGTTGCTGGACTGGCCATATTGCTGATAATTGCACAATATTCACATTAACATTCACTTGAAGAAGGCTTGTTTATGTCTGCATCGCTGACAACTGACACTACCGGAAAAGAAATTTTTATCGCTATTTTTTCTTAAATAACCTTTTGATTTGAACAATTCTATCGATATTCATATAGATGGGCTAACGCAATGACTGGTAAAATAGCATGAGTGGTGTCTCTGTATACGGGATGTTCTGACTGACTGACTAAATGACTCATCACCACCCAGCCCAAACCGCTAAGGATACAAACTTTGGAGAAGGAGGGATCTTATACTGTAGGTGTCCTTTAAGAAGCGATTTTTCGAAATTCCATCTCTAAGGGGGTGAAATGGGGGATGAAGCACTTTTTTTGAAAAATGTCTCTATTAAGGCAATTTTGAAGCTAGACCTACGAAAACTGGTATTTGGTTTCTGGGTCGGAAAGAAAGAAATATGTGTTTCAGTATTTTCCGAAATTTAATTCCATGGGAGTGAAACGGTCGGCGAAAGCTTTTTTGAAAATATATCACTGTTAAAGAACTACCAAAAGTATTTTAAAGCTACACCTATGAAATTGGTATTTGACTTCTCGGTTAAAAATAAAAAAAACATGTGTTTCAGGGTTTTTGGAAACTGAACCAATAAGAGGGTGAAATGGGGGATGAGATTTTTTACGAAAATGTTTTGTTATGAAAGCATTCTAAAGTTAAATTGGAAATTTGGAAGTTTGTGGTAAGATCTTATGGGACCAAACTGCTGAGGACATCGGTCCCTAAGCTAACACAGTCCTCACTCTAGCGTAAACTAACTTACGCTAAGGACAACGCACACACCCATGCCCGAGGGAGGACTCGAACCTCCGCCGGGGGAGCCACGCGGACCGCGACAAGGCGCATTAGACAGCACGGCTAAAGCTAAATGTATGAAAATTTAAATTTGGCTTCCCAGTTACAAACAAAAAAATACGGATTCACTGCTTCCGGAAATTCAACCCCTATGAGGGTGAAACGTGAAATGAAACTTTTTATGGAAATATTTCATTGTGCAAGCATTTTTTAAGCTAAAGCTATGAAAATTTGTATTTAGCTTCTCTGTTAGAAATAAGACATACGCATGTCACTGTTTTTGGAAATTCAAGCCCCTAAGAGGATGATGCAGGGGGTGAAACGTCTTATGGAAATATTTCATTTCCAAAGCATTTTGGAAAATTGGTGTTTGGCTTCTCGGTTAGAGATGAAAAAATACATATTTCATTGTTTTTCGAAATTCAACTCCTAAAGGGGTGAAACAGGGTCAGATTGGTTCACTGACTCATCATCGCCCAGCCCAAACCGCTAAGGATAGAAACTTGAAGTTTGGTGATGGTGTGGATCTGATACTGTAGGCATCGTTTAAGAAGGGAGTGTTCCAAATTCCGCTCCTAAGGTGATGGAATAGGGGATAAAAGGCTTCTTGAAAGCATGTCGCTAGCAAGGGAATTTTGAAACTAGAACTACGGAAACTGGTGTTTGGTTTCTCAGTCAAAAATAAAGAAATACGTGTTTCAGCACTTTTGAAAAATCAACCACTAAGGGGGTAAAATAATGGATGAAAGTTTTATTGAAAATAAATACTTACTAAGGAACTACCACAGGATTTTTAAGGCAACGTCTATGACTGCTGGTATATGACTTCTCTGATAGAAATTTAAAAAAAAAATACATGTTTCAATGTTTCTGTAAATTCAACCCCTAAAGGAGTGCAATATGGGCTGAAAAATTTTTAAGAAATTGTTTTGTTACATCAAAAAACTTTTAATGCTAAATTTATGAAAATCGGTATTTCACTTCCCGGTTAGATATAAAGACACAATTGTTAGGTGATGAAAGTTGCTATGGAAAGGCGTGATTGAAAAAGACTTTGGACTCCAGCTACCATAATCACTTTTTGGTCAGAAGTATATTCGGGAGAGCTTAGAACGTGTTGCAGTTTGTTAACAACAAAAATATTCGCTTAAATAAAAACAAAGATAAATCTCTGCAGACCATACACTCTAAAAGCGTGCGAAGCAGCGGGCGCCAACCTAGTCACTAACAAAAAGTAAAGTGCCAAATTCTAGTTCCAGCCACCGGCCGGATTGGCCGTGCGGTTCTAGGCGCTACAGTCTGGAGCCGAGCGACCGCTACGGTCGCAGGTTCGAATCCTGCCTCGGGCATGGATGTGTGTGATGTCCTTACCTTAGGTTAGTTAGGTTTAATTAGTTCTAAGTTCTAGGCGACTGATGACCTCAGAAGTTAAGTCGCATAGTGCTCAGAGCCATCTATTTCCAGCCTTTGTAGCCTGCGTGTACAAGAATTCGCGATAAAGAAGATGCCACCAAGTCTAAAACAGGTTCTTGATGAAGCAATAAAAATAATCAGCTACATTGAATCACGTCTCCTTCAGTGCCGATCGTTTTCAGTTTTGTCTAAAGATTACGGGAGCAGGCATAAAACATTACTACTCCACACCGAGGTTATATAGTTATCTCAGGGTAATAAGACGTTAACAAGATTATTGGAAGTAACAAGGGATGGTCTCAGAAATTCAGTTAGGGATGAGACGTCGCAGGTTAGTAGTATACGTCAAAGGTGTCCACTCGTAAAAGTTGTAAGGCGCACTAGCCAGAAGATTACGAGAAAACGTGCTCTAAAGTTTTTCGCGAAGCTCACGTACCTGTTAATTTATAAGCTGTGGCAGCACAGCGCAATGGCAGTGAAGCCAGTAGTGGCGTAATCTGCCACGCGGGCAATACTGGTTCGATCTCACATCGGATATTTTTTTATTATTTTAAAAATTGAAACATTTTAAACAAATTTAATGACATAAAGTACTATATCTGAAAACTGGGAAGCTAACGAAACGACTGTATATTGGCATTCTCATCCGTAGCTGAAAGTCTCGTGTGGTAGAATAACTGATTCATTGGGAGGACAAGCATTGCCTGAATTATATCACAAAATCATTCCGTATGACGAGAAATCACCGATGTATACAACTAAAAGTGATTCTTCCAAAATGTACTCCTGTTGTTCAAAATCGTCACCCGTATTTTATAGTCAGGTAAAAAAATCTAATAAAGCGTATACAAAACTGCGCTTATCTGATTGAAAATAAAAGAGAAATAAATGGGGACGTGAAAAGTATATCAAAATACTATGCCTGGTACGCTCCGAGGCTTTCTGACGAAATAGACCTTTTCATGAATATTAAGGGACTGTGTTTGCCAACAGATCTTTCTTTTTTGAAAAAAAATGGTTGCTCGTGTAACCAATCGACCTTCCTAAATTGTACATGAAATCATTTTTTTTGCAATGTTTTTATAATAATTATCATTCTGGTGCCTGTATGAGAAATACGCAATTGACAAACAAATACGATATTGCAAAAATTTTTATATAAATAAAACCGTACCCAAAGTTTTGTTACAGTGATAATTAAAGCTTTAATTTACCTCCATTAAAATGCATTTGAAATTATTCAAATTTTTAAAAACAAAATATTAATTGTAATTAACATTTTATGTTAATTAGCTATAATAGTCAGTTCTCAAGTAAAATAAAATTCTGTATGATTTAATTGATAATATTTTAGGACATTAACTTTATTTGAAAGTTGTTATAATTTTTAGAACAATTAAAAAAGAATAAAAAGTTGCCCAAACGTGGGATCAAACCTGTATCGCGCTCATGGCAAATGGCTCCACAACAGATGAAGTCTTTTCGCTCTGCTGCCATAGGCGTATAAATTGACCGGCGTATGAGCTGCGCGTACTTTCCCGTAATCTTCTGGCTACAGCAGTTTACAACTTTTATGGGTAGACATCCTTGAAATGTACAGGTTACGTATGAAGTCTCATCCCGAACCGAATTTCAGAGATCGTAAGGTCCCACTGTAAGAGGTGAATTACAAAACTTTACGACTGACATTTCTTTTAAATTAAAAGATCGTTCGAGCGATATGACTTCCTCGTTCAGACTAGCTTTTTTGGCAGATATATTTGGAAAATTTAATAAATTAAATCCACTTTTACAAGGAAAACAAACAACAGTTTTCAGTACTGATGACCAAATAACCGCCTTAAAAAATTAAATTATTGGATAGTTTGTGTTAGCAAGAGAGAACTAGAAAGCTTTTCAGCACTGAATATGTTCGTTGAGGAAAAAGCAGAATTACGAAATGATATATTTGAAGAACTGGTCGAATATCTCCACCATATGCATGCATGGTTTGAGACGTATTTTCCTGAAGAGCAGGGTACAAAACAGAAGATGAGTTGATGAGTTCAGAATCCTTTTGTACCGAAGTTACAGCTGCCAGAAAATATATCAGATGAACCCTGTGAATCCTTTTTAGAAGTGATACCAGATTCAAGCATGGATTCATTGTTCAGAGCAGTGTCACTTGATGATTTCTGGTGCAGGCGCCGTGATGACTACCCACAACAGGACACACACGCTCTGACTGCTCTTCTTCCATTGGCAACAACGTACTTCTGTGAAACGGGATTCTGAGAACAAGCAACTACAAAGACAAAATATCGCAAGAGACTGGATGCTGAACCTGATATTTTTTTTCAACTGTCTTCTATCAAGCTTAACATTAAACAGCTAGTAAAAAAAAAAAAAAAAAAAAAAAAAAAAAAAAAAAAAAAAAAATCCTCACACCTCTCGTTAAATGGAAATAATTTTATTCGTGTACTGCGGAATCAATACAGTGTTATTTTGTGAGCTCTATTATTTTTTGTTGTTTGGTATATTGTTGTAGAAGTCAGTTGTACATAATGAACCTAATTCTGAATGATTTTCATTAAATGATGATATTTATAGAGTGAACATAAAAACAATTTTCGCTTAAGTTAGGGCTGCGTAAAATACGTAGTATTTCAAACGGATTCCGCCACCAGAAAATTTGAGAACCGCTGACCTACACGAACAGTGATCAGGGGCTGACGAAATGAACACCAACACGTTCTCGCAATTTGTTTAATAACCGACATATAGGAGTCCGCTACGGTTTCCGCCGGAACAGCTTATCTCGATGCAACAAATTCAGTGATATTACTCTTTTGTAAATCCAAAAAGAAATCACGGAGCAAATACACATTGAATGTAGGGATTTTTGTAGATCACATCTTTACAGGATCACAAGGGACGAAAAGCAACAGCAACAAACAGGTGATCGTGGTAGATACCTCTCAATAAGACTGCTCCTTCACACCCGCCGCTTCTAAAAGTAGCGTTTGTTATTGAACAATTGTAAGCAAGATATGTATCAAGTTGAAGCCATATTATCGGACGAATTCTCAAGACCCGATTTTCTTATACTAAACTTAAAGCGTTTATCGAAAAGCGTGTGTCATTTTCCCCATACGACGTGCCGTCAACGAAATAAGCACCTGTTACGTTCTGTCCGTTTATGCCACATCATATATTCACACTTCACTGTCGTCAACAGAACACGTGACGAAGTCAAAGCGGGTTTTCCACTCAGCTGTACTGCATGTCCAAAAATGTGACTTCTGAACCTGGCTTCAACAGTACATCCTCATCTACATAGATCCTCGGCAAGCCACCGTACGGTGTGTGGCGGAGGGTACCCTGTACCACCATTAGTCATTTTCTTTCCCGTTCCACTCGCAAATAGAGCGAGGGAAAAACGACTGTCTATATGCCTCCGTACGAGCCCTAATTTCTCGTATCGTATCATCGTGGTCCTTACGTAGAATATATGTTGGCGGCAATAGAGTCGTTTGGTAGACAGCTTCAACTGGCGGTTCCTTGTCAATATTGTTTCTCGAAAAGAACGTCGTCTTTCGTCCAGGGATTCCCATCTGAGTTCCCGAAGCATCTCCGTAATACTTACGTGTTTTTCAAATCCATCGATAACAAATCTAGCAACACGCCCCTGAATTGCTTCTTTGTCTTCCTTCAATCCGACCTGGCACGGGTCCCAAACACTCGAGCAGTACTCAAGAACAGGTCGCAGAGGCGTCCTATGTGCGGTCTACTTTACAATACTTTCTCCGTAAAATTTTCTCGGTAGAAAATCCACTAATATTACTCAGAACGATGTTGAAGAGCACTTCCACATAGCTCTTGGTGTAGAGGAACAAGTGACATTTATGTCTATGAATAACACTCAGAACGATTCTTTGACTGATAGCAAACTCTCTTTGTATTGGACACAACCGGTATGCGTATTTGCTGCAACAGTTGCAAGAACCGCAACTTCTGCCTCACTAGCAAATGGCTTTCTACTCCTGAAAACGTTTACGCATTAGTAGTAGTTCGACTATGTGGTAATTTCACAAGCAACACACTACAAATGAAATGCAGCTTTCCTCATAAAAAACGTAATTTACATAGACATCGGTTGCACAACTCTTGAGTCAAATACTACGCTGGGCAGCACACAAGCACAACGTATCTCTCATCTCGACAACACAGGATCCCTTCGTAGATAATGTAGCTATAGCCTTGGCGGCGCAAGTTTCCTTGTTGAGTATACGAACATACGGGTGGCGACCGATTCAACGGCCGCAACGACAAAAATACCTATATTCAATGTATTTCTACTGCGTGATTTCTTGTTAGATCTGCAAAAGAGTTACATCATTGAATGTTTTCCCTCAACATCTGCTATTCTAGTGCCAAAAATAGGATTATTCCATTAAAAAAAATTATGTCCATCTCACGATTATTAAAGCAATTCTGTTTGTCAAAATACAACTTCGGAACAGGTACTTACGGTCTTGGAAGTAATCCTGAGCCAGAGAAAGCGTTCGAACCTCAGAAACATTAACACCTTGCTGTGCTTTGACGAGTCGGACTCGTACCAACAATTCTGGACCAAAAACGAGTATTTGAGTCAAACGCGTGTGGAAAAAATGCAGGCCATACGTAGACATCACAAGTCACACTCGCGGGGACGAAAGTCAGACCAAACGTAAACATCGCGAGTCTAACTCATGAGACAAACAGTTGTCAGTTACAATCGTGGTCTAGTTCTTACCATTACGCTGCAAGAATTGGCCACAATTCGTTATATGTACGTTACAAAACATGCGTGGTAGTGGTTCTGTACTTTCGCTTTTGAAGAAAAATTAAACAAACCCTTCCATAATGTTGAGAGAGGGGCCGTTACGTGTACGTAGTGGTGAAGAGTCTATGACAGCTACGTGATTGCACAAAACAGAAAGCGTGCAAAAGCGTTTAATTCTAGATGACGATAGTAAAGAGGAAAATTCAGTTCCTATGGCAGGTGTATCATGGTATTGCCAGGAAGCGAAAGCCACACCACTCATCTGGAAATATTCTGAGACTCGTGGCATGAAAGCATAGCTTTGAAATCATTTAAGTGAACAGCCAGGATTATTAAAACTGTATGTTTGATGGGAAATTTTGGAAATATTTGTTACGAAAACATATGTGTTCGCACGTCAGGGAACAGATGAAAAATGGAACAAATGGGAAGTGGATGACACTTGGTACCACGTTACTTCGACGAAATGACGGCCTACTGTGCACTATACATTTTGATGGCTCGAGTCAGAAAACCAAGTATCCAAATGCATTCGTGTAAAAGACCAGCAGCAGAAACGCCAACATTTAAAAAACTAATGCCTTTTTAAATATTGAAACAAATTTCGAGATTCCTTCTTTTTTGCGATAGTGAAACTCCTGACACTACTGACCCGCTTCCCATCAAACTTTGGAATGAGAAATTTTAAGAAATTTACATAAATTACATTCTGCGTTCAAATGTCTGTATAGACGAATCCTTAATGAGATACGCATGAAGGACGTTTAGGATATAAACAATTTAATCGATCGATAAGAGCGAGGTCTGTATTAAAAATGTACAAACTTTGTAAGGCAAGTATCGGCTTTTGTCACGCTTTCAGAATGTCTACTGGCCAAGACAAAACAGATAGAGAAATGAAATGAAATGTGCGTATGGCATCGTTGGCCGGGAGGCCCCTTTCGGGGAAGTTCGGCCGCCAAGTGCAAGTCTTATAACAGTACATCAGATAATGTTGTTGAGGACTTGTCAAAATCCACATTGAATGAGCAATATACGTAGTTTCTTGCTAAGTGATACTCCTTTGCAACCTATTTTTAAAATTACACCACGAAAGCACAAATGTTATAGTGTACATTAAGCAGCACTTGGCAAAATATGCCAAAAAATTCAAAAAGCGAATTTTAAGCAAAAGAGAATGTTTATGGAGAAGTTGTGATAATTTGTTGCCTCTGAGACGGAAAGATAAAAGTGACGAGTGTATGGAATCAACGAAACCCGAAAGTGTAGATATGGCTGAACATATAGACATACAGACAGTTTAGAAAAATAATGAAGCCCAAATGAATCCGCGAATACAGTAACGGAAGGCGTGGGATTCATCGTCAAAATCAGATGTTGACCTGTTTCCCAATCATGTGAAAATTCCTCAAAGGAAACCGAAAACTTTTTTTACACGTCGGATATGGGTCTGTTCAATGCGTACACTATCCATAAAACAATACACGGCCAAAGAAAGCAAACATATGTTGATTACCTAATAAATATAGCACATGCCATTTTTAAAAATTTCCAATTACTGGACTACGAAAAGTATGGAAAACTTTCACTAGATTAAACATTTACTCGACTTCAAGCGCAATATTGGGTTCAAAACATATCGATCCGACTCCTAAGGAAACCACCCAACAAGGATGTGTAAAGTTCGCATAAAACACAAAGTGTGAAGCGAAACGACGTAGGAATGCACGGAGTGTAAAGTGGCTTTACATCTGCCACAATGCTGTCGACACTTCCGTACTATGCGTGACTACTAATTTCTAGAGTCGTAGGTATTTTCCTATTAGAGCGTCCTAGGGGAGCATTTCTGCTTGTAATTAAGTTGTTTGTTGACAATATCTACTCTTAGGCATCGTGTTATCACATTCTTTCTGAATGTCACACCTGAAGGCGCCCAGGAGCATTATAACTTGAGGCACTGAGAAACATAAGGGCCCAAAGCACAGAAACAAAGTTTAGATTTAAATAGCTGTTTGTGTAAATCAAGTATGTCTGCAACCTAGCAGTCTCATAGGTTTGACTTTTTTTCAACCAAGCGTCACCAGGCTATATTTCCCATAAAAAAGTCATGTACCCATTTTTATTATGAAATTGTAGTTGATATTTAGCAATATTATTATTCATGTTAAGCCACAAAAATCCTCTGGCTGGAGGTTTGGATAAAATTCTCTGTTCACTTTAGGCATGAAATCTATTAGTTTCGTTAAGTCTATGTATTACAAGTTTGATCTAGTCGTTTTGATAAATCCCTGAATTTGAATGTTGATATTTGCCTTCCACCTAATTACTTGGGCACTAGTGGGGGAAAGTATTTGGGCAACTGCGGAGAAAAGACAAATTGTGGTCTCTCTCGATGTGAACTGTTCCAAATGGTAGTCCCCCAAGTCCCCAATGAAGAATATCTTACTATGAGTTTCATTCAAATGAAACCTGGTCAGTGCGTCTATCTTTGCCTAACTGCGGGTATGGTAGAGAGACTGACGCAAGCGCACCGTTTAACGTTGCATAGCACCAGTCTGGTTTCACGCCGAAGAGAAGGTGGTTACACAAGTTATCGTCCACTACCGAACATGCAGGCGAGTAGGCAGGAACAACAAGGAATGATTCAATTTTTGGCGGCGGAGGGAGTTTGTGAACTGTATCGACGGATGAAGGCTGTGTATGTTGAGTGCAATTTGAGTCGTTCAAGTGTTGTGGAATGGCGAAAACGGTTCCTTGAGGGGCGCGAGTCACTGGAAGACGATGCTCTTCCTGGACAGTCTCATCGCGTCATCACATTGGAAATGGTTGCGGAAGTAAACGCTTTAGTCTTGGACAACCGCAGAATCACCATGGACGAGATCCATGGGTTACCGGATATTAGCACGGGCACCGCCCACACCATAATGCATCAACACCTGAACTTTGGAAAAATCTGCGTGCAGTGAATTCCCCACCAGCTGACCGGCGAACAACGCAGTACTCGAATGGCGCTGTTTTTGCGTCATCTGCAACGTTATCATGAGGAGGAATACGGCATTCTGTCGCGTATTGTCACAGGTGACAAAACATGGTGTCAGCATTTTGAACCGGTAAGCAAGCAGTGGAAACATGCGACTTCACCACCTCCAAAGAAATCAAACGCCGTGTACACCAGTTCTGGTAACGTCATGATGTCCTTCTTTTTTGACCACAAGGGCCCACTGCTTGCCGAGTTCCTGGAATGGGGAACCACCATCAATGTCCAGCGTTGTCAAGCCGCTTTACAGGACCTTAGACGAACCATCAAGTTGAAACGCTGATGTTGTCCAATGGCGTTATCCTCCTGTATGATAATGCCTGCCCAAACACGGCCAATGCGGTGAATACAACATTGCAGCAGTTTCGGTGGGAAACGCTGAAACATTCATCGTAAAGTCTCGACCTTTTCACCGTGTGACTCCCATGTGTTTGGACCTCTAAAACAGGCTATTCGCGGACATCGATTCGCAACGGACGATGAAGTGTGTGACTTGCTACAGGCCTGGATCCGACAGCAGCCTACTAGCTTCTTCAAGGATGGAATCGGTTGGCTAGTGTCACACAGGAATAAATGTGGCGACTGTTTCGGCGAGAGTGTGTGTACTGTGTATAGCTACATTTTTGAGTTCATAAAATCGTTACCGTTACTTTACACTAGTGACTGGGTTTCATTTGAATGCCTCTTATACTGGTATAAACAGCAGTTCAACCAGTTGAAAACTTCATCTTTGTAAAATTTCTGAAATATACATTGTTATCACGAACACCAAATTTTCATTTGATAGTTAGTTGGTTGGTTGTTTTAATGGTTAAAATACAAGGCCATCAGTCCCTCTTACCTGGAACAGGCAAATCAACAGAACTGCACACCAAAGAAGGACCTAGTGCGTGAAACCCAGGGGACGAAACTCCAACGCCTACCAAAGGTTAACAGAGCTTAGAAAGAGGATCAAGGAAGAAGAAAAGGGTGGAAAGCAAGAAAAACAGGTGCACTGCTCCGTCGGGGCAGCAGCCAGAGGCACCAAAAGGCTGAAAGTGCATTGGGGAATATACACCCCAGCACTTACCAGAGGCACCCCACCCAACAATACCCAGATAAAACTAGCAACACAGACAAAGCAAGAGTAACAAAGAAAGACAAAGGAAGGACACCAAGTCAAACAGAACGCACGGGATGGGGGAAGAAGAGCAAAAGAACAGGTAGGGTGAGGACTATGGCGAACCACCAAACCCAGACAGCAGCTGCCCACACACGGCAGAGGAGGCTACAGGGCATCCTGCTGGTTCCTCAATGGGCTAACAAGGCTGAGGTAACCTCCTTTAGAGAGAATGGTAAAAGCTCCCATAGTGAATAAACTGTAAAACCAAATCAACCACTACAGGCATCATCCACTAAGACCAGGGTGTAGTGAGTCAGCAAGATTAAGAATCTGCCAGTGGGCGGCTAGGTTATGACAGTCCAGCAAAATGTGGACAACCATCAAGTAGGCACCACAGCGACAGCAAGGTGGATCCTCGTGACAGAGTATATCACCATCAGTAAGCCAGGTTTGGACGACGTGAAACAGGCAAAGGTCGATTGCGTCCTTAGAAAAGGCCTGCATGGAGGATCTCCACAGATTCTTGGTCTCCTTTATCACCCACAAGTTGTCACAAATGTTTGTGTCCCAAATCCTTACCAACTGAAAGTCTGATTCTAGATTACCAATCTCAAGAGGTAGCTTGCCAGTAGCCAGTGTGGCCAGCCTGTCATCGAGTTCATTCCATGGGGTCCCAACATGACCTGGAGTCCATACGAACACCACCGAGTGTCCACATTGTTCAAGGGCCAAAAGGGAATCCTGGATAGTCAGGATCTAGGGATGGCGAGGGTAACACTGGTCAAGAGTTGCTAAACTGCTCATAGAGTAGCTACAAGTGAACACATTCATTACTCGGTAAGGTGTTCACACAGCGAAACGCGACGTATGCGTTGCACGACCTGTTATATTTAATCTAGCTGTAATTGTAGGTTACTTATCGTGTCCAACCGAAAATCGGCCTGGTGCGAACCATATTACAGCAGAGCACTAAATGACAATGCAAGTTTATAGTTATGAAACTGAAAAAAGTAATCGCTTAAGGTACCACAAAAAAAAAAACAAAGAACTGATGACTTCTCATAGCGTGTAGGCTTTCACGGCCGGCGTCTTCAGTAATTAAAACTTCCGGGCTAAGAGGCCGTGGTCCGATAGTAAAAATAAAAGAAGTATTTCTACTATTGGACCACGGCCTCTTAGCCCAGAAGTTTTAATTACTGAACTGATGACTTGTTCGTCAAAAGTGGTGCTAAAGAATAATTGAATGATGATGCTCTGAGGAACAGATCATGTGATTAATTGATCAGTCCACAACTCTTAATAAATTTCGCGATGAAAGCAGTGGCAGGAGTGAGTGTAATAAGTGTAACTGTAAATGTTTTCGCCCAAGAGATAAAATATTGAGGCCACCCATAATGCAATAGCAGCATCGCTAAAGAGTTCAGAAAGGAATGGCAACAAGTGACATTACGAAAAAGGAACTATCAGTGCGATAGGTAAAAGAGAGTTAGATAGAAGAAATCTGTGCAGTGATGGCAAAGATCACAAACAATTTGTGGGTGTTGGAGAAAACAATTCCTTTATTCCCACATACATTTAGCAATAACTTAACACTACACACATGAATGAATTGTGTAGACATGAGCAGCACGGAATAACTAGCTAAAGCTAAGTCAAAGAATAACTGTATCACTGCACGTAAATTAACACTTCACGGAATTTCCAGAATGAGATTTTCACTCTGCAGCGGAGTGTGCGCTGATATGAAACTTCCTGGCAGATTAAAACTGTGTGCCAGACCGAGACTCGAACTCGGGACCTTTGCCTTTCGCGGGCAAGTGCTCTACCAACTGAGCTACCGAAGCACGACTCACGGCTGGTACTCACAGGTTTACTTCTGCCAGTATCTCGTCTCCTACCTTTCAAACTTTACAAAAGCTCTCCTGCGAACCTGCAGAACTAGCACTCCTGAAAGAAAGGATATAGCGGAGACATGGCTTAGCCACAGCCTGGGGGATGTTTCCAGAATGAGATTTTCACTCTGCAGCGGAGTGTGCGCTGATATGAAACTTCCTGGCAGATTAAAACTGTGTGCCCGACCGAGACTCGAACTCGGGACCTTTGCCTTTCGCGGGAAAGTGCTCTACCAACTGAGCTACCGAATCACGACTCACGCCCGGTACTCACAGCTTTACTTCTGCCAGTATCTCGTCTCCTACCTTCCAAACTTTACAGAAGCTCTCCTGCACAGGAGTTTGGAAGGTAGGAGACGAGATACTGGCAGAAGTAAAGCTGTGAGTACCGGGCGTGAGTCGAGCTTCGGTAGCTCAGTTGGTAGAGCACTTTCCCGCGAAAGGCAAAAGTCCCGAGTTCGAGTCTCGGTCGGGCACACAGTTTTAATCTGCCAGGAAGTTTCACTTCACGGAACGTTTATGAAGCACTGTACACTTGTAGGGATCGATTGTCAGAAATAGGTCACTACATGACTCCCTCCTTTAATGCTAACGATACCGCAGATTAAATTTCACACGCCGTCCAGCTCTTGTAACTACTTCCTTCTTGAAACCGGGGGGTGCGTCACGTGTGTCAGTGGTTGTGTCAGGGAGTGGTGCAATAGTGCTCGACGTCGGTCTTGGTGTTGCAGTGACTGGTGTTCGCTGAGTGTTGTGGTGTTCATGGGGTATAGGAACACATCTTGTAGCTTCTCCGGTCTTCTCTGGTTTGGGTTCAGTGGTAGCTGTGGTGTCTGTTGCGGCCAGAAAGGCGGGCTTGATACGGTCCACTGCAACTGTGGTGGGTGTACCGTTAATCATTATGCGGAAAGTATTGGTATCCCTACTGACTACCAGATATGGTCCGTCATATGGTGGCTGCAGTGGTTTACGCACAGTATCATTGCGTAAGAATACATGCGTGCACTGGTCTAGCTCCGCAAAAACGAACGAGTGTCTTCCAAGCCGGTTTCTGGGCATTGTTGGTCTCAATTGGCGTATATGCTCTCTTAATCTTGTGGCGAATTCTGAGGCTGTGATTGTATCATCTGCCATGCTGTGCAGAAATTCTCCAGGTAGGCGTAATGTTTGTCCATACACTAGTTCTGCTACTGTTCCTTTCAGATCACTTTTGAATGACGTTCGTAGACCCAAAAGTACGATAGGTAGTGTGTCCAATTCGGTGTTGCGTGACATCTAAGTGCTGCCTTTAACTGTCGATGAAGACGCTCAACCATGCCATTTGATGCGGGGTGGTATGCCGTGGTCGGTATGCGTTTCATACCTAATAACGTAGCCAATGCTTTGAAAACGTAGGCTTCAAATTGTCGTCCTTGATCAGTTGTAATTCTCAGTGGAACTCCAAACCGGGCAATCCGACCACGAAAAAATGTTTGAGCTATAATTTCTGCAGTGATGTCCTTCATTGGAAATGCCTCAGGCCACCTAGTAAATCTGGCAGTCACCGTGTGGCAATAACTGCAGCCTTCCGATGTCGAGAGTGGGCCGATGATGTCAACATGCACATGGTCAAAACGCTGATTTGGTGGAAGAAATGTGCCTAATGGTGCCCTGACGTGCTGTGTGATTTTATTCCTCTGGCACGCCAAGCATTGCTTCACAAATGCTTTACAGTCTGTGTGCATACATGGCCATATAAATTTTTGTTTGACCAATCTGAGTGTGGCTCTTACTCCTGGGTGTGACAGATTGTGCATTGATGCAATTGCCTGTGTTCTGAATTGCTGTGGCACAAATGGACGTATCTTTCCTCTTGCTACGTCACAGTACAACTCAATGTTTGCTTCAGGAACTGTCACGAGCTGTAGCTTCAATCCTTTCTTTTGTTGCAATAGATCACGCAACTCACTATCACATTGTTGCGCATGCGCGAGGGCGTCGTAATCAATGGCCTTTGTCACTGCTTCCACCTGTGCGATACCATCTGCTACTGTGGACACTGCTTCTATGCGAGAAAGTGCATCAGCTGGAACATTTAGCTTCCCTTCCACACACACAATGGTGGTCGTGAACTGGCTGATATAATCTAAGTGTCGCAGCTGCCTGGGCGATGCTTTCTCTGGCTTTACCTTAAAGGCATAGGTAAGCGGTTTATGATCTGTGTAAATCGTGAACTGTCGCCCTTCTAATGCGTGTCTGAATTTTTTTACTGCCGCATAAGCGGCGTACAGCTCACGGTCATATGTTGCCCAACGTTGCTGAGATGGTGACAACTTATGACTATAAAATGCAATGGGCTGCCATAACTGATCAATTTGTTGCTGAAGTACGGCAGCAATTGCAGTGGACGAAGCATCAACCATGAGAGCGAGTGGAGCATGCGCGACCGGGTGTGCTAATTGCCCGGCCTCTGCTATGGCTTTTTTTATAGCGTGAAACGCGGTGTCCGCCTCGATAGTCCAATGCACACTGTGGTTAGGTTTAGGTGCGCCTTTAAGTATTTCATTCAATGGTGCAGTTATCAGTGCATGACAGCGAATGAAGCGTTGGTAGAAATTCACTACTCCAATGAATCGTCGTAATTCTCTGACTGTGACAGGGCGGGGGTATTTGTTTATGGCCTCTACTTTACTATGTGGCGGTCGAATACCCTGTGCATTCACCAAATATCCTAGAAAGTGGACCTCTTTCTCACCAAAAACACACTTGGAAGGATTAATTACTAGTCCATGTGTTCGTAGGCGGTCAAACACTTGGGCCAAATGCTGTAAGTGCTCCTCTTCCGATGCAGACATCACCAATAAATCATCTATATCCACATAGCAAAAATCTAAATCTCTTGTAACCTCATCCATAAAACATTGAAAGGTCTGGGCGGCATTACATAGTCCGAATGGCATTCGGGTGAATTCAAATAGGCCGAATGGTGTTGTCACCGCTGTTTTAGGAATGTCTTCTGCAGCTATAGGGATCTGATAGTAAGCTCGAACTAGATCAGTGGTAGAAAATATAGTCTTACCGTGAACATTTGCAGAAAAGTCTTCTATATGTGGAACTGGGTACCGGTCTGGAATGGTCCTTGCATTGAGTTGGCGATAGTCACCGCAGGGGCGCTATCCATTCTTCTTTTTAGGCACGATGTGAATTGGGGATGCCCAACTGCTACTAGAAACTCTGCAGATACGTTGTGACAGCATGCTGAGAAATTCCTGCTTTACCACTTTTAGCTTTTCGGCCGTTAAACGTCTAGGCCGAGCGTGAGTTGGCGGCCCTGGCGTGGTCAAAATGTGGTGGACGGTTGTATGCTTGACTGGTGGGAGAGTAGGCGATTGCTGTGTGATCTCTGGGTATCCTTTCAGTAATGGTATATATGGTGTGTCGCCTGTGACTGTGCGTACCTCTAGTGGTGTGATACAACGGTCTTTTCCTGTTGTATGCAGACTAGTAGTCAAAATCTATCAGTCGCTGGCGCCGCAGATCTGGCAGTAAGTCGTAGAAGGACAAAAAATCTGCTCCGATAAAAAAGACTAACTATAAATTTATTAAAAGACGTTATTATTATGAAAAAAGAGAGAGAATTGATGTGTGATCATGTAACATGCAAATTATTGCATGTGAAGTCCGTGACCAATGATGAAATGCAAACAGGAACAAAAGAAGTAAGAATTAACGTAAATAAGATGAAGCGGCGTGAACGTTCGGAGAATGTGAAAGGATAAACACAGGAGGACGTAACGTAAACAAGAAACAGGTGTTTCCCTGAAACGAAGAAGCAGGTTCAGCATGATACAAAAGCAGATAGAGAAGCTTGCTAATATTGTACGCAAGCGCATGAGTCGCATATGTAGTGTCTATGGAAAGCTACCAAAGATAAGCTGCGTCTTGGTGCAATTAATTGAATTGTGATAGCATATAGAGCCAGAAACGAATAGTGTGTTCTCTCAGTTAGCATACGGTTTTTCCATAATTTGTAAACATATTCACGTTTTGCATAGTTCCAGATTGTGTTTGTTCATTCGTCGGATTTGTATTTTGTATTGTGAGAACTGTAAAATAGTGTCACTGCAGATGTGGGCGACGTCGCTTGGTTGATCTGTAAGTTATCCCCTTGTCAATGAACCTCCGCGCCAGTTTATTTTTCATGGGTAACTTCCAGCGTAAGTCGGATTACAATTCAAGCAATTATTTGTTTCAATTCCTTCTTCGTACTAGGGGTGTACCAGACCTATCTGAATTTTTTCTGTTAAAACCAAGTACACTACACACGTCATTTCTGGGAGACACTCACCCCCTTCAGAAACTGACACCAAGTCCTCGCCGAACAGCTGTCCCTTTACAGGGTCAGTTCGTGCCCAGACTGTGGATCGCACGAGATGCCCTGCAGTTGCATATAGGTAACTTCATCTGTTGCTAGCCTCCGCTTACGGATGTTTGCTGAGTCTGTACGGAGTTTCTACGAAACGTATCGGCTGCGTCTTCAGAGCGACGAGTCCACTTCTACACAGCCTCGCAGGAGGCCAAATTGTCATGTCAGAAGCGACACCAATGTTTCTTCAGCAAATGCGACAAGTCTGAAATAGGCGAGTGAACAGCATGTAACATCATACGGGAGGAATCACTGTGGAGCAAGTTAACCCTCTAACGGTAAGGTTGGTGTTGGATCCGACCCAATCGAGTCTGTTTTGTTTATAACTCCCCACTCCCTTTTGTGAGAGCGCTGTGGTTCCAGCTACCCTACCAGCCAGTCGTCCCGAGAACGCCGAGGAGGCCACGTTCCGTCTGGTGAGTGACCTGCACCTACCCTCTCTATCCGAAACCTACATTACCCTTGCTGGGGTTGGTTCCGACCCCACCTTACTGTTTACGTCACACTTGTTAGTGTCTTTTGTGGGGAGGATTCAACCCTATATTGATATTTATATTACATCTAAGTTTTGTTTTCTCTTCTAGTATCTTACTAAAATGGCGAATCAACTCCTTAGATCTCCTGACGAGATATACAACGAGTTTCTCCCACAGGAGGCTGAGTCAGAGGATGGCGACAATATCGATGCAGAAAACTGTTCAGAAACCACCTATTACATTATGTGTACAAAGACATTTATTATTGAGAACTTTATATTTCGAAACTGCTGACACTATAATTATTTTCTAGAAGTAGTAAGAGATGTTTCTCATTTAGTTCCTATCTGTAGAATTTCTAAAGCACTCAAGTTTCTAGTTGATGACTGAATCTATTGATTTTTAATATGTTTTCAACAATTTTATAGAGAAGATTTCTATTAAGGTATTTTTTTGTAATCAAATTCCTTTTTTTTACAAAGTACTTTATATTCTTGCTTTTTGACTATAAAAATAAAAAAACTTGTTATAACAAATATTATATGTGTTTAATTGATAATAAAACTTTTCCCATTATTCATTTTTTATTTTACCCCGAAAAATCGATATTTGGAGGGTGAGGTCTGATCCAACCCCACCTTACCGTTTATGTCAGGAAACTTCACCTTACCGTTAGAGGGTTAAGTAAAATAATCGAGGACCTACATAAAGGTGACCCGGAGATAAACCTCCAGGAGAAGAGAGAAGAATGACTGAAACACTGAGAAAATTAATTATATACACGCTTAGGTGATAAGCAATTATAGAACTGAAGGACGCGAAGGCACTTATACAACGATTTTTATTTACCAGAAGCACTAAGACTAATCCAAAATCGTCCGTGCACATCAAAATTCTAATAGACTTCTTATGGCACACATGCAGTTTTAATACAAAGCATAATTACAAATGAACTCAAGTAGCCTAAAATAACACCAGTAGCTTCAGTTCATGATAGAGAAACATACCTCTTACGCGCAGTTCTTCTACACAACGTCCGTTCTTCCGGCTATCTTTTAAGCAAAAATGTCAGTAACCTTTTGACTGAAACTACGTACGCTTTGAATGATGTTTTCTATGTAGAGCAGTCCTACTGCGCACAGCCTAGTCTGTATCGCTACACTTCTTGAAAATGGTTCGCTCCTGACAAGCGCCTCTCAGCACTTGCAGTAGCCATAGGTATCGTGTAGAGAACTGTGAATAGCTTGCATGTTTCCGATATCTTTCTTTCCACGTAGATTTCTGCCGCGAACAGAAGAAAGCTGGTAGTGTCAGTTGTCAATTGGAAATCTTGTCGGCTGTATATAATCTCTATTTCAGTTTTTAGACAGTCCTCGGTAATCGGGTACGCTTTTATCTCTGTGTGGTCAGTTGCACAGTGAACTGTTTTTCGTATTTCGCAAAGCTCTTAATATGAAAAAGAATCACTGCACAGTTGAAATCTACAAATGAAATTCTTTCCTTTATTCGAAAAATTATTACATTCCATACTTCCTCTGCCAACACAGCTAAGTTACGGGACCCTGCCTTATTCAGTTCTGAAAGTTTTAACGCACCTCGAGACATTTTACACAGTAGCATAGTTTTTTAAATATAGCAAATGATAAATGTATTTCACAGTCAAACCCGAAAAAGCAGGAAAGTGGCGAATACGTGAATACTTATTACACAGAGCCAACACGGCTGACGACTCAGAACGGGAACCCGACATAGGTCGCCCTCTGATACAGCTGAAATTTGCTTGGCAGGGTGATAGAAGGATTAAAATAACACTTATTTTGGCTTAGGTGTCAACATGCAGTAGTTTCCGAGAAAATGACGGTCTAACTTTCGATGTAGTCACATCGGTCGTCTAACGCATCGCAAAAGCAATTGACTTGGTAGTGCAGTGGAGCATTAATTATTGGTTAAAATTTACTATTAATTAGTGGAATGCCCAAGTCAAATGATATCGGCCTAAAAAAACACAGCGCTCTAATCCCAGATTATATTTTCTTTTGTTGCCGCCGTAGTAACTTATGCCACATCAATACTTTTGTGATATCGTAAATACAATGGAACTGTTGTTGAAAGAAACACGCATTTCAAATCAGATTAAAAGTAGATTGCATCGTCACAAATTTTGTATAACGTTATGTAAAGGATGAGCCAGACAGTAAGATATTTTACTTTATTATATGAGCCTCCAAACGGTAATTTCATTTTTCCATTACGGCCAAGTCACGGCCAGCAGTGTTAGCTACCTGTAAGTTCTTTCGTCCCACGGTCTAGTAACAGGAAGTCAGCACCGAGGAAGGGCACCTTGTTCACGCGCCTCTCTCGTGTGCTGACGAGGTAACGCCGCCCCAGGCGTCGCTTAGCAGGCAACGCTCTGGAAAGTTCCATGCCGCCCGCACTGTTTGCTCGGTCCTGACCAATCAGGGCGGAGGAAGCCGCGTGGTGCGTCGAATATACCCGGCCGCCCGTCGCCGGGCTCGCTCTCTTGTATTCTTACTCAGCCGCGAATCGGATGCGCGCCCTGTAACAGAACGTCTCCCGCTTCTCCCGGTGCTGCGGCACTGAGGACTTAGTTTTGGCAGACAACAACTTTCGGTAGCTTGGCGAACAGTGATTCGCCAAACTCTAAGCTCTGGCTCACCCTCATCTCCCTAGGCCTATGTAGCCCCTTTCAACGTGCTTTCGCCAATAAATGGCCTTTCTCTAAAAATAACCCTAATCATTCCACAACGCCCACCGCCTGCCTATACGCCCATCCTGTACAGTTATTTAGTTAACATAAATTGAAAATTAAAGGTATAAAAATTATAATAGTATTTCAATTTTTGCTTTGTATTTTACTCTTATACTTCAAGAGTACCAATGCGTTCATAAAAACATTCAAAGCACAAAAATTCTGAGCACCATTAGCAACCTCCGAAGACAAATATCCAGCCTCTTCCCTTCATGTCTCGGATTTCTCGCCATTCCCTATTTCCTTTTCGACATGATTTCTGTTCCCAGAATCAGGTTTACCTTGTCAAATTCGCCATTGTTGAGCTAAATTATGCACCTCCCTTTCTTACGACTAGATCCAGCGGTAGTAAGGCTAATATGAATAGGAAGGCCTCAGCTGGTGTTGTCAAGCGTTGGAGTACATTTCTCTGTACTCGCCGAAGACCCGGTCTCATCGAGACTTGACAGTGGATCACTGGAAACGTGTGTCCTGCTGGCATAAATCACGTTAGTTACACCAGGTCAGTGGTCGTGTCCTCATACACCACCATCTAGATGAACGGCTGCTCGATAACACGCACAGCGCCACGGGCGCAAGCCATAGGGACAGGATTATGATGTGGGGAACATTCAACTGGGCTTCTGTGGGACCTGTGGTAGTATTCGACGGCACCGTAAAAGCTGTGGGGTACGTTTGTATTCCACCTTCATCCCTTGATGGTTAATATCTTCCGCGACGGCGATGGCATCTATCAGCAAGGCAACTTGTTACATAATAACTCTATAGGACACCAAATTTTTTCCTTGCAATTTTAACTTTCGATGTATTTTTCTATGACTCAAGTTTGTAAATAAGTGGACTAATGTTTGTATGATGAAATGAAATTCTTTCTCTTTATAGAGTTAAACAAATGTTATTGCAAGTTAGTGTAAGTAGACACGCTGGCTTATTCAGGGCGATACGATACTGTCAGAGCATATAGTGAAGTGGCAGTTGCATTATCGCTGGGAGCGCGCAAGCGCGCCATCAGTTGAGTGCAGAGCAGAACGCGAAGAGAGTTAAGAGAGGCAGTCGAATCGCGAAGCGGTTTTTTGTTGACAAATGGTCGTAACGCAGTGGTGCTGAAGTGTGTAATGACTCGGTGTGCATTTGGTATGGACGGGAGGAGTATGTGGCATTAAATGGGCAAAATATGATTACCACAATAGAATGCAAATCAAAATGGAGGGTACTGTGGGCCCACTTTCATTTGTTACGCGGCTACGAGAAGAAGAGCCTGTGCCACATATTGTTAACTAACAATGCCTTACATTGAACCGACGACGTGTCAAACTGAGGTAAGATCCAAGTGATTACTTGGTCAGACTTGTATACGGCTGCCAATGGTCGTAGCTCATGTGTTTGAATAATACCGAGTTATACCAGAGTGATGACCTGCACTTTTATCTAAGACCAAGTACCTAAGTAAGATCCATCATACCCGTTGTTGATGATGCGAGAGAGTCCTAATGATTGAGAAACTATTACACTATTTTTATAAAAGAAATAATAGTA
Source organism: Schistocerca americana (assembly GCF_021461395.2). NCBI lineage: Eukaryota > Metazoa > Arthropoda > Insecta > Orthoptera > Acrididae > Schistocerca > Schistocerca americana. The sequence continues at coordinate 292,483,407 of NC_060120.1, read as the reverse complement.
ATTAAAATTTCAATAATATGCAAAACAATAACTTACACAACTTAGTCTAGTAAACAGTAATTTGAAAGGCAGTGCTTAACAAAGTAAACTTCAATAAAAGATATTTTTCGTTTATTTTTTCGTGGATAGACAAGTTTTCATTTTCACGCAACTGCAATCAGTCAGAAATGTGTGTTATCGTCTTTAGCCAATAATGATAGTAACTGCACAAAGTGATTAGCAGTAATTGCTAATGGATAGTAATAATAGTTGAAGTTACAAGAAAACAATGAAGCAGTAAAATCAAATGACGAACTTTGCCACTCTTCTACAAGTGAAATTTCGACTTTGCAAGTTACGCAACTGTACCTCGAAGGAAAGCGATTACTGAATGACCCCCATGTCATTAAAATAAAATAAATTTTAAGGTAATGAACAGCATTCAGTAATGAATGAACATAAATTACTTTTTGAGTGAAATTAAAAACAGTAAGCATTGCAATGAGTGACGTCACAAATTTTTCCATTTACGTTACTGTTTAATAGTAATGAGACTTTTTTGTTCTTTGATTGTTACTAATTGGGAGTTGGTACTTCACTGAAAGGTATTTGTTCACTATGACATATCCATTTGAAATTATTCGAGGTCAGTATTTACCAATTTTGTGCTGTTTCCGCCTTCCAATAAAACCAAGCATTCTTACGTAAGTTTCCCAATATGAACAGAAATTAGTTACAGAGACAGTAATTCTGCTCATTAGTGAGCTGGCGACCGATAGTTTTCATTGATTCATTAATTAAATTTCCAACATTTTCCAAATTTAACCATCCATCCAGCCCAACTTTATGTTCATCTACTTTAACCGAGTTTTCTTTTCTTGACGTCTTTGCTGCAAGTGCTAAGCATTGGTGATTCGATTATAACTGCAAGTAGAGCCTTTCCCGCACAACAGGGAACTTAAGGTATACGGTTCACTTAAGTCCCAGTTAACTGGAAGTAGTGGGTTGTTATAAACTGTCCGTGTCACAAGGTCAGATTCGCGCTACTGCAAGATGAGCAGTATATAAGTGAACTGACGTTCATGTCTTGGCCAGCAAAAAACCCTGGTCTGGACCCGAGGGAACACGTCTAGAACACGATATCGGCCACCAGCTCCGCACTAACAAACCACCAGTGCACAGTTTACGGGTTTACTGTGATCAGTGCGTAGGCATCTGATGCCACATATCTTTGGAAACCTACCAAGGACTTATCTCATCCATGCCATGCAGAGTCGCTGTTGTATTGCTTTCCAAAAGTGAACCAAATGGTTCAAATGGCTCTGAGCACTATGGGACTTAACATCTGAGGTCATCAGTCCCCTGGACTTATAATTACTTAAACCTAACTAACCTAAGGACATCACGCACATGCATGACCAAGGCAGTGTTCGAACCTGCGAGCGCAGAAGCGGCGCGGTTTCGGACTGAAGCGCTTAGAACCACTCTGCCACAGCGGCCGGCTTCAAAAGTGAACCATCACGCAGGATGTCGTAATGTTTTGGCTCGTCGTTCTAACTGACAAAGTGTTCCAAAGACACAGAAGTGAAATTCACGTGCACTTTCTTTATCGCTCTTTCTACAACTTACAGCAAGCCGAAACGTTCTTTACTGGATACCGTTACTGTAGTGGGCGCTAAACTGTTCTCCGCCCAGCACGGCTTCGTCGCATTATTCTTCTGCACTGATAGTTGTCCTTAAGGGGAGGTTTACTATCTTTTGGTTCAAAAAATAGATTTTTTTAATTGCATTTTTGGACCCATAAAAGTGTTTAGAGTCCACCCCTGAAACGGTTTTTCCGAATACGGAACGGAAATGTTCGTTATTCGCGGTTGAACAAAAAAATGCACCTGCCTGAAATCGGCCTTTTTCACTCACCAGTTTTTCTCTTTCGGAGGACGTGTTGTTGTACCGGTGCTTGGGAGGAAACAAACAAAATTCGAATGAAAGTTTCAACGCGTGTGTTCGGAAGTTAGCCTCCAAGCATTTGCATTCTGGTGCGAAGACTGTGGAGATTGTGACTTTCCTGGTAGTGAGCAGCTTCAACGAAGGGTATTCAGCAATTCTGAAGACCATGACAACGATGGACGTGACCCTGGGACTCTATTGGACGCAGTTCGCCATGCATTCGGACGACCATCGGATTCAAGCGGCCGAAAACCGCTTGTCACTGGCCGTACGAGCGGCTCTGGAGCAGCACAGGATGGCCCAGATCGAGCAGAACGCCCTCTATGAGGAAGAGGAAGGACTAGTTTATGGACCCGGGCTAGCAGTTTTAACGTAAGTTTGATAATATTGCATTTATATGTAGTCAAAACTTCAAAAGCGTTTTTCTCGAAATAACTTTTTTTTTTAATCGCGCGGTATGGTTACTTCAAATCCACAGAATCGATTGGAATGATTATTTGTTTCTGACGAAGCTAACTAAATTGTCTAGGAGTTGTACCACTTTTATTCCGATCCATCAACTATAAATATTTTTACTTGGCCGACGAAGCCGAAAAATCGATGAAAAAGCCCTATTTTTCAAATGGCCGCCATTTTGTTTCCTATGGTCCAAAGAACTTAAGCTAGGTACAACTCCTAAAGAATGTTATATACTTCGCTAACGTCAACTCAGTTTTCCTTTCAGACGAGCCGGCTGACCTGCGATATACCGCGCGTGGAGGTCTACATCGAAATTTTGTTTCGTTCCGACGGCACGTCCGCCTTTGCTCTTCGACATTTCCAGTCGAAAAAATTTCAGTTTGTAGAGGAAATATCAATAAACATTTTGACCACATTTCACATTGATATCTATAACACATCCCGAGAAAAAGGTTCTCAAAGAACATGCGTTTTTCGGGCCAAAGATAATAAACATCCCCTTAAGTTAGAAGCGTGACATCTCCTCTCCTTCCTCGATAAACGGCGCGGCAACAAGAGTGTACTGGTGCTGCACACACACAGCCACGGCAGCCGATGACCGTCGGACAGCCACCTGTTACACAGCGTCTATGTTCCGGATTACGTAATACACCTCGTAGTAGCGCCGCATACCGAGAAGATTCCCGGAAGGTCACGTAAACGCCCGACGGCACACGAACTCTGCGGAGAAGGCGAGGCGAGCAGCTAGCTGGCAAGCGATCGCGCTTAAGCAAAACAACTCTCCGCCGCCGGTCGTGAGCCAGAGAGCGCGAGGCGTTGCATGGGAGGTGCCTGGTGGCGGTCGCGCACTCACATGAAACACTAGCTCACGCCTTGCGAGTCGCTCTGCGCACAACACACCTGCGGTACGGACATCTCGTCTAAGCGAGCTGGCGGAGTGACCGTGCCACTGGGCTCATTTAATTCCAGTCCGGTCATTTTACTTCAAGTTTTCTGTGATTTCGCTAAATCAAAAAAATGGCTGTGAGCACTACGGGACTTAACATCTGAGGTCATCAGTCTCCTAGAACTTAGAATTACTTTAAGTAACCTAAGGACATCACACACATCCATGCCCGAGGCAGGACTCGAACCTGCGATCGTAGCAGCCGCGTGGTTCCAGAGCGAAGCGTCTAGAGCCACTCGGTCACCACGGCCGGCCGTAGTACCCTACAGTGCCTGTTACACACTTCTGGATGCGTTAAAGAGAACAATATGCGAGGATACTGTTCGTTTTCTTGCTACAAAGAAAACAATACCTACTGTCTCTTTCATTTAACGTTCGTAAACAACATGCCTTTCTCCCGCTGGGATATGAGTATCGAGGACTCTTTCTCTCTCTCTCTCTCTCTCTCTCTCTCTCTCTCTCTCTCTCTCACACACACACATACACATACACACACACATACACACACACACACACACACACACACACACACACACATACACGCACGCACGCACAAGCACACATACACAAACATACAGAAATAGAGAGAACCAAAAGTTGCCAACGTTTCTACAAACGAATAAGGGAACAGACGCCAACTAAACAAAAAGTTCTGCACAACGATAAACAAGTCCAAAGTTGCAAATTTTACTCTTTTTATTCACTGGATGACTAGTTTCGCGCCGAGACCCATTTTCAAATCATCGCAGCATAGTCTACAACGGACATCCGAAGACGTGAAAACCATGTCAAAAATGTGCAACGAACAGTTACACCGCATACTAATAAGTAACAAGTATCTGATGCGCTGTAACGGTCCGTTGCACATTTTTAACATGGTTTTCGCATCTTCAGATATACCATTTTTGACTATTTTACGATGATTTGACAATGGATCTCGGCCCAGTGAATAATAAGAATAAAATTTGTAACTTTGAATTGGTTTTTCGTTGTACTGATTAAAAGAAGTTCCTGACCCACAGCTACTCCATCATGCTGGGAGTTTATACAAAGAAGGTTCTGTCAGGAAAACCACCAGAAGTCAAAAGTTGTAGGCACTCAGCCAATAAATTTCGTCAGTTAGCACACACGGCACGAGGTCTACATACGCATGGAATGGTGGTGGTGGTTAGTGTTTAACGTCCCGTCGACAACGAGGTCATTAGAGACGGAGCGCAAGCTCGGGTTAGGGAAGGATTGGGAAGGAAATCGGCCGTGCCCTTTCAAAGGAACCATCTCGGCATTCGCCTGAAACGATTTAGGGAAATCACGGAAAACCTAAATCAGGATGGCCGGAGACGGGATTGAACCGTCGTCCTCCCGAATGCTAACCACTGCGCCACCTCGCTCGGTATGCATGGAAACCAATAACTGCGGCGCTAACGTGTGTCAAATTTTCGTAAGCGAACTTGATACGCGTCTTTTAACCTGTGACCACGTGAGAAGTTTCGGAAATCGACACGACAAGCAGATACAACCATAATTACGGTTTTATTGAAGTAGAAAAATTAGGACGTGGCATGTTGTAAATTTAAAATTAATAGACGAAAACACTGCTTTACATTCGTCGATGATCACGCGATCCGGTCTAGGAACACTACGTCATCTACAGAGTAGCATAATAACAAGGAAAGTGAGCAAGAAAAGCCAGACTCGAAATCTCCTATTAATACATTTATGAAAAGAATCAAACCATCCCTGCGTCATCTAAAAACAAATCATGGCAAGATAGAAGGGTTTGACAGCTTTAAATACCTCAGACAAACTGTACATCTCAAAGAAACTAAATACACTCACGCTCATAAATTAAGGATAATTGCAGAATGTGGTGCCACACAACGTTGCACTACACAAAACTGGCGCTAATAGCTTGGACACATAGGGAAAGCTCACGACACATATCTGTAGGTCCACGGTATTGGTGATAAGTTGAGAAAACCGCCCCGAAACACATGTGCTACAAAACGCCACTGTTTCCTGCACATGTACCCCGACATCATGGGATATGATCACCTTGCACACGTACACGGGCCGCACAACGGGTTGGCATACTCTGAATCAGGTGGTCGAGCAGCTGCTGGGGTATAGCCTCCCATTCTTGCACCAGTGCCTGTCGGAGCTCCTGAAGTGTCCTAGGGGTCTGAAGACGTGCAGCGATACGTCGACCGAGAGCATCCCAGACGTGCTCGATGGGGTTTAGGTCTGGAGAACAGGCAGGCCACTCCATTCGCCTGATATCTTCTGTTTCAAGGTACTCCTCAATGATGATATCTCGGTGGGGCCGTGCGTTATCATCCATCAGGAGGAAGGTGGGACCCACTGCACCCCTGAAAAGTCGGACATATTGGTGCAAAATGACGTCACGATACACCTGATCTGTTACAGTTCCTCAGTCAAAGACATGCAGCGGTGTACGTGCACCAATCATAATCCCACCCCACACCATCAAACCACGACCTCCATACAGGTCCCTTTCAAAGACATTAAGGGGTTGGTATCTGGTTCCTGGTTCACGCTAGATGAAAATCCGGCGAGAATCACAGTTCAGACTGTACCTGGACTCGTCCGTGAACATAACCTAGAACCACTATTCCAATGACCATGTACTGTGTTCTTCACACCAGGCTTTACGGGCTCTCCTGTGACCAGGGGTCAGTGCTATGCACCTTGCAGGTCTCTGGGCGAATAAGCCATGTCTGTTCGGTCGTCTGTAGACTGTGTGTCTGGAGACAACTGTTCCAGTGGCTGCGGTAACGTCCCGAGCAAGGCTACCTGCAGTACTCCGTGGCCGTCTGCGGGCACTGATGGTGAAATATCGGTCTTCTTGTGTTGTTGTACACTGTGGACGTCCCGTACTGTAGCGCCTGAACACATCTGCTGGAATCGTTCCCATAATCGTGAGATCACGCTTTGTGGCACACGGAGGGCCCGTGCTACGACCTGCTGTGTTTGGCTCAAAATGGCTCTGAGGACTGTGGGACTTAACTTCTGAGGTCATCAGTCCCCTAGAACTTAGAACTAATTAAACCTAACTATCTTAAGGACATCACACACATCCATGCCCGAGGCAGGATTCGAACCTGCGACCGTAGCGGTTGCGCGGTTCCAAATTGTAGCGCCTAGAACCGCTTTCACCCCGGCCGGCTCCTGCTGTGTTTGACCAGCCTCCAGTCGCTCTAGTATTCTACCCTTCATAACGTCATCACCATGTGTTCCCTGAGCCATTTTCAAGACACAGTCACCATTAGCACGTCTGAAAACGTCTGCACATTTACTCGCTGCACCGCACTCTGACATGCACCAACACACCTCTGCGTATGTGGACTGCTGCCAGCGCCACCGTGCGACGACCACAGGTCAAATGCACCGCATGGTCATACCCCGAGGTGATTTAAACCCGCAAACCAACCCACCGAGCGTTGTTTCACCATGTATCAGCATAAAGTTATGAGCATGAGTGCAGATGCGACAGCAGCAGGCGAGAGAAGACGGCTACTGCTTTTTCGATTGACAGTAATGTCGGAACTAGCAGTGAATGATCGAGGTAAAGATTAAGAATTACGTAATAACTGCAACACGAAAACGAAAGATTAATGGAGCCAGTCAGACAAAGAAGACTAAAATTCTGTGGACAGGTATTTATGGTTAATGATAAGGTCTCAACAGTAAAGAAATCTAACACACCTGACAGCAGACCCAAAGTTTCCGACAAAAGATTGAGAGGGATGACACAGAATCTTCAGTGGGCGGATGACATCGAGGAGACATCTACATCCACATCTACAGATCTACTCTGGAAATAATTCTGAAGCGCATGGCTTAGTACCAGTTATCTGTTCATTTCAGACTGGACAAAGTGTAAGTCAGTGATCGAGAACATTAAAGGCCTGCGTGATGAACAGAAACTGAACGAAGGGTGGACGGAGAAAGAAGACAAGCTGCCACAGAAAGAATGTAGAGATTACGGGCTGAAAAGAAGGTTTTTAGTAATTTGTGACTATTACTTAACGAGGGCTTGTTATAGGATGCACAGATTGAACCGGAACTCCATCGAAAAAAATTCGGAAGTTCTTCAGGGACATCTTCTGACAATTTTGGTATAAGTGGCCTACGGTATCTAGTGGCTCGTTACATAATAGTAGTCCGCGGCTCGTGGTCGTGCGGTAGCGTTCTCGCTTCCAACGCCCGAGTTCCCGGGTTCGATTCCCGGCGGGGTCAGGAATTTTCTCTGACTCGTGATGACTGGGTGTTGTGTGATGTCCTTAGGTTAGTTAGGTTCAAATAGTTCTAAGTTCTAGGGGACTGACGACCGTAGCTGTTAAGTCCCATAGTGCTCAGATCCATTTGAACCATTTTTTACAGAATAGTAATGTAATTAATATTTACTCGATTTACTCGGTTTATTACCACAGTTACCTTTGCTTCTGTGAAACTACTTTCACAACAGTGAAAATTCTTGCTATACGTAATCACCATAACGTGAGACACCAAACACAGAGTAATGCTGTAGTCTGCGATGTGGTTGCGGTTGCTGTGTGAACATTTCAGCCTAGCGTCTTCGTACTGCCGTTTGACTTCTTTCAGTGAACCCATACACGAGGTGCACATCAGCAAACTCTTCTTCAATAACCCTATCCACAGTACTGCTGTGGTGTCCGCAGCTCGTGGTCGTGCGGTAGCGTTCTCGCTTCCCACGCCCGGGTTCCCGGGTTCAATTCCCGGCGGGATCAGGTATTTTCTCTGCCTCGTGAGGACTGGGTTTTGTGTGCTGTCCTTAGGTTAGTTAGGTTTACGTAGTTCTAAGTTCTAGGGGACTGATGACCATAGATGTTAAATCCCATAGTGCTCAGAACCATTTGAACTGCTATGGTCACTGTTGACTTATAACTAACACTTCTGTACAAGTAACCTTGGAACAGAATTATGCAGTAGTGAATACAAGCTTTAAGCTGAAGGCCAAAACGAGCCTTACTGTCGTCAACAATAAGTGCCGTGAGTGAGTTTAACAAGTCTACTTCCACACGAGGCATACCGCGTACCGTCGACATTAGTATTTTTGTGCAGATATTTTCAGTGGAATAACGGTACAAAGATAAATGAGGGTAAAGAAATCAAACGAAATGGAATTATTGTTCAACGGATCTACGGATCCCACGGATCTATTATACCTGATTACTAAAAAAATATCGGTTAACAACCTCTGGAACTTCGTCAGCGGATTTCCGGTCGGCCTGTACAACCGACAACGGCCAATGAGGACCTCTTTAACTGACCGCGACTCCGACGAGACAAGCTGTTCCGTGTGCTAAAATCCGTAAACGCTAGGTGTGTCGGTGGCATGCAGTGCGGGTTCCACAGGCTAGTCAACAAAAAAACAACATCCACGTCATGAACGAACTGTTTGAACTGATCTTGTAGTTAAAAAATACAGAGACTTTTCATCTGTTTTCGTCTGTTACCCTACATTGATTTATGCTCAGTGTTTGTTTTCAGCCTTCGCATAATGTGCAAATTAATGCAAGAATTCTCACACTTCTTAATACTTTTGTAACGGCGTGGTATCCCTCTACACGACTGCATGACGCGCAAACAGCATCTAAGAGCCGTCAACGTTGTGTTAAGTGTGGTCAGGCGTGTTTTCGCTGTTCTTTCGGCAGATATTTACAAGTAGCTGCAGTGCCTGGCCCTGTCCAGCATGTTTAATATCAGCCACACAAAGCGATTGGCCCTGTGCCTTGTTGATACTCATAGCGAATGCAAGTCGTATGGGAAACTACAACCGCTTCAAATCGAAGGGCAGATTTCAATCACCGAGTGTCAACGGAATGCGTCGAATGAATACGTCTTCAGCTGTGGCATTAAAAATTAGGTTTTAGGCTTCCAGTTTGGCTACTAATCAACAAATAAGAATTTGCAATCAGATTTCTGTCAAATTCTCGAGCTTTCGCTCGTCGCGCGATCTATTGACATCTGATCGAACTACCTGCAAGAAGGGTAATGCCGCAGTAGTTTATTCTCACTGTACGAATTACAGTCAGTTTTGCACGATATACTTCGTTTGACAGGAATTTAATTTTTCATTAGTTTACTTCATTCCTTCAGCTGATTACAGAAATTTGAAGTAAATCGACCAAGAACTTTTATAAATTTTTGGTAAGAACCTTGCCCCTTTATATATTACATGCACATACGTTTCAAGTCGTTATGAAATCTTATGTAGACAGTGACCTTCCTCTTGTCTTGAAGGTAAAGTGTGCAAAATATCATCAAGATCGAAACAAGACTGTAGATTTGTATGAATTACAAACAAACAAACAGACACTACTTTCAGAAATGATGGTCAATATTCAAGGATATGACAGGAATAATCATTCGAAACAAAAAAGTCAAGTAAACACGGGATCCAAAAGGCAATTCTTGATCTTCGATACTGTGAAACAAATCTCTTCCACTGTAAGCACTTTGCTTTCCATATTTTGGGAAGTGGTAGTATGGACTAAAACAAGAAAAAAAGTCCACTACCATGTGTCCAAAAACGCATAACTTAAGAGCTATGAAGACTTGTTCATCTTCGCTATTTTGAAACACAACTCTTCTAATGAACAAGTGCTCATAACTTTTAAGGTATGCATTTTCGAGCACATGCTTCCTGGACATTTTTTTCTTGTTTTGGTCCACACTACCACTTCCCAAAATATGGAAAACAAAGAGCTTGCAGTAAGAAGAGATTTGTTTCATAGAATGGAAAATCAATAATTGCTCATAGTCTTAAATGGACATGGAAGGCAATTTTTATCCCTATTCTGCCAATGCTGTTTTACCCTTTGAATGGGTACACTTTTCAAAAGAACTATAAGTGATAAAACAATGAAATTTTTGCTGCATATATATAACATATATGCGTCAATTTACAAGTAAAATGAACATAATACCTCTTATGGTTTAGAAGAACAAAATTTATTCTTTCACTAGTAAAATTTAACTTTTTTGTACATTAATTATTATAAAACAGTTTCTGATTGTTTGGTGGTTCTCAATTTACTTTTAATAACTTATTACCATCTGCAGTACAAAATGACCAAATTTCATGTTTACAACCCCATTAGTTTATCAAATAATGGTAAATGGTAAGTAAAAAAATGTAGTTTTGAGAAAAATCCATTTAAAATTTAATATTGCATTTCTAGTATAGTTATTGATGAGAATCACTTACCACTAATATTTTCCTGCACCATACTGAGCATCATCTGAAACATACTGATCTTCTTTTCTCTTGGTCCCTCATCTTTTCCGTCTGGCTTCTTTTGTGCATTTTAAATTAGCAATATCTGCTTTGCGGATTATCTCTTTATCTATTTGCACCAAGTATTTTGCAGTATTTCCACTAGATTTTATGCCCAATAATTCCAAAACATCCATTTTTATAATTAAACCATCATTGAAGCATAAAATAGCATCATAAACACCAAATTTGAGGGTTGTAAGCTGAACAAATACAGTTTTCGGTAACCGGTTCCAAATGACAGAATTCACACATTCATTTAAATTTTGGGTTTTCACATGAAGACGTTTCTTTAGTGAGGTATCTTTACAAAGGTCTCTAAATATGGGTTTAATTTCATTCATTACTGATGCAGGTAAAGAATGTTTGTGGTCATATCTGGCACTTCTCCTGTACTTGCACCAAGTGTCAGGATAATTCGGGGAAAGACCGTGCGTCAGGAAAACCATCATATCTCACGAAAAAATTGTCACAAAACAAAAACTGTTTCACGCAGGAAAGACCAGGCATTTCAAATATGCTAAAATCCAAAAATGGAATTTTTGAAGCCCACTTGCCTTTCGTCTCCCGTTAAGGTATGCGTTTTAGACCCCTTGTTTACTTGACTTTTTTGTTTCGAATGATCATTCCTGTTATATCCCTGAATATTGACCACCACTTCTGAAAAGAACCCTATATATATTTGCAGTCAATCCAAACAAAAACTAGACAACAAGCTTCGGCCAGCATGAACGGAAAATATCGATTTGTTTCTCGGTAGAAACAAAATGTTTTTAAATGTAATTTTATGTGTCAAACGGACTCAGCGGTCCAAAATTAATGCAGTCGGATATTCGGTTTAACTGTATGTACGCTGGTGCTCGTCATGTCGGTAAACGTTGAGCTGCCAACGCTTACTACCGTTTCTCGCCTTGTGAGTTGCGCTGACCGCTTGCTTCTCCATGCAGTGGCGCTACTCACAAAGGAACATTCCCAAGTGTAAATAAACGGTCTTGATAAAACTTGACGGGTGTGCAGAGGAGTCCAAATAATGCAATACGCGTTTTGTTCTTTGTGCCCAATTTTACTTATAAGGTGTAAAACACACCCGGAAAGGTAATTTGGCATGTTAGTTTCAGAGGGAATATTTTCGAGACGATGATACAAGTAAAATGTTTTTCATACAAAATTTGGTAAGTATGGCTCTGAGTACTATGGGACTCAACTGCTGAGGTCATTAGTCCCCTAGAACTTAGAACTAGTTAAACGTAACTAACCTAAGGACATCACAAACATCCATGCCCGAGGCAGGATTCGAACCTGCGACCGTAGCGGTCTTGCGGTTCCAGACTGCAGCGCCTTTAACCGCACGGCCACTTCGGCCGGCTTGGTAAGTACACTCCTGGAAATCGAAAAAAGAACACATAGACACCGGTGTGTCAGACCAACCATACTTGCTCCGGACACTGCGAGAGGGCTGTACAAGCAATGATCACACGCACGGCACAGCCGACACACCACGAACCGTGGTGTTGGCCGTCGAATGGCGCTAGCTGCGCAGCATTTGTGCACCGCCGCCGTCAGTGTCAGCCAGTTTGCCGTGGCATACGGAGCTCCATCGCAGTCTTTAACACTGGTAGCATGCCGCGACAGCGTGGACGTGAACCGTATGTGCAGTTGACGGACTTTGAGCGAGGGCGTATAGTGGACATGCGGGAGGCCGGGTGGACGTACCGCCGAATTGCTCAACACGTGGGGCGTGAGGTCTCCACAGTACATCGATGTTGTCGCCAGTGGTCGGCGGAAGGTGCACGTGCCCGTCGACCTGGGACCGGACCGCAGCGACGCACGGATGCACGCCAAGACCGTAGGATCCTACGCAGTGCCGTAGGGGACCGCACCGCCACTTCCCAGCAAATTAGGGACACTGTTGCTCCTGGGGTATCGGCGAGGACCATTCGCAACCGTCTCCATGAAGCTGGGCTACGGTCCCGCACACCGTTAGGCCGTCTTCCGCTCACGCCCCAACATCGTGCAGCCCGCCTCCAGTGGTGTCGCGACAGGCGTGAATGGAGGGACGAATGGAGACGTGTCGTCTTCAGCGATGAGAGTCGCTTCTGCCTCGGTGCCAATGATGGTCGTATGCGTGTTTGGCGCCGTGCAGGTGAGCGCCACAATCAGGACTGCATACGACCGAGGCACACAGGGCCAACACCCGGCATCTTGGTGTGGGGAGCGATCTCCTACACTGGCCGTACACCACTGGTGATCGTCCAGGGGACACCGAATAGTGCACGGTACATCCAAACCGTCATCGAACCCATCGTTCTACCATTCCTAGACCGGCAAGGGAACTTGCTGTTCCAACAGGACAATGCACCTCCGCATGTATCCCGTGCCACCCAACGTGCTCTAGAAGGTGTAAGTCAACTACCCTGGCCAGCAAGATCTCCGGATCTGTCCCCCATTGAGCATGTTTGGGACTGGATGAAGCGTCGTCTCACGCGGTCTGCACGTCCAGCACGAACGCTGGTCCAACTGAGGCGCCAGGTGGAAATGGCATGGCAAGCCGTTCCACAGGACTACATCCAGCATCTCTACGATCGTCTCCATGGGAGAATAGCAGCCTGCATTGCTGCGAAAGGTGGCTATACACTGTACTAGTGCCGACATTATGCATGCTCTGTTGCCTGTGTCTATGTGCCTGTTGTTCTGTCAGTGTGATCATGTGATGTATCTGACCCCAGGAATGCGTCTATAAAGTTTCCCCTTCCTGCGACAATGAATTCACGGTGTTCTTATTTCAATTTCCAGGAGTGTATTTAACGTTCTTGAAAACTGTACAACCTGCTTTTGTAAATCTCCAAAATACCCCACTCCCATCAGTTACCTCTGAAAAATGAAAACTTTCGTTACAACGTATATTAAAGAAGCTTACAAGTCACATACATCCGTGTGTAATAAGCTATACACAATGTGCTGGAGGAATATTTTCAACATATCTAATTCAAATTTCTAAACATTCTGCTGTGTCGTCAGAACAAGACACAGCCACGGCAGAAGCACCGCAGGCCCAAAGATGCGAGCTGGTGCCAGTGCGATAGACTCGCCACTGGCGCGAGTTCCACCAGCGCCACGGCCGGCGCCGAGAATGCAGATATCGACTTCGCCTCGGCCAATTGCCGGCCGAGTGCAATCCACCATAGACCGGACGACAATAGACAGAAGCCTACTCGGAAGATAGAAGAGCAGCTCTCGCCCACTTGGTTTTAGACTATCGTCCAGGGCTGACTTAGACGGGGAACGTCGTTTAGTGAACTCTTAGAAATGAACAGACAGTTGTTGCAAATTGTATTTACTATATACTGTGAAATCTACCTACGATTATTTGCACTTAGCCTATGAGAGCCCTTTTGTGTTACATTACAGGCAGTGTTGCAGGCTTCATTATTCAACAATTCACAAAGATAAGTAAACCTTTTTAACCCTTAACTGCCCGAGTTTTTCAAAATTGGATATTTAAATTTATTTTCAATTTTTTGACTTCCTGTGCATCCTAGTAGTGCATATAAGCTATTATTTGACTCTTCTCTGTCTTAGTTTGTCTGTAACATAACGTGTCCATATGGACACGCTGGGCACCCATATGCATATTTGAAATATTTTCTGTGATATTGAAATACATTTGAAGATATGTTTTATTAATCAGATTTTTAATACAAGTAAGGCAAAATTTGAACAAAATAATTCTTACAAACCAATTTATAACAGCATACACAAAATAATTCACAATCATTTGTTTTACTGACTTTCATGGTACACTTCAAAGCATTCTAGACACAGTCCTACATCACATTTCCCACATTTTGAGTGAACAGCTGATGATTTCTGTTTGCAGTACAAACCTACACATCTTCTCTTCCTCTCAGTTTTCTTGATGTAGTGCTTTATACCATCATATCTGATATCACTTGGAACATGCGATTTGTATCCACACATAAGACTGATAGACGGCCGGCCTGCTCCTTTTACGGGATTCGTATATCTTTTTAGGTAAACTTGTACAATTTCTCTTCTGAATTCAGGTTGAGTAGTCCTAGCTCCCGTTCCTTTCTTCAGCTGCCATGCATTATGTACAGATACGCCAATCAGCCAAGAAAGTAAAGCCCAGTACCACTTCTTGTTTCGAATGTTTATTCTGCACATGGCAATGTCTTCATCCATCCTATTCACTCCTCCCATGTGTTTATTATAGGCTGTGATAATTTGAGGACGTTGTACTTGAATTGTCTTCTTCTCCTCTGCGGAATATCTTTTTACAAATGATACAGGTTCAACTCCTTCACAGGTAGAAGCTACAGTAACACTGAATTGTCCAGCCATTTTATGACTATAACACCATCATCCTTGCAAAGTGAGGATTCAAAATACCCCCTTTCCTTTTTAACTAGCGCTTTCTTTGAGGAAATTGGGCACGATTTGGCAACTCTGTTGCTCCATAGCCCTTTTCTCTCAGGTATGGCAGAACAGAAAAGCCTGTAAATAGGTTGTCAAAGAAAAGGTGGAATGGTAGTAGCTTTGCATCCAGTGTCAAATCATCTATCATCTGAACGAGTGGGGCAGTAACCTTACCAAACTGTGCTTCATGCACTGTATTTGGATTGGGCGATTTTCCTTGATAAAAGGAAAAATTTACCACATATCCAGAAGTAGTGCATAAACACCATGCTGTATATCCAAATCGTATCGGTTTCCCCCTGATAAATTTCTTTCAAGAGTGTCCCCCAAAATATTTTATCATTGATTCATCGTAAGACAGATGTTGCTGAGGAACAAACAGCTTATTATATTTGTCTCTTACTATTTCAATAAAGGGTCGAATTTTCCACATCTTGTCCTTTTCATAAAATTTGTTATGGTCGTTAAAGTGCAGAAATCTAAGAATTTGTTCAAAACGATTTCTCTTCATGGCATTGCATACAAAACTGTTTCGTGTGTCTAAATTTGAATCCCAGTATAACCTCATATTAGAGAGAGGGTTATAACTACTTAGAATGAGGATCCCCAGAAAACATCTCATATCTTCACAAGTTATATTAGGATTTGGAAAGTTCTTGAAAAGTGCGTAGTTTTTTGACTCATCAACTAGGAATTGTATCAGATCGTCATCAAAGAATAATTCGAAAATTTCCACTGCAGACTTATCAACATACGCGCCAAAGCATGGATCAGGAAAAGACTTCAAATTTGAAATTAGTGCACCATGAACCCTGGTTTTTTGCATATTTCTGTTCTTGTAATCTATATTTCTGAAATCTGTTTCTCTGTGTGTGTCTGTTAACCTTATTTCAGCTTTAGACTGGAGTTGTCTAGGATTGAGATTGTCTGCTATTCCTCCTTCATCCTCATTACCCGAATCCTTATTAGCGAGGACTGCTGGATCAGGGGGCGTGATGTAAATTCCATCAGCCTGAGGAACATTTGAATCCTCAAACAGGATGTCTAAAACATCCTGCGCAGTCAAAACCAGGCCCTAAAGATTCTGCCAGACCTCTGTTATGATATGAAAAGAGAAAAAGAAACGAAATCATTTTTGACCCTGCAACTGCCCAGCGTGTCCATATGGACACGGCTGAAATAATCACTTCATAAACAGAAAGTGAATCGATGGATAACAACTTTTCTCAAATGAAAATCTCTATAAACATATTTAGATATACTGCAAACAGTTTCACATGCCAGAATGAAGAAGTTCTTTATGAAACATTACTTACATCACATCAACATGCTCCATTGTGGACGTCAAAGCACTCCCTGAAATACAGGCTGTCACAATCACAGTGTAAATGGTAACAATGAAGTGTTAACACAATGTACATAAAATTCCAACCCTCCCTGAAAAGAATATGTGACCGCCAATGCTAAAAATAATTGTAAACCAACAATGAAGTAAAAACAAAACTAGTCAACAATTGTGTTCATATGGACACGCTGGGAAGTTATGGGTTAACTCATTTAGGTGACTTCGTACTAATTTGCTGGTTTTGTAGAACCTTCGTTCTCCTATCCTGTTACCTGACCCTGGGGCATAGCTGCATAACAATGGCAGGGAGAAACTGCCTTAGCGGCGTACTGCACCAGAAGCCGTTTCACGAACTCACAAACTCGACCTATCGTAACAACAGTGACAATTCGGCCTCCACAGCAGTAGCGAGGGGGCCTTTACAAGACTGGTGACTACGGTTAACAAAACATTCATTAGTATTCTAGTTATTTATTTTACTTATATTTGTTTTACATGTGTTTTAAATCGTTATTTTGGGTTTTACATTTATGATTTTTGGTTTTTTTGTTTACCGTTTCATATACGTCTATTTTGTTTATTGAAAATAATGAGTAACTGATTATTGTGATACAAAATCATTATAGTAATGATAATCCGTGAAGAAACGCTTAACCCTCGAACGGGCGCGCTGTTGTAAAAAGTAAAACAGCAGCAGTTTTTATGCCTAATCGATGCCTCAACCTCTTGAGCTATTGAGCCATTGCTGCCATGTATTCCATTGTTGTTTTCTCGACAATGTTAAAGTGGCTTCAGTTTATTTGGTTAGCTTTCTAGTTTTGTTTTCTGAATTCTAAGCAGCGACGTGTGGAATGTTGTAAAAAGTACAACGCGCACCTGCTGGTGTGACAGTTGCAAGCTTTGCTCCAGCAGCCAATGTCCAGTGGAAAGTGTACTAAAAAGTTAAGTGTACTTGCTCGTTTTTTATAGTATTCATAGGTACACATCAAACGTGACTTTGGTTACACCGACATGTGAATGTATTTATTCATTTCATTTCTTTGACGTTTTGTTCCAATTCAAAGGGTGTATCAGCGAAGAAATTCGCAAACTGCGATAGTCTATCCAGACGTTACATACTTGGAGGAAAGTAAAGTAGATTTGAGTGAAGAAAACGCTAAATAGGACCATGGCAATGAATCCTTAACTTGTAGGTGAGGATGGTGATGGTCTCGAAGAGGCAGCAGATGGTTCTTTATTGAAAAGACAAGGTTTCACATTGGTGTAAAAGCGCCTGTGCTAAAACATCAAAACGAACACAGAAACGTACAAATTCCACCAGATCCGAAGAGAGACGTGATGGGTATAACTGATGAAGTTAGTGCGTTTTTGAAAGTAATTGACCTTGACTTTATTGATGAAACCGTAAACTAAACAAATACCTATATAAGTAAACAGCGAGATACACATCAATTCTCGCTCAAAAGAGGTAATAAATAGACGAAATAATGGTTATGTTCGGGATGTTTTTTTTTTAAGAAGAAGAAGAAGAAATGCCGTCATGCTAATGTAATGGAACTCTGGGCAGCAGACGAACATGAATGCTACTGCTTAGGACTGCAGTGAGTAACAATAGGTTTGTATTTTTTCTAAACTCTATGCGGTTTTGACAATATCGGGTATCTAATGCTCCTGAGGAAATGAGTCAAAAGGTCTCAAAAATGAGATTGACAGGAAGTGCAAAATGGCTAAGCAGGGATGGCTAGAGTACAAATGTAAGGGTGTAGAGGCTTGTCTCACTAGGGGTAAGATAGATACTGCCTACAGGAAAATTAAAGAGGCCTTTGGAGAGAAGAGAACCACTTGTAGGAATATCAAGAGCTCAGATGGCAACCCAGTTCTAAGCAAAGAAAGGAAGGCAGAAAGGTGGAATGAGTATATAGAGTGTTTATACAAGGGCGATGTACTTGAGGACAATATTATGGAAATGGAAGAGGATGTAGATGAAGATGAAATGGGAGATAAGATACTGCGTGAAGAGTTTGACAGAGCACTGAAAGACCTGAGTCGAAACAAGGCCCCGGGAGTAGACAACATTCCATTAAAACTACTGATGGCCTTGGGAGAGTCAATCATGACAAAACTCTACCATCTGGTGAGCAAGATGTATGAGACAGGCGAAATACCCACAGGCTTCAAGGAGAATATAATAATTCCAATCCCATAGAAAGCAAGTGTTGACAGATGTGAAAATTACAGAACTATCAGTTTAATAAGTCACAGCTGCAAAATACTAACGCGAATTCTTTACAGACGAATGGAAAAACTGGTAGAAGCGGACCTCGGGGAGGATCAGTTTGGATTCCGTAGAAAAGTTGGAACACGTGAGGCAATACTGATTAAGAAAAGGCAAACCTACGTTTCTAGCATTTGTAGACTTAGAGAAAGCTTTTGACAACGTTAACTGGAATACTCTCTTTCAAATTCTGAAGGTGGCAGGGGTAAAATACAGGGAGCGAAACGCTATTTACAATTTGTACAGAAACCAGATGGCAGTTATAAGAGTCGAGGGGCATGAAAGGGAAGCAGTGGTTGGTAAAGGAGTGAGACAGGGTTGTAGCCTCTCCCCGATGTTATTCAATCTGTATATTGAGCAAGCAGTAAAGGAAACAAAAGAAAAATTCGGAGTAGGTATTAAAATTCATGGAGAAGAAGTAAAAACTTTGAGGTTTGCCGATGACATTGTAATTCTGTCAGAGACAGCAAAGGACTTGGAAGAGCAGTTGAACGGAATGGACAGTGTCTTGAAAGGAGGATATAAGATGAACATCAACAAAAGCAAAACGAGGATAATGGAATGTAGTCAAATTAAATCGGGTGATGCTGAGGGGATTAGATTAGGAAATGAGACATTTAAAGTAGTAAAGGAGTTTTGCTATTTAGGGAGTAACATAACTGCTGATGGTCGAAGTAGAGAGGATATAAAATGTAGACTGGCAATGGCAAGGAAATCGTTTCTGAAGAAGAGAAATTTGTTAACATCGAGTATAGATTTAAATGTCAGGAAGTCGTTTCTGAAAGTATTTGTATGGAGTGTAGCCATGTATGGAAGTGAAACATGGACGATAACCAGTTTGGACAAGAAGAGAATAGAAGCTTTCGAAATGTGGTGCTACAGAAGAATGCTGAAGATAAGGTGGGTAGATCACGTAACTAATGAGGAGGTATTGAATAGGATTGGGGAGAAGAGAAGTTTGTGGCACAACTTGACTAGAAGAAGGGATCGGTTGGTAGGACATGTTTTGAGGCATCAAGGGATCACAAATTTAGCATTGGAGGGCAGCGTCGAGGGTAAAAATCGTAGAGGGAGACCAAGAGATCAATACACTAAGCAGATTCAGAAGGATGTAGGTTGCAGTAGGTACTGGGAGATGAAGAAGCTTGCACAGGATAGAGTAGCATGGAGAGCTGCATCAAACTAGTCTCAGGACTGAAGACCACAACAACAAATGCTCCTGAGGACAGTGAAAACATATGTGGTGCCTTTAGAAAATTCTAACAGGAACCTTACAACTGACAATTGGTATAGAAGCTACCTCCTTTCTGAATATTTGTTGCAGAAGTCTATCACATGCATTGGTACAATGACGAAGAACAGATGTGAAATTCTTCCTAAATTTCTCCCAAACAAAAGAAAAGAAATTAGAAGTGCAATGTTTGGATTTCAGTAGGATAAGACCTTAGTTCCATATGTTCCTTGTAAAAACTGTGCTATCATATTTCTGTTGCTATGCCATTACTTGGCGACAGTGGATGAAGAAACACACAAACCTGCAATCATAATTGAACACAACATGACAAAAGTGGAGCTCACTTTGTAGCTAAAATGTGTGCCTGATACTCCATTTCAAAGAATTACAAGGAGATGACCATTGCCTACTTTTTTTCATTTTTCTGAACATTGCCGAAATTAATTCGCAAACAAATTGTCTGTGAAAGGTGCTATGAAAGTGAACATATGTCGGAAAAACTGACTAAATTGTTATTTAAAGAACTAAAATAGCGAAACTTTATGTTATAAATGTTGAAGATAGTGAATATGAATTGCTTTCTTCAATAAATATAATAGCTCGTCTAAGACAAGTTTGTTTTTACTGACAAATGACGATGTTGTAAATTTGACAACCCGCTCCTGCTCGTGTGACAAAGTAGGCGCGCCTGCCGGAGGGTTAAAATATAACGTTTTTTTTAACATCATGCACATAAAACGCACGAATTTTCTGCACATAATACATACGTCGTAAAAAAAAAACAATACAAAACCATTTTCAGTAGGATTTAAAATTGTCGCGGGTGATCCTCTAAATATACCGATTTGCAGCAGGCGTATTTTGGTAAACCTAGAGAACTGATTACGTACTAGTGAATGCAGCTTCATAATATTGTTACTCAAGTGGAAAATGACATCATAATAATTCGAAGAAGTAGATCTGAGAACCTTCTCACAACATTCCTCTAACATCGAAAGCCGTATACGTCCCAATGTTGTAACTTTGCAGTCGAGCCCTTTGGGGTCAGCAGATGAATAATTTTCTTTTCATCGGGTATGACGTTTTTTTCACACTGACCACGCGCCTTTTCGCAGTTTTAAAACAAACTAATGGTGAATTTGGATTGACAATTCGAGAATCTCTTCTTGAAGCCCTAAGTGTCCTTGTGACAGCCTCGACATCTGGTAAACTAAAGTCTGACTAGCTCGAAAGAGATATGAAAAGTGTTTTCTTTTCCACTGACGAACAAGAAACTGTATTACTGTTGGAGGTTCGGGGTGGCCAATGTCAAAGAAGAGTTTAGAGCGTCCTATCTGAGGATAAAGTACTTGTTCCTCTGACGATCCCAAAGGACTTAATGCCACAGGTACACCTGTGGGACTTACACTGTTTTCGATGCTGGAAGAACTTTCTAAGAACTACTCAGATCTAGTTCTGTTGAATTTTTATAATTTCAGTCTTCACTTGAGAAACTGTATAATCAAACTTCAATCATTAGTATATAATCAGTTCTCTTCTTCAAGGCTTACCAGGCACAGAAATATGCCTGATACAAATCACGATATTTAAACGATCACCGGCGACAATTTGAAATCCAGCTACATTTTGTTTTTCATTGTGTTCTCCGTTGCATATATTATGTGCAGAAATTTCGTCCATTTTATGTACATGGTGTAAAACACATTACGTTTTAAGCATTTCTTTACAGATTGTTATTATTATTATTATTGTAACGATGTATCATAATAAAGAGTTACTTATTATTTTCAAGAAACAAAACAGACGTATGGGAAACGGTAAAATAAAAAAAAGAAAATGTAAAACGTAAAATAACCATTCAAGACACGAAACAAATATAAGTAAAATAACTAATTAGAGCACTAAGTAATGTTTAGACATTTTAATTAGGTATGCTGAAAATACTCCGCCAGCATATTGTGTCTACCTTATTTTCCAAAAGTGGTATTTCAGAAACCAGCTTTATTTCACACTGATGTATGTGACTTGAAAGCTTCTTCAATTTATGTTGTAACAAAACTTTTCATTTTTCAAAGGCAACTGATGGTGCTGGATATTTTGCAAAATTTCAAATTATTATAAAAGTTCGTAACACATTTTTAAAGAACGTTAATTACCTATCAACTTTTATACGAAAAATGTTTTATATAAATCATCGTCTCGAAAATATTCTCTCTAAGCCTTACATGCCAAATTACCTTTCGGGATGTGTTTCAGCCCTTAAAACGAAATTACCGAGCGAGGTGGGGCAATGGTGGTTTGGGACGACGTTTCAAATCCGTGTCCGGCCACCCAAATTTAGGTTTTCCATGACTTCCCTAAATTTATCGAGGCAAATACTGGGATGGTTCCTTGGAAAGGACACGGCCGATTTCCATCTCCATCTTTGCCACAATCCGAATTTGTGCTCCATCTCTGATGACCTCGATGTCAAAAGGACGTTAAAACTAATCTTTCTGCCTTCCTTTTAAAAGTGAAATTGTGCACGTACAAAAATATACGTATTGCATTACATTGCCCCCTCTACATACGCCCAACGTTTCGGGATGACCTTCACTGTCGCTGCTGAGCTACTTGCCATTTTCCGTGTTTTTTTTTATGTCCCTGTTATAATACATGTCGTTTAACTGACAGTGGACTAATCTTGGATTGTTCTACCCAAATGGGAACATAAAATAACACTTTAAAAGCATTCTCATTGTAACGGGAAAAAAACCGACGTTCTCGTTTTCACTGGGAGTCACATGAATCAAGGGATGTGTCGTGTTTGTTTGTCCTGATTCCATCTACATACCGAAACAAAAAACTGCAAATATCAGATAAAATGCGCCTGACGACCGCGAACAATAAGTACCGTACCATTGTACCACACGACCTGAGGAACAGTGACTTCCTAAGCTGACGTCATTTAGTCATCGCCAGTTAAGAATGATGTACTCATAGGGTGATTTGCCGATAGTTCTTATCCCCATGCGACAATGACCTACAGTATACTAAAGGGATCATAGTGACACCAGAAAACCCTCCATTACTCACTGAAAAGTTGTCTGCGGAATATAGGCTTGGATGAAGGTATACTAGTCCTGTTTTCTAGGAGATCCAGCCGTATATCCCTCCAGACATTGCGAAAGCACGTATTTCGTTTAGTAAACAACTGCGAGGAATTGTGCCGAAGGCCTTCCGGAAGTCAAGAAACACAGCGTCAACACGTATAGAGCCTTGTGGGTTTCGTAAACAAGAAAACGAGTTGCGTGTCATACGATCCGTGTCGTTTCCCATGGATAAGTGTTCCAGTGTCCAAAAATATTATCGCACAGTAAGCACAATATGTGTGTGAATATATAAGGGAGCCAACTGCTGAAGTCATCGGTACCTAGACTTACACACTACTTAAACTAACTTATGCTAAGAACAGCACACACACACACACACACATGCCCGAGGGAGGACTCGAACCTCCGGCGGAAGGGCCGCGTAGTGCGTGACAAGGCGCCTCAAACCGCGCAGCCACTCCGCGTGGCTTACCGGGTACTAAAAAAGGCACGTCTAAACTGAAAACCAAATGAGCTTGATAAGAATTAAGAGACAATTATCTCATAAGAAGAGAAGTACCCTTGACTGTACAACTTGGGTGCAGTCCACCTTAATCAATCTACACCTTATCTACACCTGATGGTGCATGGCGGTGAGTACTTCTGACACCTCTAACTGAGCTCCCCTTTCCTCTTACACTCGCGAATGGCGCGTAGAAAGGATAACTGTCGGTATTCCTACGTATTAGCTCCAATTTTTCGAATTTTCTCGTTTGGTCATTTCGCGAGACATATATGAGAAGAAGTGGTATGTTGTCCGACTCTTCCCCCAAAGTGCTCTCTCAAAATTTCAATAGTAAACCTCTCCGTGATGCTCAACGCCTCTCTTATACCGTCTGCCACTGGAGTCTGTTGCGGATCTCTGCAACAATTCCGTGGCGAAACGCACCGTTCTTCGTTGGACCTTTCCTGTCTCTCCTACCAGTCCTACCTGGTAAGGGGCCCGGAATGATGAACAATAGCCAAGAATCGGTCGAACAAGAGCCTTGTAAGCAATTTCCTTCGCGGATGAATTACGTTTCTTTAAGATTCTTCCTATGAATCACGGTCTGGCATCTGTTTTTCCTACTGTTGATCCTGATAGATCCTAGATATTTTACGGTAGTTACTATTTCCAACCAATTTTCATCAGTAGTGTAGTTTACAGTGGTGCACATCTTTTCCTATGTATGCCCAGTGTGTTACATTTATTTACTTTCAGAGTCAGCCATGCAGGATTAGCCGAGCGGTTTAAGGCGCTGCCGTCATGGACTGTGCGGCTGGTCACGGCGGGGGTTCGAGTCCTCCCTCGGGCATGGGTGTGTGTGTTTGTTCTTAGGATAATTTAGGTTAAGTAGTGTGTAAGCTTAGGGACTGATGACCTTAGCAGTTAAGTCCCATAAGATTTCACACACATTTGCACTTTTTTTTTCAGAGTCAACTGCCAGAGCCTTGGAGATACATAAATCCTCTGCAGATCTTTCTGCAAATCGATACCTTCTTATAGACAACTGCATCATCTGCGAATAGCCATAAAGAACTTCCGCCGCATTCCAATAGATCATTGATACACATAGTAAACGGTAACGGACCTATCGCACTCCCCTCGGGTACCCAAGAAATTGGCTTTAAATCCGTCGGGTTTTTTTTCGTTAAAGGCAACGTGTTGAGTTCTGCCTGCAAGGAAGCCCTAAACCCAACCGAAAATCTGGCCCGAAGCTCTGTAAACTCGTCTGTTTTCAATAATCTGCAATGAGGGATAGTGTGAAATGCCTTCCTAAGGTCAAAGAACACGGCCTCCACCTGAGCGCCGATGTCTACAGCGCTTTGGCTTCCATGGAGGAACAGAGCAAACTGAGTTTCGCTAGGTCTCTGTTTTGCAGAACCCATGTTGATTTTTGTAGAGGAGATTTTCGTTCTCCAAAAACGTGATAATACGTGAGAATAAAATATGTTCCATAATTCTACAACGGACTGATGTGGACGATGTAGTTCTGTTATAACATGCATCTGTACTACGACCCTTCTTCAAAGCGGAAATGACCTGCGCCTCTTTCCAGTCGCCAAGTACTCTTCGTTGCTCCAGCGACTTCCAGTAAAGTGCTGCTAGAAGAGGACAGAAAGTTCTTTCGCATAATCCTTGCAGGATCTTACAGGTACCTCGTCTGGTCCTGCTGCCTCCCCACTACAAAGCGATTATTCCGCGATCAATTATCTCAATATATCAATTAAATATTTCGGCCTTCTCTATGTCATTTTCCAGTACGGTATAATTATAGTCATTGTCTGATTGAATAGATCATTTCTAAACGCTTACTGATTTTGCTGAAGTCCAAAGTTTTTAGTCAGAACGGTTGATAAAATTTACTTTCAAAGTCACTGAATGCTTCTCGTATTGCTGTGTGTAATAGAATAGCAGCAGAACGTCGCATAAGACAGAGAATTAATCCAGTTTCATAAGCAGGGCCACAGTTAATGAAAAATAAATGTTTAGGAGACCATCTGCCATTTTATCATGGTTTGAAAGGCTTGTGTAACTACTGGTAGTATGTGGGTTCGCAAGTTACATATGCTGTTTCATTTGACAATACTAACAACAACCGTGAAACTTGCGGTTGGTGGGGAGGCTTGCGTGCCTCAGCGACACAGATAGCCATACCGTAGGTGCAACCACAACGGAGGGGTATCTGTTAAGAGGCCAGGCAAACGTGTGGTACCTGAAGAGGGGCAGCAGCCTTTTCAGTAGTTGCAGGGGCAACAGTCTGAGTGATTGACTGATGTGGCCTTTTAACATCAACCATAACGGCCTTGCTGTGATGGTATTGCGAACGGCTGAAAGCAAGAGGAAAAGGGGAAACTACAGGTGTAATTTTTCCCATGGGCACGCAGCTTACTGTATGGTTAAATGATGATGGCATCCTATTGGGTAAAATATTCCGTTAAATGATGATGGCGTCCTGTTGGTTTAATATTCCGGAGGTAAAACAGTCCCCCATTCGGATCTCCGAGCGGGAGCTGCTCAGGAGGACGTCGTTATCAGGAGAAACAAAACTGGCATTCTACGGATCGGAGCGTGGGATGTCAGGTCTCTTAATCGGGCAGATAGAATATAAAATTAGAAAGGGAAATTGATAGGTTAAAGTAGCATTATTGTAGCCAAGATAAACACGAGGCCCACACCTACCACAGTAGTACAAGTTTATTTGCCAACTAGCTCCGCAGATGATGAAGAGATTGAAGAAATGTGCAATGCGATAGAAAAATTTCAGACAGTTAAGAGAGATAAAAATTTAATAATGATGGGGGACTGGAATTCGATAGCAGGAAAACGAATACAAGGAAAAATAGTAGGGGAATATGGACTGGGGAAAGGAATAAAAGAGGAAGACACCTGGTAGAATTTTGCACAGAGCAGACTGTAATCATCGCTAACACTTGGTTTAAGAATCATGAAAGAATATTGTATACGTGGAAGAGACCGGTAGACACCGGAAGATTACTGATAGATTATATAATAGTAAGATAGGGATTTTGAAAGCAGATTTTTAAATTGTAAAACATTTCCAGTGGAAGTTGTGGACTCTGGTTATAATTTATTGGTTATGAACTGTAGATTAAAATTGAAGAAACTGTAAAAACATGGTAAATTAAGGAGATGGGACCCGTGTAAACTGAAAGAAACAGAGGTTGTTGAGAGGTTCAGAGAGAACATTTGAGGACAATTGACAATAACAGTGGAAAAGAATACAGCAGAAGAAGAATAAGTAGGTTTGCGAGATGAAATAGTGAAGGCAGGGGAAGAAAAAATAGCGCAGAAGATGAGGCCTAATAGAAATCTTGATTAGCACAAGAGATACTGAATTTAACTGATGAAAGGATAAAATATAAATATGAAAATGCACCAAATGAAGCAGGTGAAAGGGAATACAAATGTTTAAAAGAATGAAATTGTCAGGAAGCGCAAAACATGATCATCAGGAATGGCTGGAGGACATATGTAAGAATTTAGAAGCCTATATCACTTGGGGAAAGATAGATATACCCTACAGGAAAATTAAAGAGGATAAGAGAACGACCAGCACGAATATCAAAATCTCAGATGGAAAACCAGTCCTAATCAAAAAAGGGAATACATGGAGGATCTGTACAAGGGACATGTACTTGAGAGCAGTATTATAAAAACGGAAGAGGACGTAGATGAAGATGAGATGGGAGATATCATACTACGAGAAGAATTTGACAGAGTACTGAGAGACCTAAGTCTAAACTAGTCTCTGGGAGTAGAAGAAATTCCGCTGGAAATACTGAAAGGCCTGGAAGAGTAGTCCATGACAAAACTTTTCCATTTCGTGAGCAAGATGTATGAGACAAGCGAAATATCCTCAGACTTCAAGAAGAATACAATAATTCCAATTTCAAAGAAGTCAGTTTCTGACAGGCGCCAAATTACGGAACAATCAGTTTAAAAGTCATGATTGTAAAATAATAACACTAATTCTTTACAGAGAATGCAAAAAATGGTAGAAGCCGACCTCGGGGAATATCAGTTTGGATTTCGAAGAAATGTTGGAAAGCGCGAGGCAGTACCGACCATACGGCTTATAGAAGATAGCATTTATACATTTATAGCATTTTTGGGCTTAGAGAAAGCATTTGACAATGTTGACTGGAATACTCTCTTTGAAATTATGAAGGCAGCAAGGGTAAAAAAATAGGGAGGAGGTGGGGAAGGCTATTTGCAAGTTGTATAGAAACCAGACGGCAGTTACAAGAGTCGAGGGGTATGAAAGGGAAGCAGTGGTTGAGAAGGGAGTGAGACAGGGTTTTAGCCTATCCCCAATGTTATTCAGTCTGTACATTGAGCAAGCAGTTAAGGAAACAAAATAAAAATTTGGAGTAGGAATTAAAGTTCAGGGAGAAGAAATAAAATCTTTGTGGCTTGCTGATGATATTGTAATCCTATAAGAGACAGCAAAGGATTTCGAAAAGCAGTTGAATAGAATAGACAGGGTCTTAAAAGGAGGATGTAAGACGAACATCAACAAAAGCAAAACAAGGATAATGGAATGTAGTGGAGTTAAACCAGGTGATGCTGAGAGAGTTAGATTAGGAAACGAGACACTTAAAGTTTTAGGTGAGTTTTGCTATTTTGGCAGCAAAATAAATGAAGAAGGTCGAAATAGAGAGGATATAAAATGTAGGCTGGCAATGGCAAGAAAAACGTTACTGAAGAAGAGAAATTTGTTAACATCGAGTATAGATTTACTGTCAGGAAGTACTGTCTGAAAGTATTTTTGTGGAGTGAAGCCATGTATGGAAGTGAAACATAGACTATAAACAGTTTAGACAGGAAAAGAATAGAAGCTTCTGATATGTGGTGCTACAAAATTTGCTGAAGATTAAATGGGTGGATCACATAACTAATGAGAAAGTACTGCATATAATTGTAGAGAAAAGAAATTTGTGCACAAACTGGCTAGAAGAAGGGATCGATTGGGAGGACATATTCTGAGACATCAAGAGATCACCAAATTAGTACTGGAGGGAAATGTCTGTGTGTGTGTGTGTGTGTGTGTGTGTGTGTGTGTGAGTGGGTGCGTGTGCACGTGCGAGGGGGGGGGGGGGGGTGGGGAGCGCGGTAAAAATCGTAGATGGAGACCAAGAGCAAGCACATTCAGAAGGATGTAAGTTGCAGTAGTAATTCGGAGATGGAGAGGTTAGAGCAGCATGGAGAGCTGCATCAAACCAGTCTTCGGACTGAAGACCACAACAACGACAATAACAGCTGCCTAAGCAGGTAGTGAAATTATTTACACGGTAACGAGACGCAGTAAATAAATGAAGAGGAAAGCACTTACGATCCTATCAAGACGTTGCCAAATTTTAATCTAAAAGATTCATAAGTGGTCTTTTTTCAGCAGTATGAAGCACTTTTAATTTATTACCATGTTCGTCACGGAATAGTGTTCGTTTTTAAGACAGAGTTCTAGTGCGGACTCGTTCTTTCGTAAATACTTGCTTAACAAGAGTGATAGGGCACAAATCGCAGAATATCTGAGTGACCACCATCAAACGTTCATTTCTGAGGAAGAGGATGTGGAACAAAAATGGAAAAAATTCAGGAACATCGTCCAGTACGCCTTAGATAAGTTCGTACCGACTAAGGTCCAAAGCGAGGGGAAAGATCCACCGTGGTATAACAATCATGTACGAAAGGTACTACGGAAACAAAGAAAGCTTCATCATAGGTTTAAGAGTAGTCGAATCATAGCTGATAAGGAAAAGCTGAACGAAGCGAAAAAGAGCGTAAAGAGAGCAATGAGAGAAGCATTCAACGAATTCGAACATAAAACATTGGCAAACAATCTAAAAAAGAACCCTAAAAAGTTTTGGTCATATGTAAAACCGGTAAGCGGATCTAAATCCCCTATTCAGTCACTCGTTGACCACGATGGCACCGAAACAGAGGACGACCGAAGAAAGGCAGAAATACTGAATTCAGTGTTCCGAAACTGTTTCACTGCGGAAAATCGTAGCACGGTCCCTGACTTCAGCCGTCGCACGGACGCCAAAATGGAAAATATTGAAATAAACGATATCGGAATTGAAAAACAACTGCTATCACTTAGTAGCGGAAAAGCATCCGGACCAGACGAGATACCCTTAAGATTCTACACTGATTATGCTAAAGAACTTGCCCCCTTTCTATCAGCAATTTATCGTAGATCGCTGGAAGAACGTAAAGCACCTAGCGACTGGAAGAAAGCGCAGGTCGTTCCCATTTTCAAGAAGGGTCATAAATCAGATGCGAATAATTATAGGCCTATTTCGCTTACGTCAATCTGTTGTAGAATAATGGAACATGTTTTGTGTTCTCGTATTATGACGTTCTTAGATAATACAAATCTCCTTCATCATAACCAACATGGATTCCGCAAACAGAGATCATGTGAAACTCAGCTCGCCCTATTTGCCCAAGAAATTCACAGTGCCGTAGACACTGGCGAGCAGATTGATGCCGTATTCCTGGACTTCAGGAAGGCATTTGATACGGTTCCGCACTTACGTTTAGTGAAAAAAATACGAGCTTACGGAATATCGGACCAGGTTTGTGATTGGATTCAGGATTTCCTAGAAGAAAGAACACAACATGTCATTCTTAACGGTTCAAAATCTGCAGATGTAGAGGTAATTTCGGGAGTACCGCAGGGAAGCGTGATAGGACCTTTATTGTTTACAATATACATAAATGACTTAGTTGACAACATCGGTAGCTCCGTGAGGCGATTTGCAGATGACACGGTTGTCTACAAGAAAGTAGCAACATCAGAAGACTCGTACGTACTCCAGGAGGACCTGCAGAGGATTAATGCATGGTGCGACAGCTGGCAGCTTTCCCTAAACGTAGATAAATGTAATATAATGCGCATACATAGGGGCAGAAATCCATTCCAGTACGATTATGCCATAGGTGGTAAATCATTGGAAGCGGTAACGACCGTAAAATACTTAGGAGTTACTATCCGGAGCGATCTGAAGTGGAATGATCACATAAAACAAATAGTGGGAAAAGCAGGCGCCAGGTTGAGATTCATAGGAAGAATTCTAAGAAAATGTGACTCATCGACGAAAGAAGTAGCTTACAAAACGCTTGTTCGTCCGATTCTTGAGTATTGTTCATCAGTATGGGACCCTTACCAGGTTGGATTAATAGAAGAGATAGACATGATCCAGCGAAAAGCAGCGCGATTCGTCATGGGGACATTTAGTCAGCGCGAGAGCGTTACGGAGATGCTGAACAAGCTCCAGTGGCGGACACTTCAAGAAAGGCGTTACGCAATACGGAGAGGTTTATTATCGAAATTACGAGAGAGCACATTCCGGGAAGAGATGGGCAACATATTACTACCGCCCACATATATCTCGCGTAATGATCACAACGAAAAGATCCGAGAAATTAGACCAAATACGGAGACTTACAAGCAGTCGTTCTTCCCACGCACAATTCGTGAATGGAACAGGGAAGGGGGGATCAGATAGTGGTACAATAAGTACCCTCCGCCACACACCGTAAGGTGGCTCGCGGAGTATAGATGTAGATGTAGATGTAGAAATACTCTGTGAACCTAATTCGTACTTTTCGTCTTGTATGGCCAATAAGCCAACGGATACATCTTTACACTGACTCTTACTTACACGTTTTTAATAGGGATGCACGATTCTATAAATGTCTATGCATCAATGTATTCTTTTACACTAGTAACGTTTGGGTACAATCAAACGAATTTCCGTTAAGGTGGTAGATACTCAATTCTAATTTCTATGGACAAAAATATTCAAAAACGAGGATAACATAAGTAAAAAAACCAATGTACAAAGCGGCTTTTTCAGGTGTACCTACAACCCAGATTACGAAAGAAATCGTTAATTCATAAAAATGTACATTTTTCAAGGGGTGGACATAGACTTTTTATTATCAAATAATGGAGTTACGGCATACTTTTTCTTCCAGGTACACATTGAAACACTCGTGCCATGGTACTACACCACGTCGCTAGGGCAGCAAAAACAAAACTGCGCAGCGCATTGATAGGTTGAAATGGAGTGCAGTGATTGGTTTCAGGCAGGATGTCTAATGACTGGTCGCTGATATGGAGTACCTGTCAGTAGGTGGCAGCACAATGCACCCTATATGAAAAACTTGTGTTTTTGGGGGTGTCCGGATACTTTTGATCACAAAGGGTAAATTTTAAACATTCTCTTTTTCTCAGACCAATTTTTTTTGCAGAAATTACTCGATATTCTAACGTACTAAATCAATCGCTAAAAAGTTAAAGTGATCACACAACCCTCCAGAAATTTCCCAGTGTGTTCCGAATGATTGCCGCGGTCTCAAAAATTGTCGAGAGCAGCTCTTTTCGGGTGTTGTTGACTTTGGTACTCATCGCAGATTGGCTGCGGTGGCCATGGCCGTCGCCGTAGCACCACCATACGAGTGAGTACCCAAAAGACTGGAATTATTTTATAAAAGCTATATTTTTTCAAACTGTTTAGAAAACAGCCTTACCCCTCTTCAAAATTCTCTCTATTACAGGTAATACATTTCTCCCATTGATGCTTGGAATGCTTGAAACATTTTTTGTAGCCATCTTCAGAAATGGCTGACAGCTCCTCCCTCGGTTTTTTTTTTCCTTGATTTCCTCAATTTTGTCAAATCGGTATCCTTTCATACCCTTTTTCATGCGTGTAAATAAGAAAAAGTCGCACGGAGCCAGGTCAGCGAGTAAGGTGTGTGGGGCAGCGGAACCGTGCCATTTTTAACCAAAAACTGTCTAACAGAGATGGCTGTGTGTGCAAGTGCGTTATCATGGTGGAAGAACCAGTCTCCTGTCTGCAGCAAAACGTGTCTTTTTTGACGAACACTGTTGTGAAATCTTCTTAAAGCTTCCAAATAAAAGCTTTGAATGACTGTCTGACCTGGCGAGAACAAGCTCTTGGCATCAAAAAGGAAATCAGCATTGTTTTGGTGTTTGACTCGACGACGTCTTTTTGGACAGGGTGACTATGACATCTTTCACTAGCTTGACTGTTGCCTTGTTTCTGGGTCACAACCACAGCACGATGGTTCATCGCCAGTAATGAGCTTTGACAGAAAATCTGGATCAGTTTCAAGCTGCTGTTTCAAAGCACGACATATTTCAACTTGACATTCCTTTTGATTGTCAATCAGAACCTGAGGAACAAACTTGGCAGCAACGATTTTCATTCCTAAATCTTCCGTGAAAATTCGCTGAATGAGCTCCAAGATAACCCACTTATCTCTGACAGTCGATCAATTGTCTATTGACGGTCTGTGGGCCCAAGTTCTCGAATTTTTTCAATATTTTTGTCGATTCGGGCAGTTGACGGGTGTGCAGAACGTGATTTTTCAAATAGAGCAAACAACTCGAACAACTTAGTTTTTTCCAAAGCGTCATCTTGGTAAGCTGTTTTCAACATTTAAACAGTTTCAGTAGCATTTTTACCGACTAGGAAATAAAATTTCGTAGCAGCACATTGTCCACTCAAGCTTGACATCGTAAAAAAACCAAACAAGAACAAAATAGTGCTAGCAAAAACGACCACTGCAGATGAAGAGAACAAGCCATATCGACAACACAGGCGGCACTGAGCTGGCAATGAGTTGCATTATACGCGCCTAGCTGAAGAAATGGGTATTAGACATACTGCGCCCACGGCAATGTTATTCCGGTTTCTGGGAGGGGGGCGGGGGGGGGGGGGTATCCCCTCGCAGTCCATTCCCGATCTTTTGATCCATTTAATGCCCCCTACTCTGAACTACCGTAGTTATCAGGTTTTCTTCTGGTATACACAAGAGCAAATCTCTGAGAAGTGAGTGCCTTTTTTAAATCGAGATTCCTTTCCGTTCCGTTCATGCATGAAGTGTAGTAGCAATGATTATTCATACACCTTTCTGAGGGCTAATTTTATTTTTACAGTTTCCACGGGACCGGTATCTGTGGGGCTGAACTTTGGTGAGTTCCTGCTGTTCGTTGTTATCGTTTTTTTTGTTTTTTTTAATCTTAAGGGACTTAACTGCTAAGGTCATCAGTCCCTAAGCTTACACACTAATTAACCTAAGTTATCCTAAGGACAAACACATACACCCATGCCCGAGGAAGGACTCGAACCTCCGCGGGAACCAGCCGCCTTGTTATCTTCTGAGCAAGCGTGTCGGCCAAGAAATTTCTGCACTCAAGTGTCTCTCATGACGCAAGCACCCGCGCTGCCCTTCTCTGTATGCGCTCCGTGTCGCCAGCTGCTACGAACTGTTTTGCACAGGAGTCACGTAATGAGTCTTTTTCGAAGACGAACAGTATTTCCTCAGAATAAAATCAACTGTGCCATTTGCTTCACCTGGAATTGAACCTATGTGACGGCTCAACATCGCATCTCTCCGCATTGTTAACTTCCGATCGTTTGTGTTTTAAGTTCCCGTTTGAGCGCTTTGCTGCAGCGTGTATGCAACGTAGCGCGACTTCGATGCGAGTACAGAGGCACCGACACGTAGGCTAGAGATTAGCGTGGCATTTGTGTTATTACCAAATGTGTCCAAACAAGATGAACTGTGTGTTATTCTTTTCTTGTTTGCCGAAGGGCAAATATCGGTACACACGCATCGGAGATCGAAGAATGTGTAGGCTATGGGGCAGCACCACCGTTGTGGAATGGTGCAACAAGACGTGTGCTGCTGCTGTATGAAAACGTACGTAACGCACGTCCCCATAACGCGAAAGTTACGCCAACTCAAGTGGCAGACACTCGAACAACGGTCCTGATCTCTCCCCACGCGACTATCACGCCTTCGGGCCCTTAAAAGAGACCATGAAGGGTCATCGATTCCCGTCGGGGGAGAATGTGCAGCAAGCAGCTACGAACTTCTTCACGCAGCAGGACATGGCGTTCAACCAAACGAGTGTCTTCCATCTGGTGCGTTTGTGGGATGATTGCCTCATTGCCAGTTACAGGAAAAAAACATTTTATTTCATGGCCGGTTTCGGTGCTATTTTTGCCTACTTCAGTGTTTGCCAAATTCAGTGTTATGTTTAGGCGATTTCGGTTTTCATTTTTTCCCCTTTTTCCACGAATTTTTTTCCAATGTCGGTTAATTTTTTCTAATTTCGGTGTTATTTGATTGCCAACTTCGCTCTTATTTTTTTCCCAAATTCGGCGTTATTTATTGCCGATTTCGTTGTTTTTTCCGGTTTCGTTGTTATTTTTTGCCAAATTTGGCGTTATGTTTTTTTGCCTAGTTCGGTGCTACTTTTTGCCTGGTGTTATTTTTGCCCAAATTCGGCGCTATTTTTGCCCAAATTCGGTGCTATTTTTTGTCAAATTCGTAGCTGTTTATTAACAAATTCTGAGCTATTTTTTGCCACATTCGGTGTTTTTGTCAGATTAAGAGTTACGTCTTTTGCTAGATTCTGTCTTACTTTTTACTAGATTCAGTGTTTCTTTTGCGAAATTCGATGTCATCTTTTTTCAGCTTCCTTGTGTTTTGCCAATTTCAGTGCTATTTTCAAAGTCACGTCACAGTTCGTTGCACGGAAAATGAATTGTCACTTAGAGGTTGTATACGAACCTCAGTCTTGAGGAAAAAAAGGTAAAATGTACGAGTCAACATTCAATAACTATCAGTTACGAATGTTGTAAACTGTAGTCCTCAGATCTGTAACATTTTTATGTGGTAAATTGATGTGATACGTAGTAAAAATCGCCAATTTCGCATTATTTGGCAAGAAACCGTCAATTCCGCGTTATTTATTCGCATCATCGTTTTCGCGAAATTTTCCTGTCCTTAGTCAGTTGCTGATGACGCTTTTGGGTAATTGACATACCGATTGTGGACCGTATGGCCATCGAAAGGAAACTTTTTGATCGCCCATTATATCTGACCGTGTCCAGCTGTGATTCATTAGGTGTGTAGTGGAAGGATTCTACAGTAGCGGTACCACGCTTCCAAAGTGTGCAGCTTTCTATTGCCTGCAATTAGAGCTAGCCATTTGTTTCTTAAAGGCAGAGCTCTACCTACGTAATCTGTTCCTTTATTTGAAATGAGCACTGTATGTCATTAATTAGAAGCTAGCTAATTTTGTCCTCTTCGGTGTTATGAAGCAATGTGACAATGAAGATTGTCTTGCTTACAGCACATTATGATCCACACAGCTACGTGAGAAAAAGAATCATGTCACGCGTCCGCGACAATCGTTTCGCGGAAGGCCATATACGAGTATACAATGCAAAAGGCGCAAACCTTAAGCGGGTTTTGCTGTCTCACCAGCACATAATAATAAAGACGAGTTGTCAAAGTTTGTAACACGTTGTCGTCTGTCGGTATCTTATGGGACCCTACTGCATTTTTACGATATTTACGATATTGCAATGTCTGTGTTATGATGATTACGATGCAAAGTTCCTTTGGACATGCATTCGGCGACCACAGCCGTTACGAAACACATCAAGTGAATCTGTCGGACCGGCACAGATTTTCACTGTCGTCATTTCATTCTGCAGCTGAAGATTGTCCTTTATTCGCAACTGCGACTTCATTTGATGTGTTACTGCATTTTTGTTTCATAACTACTTCACTGGCGGAATGTTTGATATTGCGACTAATGTAATATTGAAAGTCACTACTTTATGACATGAGCAATAACGTGCCTGTCTCACATTTCTGAAGAGTTACTTGTGTATCTGTCAGTTACTCTGCTTAAAAGTTCAACGTGCTGGATGCTGCATGTTTCCTGATACGTACTCGATATACATACTGGCAACAGCAGTATGATTTGCAACTATCTCCCGTGTCACACCCACAGTCCCCTTCGGCCTATCCCACTACTAGTGTCTCCTCTCACTGTCACTGTCTGCCTCTTGTTCTCTCTTACTTCTAGTAGCTCATTCATTCCTTCCCCCTGCTGCTGTCTCTTCTCACTGTAACTATCTCTCTCTTCCTCGATCTCATCCTCATAGACGCTGTCTCTCATTACCACTGGCTCTCACCCACTTTGCCTTTCTCCTTGTCCTTATTCCTCTTCCACTGCCACTGTCTCTTTCACTCTTTTCCTAGCACTGTTCTGTCATAGTCAACTACGTTCCACTGGTACTGTGTCCCTCTCTTTCTCTCCCGCTGCCACTGTCTCCTGCGCTCTTTCTGTACCACAGTTACTGTCTATTATCTTCCAGTATTTATTATTTTTCCGTCTCTTTTCCACTGACACGGTCACCTTCTCTCTCAGTCTTAAAAAGCGCGATTGGATCACATGCCAAACTTTTTGGAAAAATTTTAAAGGTGTTAATGAAGGTACAATGAGACACCTCGTAACCTACTTTTCAGTCAGAGCCTTTTAAATTAAGTAGGCGTATATTCGCGTTTTTGTACTCTGAAAGGAGCATTTTTCCGTTGGTTTGCTTCTTTTCTCTGCGACGGCAGAGCATGTCACTCATATGACAAAAGTTTATGGCACAGTAATATTTTGATAGTTTACTTACGTGAAATTGAAGTAAGCAAAACTGATTTTGCGGCTCATACCGGATTTTAAATCCACAAAAATTTTGCGTGTGCTTCAGTACTACAAAATAGGCTTCCCAGAACCATTCTGGTGGTAACGGAGACACTTTACAGCACATTTCGCTGTGCTACGCCAGTTCATAAATTACGGGTTCGCCTCACATCGTATTTTACGTGTTCGAGTAGGGTAAAAATAGTTCAAATGGCTCTAAGCACTATGGGTCTTAATATCTGAGGTCATCAGTCCCCTAGACTTAGAACTACTTAAATCTAACTAACCTAAGGACATCACACACATTCATGCCCGATGCAGGATTCGATCCTACGACCGTAGCAGCAGGGCGGTTCCGGACTGAAGCGCCTAGAACCGCTCGGCCACAGTGGCCGGCAAGTAGGGTAACTCTGAACCTCTGTTTCTCGTAAATGGATAACGACATGAAGAAAATTTTCAAGAATGTTCAAGGGCTGGGTCGTAGGGATGTATCGTAAAAATTACAGCCATTTTCTGTGTGTAGCCGTCTTGTAATCCGGTGCTTGGTTTTTTTTACCCAAGAACCATTTTTGTAGCGTATTTCACGATAACAGATCAAGCCTTTTGAAAACGGGAAGATGTCACTTACAGATAAATGCATAGAGAAAACATCTTTAAAATATGCACTTTGCTATGGATAGTTATTTACATGACGGCGGAAAAAATGGTGAAAAAGTCTCTTTTCGGATATTCTCAGGAACCACCCATGAAATACATAGCGTCTCCACAAGTCCCTTAAAGCGCACCCTATATCACATCTAATGCATTCATTTACCTAATCTGGAGGAAGTGTGTAATACTCAAACTTTGACCCTGTCCTGTAGGATAGATATAGTAAGATGATCCCTCTGTTGGATATACAAACGTCCCTAGCTCAAGGACTATCCAATGCA
Organism: Schistocerca americana; assembly: GCF_021461395.2. Taxonomy (NCBI): domain Eukaryota; kingdom Metazoa; phylum Arthropoda; class Insecta; order Orthoptera; family Acrididae; genus Schistocerca; species Schistocerca americana. The sequence continues at coordinate 292,445,362 of NC_060120.1, read as the reverse complement.
CGTGACCTTATCTTTTTCTCACTCACAGAAACCGTGGTATGAGCCCCAGAATAATTCCATTTTTATGCCCCATGTTTTGGAAAGAAATGGTAGTGCATTCTGTCGCATACGTGCCGACCGATTACTAAGCGACTAATCAGGTGCACGGAAGCCGAAACCTGGCTCCAGGTTGCCTCTCTCACTGTTTCCAGGGGTACAAAAATTTGGTTTTTAATATTTCGTATAAATAGTCACCGAATTTAAAAATTGAATTTGCTGACATAATTTACCTATTAAGAAGTATGATCTTATGTGAAAGGTTTAACACAGTGAAACAAGTTTCACAGTAGAAAACTGTGTATATCTCTTGATGCAGCGTGACTCAACGTGCGGAAATACCCAGATTACATTCATCCATCATTTGAGAATGAGAGCACTTAGTGACTTGCAACAAACTTCACTCATAATTTCAAATGTTTTCGGCCTTTTTCTCGATGAGACCCTCAAAAAATAATGAAAGCAGAAAAAGTTACCGCTTGTTACATTTTCGCTACCAACACAGTAAAACTGCCGCATCTAGCATGAACTCTTAAACTGCTTCTTCTTTGCTATACACTCCATTCGCAGCTCTTTTTGCAAACAGAGTCCACATATAGCACTGAATGCACTTGTAAAATTGCATCACTGTGAGAGGCTCGGTTCAGGAGATAGGACGTCATAATCATTGAGACGCGTGGAAAACTAGTTTTTTTGCTTAAAATGGAGCGCAAACTACTCAGAATGTACTCATCATGAGGGCATTTGGCGACTACAGACAAACCTCAAACATAATTTCAAATGTTTTTCTCACTTACATGCTTAACGTCAAATATTTAACACACTAATTCATTTGTGTAGTTTGGCTACGAAATTTTTCGCGACGGAGTTCTTCTACAAAATTTCTCGATTCACTTGCCGCTTCAAATTCGGATAAAATTCCAAGCTTTCGACGATAGTAGCTCCATTATCGCCGTCAGGGACGCCTTTAGTAGTCCATTAAAACAACATAATGTGCACTTTACTTCTTGCGCATTATGTTGTTTTAATGGACTACTAAATGCGTACAAAGTCTGAAGTACAGCCGTGATCCGAGCGTCGTGGCCTCCCCTTGTAAGCCTATCAGTCGCGTACCCTAGTACTGGTATTACGTGAACGCCGTATTTCATACCGGCTCTTACTATTGCAGATAAGTATTATTTTACGTTCGCCGCTAATCTTGTAACCAGCTACTATCAGGTTGTTTCTTTGTTATACGTCTATTGTACATCCATCCAAATTTGAACAGAGCTACCGTTCATTGCATCAAGTGGAATTTTGCTCAACCCGTTTCTGCATTTCGTTACGATCGCCCGATGGCGATACTTTCCACTAAACAACAGCGTCACCAATGAACGATCTTATACTGCTGCTGATCCTGATGACAAATCGTTTATGTAAAGTTTCTGGTACAGTCTACAAATGATGAACGTGTTTATACTTTCACAAGCATGTTTTCTTCAATGTCCTCTGTACTGTTTGTCCTGCGTGGACTTGGGTTTTAAAAAAATATTAAGATAAATTCTATAAATAATCGACAAGTACGCCAAAGAAGAAGAGAGAGAACTACAATGGACATGTTATTCCATGGACTCTTGCGCTTCCTCGCATGAACTATCTTTCCTTTGTCATTCGCTTATCTTATCTGCTTGGATTCGGACCCAAGAGGACTTTCTTGTATAAAGCACATATTGCTGTACCAGCTCATAATGTAAGTTGTACTTAAAACCCGAAAAATATAATGGTTATTTTGTCAAAAGAATTTGTGTATGTGTTCAGTCTGTTGTGAGTCTGATACCTAGATATGGGCCTTAACAAAGAATTTTCATTGTTAGGCGCCATCTTAGAAAAATCTTTAACATTTTTCTTTTAGCTCATCTAAGAGACGTACCGTCGGTTCGGACAATTAACTTTATTTCAGATTCCACGAGACCGGACGCAGCTACTAATAATTTAACAATTTTATTTACAGATTTTCCTTATATCACGAGATAACATCCCAGGCAGAAAAGGTGTGGTCATAGGATTCCAGTTTCATTACAGGATTTCATTTGTGGATGCTACTCTTGTTATCTTATATTGGGGAATCCAGACGAAACCACGATAAGTTACGTATTACAGTAGTGTTCATCGAACAGACGGCAAATATTCTCTAGTGCAATAAGCACAACCGTAGTGTTGGGAAATAAGAAAAGGACAATTAATTATCGACGATTACGTAACTACCCTGAGAACTGAGCTAGTTACTCAATGCTTATACACGTCGGGCTGAATTAAACAACATATTACACTGTTAATAATATTCCCACATTAGTTATCTCTCTTTTATGCTGAGCCATTGCATTAATGTGTGCTTCTTTTTTATATAAGTCACGGCTCATATTTTATTCCTTTACATTACACTAATAGTCACAAACAAATAAAATTTTTATTTTATTACATTACACCACCACAGCAGCAGTGATGCGTTCCTGTAGTTCTTGCTGTATTGCTGACATATGGGGGGGGGGGGGGGGGGGGTATACAAACTTTGTCCTTAACATAAGCCGACAGGAAGAAATCACACATGGCGTGAGATCTGGTGACCTGGGGGCGAGGTGGCATGGCAACACAGGAGAACGCCACCCAGTTCTCTGTTGAAAGACGAAAGTCGAGGAGTCAGCAGTCATTTATGGCAACAATCACAACTGCTATATATCGAGATCTTCTCTTGTATTTTCGCCATCTTGTAGAGTACCGTCACAGGCCTGCCATCTGGTGTGCATGCGAGCCACGATGCGGGCTTCCTAAACTTGGTAAGCGCATCTATCTCTTCATGTACCATAAGGCCCGGATCTAGGGGTGGGGGCGGGATGGGGGCAAACCGGGATATCAGCCCCGGGTGGGAATTTCAGGGGGCGACAAATTCATATTCTTGATGAAAAAAACCTTGTTTTACAAAGCGCCTAGCATCCAGCGCACGTTGGTCTATCGACTATTCATCTTATTTTTAAACGCATCCCTATCAGTGTTTGAACATTTTTGAACTCATTCTAAATTGATTTCTGAACGAATCATAAGTTGATTTTAAAATGCGTGCGTACTGTAAGTGATGTCTCTGCCAGGGGAATCCCCTTCGCATCAAGGAATGAAAAACTTTTTCGCAGACGAAATGGGACAGAGCTATTCGAGTTGAGCCGAATAAACCCGAATGGGTGAATACCAATCGCTGTTTTCTATGTGGTTAATTGGGAGTGTGAATAATAAGCATTGTTATAATTATTAACGAAATTCATAGATTCAGACTACCTGAGCGGAAATTAAACGGAGAATAAACGTGGGGTATCTGAACCGGGGATTCTGGCAGGTTTAGCGAAGTTAATAGGAGAATAAGTTTTGACAATGGCTGGAGTAGTTACAGAACGAGTTGTGACAAAATTACTTGTTGGAACGAGGAAGGAGAACAAACGTGGACATCACACAAACTATATGGAAGAATATGAAGATTACAATTTTGTACAAAAATTTCGTGCTACTACTTATCGATCTTATGCTTCAGCGTATGAATGAAATGTGAAACTATTTCCTAACGTAAACCTTTTTGCTTGTAATAGACCTAATAGGCATTTGATATTGGTACTCGTGAATTTTATTCTGTCGTATTATATGTGTAAATGAAGTAGGTAAAAATGACTATTTGTGCCAAAACAGTCTCGCTTATTTAGCGTGTGTCACAACTGCTGCAACATTTCGTGTTATGTAATAGACAGTAGACGTCATCAAATCGAGAAACCCACCAGTCTTGGGTACTATTTGTGTTAAAAGCTTTTTCAGTATTAGACAACGACATTTTGATTTTTCACGTAGCAAAACGTTTGACGAACCTGTAATAGATTCTTTTATAGAAAGGAAAGCACGCTATGTAAAGCTGTAGCAAGATTAGAGAGAAAAAAGTGATGGGACCTAAGGATTGAAGAAATGGGTACAGTCTTGCTTGTCTCTTTCTTTGCTGGTTTTACGTTTCCTATAATTAATTTTATCTCACACAAAAAAGAAAGTTATTAGCTAATGGGAGATTTTCTGAAGAGTTCTTATTCTCCCTACCACAAATAATCCCACTCTGTATTAATTGTGAGTTTTTTTAAGGGGAGAAGGATGTCAAACCGGCCGTCTGGGAGTAGGAGAGGCACTACAAGTCATTTTAATTTCCAATGTCCTGAATATAGATTTGATGGCTTCCATTACAAAATATACACATTTGAAATCCACAGAAGTGCACTTTGGCCCACTTAAGACTAAATAACATGTCTTACATTTCCTCGAACATCAAACTCTTCAGAAAGATGGGCGTTAAAAATGAACATATTCTTGAAAAATCGATTTTTTTTATTTTTGACGTCCTATCTCATACGCCACATCATGTTCTTGCTCCGGTTCGGAAATATCGTACATCCAGGGCTTTGTGCCACTCGTCTTTGTACGTCATACACTTCTCAACAAACAGTGCTTTGAAATACGATGAATCATTTATACGAACCCTTCATACTGAGACCGTTGGAGGGCGAATTACACATCCTCAGGAGACACCCGATTTATTTTCTTTTCCGCTGAACATTCACCGTCCAGCATAACGCAGAGTGTTCTATTAGTCAAATATTCCTCCGTCCAATGAGATATTAGTGAATATTCTCCGTACGTCCGCTTCTTGCTTACTTGTGGAAGATGTAGAACAGTGTGGAACTCGTTTCGGAAATCGGGAACTCGGAATCTACGCGCTCAGTTGCATCCACTGTTCGCAAGACACCGCCTATGAATAAAGCAAGCTGTATTTCACACGAGTAGTTTATCGTGAATCCGTACTGATTCTACGAGAGAACTTTTATTTCCCCCCCGACGCCATAATGTTTGAGCTTGGAATATACTTTAGTAACCTCCGTTAGGTAGATATCAACCATATTTGTCTGTAATTATGTGCATTCAATCTTTTATCCTTTTCGAAAACACGAGTGACCTGGGCTCCATCGTCCATGTCGCTGAGTACGGTTGGGTACGGCAGTAAGCTCTTGCATGTAATTCATATTTAAAATTCTGCCTTCTGTCTGCTGTCTTTAGTTCTGACGCCAGACGGATCCACGAGAGACTAAATGGAACGTTTAGTTGGATCCCTCCATTGACTTTTTGTGCGTCCCTTGTTATGGATGCACGACCTGCTATTAATTTTTCTTCATCAGAGGACAGCAGTCTTTGTTTTTGCAGCATTCTCCTAATGGCACCATTAAACCGGGGCGGGTCTCTATTGTCTATTATTGCCTTAGTTCGAATGTATTTGTGCAGACCGCTGAATATAACATCTTCGCCTCTGGGTTGCGTTAACACTGAAGTCATATTCAAGACCCTGTGAAATGACCAAATTTTGGTAGTTTCTAGATGTAGTCAAACACTGCCTGGGATTTCTAATTTAAAAGAGCGTGGACAGCATGGACATGAGTGGCACTAAAGCCTTTGATCTCAAGTGCAATCTAGGCCTATCAGCTTTGTAAGCCGGCCCTTGAGAGACTTTTGCAATACAGTTAGCCGATATGCATTCTACGCCCAACACCTGTTAAAGATAACATAAAAGAGAAACATTCCCGCTGCGTCTGATAAGCAGAGGAACGTTGTCTGCCCAAACACTGCACACATCCAGCAGTGCCACCGATTTTCGATCTCGCGATAAAAGAACAGTCGACAACGGAGCAACAACAGCAGACAGAGGGATAGAAATATGGCAAAACAACGCAACCCCAGAATAGCTGCGGATTTCCTGCATTTTGACCAGGCCACCATGGTATCAAGACCATCGCAAGATACGGTCTGCACTCAATAGAGTAAGGGCAAACAGTGGAAGATGTGCAAATGGGGATTAACAACATCGCCCAGCTGTGTGGTGCAGAACGACAAACTGTTCAGCACACCAAACGTACGTGCCCAAATCAGTCCTTTTCTGGCGATTCTAAGAAGTTCTTGTTAGCAATTAAGGCATTAGCTGTGTACGTTCAGCAGTTTGACAGAATCCTGAGACTTTCTGTGCTTTGTAAATATTGTAAATTCAATCAACCTTGACTGTTTTTTTCTATGTGCTAAACATCTGTATATGTATCGTAATTCCTTGTGGGATGCGTAGCTAGCCATGAGCTAAATAAATTACCTAAACTTTTGGTCAACAGCCTACGAGAACAAACGGGGATGCTGGATGAATTGCTTCTGTTTGTGAGCATGGCATCACATTTGCTTATATTAGTAACGAACATGTTGTGAGAAACGAAAACTTTTTTCGGACTGGGGCTCTAACTCGAATTACGTATCTTTTGATAGCAGTCTCCCAAACATCAGTCTACCTGAGCACTCCTCCAAGTCCAAATCAAATTTTCAGTTATCACTGATGTTTCCTGCTACGATTTTCTATTGCTGTTACTAGATGTTCTGTCACCGATTGCCTGGCAATAAGCACTATTGGGGGAACGGTTTTGGTGGAGCATTTTGGCTTACCCTGACACAAGCTATAGAAACACCTGTTGAACTGAATGAAATTTTCGCGCTGCAGTGTGCGCTGATATGAAACTTGCTGGCACATTAAACATGTGTGCCGGCCCGAGACACGAACTCTGCACCGTTGTCTTCCGCGGGTAAGCGCTGTACCGACTGAGCTACCCAAGCACGACTGACTTGCCCGCGAAAGGCGAACGTCCCGAGTTCGATTCTCGGTCCGGTAAACAGTTTTAATCCGCCAGGAAGTGCCACCAGGTGAATTAATTCTGTGACGAAATGATATCATCTGAGGTGAAAGGAATAAATCTGCAATAACACGAAACTGTATCACCGAAATTCATTCATAAATGCTGAACATGCAGGCTGCTTGTGTTCTTCGAGCGAAATAAGAGAAAACATCAGTGACAATAAAATACTGAGTCGTTAGGCTAATGCTGAAGGCAACTGTACGTAAAATGCTGGAAATTCTACGATTGCGGCAAAAATTTTCATTTTTCATGACATATTCATTACACTGCTGGTTAAGCATATCTGGAAGTTTTTCACTGCTATCGCATCATGTCATTGCCTTTTTGTTGGTTTTATCCCCGTTCACGCCATTCATTTCATTGACTGAATTTAAGTCACTGCTCATAGCCAGAAGTATCTGCTGGAAACGCTGCTTACTACCTGCCTTCCTATGCTCCGGGACACGTGTTATACGGACTACAGCTCGCTGTTAAGTAACTCGTTATGTACCGAGAACTTCCACTAGTTCAAGATCCCACAAAACGTAAAAAATAAGAAAATCGTTCGTATGCCTGAGCAAATGAGCTCAGGTGCTGGCAGCAAACAGCGCCGCCTGATGAACGCCCCCACGCTCTGCCGGGAGCAAACAAGCTGTTGTCCCGCGTTCCTCTAGAAGCCTCCAGACTCCAGCCAACAGCATGTCCTTTCCCTCCGCCGGTCTAACTGGAAACAACCGGTCTGCACCAGAAGCGTGCCGTAGCCGACGACCGCAGCGCCGCGTCGCGCCCAGACTGGCAAACACGAAGACAGCGGACGATCGGCACACTAGGCCGGAGAGTTCCAAACGGCGGTAAAACCGAGTGAGTAAAGAAATCGATGGCGACTCAGTGAGGGGGGAGGGGGGGGGGGGCACTGTAATTATAATTATTTTTGCTTTAAAAGCGTATGCATTGAAGATTTTTGTCGTTTGTTGTTCAGATGCAGCAACAGTTGTGGAATTGGTTTCTTCTTTGTTGGAAATAAGTTTTACAGCCTTCGAGGCTTTATTGACACGTATGTGTGGTTTTCTCTTAAATTGTACTTGTGGTGGCTTATTTGGTACGTTAAATAATGACGATATTGTATTCCATACAAGTTTCCTACGTTCCACATTTGCCTGGAAATGCAGAGAATAAAACTTCACATTGTTCAGTAGAAACACGATGTCGTTCTGGAGAATGACAGTACTTCTGGTGTTTACTAGCTATGAGAAATTTGGTTCAAATGGCTCTGAGCACTATGCGACTTAACTTCTGAGGTCATCAGTCGCCTAGAACTTAGTACTAATTAAACCTAACTAACCTAAGGACATCACACACATCCATGCCCGAGGCAGGATTCGAACCTGCGACCGTAGCGGTCACGCGGTTCCAGACTGAAGCGCCTTTAACCGCACGGCCACACCGGCCGGCGAGAAATTTGGAAAGGGAATTAAAAGTTCAGGGAGAAGAAATACAAACTTTAAGGTTTGCCAGTGATATTGTAATTCTGTTAGAGATATCAAAGGATTCGGAACATCAGTTGAACAGAATGGACAGTGTCTTGAAAAGGCGCTATAAGATAAACATAAGAAAGTAAAACAAGGGCAATGAAATGTAATCGAATTAAACCAGACGACACAGAGGAATTAGATTAGGAAATGAGACCCTAAAAGCAGTAGATGCCATTTGCTATTTGTGGAGCAACCCAGCTGAAGATGGGCGAAATAAAGAGGATATAAATTCACATGGGCAATAGCAAAGAAAGACATTTCTCAGAAAGAGACATTCGTTAGTACTGAACACAAATTTAAACGATAGAAAGTCTTTTCTGGAGGCTTTTATCTGGAATCTAGCCTTGTATGAAAGCGAAATGTGGACGATAAATAGTTCGGACAAGGAGGGAACAGAAGCTTCGAAATCTTGTGCTATAGAATAACACAGAAGATTATTTGAGTTTATTGAATTACTAATGGTAATGTACTGAACCGAAATGGGAAGTCCGGAAATTAATGACGCTACTTGACCAAATGAAGGTATCGGTTGATAGAACACATGCTGGTGATGAACAAAAGCGTGAGATGTTGAAATTTTAGATGGAGGCCAAGGTTTCAGTACAGAAAGCGGTCTCAAACGGATATAGGTTTCAGTGGTTATGCATAGATGTAGAGGCTTGTACAGAACAAAGTAACATGGAGATCTGCTTCAAATCATTCTTCAGACAGAGGACCACAACAACAACGACGACAACTGAAAATACTAAGCAGTAATATGTGTTGGCTGCATATATTTAACCATCTTCGTTTTGCTGATGACATTGTACTTATAGCCACTGTTGTAGACGAATCCCAGAAACGATCTGAAGAACTTGTTGTAGTAGACTTGGATGTAGACGACAAAATACATTCTAATACAAGCAAAGCAGTATGTGATCATAACAGCGAAAGGAAATAGAAACTACCGAAAAAGTTAGAGAACCAGTGGCGACAATTTACATATAAGGCAGTTAGAGACAATAATTGTAGAGTTAGGAAGAGAATTAAAGGAAAGAGTAGTGCAGTATGGAGTGCACTGACTTGGGCTAAGCTTCCGATGTGCATGAGAAACATTTGCCAGCAGAGGAAATTACCAGCCCCGATTTACGTCAGTGACGCATGGACTTCCAAGCATGAAATTTTGAAGAGTCCTTTATCCAGCACTGCATGTCACATAGCAGCTAATGCTGTTGATGATGATTACAATGATAACTACCATGAGTGTTAGACCTTGACAACATTGTACTTGAAGCTAACCAGCGCTTAGAATAAGGTAACGTAAAGTTGAGCACCTCAAGAAACATTGGCATAAAAAGAAAGAATTTGACTACGGAGTTCAGTTAGCATCAGTTCTGTGACATCCACATCTCGGGGTACTAATAAGTCGTGAAGTGAATAGCAACAACCACAAAGGAACAGTTATATTTGAAGTAAATGGCCCGTTACCCTAATTGGTAGAATAGTAGGAAACAGAAAAACGTCTACGAATGAGAAAGCTTACAAAACCCTTGTGGAGCTAGAGAAGACAACGGCATTATGGAGCAACATCGCAGTTGTGCGACTCGATGTGATTTCCTGTGGGTCATAGTTCGTAGTAATTACAGAAACTCGTTGCATGAAAGAGAACAAATATCTGGTGTTCCCCAAGGCTGTGTTACAGGCCCTCTGCTGTTCCTGATCTATGTAATGTACTTGGGTTGGATAAAAAGTAATGGTAACACTGCCGTAGCATGAAGGATGTGTGTCACGTGGCAGGCCCACTGTCTCTAGCTGACAGCAGAAGATGAGTTGAAGAAGTGCAGTGAGCAGCGACCGCTGTGAGTGAGCTGCTGTGCATAACTGTCCGAAAACGCGGGCGAGCAGTTTTAGTGCCCTGACAGTATGTTAGGAAAGACGAACAATGTGCACGAGCCAAAACTGAAGTGGCACGTTGTAGGAGCACATAACAATGTTTTCTTCTGGCGCTGTACCCGTCATAGTTCATGACAATGTGCGATATAGGACTGTTGATTTTTATTTTAGAATATCGGGAATCCGATATATCGATGTTTAAAAATGTATCAAAGTCGGACCTCGATATATCAAAAAAGTAACGATAAATTGACGGACAAAAAATGGTTCAAATGGCTCTGAGCTCTATGGGACTTAACATCTATGGTCATCAGTCACCTAGAACTTAGAACTACTTAAACCTAACTAACCTAAGGACATCACACAACACCCAGTCATCACGAGGCAGAGAAAAGTCCCTGACCCCGCCGGGAATCGAACCCGGGAACCCGGGCGCGGGAAGCAAGAACGGTACCGCACAACCAATTGACGGACAAAATATCGACGTATCAGCCTACAAAAACATCGATGCACATCGGCAAAAAGAGGATAATGAAACGTAGTCGAATTAAATCAGGTGATGCTGAGGGAATTAGATTAGGAAATCAGACACTTAAAGCAGTAAATGAGTTTTGTTGTTTGGGAAGCAAAATAACTCATGATGGTCGAAGTAGGGAGATATAAAATGTAGACTGGCAACGGCAAGAAAAGCGTTTCTGAAAAAGAGAAATTTGTTAACATCGAGTACAGATTTAAGTGTCAGGAAGTCTTTTCTGAAAGTATTTCTATGGAGTGTAGCCACATAGGGATGTGAAACGTGGACGATAATTAGTTTAGGCAAGACGAGAATAGAAGCTTTTGAAATATGGTGCTACAGAAGAATGCTCAAGATTAGATGGATAGGTCACGTAACTAATAAGGAAGTCTTGAGAATATTTTTGTTCTGTCGTTACAACTACGCTTTTTTAGTTGTTGCAACGACAGAACAAAAATAGCCTCAAGAATTGTAAAACAACTACGGACAATATGACCACACAAGTGAAGAATTTAATGAGGAGGTACTGAATAGAGTTGGAGAGAAGAGAAATTTGTGGTAGAGGTTGACTAGAACAAGGGGTCGGTTGATAGGACACATTCTGAGGAATCAAGGGATGACCAATTTAGTACCGGAGTGAAGCGTGGGGGTAAAAGTCGTAGAGGGTGGCCGAGAGATGAATACAGTAAACAGAGACAGAAGGATATAGGTTGCAGTAGTAACTCGGAGATGAAAAGGCTTGCACAGGATAGAGCAGCATGGAGAGCAGCATCAAACCAGTCTTTGGTCTGAAGACCACAATAACAACAACATTCAAGTACTGTTTTATTATTAGATATTTTGTACATCAACAAGATAGCAGACTGTTTAAGCCCCTTAGAGCAAGAACTGAAAGGAAAACAATGGACGTTCACGCCTGGTGATAACCACTTTGCTAACGGCATGTAAATGGCACAATAAAAGGCGTCAGATGGGTCCGTCGTTCGATTTCTTCACAAATCGGATGTGTCCGGAACACTTCATGTCGACTTCCCTGTTCTTGTCATTTCTGCATACGTCAGCGTCCTAGCAGTGACAGTGTCAAAACTGCGTTGTGAAGTCAAACATTGCTGTTACTATTGGTAGCGCCGATTATGTCAGCGTTTCCCTTCACACGTCTTCGCCAACCGCAAAGACCAATCTTGTCATTTAGATTTTTGTTCATCATTTTAAGTAACTATTTCTGAAGAGTCCGATGTGAAGGAACAGCACACTCGATGCGTAAAAAATTGTTTTTAACGCAACTGGTGTGCAATTTCCTCACACTGGAAACATTACTACATTCATTCCGCCACCTGCCCACCCCCCCCCTCCCACCCCCCCCCTCCCACCCCCCAGCGCAATCGGACTTCTAAGTGCCATCTGTACCTGTTTCACACAGTCAAAGAAAAAAATGGTTCAAATGGCTCTGAGCACTATGGGAATTAACTGCTGATGTCATCAGTCCCCTAGAATTTAGAACTACTTAAACCTAACTAACCTAAGGACATCACACACATCCATGCCCGAGGCGGGATTCGAACCTGCGACCGTAGCGGACGCGCGGCTCCAGACTGTAGCTCCTAGAACCGCTCGGCCACTCTGGCCGGCAAAGAAAAAGACTGGACCTTGTGAAAGCTTAAAGATTAGTAAGACTCCTTCACAAAGTGAAAGTAAAATTATGTTCTACTATAGTTTCAAAAGAACAGTTTCAAATATTTAACGAAAATTCCGAAAAAAATATAAAATAAGAATGTCGGCTCTCGATATTGCCATTAAGATATCGGTGTATCGATCTGTCGGCGAAACATATCGCCGGTATATACCGTTATTTTTTGTACTACAGCATGATGTCACTTAGTGAAACCTGTGAAAGTGGGGATGGGAGATACTGGAACATACACCGTATTCACACGATATGAGTCTGTGCAATTACGACCTGTTTGCCAAAATGAAGGGATCTTTTACGGCACGGTGCTACAACGTAAGAGAAGACATAATCCGTGCCATAGGGGGGTCCTTGCCAGACATCGACAGAGACGCATGTGCTGACTGTGTTCGATGTCTTCCATCTTTGTGGGGGAAGGTGATGGAGCTGCGGGGCAATTACATTGAGGGCATATAATAAGTGAACGTCTTTCAATAAAGTCTGGTACGAATTGCAACAGCGTTGCCAATACTTTTTATCCCAACCATGTATTTAGGACACAACCTGGGCAGCCCTCTCAGATTTTTTTGCAGATGATGCTATCGTTTACCGTCTAGTAAAGTCATCAGAAGATAAAAACCTACTGCAAAATGATTTACACATGTCGTCTCATGTCGTCTGGCGATTGACTCTAAACAGTAAAACGTGTGAGGGCCACCACATGAGTACCCAAAGAAATCCGTTAAATTTACGTAGATTACACCATAAATAGTACAAACTTAAACGTTGTCGATACAGCTGAATACCCAGAGATTTTCTGAAGTAAGCCTTTTGCACCCAGTTTCTTCTTTATTTCGCTATTTTTTATCCGATCTGTGAGTTTGCAGCCTGTTAGAGGTCTCAGGAATCTTATCTCTGCTGCCCCAGTCCTCCTCCTTTGACTGTCGGTTACAGTCCACGTCTCTGACCCATACGTTAGGACTGGTATACTGCTATCACATTATAAAATTTCAATACTCTCTCTTTTCTAACTTTTTAGAGGAGAGTGCGATTTCTGGTACCAACCAACTGTAGGAAAATTACAGTTGCAGTTCAAAAATGTGGTGCACAGGCTCATTCCACACCTCAAAGTCCGGAAAAGAAGAATGAGGTAATGAAAACCCTTAGACAAACAGCGGTAGAAAATGGTTTTGACACAGGCTTGATAGATCGGTTGAATGTAGCAGTTAGGCGTAGTAACCAGAAATATAAAGTCATGCCGTATTGGGGGACCATCTCACATAAATTAGCGAGGTTGTTTAGCAAGAAACGAGTTATAATTGCTTTCAAGACAGACAATAAATTAGAACAGAGGCTGAGGCATAAGATCGACACAGATGACAACTGCGGTGAGGAAATCGGAAGTGAATGAAGTGAAATGTCAGGATTGAGGAGCTAAATATGTGCGGCAGACGGGACAGAATTTTAAAGTTAGATGTAAAGAGCGTAATAGAGAGAACGGCTCGTCGGCTGTAGGAAAGTACCTCAAGAATGAACAACATTCTTTGGGGGTATGTAACGGAAAGCATGAGGGTGTTGCACGTTGAAAAAAATGGGTGGTTGCTCTCGTTGCTATCAAATTTAGAAGAGATAGAGATTTATTGTGCCTTGACAGAGGAATGCATCGGCGTTTTAAATAAGAGGACAGAAGTGTCTAATGGGTATTTCTGGGCACACTTTAGCGATATCCTCCTTAAGGAGCAACCACCAACGTATTTTACCCGGTGAAATAGGATTTTCGCATGCTATTTACGTTCAGATTGCAGCGTAGAGGTACTTTTTAGTTGGAATGGGTTAGGACCATACAGGCATTTCTCAAAGATTTTATGACAGACAGTTTGAAACTTCCCCTTAGAGAAATTATATATGACTGTGCTTAAACTGACACACAATATTTTTAGCGCAACGCAATCTGACTTTCAATAATCTCTACAAAAGAATGGCCCTGATTAACAATAACCTATACCTTTCATGAATCACTTACCTCACAAAAATCATCGTTACTCGAACTACTGCAATACAGCGAGCGCCAATACTGCCAGCTAAATAAAAGATTCTAACTACTGCAGTCACTAACTGCTGATAGGCATAATTAGCAAATGAAAGATTTTGATAAAGAACAAACAATATATTTACCCTAATAGTGTTTAAAAGTAATAATATATATAGCAGTTCATGACATCCAGTCTTACAAATTTACTCTCTCTGATGGACACACGTCCAGATCATCCGCTCTCAAAACTGCGCCATCTCACTCCCCACATCCACCACTGCTGGCGGCTCACCGCCAACTGCGCAACGCTACGCGCTGTTAACAGTCAACTGCCCAACACTACAATAGCAAATTCCAACAATGCAAACCGGCCACAGACTGCACACAGCACAGTAACTGATTTTCATATAGAGCACTACATGGCGTTACCAACATAAAAACCTAAACAGCCTACTTGCAAGTTGTATCGTTGGTGTCGAGCATTAGGCTTTAAGTTATATCGTTGTTGGTAGGTGATTGCAGCGGCTTTCAGTTTGTAACTGGGCCTCGGGAATGGTGGATGCACCAGCTTGTGGAGTTGTATGTTTTATGGTCTGAGTTGACAATTCAAGTGTGCAGCTTGTTCTTAAGTTGTGACGAGGCCTAATGGCATAAAAAAGTTTTAAGGTAGGTTATAACTCAGGAAGTCTGTAATCCTTATATCTCTGTCGATATAAGGAGGATTGTTTTATCTGGTTTCCTTGTTTTTAGCACTTGAAAATGGAATATGTTGACCCGAAACATGTTGCTGCAATAATCAAACGATTGACAACTGGGATAAATGTCCACAATATTGCTTGTATAAAAATATTTATTTGTTCTAGCGATTTATCATCAATTATTGTTTTTGCACTTACATGCTCCTTACCGTGGAATGCCTTTATCCTAGTTTTGCCTTTAGATACTGTCGTATTATAATCATTTGCTACCTTGTGCAAAGACCAAATTGATCGTCGTACAAATAACATCGATATTCATACATTGACATAATACTGCCGATTAATGGATAATGTCGTTACATTTCCCCGATCTGTCAGGTTTTTATGTTCAGTTTTCTAGATCGATTTATTACGTATTCCATGCAAGTAACCGCTGTTTTCCACACAGGTTGTGTGAACTTAACAATTTGGAGATCAGTTATTTCCGGTTTCACATTCACTGGACGTTATGGAGCTGGAAATTGGTAAAGAAGTCAACTCGTGATCTTATTTATACCACTTGACAAGAGAAACTATGTATGGAAATTCCACGACTCGGCTGTTTCCTCCAGTCAATAAATTCGTGCACTCCAAACTGAACCTCGGTCGCCAGCTTGAAAGCTGCCTTTCGGGTGTATTTTAGCAGGGTTACAAATGCAGACAGTGGACACATTTCCTTACTCTGTTGGTTTCGACCCGCGGATACAAAACCATAAATTTTCTGGGTACGAATTTATGGTCAGAAGAACAAAATATTGTTGCAGAAGTGGTATCCTCGCCGGAGCCAAGATACTGAAACGGACGAATATCCTCCAAGCACCACGTGCTTATAACTAAAGTTCAGCTAAACACAGAGGTCCATTGTGGGCTGTAATTAACGTATGGCAGCGAAACTTCGTAGGTACTCTAATGCATTAGTGCGGAACCAATTTATGCTGGAAAAAAATTAGTTCCAATTTTGGCCAACACACGTACAGAAATGTTTCCAAATGTAATGGTTTGGGAACGGGATGTGGGCAGAAAAGGTCAACCAAGTGAGAAAGGCGTAATATTGATTTTATTATTATGTGGCGCTTATACACACAATAATAAAAGTTTTGCATCACCTCGGTTCCGAGAGTTCCGGAGCCTGTGCAGAAAAGTGGAATAGAGATCAACATAAACATCATTTCCGCCCTTTTTATTGCTCATGAAAACCACACATTCCAGGTTGTACCATCATACAGCGGGACCTTCAGAGACGGTGGTCCAGATTGCATCTAATACCCAGTAGCACGTCCTCTTGCATTGATGCATGCCTGTATTCATCGTGGCATGCTATCCACATGTTCATCAAGCACTTTTGGTCCAGATTGTCCCACCCCTTGACGGCGATTCGGCGTGGATCCCTCAGAGTGATTGGTGGGTCATGTCGTCCATAAACAGCCCTTTACAGACTATCCCAGACATGTTCGATAGGGTTCATGTCTAGAGCATATGCTGGCCACTCTAGTCGAGCGATGTCGTTATCCTGAAGTAAGTCATTCACAAGACGTGCACGATGGGGACACGGACTGTCGTCCATGAAGACGAATGCCTCGTCAATATGCTGCCGATACCGTTGCACTACCGGTCGGAGGATGGCATTCACGTATCGTACAGCCCTTATGGCGTCTTCCATGACCACGAGCAGCGTACGTCGGCCCGACATAATGCCACCCCAAAACAGCGGGGAACCTCCACCTTGCTGCATTCGTTGGCAGTGTGTCTAAGGCGTTCAGCCTGACCTGGTTGCCTCCAAATACGTCTCCGACGATTATCTGGTTGAAGGCATATGCGACACTCATCGGTGAAGAGAACGTGATGCCAATTTTGAGCGGTCCATTCGGCATTTTCTTTTTTTTTTTTTTTTGGCTCATTTGTACCGCGCTGCATGGTGTCGTGGTTGCAAAGATGGACCTCGCCATGGACGTCGGGAGTGAAGTTACGCATCATGCAGCCTATTGCACACAGTTTGAGACGTAACACGACATCCTGTGGCTGCACGAAAAGCATTATTGCTCATGAAAATCACACACTGCATGTTGTACCACCATACAGAGACACCTTCAGAGGTGGTGGTTCACACCGGTACCTGGCGTTGTTGTCAGGGTTCCTCCGAGCCACAATCCGTAGGTAGCGGTCATCCACTGCAGTAGTACCTCTTGGACGGCCTGAGCACGGCATGTCATCGACAGTTCCTGTCTCTCTGTATCTCCTCCATGTCCGAACAACATCGCTTTGGTTCACTCCGAGACGCCTCGACACTTCCCTTGTTGAGAGCCCTTCCTTGCAGAAAGTAAAAATGCGGACGCGATCGAACCGCAGTATTGACCGTCTAGGCATGGATGAACTACAGACAGCCCGAGCCATGTACCTCCTTCCTGGTGGAATAACTCGTACTGATCGGCTGTCGGACCCCTTCCGTCTAATAGGCGCTGCTCTTGCATGGTTGTTCACATCTTTGGGCTGGTTTAGTGACATCTCTGAACAGTCAAAGAGACTGTGTCTGTGATACAATGTCCACAGTCAACGACTATCTTCAGGAGTTCTGGGAACCAGGGTGATACAGAACTTTTTTGATGTATGTACAATTTGTTCAGTATGAGCACCGGAAACGTCGACGAGATGCTGCATCCTTAAAACGACGTGACTAACAGTTGCTCGCAGCAGGTCCGGTGGAATCTTAGCAGCGTGTTCCTGTATACTAGCCTTCACATCAGGCAGAGACCGAACGTGTCTGTGGCAATCTCAGAGTAAAAAATCACATGAATTCAGATCGGGTGATCTTGCTCGTTATACACCCGGAAAAATCTAAACACAATAATTTCGTGTAAAGGTTGCATTAAGCAGATGTTTCACTGGGCGAGCGACATAAGGTGTTGCCCCATCTCGCATGAAGGCAGTGGTTTCCACACAGTTGCGCTCTGCCAAAGCAGGAATCACGTGCTGTACAAGGAGGGCTCGATAATGTGCGGACGTCACGGCACACCTGTTAAGTCCTCAGGGTGCATTCTTTTCAAAGACGAACGGACCGAGAATAAAGGTGCTTGTAAATCGACAACCCACACTCATATACGGCGAGTGCAATGGCTCTTCGCAAACAACACCCGGTTTAACAGTACCCCAAATTCGGCAGTTCGGGTATATTCACGGCACCCTATAGTGTAAAATGTGCCACGACATTCCACAGAATTTTGCCCGGTCACATGTTATCAATTTCGATACGTGCCAGAAACCGAAGATCAAATTCGACACAATGGAATAAGTTCATGGATATTCTGAAGAGGAATGTAGTAGATTGGAAGGGGAGACGATTGGTACAGAATCTGTACTTGCAAAAGAAACTAAGAATAAGTATTGGAAGTGAAATATCTGTAGGAAGCAGCACTGGAAGGGATATTAGGCAATGTTGTTGCCTCTCCCCTTTATTGTTCAAAATATACATGGAAGACATTATTGCGAAAGGTTTAGATGGAAAAAGAGGAGTGTGTATTGGTGAAAATAGAATAGAATTATACAATTTACTGAAGATATGGTATTAGTGGCAGAAAGTGAACGAACTGTAAATAAAATCCTAAAAGAATACGGGAAGAGAATTAATACAGCAGAAACAAAGAGTACGGTGATGGGCAAAGGAAGGAGTTTGGCACATACTAAGAAAGTATAAGTTGTTACTAGCCAAGTAAGAGCATTTAAATAACTTGTAAGTACGATTATTGAGGACTTGAGAGGCTATCAGGAGGTGAAAACGTCCGTCGCTGTAGTGAAGGCGGCATAAAATATAAAGAAGTGATTAATATGTGCCAAACTAGGCAAAGGTCCGAGGAAAAGATTTGGCAAATATTTTGTCTTGAGTGTGGCATCCTATGGGACAGAAACATGGACACTGAGACCAGAGAATGAGAAAAGGCTAGAATCATTTGAGATGTGGATGTGAAGGAGAATGGAGAGGATAAGCTGGAAAGAAAGAGTAAGTAACGAAAGTATCTTTTAAATGTCAGTGATAGAAGAAGACTGCTGCAGGTTGCAAGAGGAAGGAAGATGAAATGGATGGGAGATTCGCTGAAAAGGGAGCGTTTGCTATGAGACGCTTTGCAAGATCTAGCTTCTGGGAGGAGATGAGAGGCGGAAGGAGACGCAAGATGACAGACGACGTAAAAGGAGGCGGAAATTACGCGGAATAAAAGATGGCAGAAGACAGGAGAGCATCGAGAGTTACCCACGTGAAAACCTGCCTGTGAGCAGAACAATGATGATGGCTGCGATGCGGATCATGAGGTTTCAGTTGCTGCACCGTCTGGCTCTTTTACGGGTACCAGCGTAAAATAGACCGCAAAACTTTCCATACTGTTGACCATGTGATGGACCATTCTCGTGACATTGCACGAGCACTAGCACTGCCAGGGACACGCGCTGCAGCAACAGCAACACAAATTCGTCAATAACTTCCACCGGATTAGGACGACTTTCCTCTTTCAGGAGCCATACCAAGCTCACCTGTAATTTCGAATTTCATTATAACCTTCTCTAAACCATTTAATGACATCGGACTGTAACATTTATTTTCGATCTATTTTGTATCTGTATCGATATTTCTACGTCAATTTACAGTGTTACTTATATAGAACGCTACATCTGTCATAGAAATTCTTTGACTCTGTACACATGTTTCATTTATGTGAATTTTTTGAACGATTTTGTTCAAACTGTGAATGTAGATTCAGATAACTACTGAAAAGATTGTTATATAACGTATTTTAAATTACTTGGTCCATAGTTAGGGCACGTAGGGTTGAATGTAAAAGCCTGGCGGAGTGGAAAAAGTGTGATTGGCGCGCAAGTGGCAACTCGTCCTTTGTGACTGGTAAGGCGTCTGGGCTGAGCATTTCGGTGGTTAACATCTCGCTAGCAGTAGCGGATCAATGCGACTCATATTCTTGGAGTTTTGAGGCCAGAAGAACTTAGGAGCTGTATTTATGGGCCTTGGATGCTACATTTGGTGGTACTACCATCACGGCATAGTTTTTGGCCCTATAAAAATATAACTCCGACGCCAAGAAGGTATGTAACAGGGTGAGGCCAACAGTACTACAATGACTGCATCGCCACCATGTTAACAGCCACTGCAAATTACCCTACCAGCACCACTAGCCTTCCACCGAATTGTTTGTATTTGGCACTCTGTAAATGGACCAGGCATTTGTGAAATTTGGTTGATTTTAATAATAATCGCGGTGTTGCTAAAAACTCTATCTTACACCCGTGATTATTACAAACAGAAATCCTATCCTAGTGAATTTAATTCCGCGTGTCCTAATTTAGTGAGGAAAGACTTATTCGGCAGCCGTAAAAATAGTTGTGGTTGCTTTTTAATGTGTGGAGTTATAGTGTTTAAAGTTCAGCTTCTAAATACGCCACTTCCAGTGCATTTTTAAATAAGTCTCAGTCATTTTCTGAAATAATTTGCCTTGCTTTAAATGGTTCCTGAAAATAGTAAAGTTTATCTGAAGGGAAAAACATTATCAATTGTTGCATTTATGCACTTTGATGAGGATCACAAAGTTTTATCAGTGTTCATTTCATGAGCAAGTGTTTGAATTTGAATTTATCGTTGTGTTGGCATTTTCACAGCTAACTACATTTTGAGTAGGTTAAAAGACTGCTTACCAAAGCACATTTGTTATTTAAAGAGTTATAGTTTGTTGTGTTTCGCTTAATTAATAATTATTAATGAGGACACTTACCATTTCTCATACATACTGGTGTAGTTTTGTTAATGAGCGTGGTTCCTCCAACCATGAAAGCTTAACGGCCCTCCTGCACTAGACTAGTTTCTTAATGAAGCAAAGCAAAGGCTCCTTCAGAGCCAGTGTAGCTAGATTTGCATTCTGTTTAATTGCTTCAAACCGAGTTTAAGAAAGAAATACTTACTGTGTTCGCTATTGTAATGCAAGTTGGTTAATGCACAGGCGTAGAGACCCTGTACTAAACAATGATGTTACAAAGTATGATCATTAAAGACTCCCCTGATTTATATCAGAGTCATCTCATGCTCTTCCCTGTTTAGTTTTGCCACTATTTTCAAGTGTGTGGGTGATTGGTTCTATAGTAGTAGAAGTAGTAGCTTTATTCATCCATAGATCTGTTTTTACAATGATATAGGACATGTCAAAGTATTTACAAATTTAGATCAATTTAAAATAAGCTAATACGTATACACACATATTTACAGACCTCTAGTTAGACACAATCATTAGATTTTTTACGAATAACTTATTAAATATTGTAATGCCACAACGTTTACTCATATCTCACTATCAGTCACTGCACACACTATACACACATTGTTTCATAACATTTCACTCACTACACACACACACACACACACACACACACACAACACACTGGTGATCTCTGGGCCATTTCTGTACCGCAACTTCCCATTTGCTATCCTGAAAAACTGAGTCAGCATCCCTCCATAATGAGTGAGATGTTGAGCTCAGAAAGCGGAAGAGGTGTTAGTACTGTGCTATGCATAGCTTGGGGATAAGTTTTTCTAGAAAGGAAAAAAGAAGGAAAAAACATAAAGTGAAGGTGTTATGTGGAATGTTGGATGTTTTATAACCATTACTATTATTATTTATTTGTATAACATTTTTTATCAAACCCCTACTCTGTTTTAGCTAAGTAATCCTTCAATGTATAAAATGTATTGAATAACAGGTACTTTTTAGCTGCATTTTTAAATAAGTGTATTTTTGCAATTTCTTTAATCTCTTTTAGTAATTTATTGTACAGTTTCATTCCTTGGTAGAAAATGCTGTTTTGAGTTTTATGTTTATTTTTTCTTGGTAAATGTAAGTTGAATCTATCTCTTGTTGCATGGTCATGGACCGAGCTGTTTGTGCAGTAATTATCAATGTTATTTTTGATATGTACAGCTGACTGGTAAATGTACACAAATGGAGCAGTTAAAATCCGCAGTGTTCTGAACAGATCTTTACAATGAGCTCGACAAGTATTTTTGGTTATTATTCCTATGGCTCTTTTCTTAAGTTTGAAACTTATGTTCATATTTTGTGCATTTGTTCCCCAAAAAGAATGCCATAGCTAAGAACTGAGTGTACATACGGATAATATGCAACTAAAAGACACTGCATGTTACACACTGATGACTATAAACCGCTGCATCTAGTTCATTTAAGGTACGTGTTGTTGAGAGGCATATGTTACTGGTTGCTATCTCATTGGCCATTTGTTTGTCTGACTTCCAAGTGACCAGTACATTTATCTGCAAGGTTAGGTTATTAGATTACTGTATTGTAGTGTGAACAGATACAAAGAAAGAGTTTAGTGTGTGTGTCAAGGAACGTTACGTTAGCCTTAGCACTGCCTCCTGCTTTATGATATTGCTTGACACAAGACTGCCTAATTAGGCTGGCGGCCGATATTAATATGTAACATTAGACCTTGCATTTGTGCAGGGAGAACGTCTGTTTCTCACCCACCTGTTTACTGTTGATTATACTCTGCTGGAATGTTTCGAAAGCGAATCTCGGCTTGATAGTTCTGTTCCCACTTGGTTATCTCATGGTCCACTTTCTCAAAATTCCTCGCAGAGGTTTAACGTTAGCATCGATAGCCGTTTAAGATGGTCGGTGGTATCCGTTACAGGATCTCTCCTCACATCTTTCAGTCAGCGATACTCTCTCAATACAGCACAGTAGTTGTTGCCGTTGACATAAAGCAGTTTCACTAACAGCACAAGGTCTCTGTTCTCGATAGCCAATACTATTCACACACGTTATGGCTTGTCAAACGGCAGCGTGGATGTGATACCGTCGTACAAACAAAGTACAGCCCCAGATTTGTACCTGGTGGCCACAGTTCTAACTAATTGGATTTCCAGCTCGAATCGGTTCCGCGTTAACGCATTGCATATCTAGAAAGTTTCGCTGCCATACGATGATTAAAGCCCACACTGGATCACCGTAAGTGGCTGCACATTAATTATAACCACCCAGTATACGGATGTGTTGTAAGCTGCTCCTATTGAACGCGCCCGACTTGTGCTGCAAATCTTGGCTCAGCAGAAATATCACTCCGTTCGTCAGCCTTCGTAGCTGCCAACAACAGAGCGAGTCCTGTACAGGCGTGGGTAAATCTCAATCATGTCTATATGACACTCCACGGTTTAGCAAGACAGTACTTGGTGCGTTTTGCGATTTCTGTCCAACCTCAGAGGCCATTTTCAGAGGCTGTCAACATCATCACTGAACGGAAGAAACAGACACTGTGGTAAGTTTTTATCAGAGCTCTTCCCACTAACTGACAGCCTAGAAAATACTGGAAGGAAGTGAACGTACTTCATTGGTGGGTATAAACCATTGCATATTAACAAAAATTATATAGCCCTAAATTTTACAGTGGAGAAGAGAGGGTCTTCCACAAAAAAAAACAAAAGAAAATGTTTATTTAAATTTTAAAATTGAAATTTACATGATTTTAAACAACTTCATATTGAAGAGCAATCCTGTATTGAAATTTATAATTCCGTGTTAGTATTTTAATTGACATCACTTTTGAATGTCATTCCTTTAAGCCAGCAGAGAATTAAAGTAATAAGCTGAACTTAAAAAAATGTTAATATCGTTGATTTACAAACACTGACATGTACATAAACTTTTTTCTCAATTGAAATTAATGAAAATATAAAATTGTCTTTATAAAAATTTAAGAAACTGACAGAACTTGTGTACTGATGAACAATGACAGTCAGCTGATTCCACATGTTTAAATAATAACAGTTTCCTGTTTCAAACAATTTTTCAAATAAGAATCGCTCTTTTTGATCTGTATTAAAATCTGATGTGTCAAAGAATCTATAATTTTATGTCTGTTAAATTGTTGTGATTGATATCACTTGGTCTATTTGATATATCGGTACCTTGCAAACTTTTGTCACCTCTGTGTCCTCTATTCCTGGTCAGGTAAAAAGAGGACAACATGTGGGCAGAAATACAGACAATGCAAATGATCACTGACGTGACAAAAATGCCTTTAATCCCTAAGTCAAAACGTTCTATAATATCTGGAAACCGCACATACAGTTCTTCAGTCACAACTTGGGAGTATTCATCTGATCCTTAGGCCTATCTCCTGAGAAGACTGCTGAAACTAAATTAGGCTTATAAGAACTCCGCCAATGCCATCCCTTCCTCTATGGAGAAGAACAGATAATTAATCATGCCTTGTTACAGTAACGTCAACTGCGTTTTATCATAAAGATAAGAAAACTGTCTTTTGGAACTAAAATTTGTTCTTGAGTACCAGAAATGTTTTGCCCATTCCTATTTGACATCTTTAGTGGATTGTAATAGCAATAAAATTATTTAGTTGTATATATTTTGGCATTATAATTTGTAATTATTCTACGGCAGTATGTTTAAATTTAGCTGTTTCTGTTAACAGTTCTCTGGTTGTGTTATTTAGTTACATTTCATTTTTGTCCCATGCAATCATTTGTCTTTTTATAAGTAATAAATGCACGTAGAATAGGTTTCTTTAAATATTTCTCTATGTATAACCTATACTGTACTAAACTGCAGTCCGCCCCCGGTAGCTAAGTGATCAGCGCGACAGAATGTCAATCTTAAGGGCCTGGGTTGGATTCCCGGTTGGGTCGGCGATTTTCTCCGCTCAGGGACTGGGTGTCGCCGGTCGGAGTGGCCGAGCGGTTCTAGGCGCTACAGTCTGGAACCGTGCGACCGCTATGGTCGCAGGCTCGAATCCTGCCTCGGGCATGGATGTGTGTGATGTCCTTAGGTTAGTTAGGTTTAAGTAGTTCCCCATAGTGCTCAGAGCCATTTGAGCCATTTTTTGACTGGGTGTTGTGTTGTCCTCATCATTCTTGTTTCATCCCCATCGACGCGCAAGTCGCCGAAATAGCGTCACATCGAAAGACTTGCACCCGGCGAACGGTCTGCCCAACGGGAGGCCCTAGTCACATGACATCATCAACTAAACTGCACATGTTTGTACCGCTGTTGGTCAGATGCTCTAGAGCTCAGTGAGGAGGCATCATGGGAGCTGACCGAGGGATCATGGGAGCTGACTGAGGGATCATGGGTGAGCGGAGTAGCGTGTTGAGGTGGGGATAGAAGACTGGTGGGTGGGTGGGGGGGGAGGGGGCACTGTGTGTAGGCGGCTTTCTTTTTTTTCTGTGGATTAGTTTATTCTGAAGAGTGATCATTCCATTTTTGTTGTTAAGGCATAAGACGACGTGTCTGTTTTTAGTCCAGTGTGATCGTCATTTTCTTTTATTAGATATTCAGCATATGTGGTATAGGTTCATTCTCTATTCAAAGCCATTATATCTTCTTTGTGCCTGATGTTAAATTTTTTGCAGTCATCTCAACATACCATAGAATTGCAGCTATTACATGTTAATTCATATGTTTCTCAACTATTTATTTTTCTCTTCCGTCACAGTTTTTAGTTCCTTTTGTACTGTGGTATTTATCTTTGAGGACTATCTTCGTGTGTGAGCTGCTTGTTGTATGTCATGGTGTGCCTTTTTTATGTTGAGGGGAGTGCTTTCTGGAGTGAGTGTGCATTTTGTGTTATTATATGCCGCCAAGTATTTGTTTTCGTGTTTCAAGAGGCAGTTGTAGTTGTTAGATCCTACAATCAGGGGATAGCTCTCCTAGCAGTAGCGCATTAGAGTACTGCGAGTTGGCACAGCTTCTCATAAACTTACTCTACATTTCGTCAGTGTTCTTTAGCTTCAACTGGTATGTTCCGTGCATTTCTATATATTTATCGGGTCGTCTTTAGTATGGATAGGAACTGTGTGATTGCTGTGTTCAAATGCGTGCCGAGTTGGCGACCCTTCGCTCACAGCCCAAGGCGTTGGCTTCTGGCTTCTGTCAAGCAGCCTGAGACTGTTGCCAATGGGTGTTGTATGTCACTGTAGGGGGGGGGGGGCGATCCGAGGGACATACAGCACGACTCAATGTGTCCACCGATCGGTCCACTACTGTGGTCGCTCTGCGCACTGCCCACACTGAGATTACAGCTTCATCCGTGGTCGAGTGGGAGGTCGTTCCAAAATGTAGCCAGCAGCGAAAGATTTTCCGAGGGGCTGATGAGAGGGCCTCCGAGGTTCTTCTGACAAATAGGTTTCGGGTGCTGTTTGCGGCTGACGAAGTCCCTGAGCTAGATGAAGTCGCTCACCCTGCCCCAGAGGAATCCTACTGGCCTGCAAGATCTGGCCATTCACAGAAGGTGGAATTGCTGGTAGTTTGTATCTCCAAAATTAGACGCGTAATGGGGCCCCTGAGCGATAGTTGCGAAGGAGGGTAAGGAAAACAGTGTGCACTTTGTGTGAGGAGTCATTCCAGATGTGGAACAGGTGCTTCCAGATGCCATAAAGAGCTCAGGGTGCAGCCAACTACAAATGGTAGCTAATGTTGGTACTAATGATGTGTGTCGCTTTCGATCGGAAGAGATTTTCTCAGGTTTCGGGCAGCTAACTGAAGTGGTAAAGAGTGCCAGTCTTTCTTGTGAGATGTAGGAGGAGTTCACCATCTGTAGTATCATCGACAGAACTTACTATGGTCCTTTGGTACAGAGCCGAGTGGAGGGTCAGAATCTAAGTCTCAACGGTTCTGCGACAGTGTAGGCGGCAGATTCCTCGACTTGCGCCATAGGACGGTGGATTTGTGGTTTCCGCTAAATGGGTCGACAGTCCACTAAACGCAAGAAGCTACTGCAACGGTAGCGGGGGCTGTGTGGAGGGGACTGGTTGGTTTTTTAGGTTAAAAGGCGAAGAGGGTGGACATAGGAACAGTCAATACCGAACTTGTAAATTCTTGTAGCTGTGTTGGAAAAGAACCACAACTCCAAGAACTAATAGAAAGCGCTGAATCTCAAATCATTATAAGCGTGGAAATCTGTGGAAAGCTAGCTAAAGCCGGAAATAAGTTAAGCAGAACTGTTTTCAAAGGACATAACCATGTTCAGGAAGGATAGATTAATGCAATTGGTGGTAGAGTGTTTATTACTATCAGGAGTAGTTTATCTTGTAGTGAAATAGAAGTAGATAGTACCTGTCAGTTGGTGTAGATAGAGGCTGTACTTCACAACAGGAATAAATTAATAATTGGTTCCTTTTACTGACCATACCGACTCAGATGATACAGTTGCTGAAAAGTCAAAGAAAACTTGAGTCTCATTTCAAGTAGGTGCCCACTCATACAACTGCAGTTGGTGGTGACTTCAATCTATCCTCGTCATGTTGGCGAAAGTACATGTTTTAAGTCGGTGGTACGCATAAACCGTTATCCGTATCGTACTGAACACTTTCTTAGAAAAATATTTTGGGCAACTAGTTCAGGATCTCACTCGAAGTAGAAATGGTTGCGAAAACATACATTACCTCTTAGCAACAAATAATCCTGACCAAATAAAGAGCATAATGACAAATACAGGTATTAGTGACCACAAGGTTATTGTAGCTACACTCAATAACTTAACATCCAAAATAAGTATCTTTAAAAAAGCAGATAAAAATTCTCTTGACACCTTCCTAAGAGACAGTCTGCACTCCATCCAATCTGCCAATGTAAGTGTAGACCAGATGTGGTTTAAATTCAAAGAAATAGTATCGATGGCAATTGAGAGATACACACCAAATAAATTAATAAGAGATGGTACTGATCCCTCATGGTATCCAAAACAGATCAGAACACCGTTGCAGAAGCAACGAAAAAAGGCATGTAAAATTCAAAAGAGAGCAAAATCCCCAAGATCCTCGAAGTTCTACAGCAGCTTGAAACTTACCACGAACATCAGTGAGAGATGCTTTTAATATTTTCTACAACGAAACTCAGTTTCGAAATCTGGCAGAAAACCCAAAAAGATACTCGGTGTATGAATGATACACCAGTGGCAAGACGCCATCAACACCTTCACTGCGCGATAACAATGGTGACGTTATTGATGACAGCACCACTAAAGCACACTTACTAAACATGGGTTTCCAAAATTCCTTCTTAAAAGAACACGAAGTAAATACTCCAGAATTCGAGTCCAGAACAACTGCCAACATGGGTAACTTAGAAGTAGATATCCTCGGTGTAGCAATGCAGCTTAAAACTCTTAAGAAAGGCAAGGCCTATGGTCCAGATTATATACCAGTCAGGTTTGTTTCAGAGTATGCTGACTTAACAGCTCCATACTTAGCAATCACATACAAGCGTTCCCTCGAAGAAAGATCCGTAACCAGAGATTGTAAAGTTGCACAGGTTACACTAATACCCATGAAAGGAAATAGGAGTAATCCACCAAAACACAGACAAGTATCAATAACGTCGATTTGCAATAGGATTTTGGAACATATACAGCGTTCGAACGTTAAGAATCGCATTGAAGAAAACAGATTATTGACACACAGTCAGCACGGTGAAAATATCGTTCTTGTGAAACACAACTAGCTCTTTATCCTCTGGAAGTAATGAGTGCTATCGACAGCGAATGTCAAATTGACACCATATTTTTAGGTTTCCAGAAGGCTTTTGACACCGTTCCTCAGAACCAATTTCTAATCAAACTGCATACCTATGGAGTATCGTCTCAGTTGTGTGACTTGATTCGTGATTTCCTGGCAGAAAAATCACAGTTCGTCATAACTGACAGAAAGTCAACGAATAAAACAGAGGTGAAGTCTGGCGTTCCGCATGGTCTTCATGGGGAACGCCAGACTTTACTACTGTTTTGGTTCAAATGGCTCTGAGCACTATGCGACTTAAATTCTGAGGTCATCAGTCACCTAGAACTTAGAACTAATTAAACCTAACTAACCTAAGGACATCACACACATCCATGCCCGTGGCAGGATTCGAACCTGCGAACGTAGCGATCGCTCGGTTCCAGACTGTAGCGCCTAGAACAGCACGGCCACTCCGGCCGGCACCTCTGTTTTATTCGATGACTTTCTGCCAGTTATGACGAACTGTGACTTTTCTGCCAGTTATAGGTCTTTGTTGTTCCTGGTTTTAATAAACGATTTAGGAGACTATCTGAGCAGTTCTCTTACACTGTGTGCAAATAACACGGTCATTTGCCGCCATGTAATGTCATGAGGTGATCAAAACGAACTGCAAAATGATTTAGACAAGATACCTGTATAGTACAAATAGTGGTCATTGACTCTTAATCATGAGCTTAAAAAGAATCCGCTAATTACAGTTACATGATAAACCACACAAAAGTGAAGGTTGTAAACTCAACTAAATACTCAGGGATTACAATTACGAATAACTTAAATTGTAACGATCAGACAGACGATGTTTTGGGGAAAGCAAACAGCAAACCAAACACTGTGATCTATTGGTAGAACATTTAGGAAATCTAACAGGTCTACTGAAGAGATTGCTTATACTACGCTTGTCCGTCCTCTTCTGCAGTATTGCTGTGCAGTGGTAGGATCCAATCAAATAGGATGAAGGACATCGTAAATTTTCAGAGAAGGGCAGCTCGTTTTGTATTCACATCTACATCTACATGATTACTCTGCAATTCACATTTAAGTGCTTGGCAGAGGGTTCAACGAACCACAATCATACTATCTCCCTACCATTCCACTCCCGAACAGCGAGCGGGAAAAACGAACACCTAAACCTTTCTGTTCGAGCTCTGATTTTATTTTATTTTGATGATCATTCTTACCTATGAAGGTTGGGCTCAACAAAATATTTTCGCATTCGGAACAGAAAGTAGGTGACTGAAATTTCGTAAATAGATCTCGCCGCGACGAAAAACGCCTTTGCTTTAATGACTTCCATCCCAACTCGCGTATCATATCTGACACATTCTCTCCCTCTATTACGTGAAAATACAAAACGAGCTGCCCTTTTTTGCACCCTTCCGATGTCCTCCGTCAATCCCACCTGGTGGGATCCTCCCACACCGCGCAGCAATATTCTAACAGAGGACGAACGAGTGTAGTGTAAGCTGTCTCTTTAGTGGACTTGTTGCATCTTCTAAGTGTCCTGCCAATGAAACGCAACCTTTGGCTAGCCTTCCCCACAATCTTGTCTATGTGGTCTTTCCAACTGAAGTTGTTCGTAATTTTTACACCCTTGATAATTGTACTATTTATCGAGTAATCGAATTCCAGCGGATTTCTTTTGGAACTCATGTGGATCACCTCACACTTTTCGTTATTTAGCGTCAACTGCCACCTGCCACACTATACAGCAATATTTTCTAAATCGCTTTGCAACTGATACTGGTCTTCGGATGACGTTACTACACGGCAAATTACAGCATCATCTGCGAACAACCTAAGAGAACTGCTGAGATTGTCACCCAGGTCATTTACATAGATCAGTAACAGCAGAGGTCCCAGGACACTTCCCTGGGGAACACCTGATATCACTTCAGTTCTACTCGATGATTTGCCGTCTATTACTACGAACTGCGACCTTCCTGACAGGAAATCACGAATTCAGTCGCACAACTGACACGATACCCCATAGGCCCGCAGCTTGATTAGAAGTCGCTTGTGAGGAACGGTGTCAAAAGCTTTCCGGAAATCTAGAAATACGGAATCAACTTGAGATTCCCTGTCGATAGCGACCATTACTTCGTGCGAATAAAGAGCTAGCTGCGTTGCACAAGAACGATGTTTTCTGAAACTATGCTGATTGCGTATCAATAGATCGTTCCCTTCGAGGTGATTCATAATGTTTGAATACAGTATATGCTCCAAATCCCTAATGCAAACCGACGTCAATGATATAGGTCTGTAGTTCGATAGATTACTCCTACTACCCTTCTTAAACACTGGTGCGACCTGCGCAATTTTCCAATCTGCAGGTACAGATCTATCGGTGAGCGAGCGGTTGTATATGATTGCTAAGTAGGGAGCTATTGTATCAGCGTAATCTGCAAGGAACCTAATCGGTATACAACCTGGACCTGAAGAGTTGCCCGTATCAAGCGATTTGAGTTGCTTCGCAACCCCTAAGGTATCTACTTCTAAGAAACTCGTGCTAACTATCGCCAAATAAGGGAGTGAGTGCCAACGATATGATACAAGAATTGGGGTGGCAGACGTTAAAACAAAGTTAGCTGAGGCAGGACTTCTCAGGAAATATCAGTCACATCTTTCTTCAAAGAGCGAAAATATTGCGTTGGAGCTGACCTACGTAGCGAGAATTGATCATCATAATAAAATAAGTGAAACTGGAGCTGACACGGAAGGATTTAGGTGTTCCGTTTTCCCGCGAACTGTTCGAGAGTTGAACAGTAGACAAGTAGTTTAAAGATGGTTCGATGAACCCCCTGCCAGACAGTTAACTTGAATTGCAGCGTAATCATGTAGGTCTAGAAGTAAATGTGTATTGGATTTGTCGGTACATTTTGACTGCTTTTAATTTTGCTGTCTTCTGTCTCCATTTTGTCTTTGTTGGTGTCAAGTAGCTTATGTAAGATGTTGATGCTAAATGCATTGTTTCATACTACGTTAATGATCATGTTTAGTTCTTCTTGATAGCTGTTTTTGCTTAAAGATACTGTACATCTACATCTACGTGATTATTAAAAAACAAAAAACCCGCCTCGATTGCGAAAAAAGCACCTAGTGTTAAGTGTTAACCCAGGTTTCGGCGTAGATAACTACACATTCTTCAGAACAACAATAAAACCCAGCCGGTCGTTGTGGCCGAGCGGTTCTAGGCGCTTCAGTCCGGAACCGCGCTGCTGCTACGGTCGCAGGTTCGAATCCTGCCTCGGGCATGGATGTGTGTGATGTCCTTAGGTTAGTTAGGATTAAGTAGTTCTGAGTTCTAGGGGACTGATGACCTCAGATGTTAAGTCCCATAGTGCTCAGAGCCATTTGAACCATTTGAGCCAATAAAACCCACAAGTGCCTAAGAAGACCTTTGTCAGTGATTAAAAGAACACCATAGCTATACATTTATAAACGAAAAAGAAAAAGAAAAGAAAACACGAACAGTGCATACGTACAAAGTCAAAACCACTACTTAAGTTAATGGTGTACGCTCCACCTCACACCGGCCTATGTTCGATGGGCCATGACGCGCCATAAACTGCAGCTGCAAACGGTCGCTCACTTGCAAGCCTGACACGCTATCTATGCACATGCGCAAGACAAGGGAAGTTACTTGAATGCGTATGCGCTTACGAATACGAGAAATTTTATACATGGGTCGGGGCTAAATAGCCCATATATTCCCAACCGTGGATCAACGTATATCAAAAAATGAAATGGATAGAACAAGAGACGAGCTAAATAGGAGATGAAACCTAAAAATAGTGGCAAACGGTTGCTTATGCTAGTAAAGAAACTTATATATGAAGCTACCTATGACAACAGGAGGCACTCTTAAAAACTATACCTAAAGCCAGTAGTTTCCTGGGGGGGGGGGGGGGGGGGGGGGAAGGGGGAGCTGAGGGGTCGTAATCTAAAGACGTCGTGGTAATAAAGGGAAATAAAGGAAAATGAGGATAAAAAGAAAGAAGATGAACAGCTTGACCAACCGCGTTCGCCAATCAGCGCGCGCAACTGATAATCCCCAGATCATCAGATTTACAAGATTTATTACCACGACGTCGTTAGATTACGACCTCTCAGCTCCCCCCCCCCCCCCCCGGGAAACTAGTAGCTTCAGGTATAGTTTTTAAGAGTTCCTCCTGTTGTCATAGGTAGCTTCATATATATAAGTTTCTTTACTAGCATAAGCAACCATGTGCGGTTATTTTTAGGTTTCATCTCCTATTTAGCTCGTCTCTTGTTCTACCCATTTCATTTTTTGATATACGTTGATCCACGGTTGAGAATATATGGGCTATTTAGCCCCGACACATGTTTAAAATTTCTCGTATTCGTAAGCGCATGCGCATTCAAGAAACTGCCCTTGTCTTGCGCATGTGCATAGATAGCGTGTCAGGCTTGCAAGTGAGCGACCGTTTGCAGCTGCAGTTTATGGCGCGTCATGGCCCATCGAACATAGGCCGGTGTGACGTGGAGCGTACACCATTAAGTTAAGTAGTGGTTTTGACTTTGTACATATGCACTGTTTGTGTTTTCTTTTCTTTTTCTTTTTCGTTTATAATAAATGTATAGCTATGGTGTTCTTTTAATCACTGACAAAGGTCTTCTTATGCACTTGTGGGTTTTATTGTTGTTCTGAAGAATGTGTAGTTATCTACGCCGAAACCTCGGTTAACACTTAACACTAGGTGCTTTTTTCGCAATCGAGGCGGGTTTTTAGTTTTTTAATATATTAATCAACGATTGCTGACGCGCTGCGATGTTGAAGGTTCTTATCTACGTGATTACTCTGCATTTCACAATTAAGTGCGTTCCAGAGGGTATTTCTATACGATTCCACTCTCTAACAGCGCATGGGAAAAGTGAGCACTTAAATCTTTCTGTCTGAGCTCTGATTTTCTTACTTTATCATGATTATCATTACTCGCTACGAGGATGGGAACCAGCAGAATATTTTCGGATTCGGAGGGGAAAGTTTGTGATTGAAATTTCACGAAGAAGTTACGCCGCAGCGAGAAACGCCTTTATTTTAATGACTGCCACCCAAACTTCACCTATCATGTCCGTTGAATTCTCTCACCCATTTCGGGATAATACAAAATGAGCTGCCCTTCTTTGTACCTTTTCGATGTCATCCGTCAATCCTACCTGATGCCGATATCACACCGCACAGCAGTACTCCAGAAGGGGATGGCAAGCAGGGTGTACGCAGACTCTTTAGTCGATCTGTTGGAGCTCCTAAGTGTTCTGCCAATGAAGCGCAGTCCTTGGTTTGCTCTACCCACAACATTACCTATGTGAGGGTTCCAAGTGAAGTTATTCGTAATTGTAATCCCTATGTATTTAGTTGAATTTATAGCCTTTAGATTTGCGTGAATTATCGTGCACCGAAATTTAGCGGAGCACTCATGTGGATAACTTCACACTTTTCATTATTTAGACTCAACTGCCACTTGTTGCTCCATACAGATATCTTGTGTAAATGATTTTGCAGTTAGTTTTGGTCATCTGATGACTTTACAAGACGGTAAATGACAGCATCATCTGCAAAAAATCAAAGAGGGCTTCTCAGATTGTCTCCTATGTCGTTAATATAGATCAGGAACAGCAGAGGGACTAAAACACTTCCTTGGTGAACGCCGGATATTACTTCTGTTTTACTCCATGGTTTTTCACCAAATACTACGAACTGTGACCTACCTGT
The DNA here is from genome assembly GCF_021461395.2 of Schistocerca americana. Lineage (NCBI taxonomy): Eukaryota > Metazoa > Arthropoda > Insecta > Orthoptera > Acrididae > Schistocerca > Schistocerca americana. The sequence continues at coordinate 292,410,914 of NC_060120.1, read as the reverse complement.
CAGGAATTCACGAATCCAGTCGCACAACTACGAGGATACTCCATAGACACGCAATTTGATTAAAGACGCTTGTGAGGAATTGTGTCAAAAACCTTCTCGAAATCTGAAAATACGGAATCAATTTGACAACCCCTGTCGGTAGCACTCATTGCTTCGTGAGAATAGAGAGCCAGTTGTGTTTCACAAGAACGATTTTTCCTGAATCCGTGCTGACTATTACTCAATAAATCGTTTTCTTTGAGATAATTAATTATGTTCAACCACAGAATGTACTGCAAAATCCTGCTGCAAATCTACGTTATTGTTACGGGTCTGTAATTCAGCGGATTACTGCTGTTACCTTTCTTGGGTACTGGTGACTTGAGCAATTTTCCAGTCTTCAGGTACAGATCTTTCTATGCGCTAGTGGTTGTTCATCATTGTTAGGTGTGGAGCTATTTTATCAGCATACTCTGAAAGGATCCTGACTGGTATGCAGTATGGACCGGAAGCCTTGCTGCGTATCTGCATAGTCTGTATACCATACGTCAGATATCTGTCAATTTTTGAGAATCCGAGTGGTGTTATTCCTGGTGTGTGTCGCAAGGGGATGCGTGTAGACTACAGCATTGGTGTAAATAGTCCATAACGTCACTTGCCCGTGACCCAGATTACAGATACACGAAACAGATGACAGCCTGAGTACCCATGACGCCATGACAAGATGCTATATTTGCTACAACAGCTAGAAATTTATATAAATTCAGGTAAGTCTCCCACACTGTTAATAAATTCTGTATCCACAACAATCACAGGGTACACGCAAAGTTACCACTGATGCTAAATATTCTTACAGTGCTTAGGAAACTTCCCTCGGAGCTTCAGTGGCACAGCGCGAAGTCACACCCGCGACTTGAATCCACAGCACTCTTGTAGCGATGTGCGGCACGCGACGCAGATTATGCGACGCACTGCTCCGTAGAGTCACAGGGTGACAATCATTGAACTACATGAAACAGAACGTGAATTCGTTACAAACTATGGCATGCACACACTGTATTCAACATGAAATCGTCACTACAGATATTCGGATTTAAGTTATAACATGTTCGATATGCCTCCCATCATTGGCGGCGATGTGGCGCAGACGAATAGTGAAATTCTTCATGACCCGCTGAAGTGTCGGAACATCGATGCTGTCGATGTCTCCTGAATGGCTGTTTTCTGCTCAGCAACGGTTTTGGGGTTATTGCTGTACACCTTGTCTTCAATGTTGCCCCAAAAAAGGAGTCGCATGAGTTCAGATACGCAGAATATGGCGGCCAATCGAGGCCCATGCCAGTGGCCTCTGGGTACCCCAGAGCCAGAATGTTGTGCCCAAAGTGCTCCTCCAGTACATTAAACACCATCGCGCTTCGATAGGATCGTGCTCCGTCTTGGATGAACCACATCTTGTCGAAATCAGGAGTACCTTCGATAATGGGAATGAAATCATCTTCCAAAACCTTCACGTACCGTTCGGTTAGTCACTGTGCCATCAAGGAATATCGCACCGATTATGCCGTGACTGGACATTGCACGCCACACACTCACCCGTTCAGGGCGAACAGATTTCTCGATCGCAAAATGCGGATTCTCAGGCCCCAAAATGAGCCAACTTTGCTTATTGGCGAACCCGCCCAAATGAAAGTGGGCTCCGTCGCTAAACCAAACCATAATGAGCATACTAATTCTCATCACACCCACCGGCCAACCGTGCAATTTGAATGTCCTAACGCAAACCATTCGGAAGTTATGACGATTTTATTTCATGTAGTTCAGAAATTGTGACCCTGTAATCGGAAATGTTTATTGGCGGGCCTCCATTCATTCATGTATTAGTACAGTCTAAATAAGGATCGAAAGCCTCGTTTTCACCCGCGAGACAGGTTTCAGCTGTCACTACTCCTGTCTTCAGAAAGATTACGCAATCCGAGCAAGGGGCTGGAAAATGCGCACTGGTAGCATTTCATAAACAGCCTCCAGCCTGCTGCTAGCAGTTTCCGCCGACAGTGTCCACCAGAAGCAAAACAGGCATCCAGTTCAGAGTCAGTTCGACAAAAGACACACAGAAGCACAACCCTTTTAAGTTTCCACGGAAATGAATGGAATTTACTGGCTTTAATCGCACGTCTACAAGTCCACTTCGTTCACTGAGCGTCGCTTGCAGCCGACTGCTTGGTTCCCCAACACAGTTTGGGGCCCGTACCTGCTCAGCACGTGCACACTCGCGTGACTTCAAGACTCGTGATATAATTCTCTTTCAATCACCGCGCTTTTCAAAAATTTGAAGTCGACTGCGACCAATTGATCTACCCCAAATCGATTGCTTCATATGGAAACTGCTACCTTCGGCACAACCTAAATAAAAGTTTGCTCCCATGTAACATGTCACATCTTTTGGCGAGTGCACAAAACTGCTTTAAATCGTCCGTTCATTTCCATATAAGTCTTTTTACTTGCGTTTAGTTTATCATCTTTCTTCGTGTAGTGAAACTTTTCGCTTTAGGTTCCTTTTTTATAAATGATCCCTAACTGTTCTACCATGGGTTGGATGACAGAACCGCCTCTTATTCGCAGTGACGGAATAGATTTTGTGGGGGACTTCTACCAGCAAGTAATACTGCAGAGCCTGGGCTGAGAACAAACATTGCTCATCTTACACTATGTGATCAAAAGTATCCAGACACCCCCAAATACATACGTTTTTCATATTAGGTGCACTGTGCTGCAACCTACTGCCAGGTCCTCCACTTCAGTAGTCATTAGACGTGAGAGAGCAGAATGGGGCGCTCCGCGGAACTCACGGACTTCGAACGTGGTCATGTGATTGGGTGACACTTGTGTCATACGTCTGTACGCGAGATTTCCACACTCCTAAAGACCCCTAGGTCCACTGTTTCCGATGTGATAGTGAAGTGAAAACGTGAAGGGATACGTACAGCACAAAAGTGTACAGGCTGACCTCGTCTGTTGACTGACAGAGACTGCCGTCAGTTGAAGAGGGTCGTAATGTGTAATAGGCAGACATCTATCGAGCTATCACTCAGGAATTCCAAACTGAGTTAGGGTCGACTGCAAGTACTATGACAGTTAGGCAGGAGGTGAAAGAACTTCGATTTCATGGTTGAGCGTCTGCTCGTAAGCCACACATCACGCCGGTAAATGCCAAACGACGTCTTGCTTGGTGTAAGGAGCGTAAAACATTGGACGATTGAACAGTGGAGGAACGTTGTGTGGAGTGACGAACCACGGTACACAACGTGGCGATCCGTTGGCAGGCTGTGGGTATGGCGAATGGTGGGTGAACGCCACCTGCCAGCGTGTGTAGTGCCAACAGTAAAATTCGAAGGCGATGGTGTTATGATGTGGTCGTGTTTTTCATTGAGGGGGCTTACATCCCTTGTTGTTTTGCGTGACACTATCACAGCACAGGCCTACATTGATGTTTTAAGCACATTATTGCTTCCCACTGTTGAAGAGCAATTCGGGGATGGCGATTGCATCTTTCAACACGATCGAGCACCTTTTCATAATGCACGGCCTGTGGCAGAGTGGTTACACGACATTAACATCCCTGTAATGGACTGGCCTGCGCAGAGGCCTGACCTGAATCCTATAGAATACCTTAGGGATGTTTTGGAACGCCCACTTCGTGCCAGGCCTCACCGACCGACATCGATATCTCTCCTCAGCGCAGCACTCAGTGAAGAATTCCCCAAGAAAGCTTCCAGCATTTGTTTTGAACGTACGCGTGCGAGAGTGGAAGCTGTCATCAAGGCTAAGGGTGGACCAACACCATACTGAATTCCAGCATTACCGATGGAGGGCGCCACGAACTTGTAAGTCATTTTCTGCCAGGTGTCCGAATACTTTTGATCACACAGTGTATTTCTGACACTTAGTCATAAAAGCCTTTTGAAGCAATTAATGTATTTCATTTGAGAAAGGACGTGGAAATACCTCGATTGTGGAAACTAATTTCGCTTAGAACACCTTGTTTTAATTATTATTAATTGATTAATTAATTAAAACATCGAAAAAGATGTTTTGCAATACTTTCCCTAGACAGAATCCAATTTCAGGTTGGTAATCCTATGATGAAACGGAATCGTTTGGTATACATCACTATGCCGTTCTGTTTGATTTTTATCTCGGTACTTTTCTAGTTTTTTTTCTTGTAAGTTTTTATACCGCTACCCCTCCTTTTTCAGTATGGTGAAACAGTATATTACTAACACGATTTTCATGCGATCAGAACGGGTGATTTCTGAGGGACTTCCAATGTAATTTGGATGCACTCAGCCACCAAGATAAGTGAAATTCCATGATAGTTAACTTCAGTCATTATACACATCGTAATTCTAATGGATGGCTTTTCTGACGTCACTGGCCACTAGATTAAAAGCAAATCCTCAGCTGAAGGGTGATACTTTCTCGGCAGGAGCATTTGTGTAGACGCTTGTTGAGGTGAAGGTGGCAACACTGACTGAGGCAGGACGATACTTCACCGCATTGATCTTGTATTTGAGCCGTCTACCAGACGCGGAAGTCTTCTACCCACGTCACAAACACCCAGAAGACAGTGGAACAGAGTTGGTGTGGGGGCTATTCATAAATTACCCTCTGGATGGCTATTTAAAATAGTCAAATGCTTGTAGCCTCCTGGCGCTTGCGTGACTGGAAATGGACACTGAAGGTCACTTTACGTCAGTCGGTTCTCTGTTTGTCAGCTTGTAAGCAGCAAGCGACTGAAATGGACGGGGTTATTGTGTCTGCCACCAGCTGCGAGGTACGGTCTCCCATTCGCTTCCTGCAGGTAGACGAAGTCAGTGCCGCCGAGATTCATCGTCGATTACGTCTTGTGTAGGGGGGTGGGGTCATGAGTGAATGCCGAGAAATATTGAAAGCTGGTCGCACAGATGCGCATGCTGAAAACGATCGAGGAAGACATTCAGATGTCAATGATTTCCGAACGTTTGAAGATGTGCCTCAGATTTCAAGTACAACCGTATTTAAGTGTCCCTAAGTGGTTTGGTTAGCATAAGTTTTGCGCACGATGGGTACCAGAATATCTACCTGATGTTCAGAACGCCTTTCACGTTGACATTTCTTCAGAACTGCCATGAAAACTGGGAGGAATCTTTCATTAGATTCAGGACTAGACATGGGCGGAATACACGAACTCAAAGTAAGGAACAGTCCAAACAGTGTATGCACGCTTATTCTTCCAATAAGCCCAAAAGATGCAATCAGACTCTATCATAACGCAAAATGATAGTTGCATTTTTTTGGCAGCAGAAAAGAATTTTGGCAACAGATTTCACGAGAGTAACGTGTAGGAATACTTTGGTGTCAACGGTTTATTGTAAGACATTCCAAACTCCCAAGGTCCGTCCAAAACAAACGGTGCGAGATGATTACAGAAGGAACGATTCTTCTTCACGACACTGCGCGATCCTGTACTCAGAAGAAGGGAATTCTCAGACTTTTTGGCATGGAGGTTCTTCAACATCCTCAGTATACTGCTGATTTCGCGCCAAGAGATTCTCATCTCTTCCGCAAGGCTGAGGCCTGGCTGGTTCCTCGGCACTTCACGACCGACGAAGACCTCAAGGATACTCCCAACAACTGGCTGAAGCACCAGGCGCACGATTCTTTGATGAAGGGATAAAGAAGCTGGTGACAGTGTTGGGATGGCAGCTTTGTGAGGAAGTAATGGCAACATGTAAGAACAAATTGTACGTAGAGGGTGAGGTTGTATACACAGGATGACAGTTATTGAGCTATATGAAAAAAACGTAAATTAGTTACAAACTACGGCGTGCACATCCTTTATTCAACAAGTAAACATCACTTACAGATATTTGGATTTAGGTCATGACATGTTCGATATGCCTGCTATCATTGCCGATGATGTGACGCAGACGAATAGCGAAATTCTACATTATTCGCTGAATTGTCGGAACATCGATACTGTCGATGACGTCCTGAATGCTGTCTTCAACTCAGCGATGATTTTGGGGTTATTGCTGTACATCTTGTCTTCAATATAGCTCCACAAAAAGGAATCGCATCCATTCAGATCCTCAGAATATGGCTACTAAACGAGGCCCATGCCAGTGGCCTCTGGGTACCCCACAGCCGGAAAGCGGTCCCGAAAGAGCTCCTTCAGGACTTCAAACACTCTCCTGCTTCGATGAGGTCGAGCTCCGTCTTGCATGAACCACGTGTTGTCGAAATTGGTGTCACTTTGGATAATAGGGATGAAATTCTCTTCCAAAACCTTCATGCACCGTTCGGTAGTCACCGTGCCATCAAGGAATATCGCACCGATTATTCAGTGACTGGACATTGCACACCACACAGTCACCCTTTGAGGGCGAACAGAATTCTCAGTCCTCCAAATGAGCCAATTTTGTTTATTGACGAAACCATTCAAATGAAAGTGGGTTCCACCGCTAAGCGAAACCATGATGCGCATACAAATTCCCATCATGCCCCGCGACCAAGCGTGCAGTTCCAACGTCCTAACACAAACTGATCAGGAGTTAGGACGATTTTATTTCATATATTTCAATAAATGTCAACCTGTAAATATTTTATCCGTCTTTTTTTCATTTTTAACGCCCAATAGGTGGTTAATTTTTGCATAACCGTCGTATCTGTAAGCGGACAGTTTTGGGGGCCGGAATGCCATAGACTCTCTTATGGACAGTTCTGTATAAAACATTACAAATCATTCCATAGTACTCGCTCTAAAGCTACACGCCTGGTAGCAGTGGTGACGTGCTGCACTAATTCCTGCCTCGTGCAAAATCAACTGTTACCCATCAGCTGTGGTCCCAGCCAAGTCTGATCATCTTCCAAACACGAGAAGGGCGAGAATCCCACAGAGACAGGTTGTTTGCGACCGTGGATAGATCCGGAGCGCAGCGCACTTGCGAAACCTGCCACTGACCTCAGAGGCAGGCGTCCGTAACGCCTCCAGAGGCCGCAGCCCTTGTGTGGCCACTTGAGCGGATGACCGAGCTTCCCATCTGCGCAGAGGTTGGCATCTGCCCCGCCCGCGATGACGTAGACGGCCCGTCCGAGCCGCGACCTCTGCTCCAGCTTTTTAATTGTCCCTCTCTCAGCACCTCCCCCACATCGTCTTCACACGGCCGGCTTTGACGCGCTAATTCCCGCCAATTAAGGCAGCCGCTCTGTGCCCGGGACAAACAATACAGTCCGGGCCGAGACGCACTTAACGGCACGTGTTAGTGTGGCCAACCGGCACACACTCGTATCGCCTTGCCACCAGCCGCGTCCCACGCCGCGGTCCGTCCCAGCAAACTGCTCGTCTTTAATGAAACTCCCTGGCAGATTAAAACCGTGTGCCGGACCGATAGTCGAACTCGGGACCTTTGCCTTTCGCGGGCAAGTTCTCTACCATCTGAGCTACCCAAGCACGACTCACGCCCCATCCTCACAGTTTTACTTCTGCCAGCACCTAGTGTCCTACCTTGCAAACTTCACAGAAGCTTCGCAGGAGAGCTTCTATGAAGGCTGGAAGGTAGGACACGAGGTGCTGGCAGAAGTAAAGCTGTGAGGATGGGGCGTGAGTCGTGCTTGGGTAGCTCAGATGGCAGAGCACTTGCCCGCGAAAGGAAAAGGTCCCGAGTTTGACTGTCGGTCCGGCACACGGTTTTAATCTGCCAGGAAGTTTCATATCAGCGCACACTCCGATGCAGAGAGAAAATTTCGTTCTCGAAACGTCCCCAAGGCTGTGGGTAAGCCGTATCTCCGCAATGTCCTTTCTTCCAGAAGTGCTAGTTCTGCAAGGTTCGCAAGAAAGCTTCTGTGAAGTTTGGAAAGTAGGAGACGAGGTACTGGTCGAAGTAAAGCTGTGAGGATGGGGCGTGAATCGTGTTTGGGTAGCCCAGTGGTAGAGCACTTGCCCGTGAAAGGCAAAGGTCCCGAGTTCGACCCTCGGACCGGTACACGGTTCTAATCTGCCAGGAAGTTTCATATCAGCACACACTCCGCTGCAGTGTAAAAATTTCATTCTCTTCATCTTTGTTCCTCCTTTAATTGTTAGTTTCCTTCCTCTGCTGTCATGGCGAGGGTGCGCTGGCAGCGCCGCAGCCCTGCTTTTCAACCGAGAGGATCTGAAAAATACGCAAAAATACTTTCTAAATATAAATGAAAATTTACGTGTGTTAGAAATTATTAAAACAGGACCTCGTATCGTTAAGATGTCAAGTAAAACATTGTTGTCTTTTTTTATTTCTAAATACAGTTACTCGAAGACAGCCTTTATAAAAAAGGAGGATTTAACTTTACCGGAAGGACAGGAACAGCTCTCTTAACAATTGTCGCATCATCCTTCTTGTCATGGTGTTCCATATATCCCGTTCCTCGTCGATTCTGTAGAGGACCTCCTCATTCTTTACCTCATCAGTTCACCTAATTTTCAACGACGTCTCAAAGCCTTCACTTCTCTTCTTTTCTGATCATCTCACTGTCCATGTTCCACTACAATACAAAGTCGCGCTCCAAAGGTACATTCTCAGAAATTTCTTCCTCAAATTAAAACCTAAGTTTGAGACTAGTAGACTTCTCTTGGCCAGGAATGCCCTATTTGAAGGAGCTATTCTGCTTTCTTTGTTCTCCTTGCTCTATTCGTTATGGGTTGCTTTGTTGCCTAGATAGCATAATTCCTCAACTTCATCTTCTTCGCTATTCATCAACCGTGGTGTCAAGTTGCTCGCTGTTCTCATTTCTGCTACTTCTCAGGACTCTCATCTTTCTTCGATTTACTCTCAGTCCATATTCTGTACTCATTAGACTGTTCATTCCATTCAACAAGTTCTGTAATTCTTCTTCACTTCCACTGGGGATAGCAATGTCATCAGGCAATCTTATCACTGATGTCATTTTACCTAGAAATTGAATTCCACTCTTTTTATTTCCGTCATTGCTTCTTCGATGTGTAGATTGAACAGCAGGGCCGAAATACTACGTCCTTGTCTTATACCTTTTCAATCCGAGCACTTCGTCTTCCGCTCCTATTGTTCCCTCTTGCCTCTTGTACATATTGTATAATATCTATCTTTCCCTATAGCTTACTTTTATTTTTCTCAGAATTTCAAACGTCCTGCACCATTGACATTGTCGATCGCTTTTTCCAGGTCGAAAAGTCCCATGAACAGGTCTTGATGTTTCTTTAGTCTTACTTCTATTATCAACTGCAGCGTCAGCTCTCTCCTGCCTTTATCTTTCCTAAAGCCAAACGGATAGTCAACAAAATCTCAGTTTTCTTTTCCATTCTTCTGTGTATTATTCTTGTCACCGACTTGGATGCATGAGCCGTTTAACGTGATTGTGCGATAATTGTCGCCCTTGTCAGCTCGTGCAGGATTCGGATCTGTGTTGATGATATTTTTCCGAAAATCAGACGGTATGTCTCCACTATCATACATTCTACACACCAACGTGAATAGTGGTGTAGTTGCCACTTCCCCAGTGATTTTATGAATTCTGCTGAATTGTTATCTATCCCTTCCGCCTTATTTGATCATAAGTCCTCCAAAGCTCTTTTGAATTCTAATTCTAATACTGGATCCCCTGTTTCTTATTCTACCACGCCATCAGACAAGTCTTCTCGAGGCTTGCAATGTACTCCTCCCTCCTATCCGCTCTCTCCTCTGTATTTAACAGCGGAATTCCTGTTGCACTCTTTATGTTACCACCCTTGCTTTTAATTTTACCGAAGGTAGTTTTGACTTTCCTAAATGCTGCGTCAGTCCTTGCGACAATCCTTTCTTTTTGGATTTGTTCACGTTTTTTGTGCAGACATTTCACCCTAACTTCCCTATACTTTCTATTTATTTCCTTCCTAAGTGACTTGTATTTCTGTATTCCTGAATTTCCCTGAACATTTTTGTCTTCCTTCTTTAGTCGATCAACTGCAGTATTTTTTCTGTTACCCATGCTTTCTTCGCAGTTACCTTCCTTGTATCTATGTGTATCTACGTTTTTCTCTCCAGCTTTTGCGACTCACCTTTTTTTTAAAGATGTCCATTCCTCTTCAACTGAACTGTCTACTGAGCTGTTCATTATCAAGTATCTATAGCCTCAGAGAACTTCAAGCGTGTCCACTTCTTTGCGCACTGTTTCTTCCTGACTACTCTCTTAAACTTCAGTCTACTCTTAATAATTACTAAATTATGATCGAGTTTATATCTGCCCCTGGGTATGCCTTACAATCCAATATTTAATATCGGAATCTCTGTCTGACCATGATGCAATCGAACTGAAACTTTACTGTACCTCCCAGCCTTTTCCAAGTGTACCTCCTCCTCTTGTAATTCTTGAACAGAATATTCGATTCACCATTGGAAACGTATTGCAGAACTCAATTAGTTTTTTTCCTCTCTCATTCTTGCTACCAACCCCAATTCACTCGTAACCGTTTCTTCTACTCATTCCCCTGCAACTTCATTCCAATCCCCCCTGACTATCGGATTTTATCTCCCTTTGCGAAATGAATTAACCGTTCAATATCTTCATATACTTTCTCTGTCTCTTCATCTTCTGCTTGCGACGTCAGCACGTATACCTGAACTAATGTTGTTAGCTTTAGTTTTCTGTCGTTTCAGATGAGAATAACCATATCACTGAACTGTTCACAGGGACCCACTCTCTGTCCTACCTTTCTGTTCATAACCTGAAAGGTAATAGAAGAGGGACATACCAGTGTACGTTGCCGTTGCTACAAAACGCCAGTGTACAACATAAAAGCCTCGTTCACATACTGGGACAAAATTACTTATCGGATTTGAATATACTGAGCATTGTATGTTGCTGGAATACAAACGCGTCCACAATAATTCTGAGTATCACCGGGAAACAGTTTCAAAGACTTTTGCAGGTTAGGAAGAAGACTAATTGTAGTAAATTTTATTTTCGCTGCACTCACTAGAAATTCTCACAGTGTACTTTGTGGATAGTGTAGAGTACAATTATAACAGAATCACAGCTTACACTTTTGTTTTCGTGAGGTTCGCATCAGTCGCACGCAGAAGATGTACTTTGTAAAAATAAAACATATGTTTTAACCAAGAAGACCGTCGAAGAGTCTCCTTTGTTCTATGTAAGCGTCACAGTATTTTCTGGTTTCCTGTATGTATTTAAAAAAAGGGTTGCATCACGAAGGAGGCCAAAATGAAATTATCAAATAATTAGAGTACTAATCAGTTGGCATGAAGCTGTTAATCGCCCTACGCCATTACCCGTTGACAGATAATTCAAGAACATCAACTGATTATACACTGAAGTTACAAAAGTCGTGGGACATCTCGTAATAGCGTGTCGGACCTCCTTTTGCCCGGCGTAGTACAGCAACACGACATGGCGTGGACTCGACAAGTCGCTGGAAGTGCCTTGCAGAAATACTGAGTCATGCTTTCTCTACAGCCGACCACAGTTGCAAAAGTATTGCCGGTGCAAGATTTCTTGCACGAATTAATGTCCAATAAATGTTCCATGGGATTCATGCCGGGCGATCAGAATAGTCAAATCATTTACTCGATTTGTCCAAAATGCTCTTCAAACCAGTGGCAAACAGTTGTGGTCCATCAACATAGCACATTGTCATTCATAAAAATTCCACCGTTTCTTGCGAACATGAAGTCCATGAACGGCTGCAAATGGTCCTCAAGTAACCATATATAACCATTTCCAGTCAGTATTCGGTTCACTTGCACCAGAAGAACCAGTCTGTTCCATATAAACGTAGCCCACCGTATTACGGAGCCACCAACAACTTGCACAGTGTCTTGTTGACAACTTGGGTCCATGGCTTCGTGGGCTCTACACCATGATTGGACCCAACCACCAGCTCTTACAAACTGAAATCTGGACTCATCTGACCAGGCCAAGGTTTTCCAGTCGCCTAGGGTCCAGCGAGTAAAGGAGAGGCACTGCAGGCAACATCGTGCTTTTAGCAAAGGCACTCGCGTCGGTCGTCAGCTGCCATAGACCATTAACGCCAGATTTCGCGGCAAAGTCCAACGGCTACGTTCGTCCTACGTCCCACATTGAGTATTGCGGTTATTTCACGTAGTATTGCTTGTCTGTTAGCACTGACAACTCTACGCAATCGCCGCTACTCTCGGTCGTTAAGTAAAGGCCACCGACCGCTGCGTTGTCTGTGGTGAGAGGTAATGCCTGAAATCTGGTATTTTCGCCGCACTTTTGACACTGTGGGTCTCAAAATAACGAATTCCCAAAAGATTTCCGAAATGGAATGTCCAACGCATATAGCTCGAACCACCAATCGCCGTCAAAGTTTTTTAATTCCCATCGTGTGGCCATAATCACATCAGGAATCTTTTCACATCAATCGTCCGAGTACAAATGACGGCGCCGCCAACGCACTGCCCTTTTACACCGTGTGCAAACAATACCATCGTCTGTATATGTCCATATTGCAATCCCAAACTTTTGTCACCTCCGTCTACTTGGTAACTGCACGAACGGTTTAAGGCTCCATAAAAAATATATCCCCCCCATGAACCATGGACCTCGCCATTGGTGGGGAGGCTTGCATGCCTCAACGATACAGATAGCCGTACCGTAGGTGCAACCACAACGGAGGGGTATCTGTTGAGAGACCAGACAAACGTGTGGTTCCTGGAGAGGGGCAGCAGCCTTTTCAGTAGTTGCAAGGGGCAACAGTCTGGATGATTGACTGATCTGGCCTTGTAACACTAACCAAAATGGCTTTGCTGTTCTGGTACTGTGAACGGCTGAAAGCAAGGGGAAACTACAGCCGTAATTTTTCCCAGAGGGCATGCAGCTTTACTGTATGATTAAATGATTGTGCCGTCCTCTTGGGTAAATTATTCCGGAGGTAAAATAGTCCCCCATTCGGATCTCCGGGCGGGGACTATTCAAGAGGACGTCGTTATCAGGAGAAAGAAAACTGGCGTTCTACGGATCGGAGCATGGAATGTCAGATCCCTTAATCGGGCAGGTAGGCTAGAAAATATGAAAAGGGAAATAGATAGGTTAAAGTTAGATATAGTGGGAATTAGTGAAGTTCGGTGGCAGGAGGAACAAGACTTTTGGTCAGGTGAATACAGGGTAATAGATACAAAATCAAATAGGGGTAATGCAGGAGCATGTTTAATAATGAATAAAAAAATAGGAGTACGGGTAAGCTACTACAAACAGAATTGTGAACGCATTATTGTGGCCAAGATAGACACGAAGCCCATGCCTACTACAGTAGTCCAAGTTTATATGCCAACTAGCTCTGCAGATGACGAAGAAATTGATGAAATGTATGAGGAGATAAAAGAAATTTTTCAGGTAGTGAAGGGAGACGAAAATTTAATAGTCATGGGTGACAGGAATTCGAGAGTAGGAAAAGGAAGAGAAGGAAACGTAGTAGGTGAATATGGATTGGGGCTAAGAAATGAAAGAGGAAGCTGCCTGGTAGAATTTTGCGCAGAGCATAACTTAATCATAGCTAACACTTGGTTCAAGAATCATGGAAGAAGGTTGTATACGTGGAGGAACCCTGGAGATACTAAAAGATATCAGATAGATTATATAATGGTAAGACAGAGATTTAGGAACCAGGTTTTAAATTGTAAGACATTTCCAGGGGCAGATGTGGACTCTGACCACAATCTATTGGTTATGAACTGTAGATTAAAACTGAATAAACTGCAAAAAGGTGGGAATTTAAGGAGATGGGACCTGCATAAACTGAAAGAACCAGAGTTTGGACAGAGTTTCAGGGAGAGCATAAGGGAACAATTTACGGGAAAGGGGGAAAGAATTACAATAGAAGAAGAATGGGTAGCTTTGAGGGATGAAATAGTGAAGGCAGCAGAGGATCAAATAGGTAAAAAGACGAGGGCTAGTAGAAACCCTTGGGTAATAGAAGAAATATTGAATTTAATTGATGAAAGGAGAAAATATACAAATGCAGTAAATGAAGCAGGCAAAAAGGAGTACAAACGTCTCAAAAATGATATCGACAGGAAATGCAAAATGGCTAAGCAGGGATGGCTATAGGACAAAAGTAAGGATGTAGAGGCTAGGGGTAAGATAGATATTGCCTAGAGGAAAATTAAAGAGACCTTTGGAGAAAGGAGAACCACTTGCATGAATATTAAGAGCTTTGATGGAAACCCAGTTCTAAGCAAAGAAGGAAAAGCAGAAAGGTGGAAGGAGTATATAAAGGGTCTATACAAGGGCGATGTACTTGAGGACAATATTATGGAAATGGAGGAGGATATAGATGAAGATGAAATGGGAGATATGATACTGCGTGAACAGTTTGACAGAGCACTGAAAGACCTGAGTCGAAACATGGCCCCCAGAGTAGACAACATTCCATTAGAACTACTGACAGCCGTGGGAGAGCCAGTTCTGACAAAACTCTACCATCTGGTGAGCAGGATGTATCACACAGGCGAAATACCCTCAGACTTCAAGAAGAATATAATAATTCCAATCCCAAAGAAAGCAGGTGTTGACAGACGTGAAAATTACCAAACTATCAGTTTAATAAGTCACAGCTGCAAAATACTAAGCGAATTCTTTACAGACGAATGGAGAAACTGATAGAAGCTGACCCCGGGGACGATCAGTTTGGATTCCACGGAAATGTTGGAACACGTGAGGCAATACTGACCCTACGACTTATCTTAGAAGAAAGATTAAGGAAAGGCAAACCTACATTTCTAGCATTTGTAGACTTAGAGAAAGCTTTTGACAATGTTGATTGGAATACTCTCTTTCAAATTCTGAAGGTGGCAGGGGTAAAATACAGGGAGCGAAAGGCTATTTACAATTTGTACAGAAAGCAGATGGCAGTTATAAGAGTCAAAGGGTATGACAGGGAAGCAGTGGTTGGGAAGGGAGTGAGACCGGGTTGTAGCCTATCCCCGATATTATTCAATCTGTATATCGAACAAGCAGTAAAGGAAACAAAAGAAAAGTTCGGAGTAGGTATTAACATCCATGGAGAAGAAATAAAAACTTCGAGGTTTGCCGATGACATTGTAATCCTGTCAGAGATAGCAAAGGACCTTGAAGGGCAGTTGAACGGAATGGACAGTTTCTTGAAAGGGGGGTATAAGATGAACATCAACAAAAGCAAAACGAGGACAATGGAATGTAGTCGAATTAAGTCGGGTGATGCTGAGGGAATTAGATTAGGAAATGAGACACTTAAAGTAGTAAATGAGTTTAGCTATTTGGGGAGCAAAATAACTCATGGTGGTCGAAGTAGAGACGATATAAAATGTAGACCGGCAATGACAAGGAAAGCGTTTCTGAAGAAGAGAAATTTGTTAACATCGAGTATAGATTTAAATGTCAGGAAGTCGTTTCTGAAAGTATTTGTATGGAGTGTAGCCATGTATGGAAGTGAAACGTGGACAATAAATAGTTTAGACAAGAAGAGAATAGAACCTTTCGAAATGTGGTGCTACAGAAGAATGCTGAAGATTAGATGGGTAGATCACATAACTAATGAGGAGGTATTTAATAGAATTGGGGAGAACAGGAGCTTGTGGCACAACTTGACTAGAAGAAGGGATCGGTTGGTAGGACATGTACTGAGACATCGAGAGATCAGCAATTTAGTATTGGAGGGCAGCGTGGAGGGTAAACATCGTAGAGGGAGACCAAGAGATGAATACACTAAGCAGATTCCGAAGGATGTAGGCTGCAGTAGGTATTGGCAGATGAAGAAGCTTGCACAGGATAGAGTAGCATGGAGAGCTGCATCAAACCAGTCCCAGGACTGAAGACCACAACAACAACAAGAAATATATTTCACGGCGAAGCCTAAAGTAATTTGAAGTTTTAAGGAGCAACAGTACAAGCAGTTGACAAAGACTCTCACATCAAGATCACTCAAAAAATTATTTTTAGTGTCTGCATAAATGTCTTAAGGCCCAACTGTAAGTGTCTTCTAGCAAGAAGCCAAAATAGTTTGAAGTTTTAAGCAGCTGCTGCACTACTGGTTAACAAGTGGTTACAGGTCAAGACTGTTATGATCTGACGAAATTACAATCGTCAGGTCATAACTGTGAGTTCCTTGATTGTTTTGGGAGATGGCTCATCGGAAGTCCAACATATGGAACGTTAGTTCACTGTATTACAAGAATGATTAAATGATTTGCTGAACGTTTTACATCCCATTGCTACAGGAATGAGTCGTTGTTTACAGCTGTGTTTGAACAGAAAATCATTTCTTGCTGCACACAATTACAAAATCTTCTCTTGAAGTACAAGTCTGACAAAAAAATGCTCAAATGTGTGTGAATTCCTAAGGGACCAAACTGCTGAGGTCATCGGTCCCTAGACTTACACACTACTTAGACCAACTTAAACTAACTTATGCTAAGAACAACACACACACACCTACGCCCGAGGGAGGACTCGAACTTCCGGCGGGAGGGGCCGCGCAATCTGTGATATGGCGCCTCAAACCGCGCGACCGCTCTGAGTAGCAAAAGTTCAACATTTACAAAAGTACAGTCCTATATGCGACTTGAGTAGCATTGGTGCCATAACTAGATGATGTTGACTGCATCATTGGAGGTCTCCAGCTGGGGCTGAGCGAGACCACGCTTGGCTCAACCTCGACCTCCGTGTGATGGTGCTGCTGCGGTGCTGGAAGAGAGTGTGTGGCTTTAGGAGTGCCTCCAATTCGTCATTGTGGACTGCAGCGATACAACGCTAATATCTGTGACAGCGATGCACGTTTTCGACTTTGGCGTGGCACCACCATCTTTGGACGATACCAATCAAATAATTATTCTTACCAAATGTACAAATGGCTTAAGCACTCCGTCTTCAGGCCACAAGTGGCCCATCGGGACCATCCGACCGCCGGGTCATCCTCAGTTGAAGATAGGAGGGGCGTGTGGTCAGCACACCGCTCTCACGGTCGTTATGATGGTTTTCTTTGACCGGAGCCGCTACTATTCGGTCGAGTAGCTCCTCAATTGGCATCACGAAGCTGAGTGCACCCCGAAAAATGGCAACAGCGCATGGTGGCTGGACGGTCACCCATCCAAGTGCCGGCCACGCCCGACAGCGCTTAACTTCGGTTATCTCACGGGAACCGGTGTATCCACTGCGACAAGGCCGTTGCCACAGATGGTTTAAGGTCCAGTGATAAATATCTACCACAGGAAAACCATTCCAAGTAATACATTTTTGCGTAAAATTTTCATTAAGGGATATGATGCCTTGGCCATAAAGTCCAGTTTGCCAGCAACTCTGACCAAACTTGCGTGGACACAATTACACTACAAGAAACTTTAAGTTGTACCTCCAGACTATTACACATTAGAAACGACAGAATACGAAAAATTATAGGAGAAAGGACACTATTCTCGCTGCGTTAGATAGCAAAATACAAACTTGGTATGACCATCCCCAAGGAATGGACGATAACCACCGTTTAAAAAAGAGTCTATGAACGGACACTATCTGAGCGAAGAAATGTGAAAGACCGCCTAGAAGAGGGATGAAAGGGGTTAACGATATACTGAACTGTCGGGGTGAGGTGGCCGAGCGGTTCTAGGCGCTACAGTCTGGAACCGCGCGACCGCTACGGTCGCAGGTTCGAATCCTGCCTCGGGCATGGATGTGTGCGATGTCCTTAGGTTAGTTAGGCTTAAGTAGTTCTATGTTCTAGGGGACTGATGACCTCAGATGTTCACTCCCATAGCGCTCAGAGCCATTTGAACCATTTGAACTGACGGGGCTTTCAGGAGAAAGATTGGGCAGATATTAAACTATTAAAGTTGAGAAGCGGGATAGAACGACCGTCGTAAAAAATCCACTCATATACATACTTCAAACAACATAAACGTTACCAGTGAATTGGTTTAAATAGGCAGTAGGAGTAAGCTCAAGAAACCAACTGCAACATTCGCTATGATGGTCCGTCTACATTCGTAAGCGGAAGAATGACAAGGGTGTCTTAATAGGTGAAAACACAGACCTACCTTCTGGTTCTGGGCACTCATAGTTCATTTGCCGTCCTCCAGTTGTCATTACCTGACTGCCCTTACCTGTCCTACAGTCGTTCTCACACTGCGCTCCAACTAGTGTACGGAGTTACTCCTTATCATAATACAACCCAGGAAGTGGTCCATACAACATCAAATAAATAACATGCTACTCTGGTAAAACACAATTTATTGTTGAGGCCCTATGTCTTACAAGTATTTTAGTGTACAGTAGTAACAAAATAAACCAAATAAACCAGAGCCTACACGGTAGCCTTTACTTTCCCAGTTTTTTTCCCTTTATTGTTTTTTTGACATCTTAGACAAGAGTAGGCCGGCAGCGGCAATATTACGCCGCTCTTCTGCCACAGATAATACATTTATTACAAGCTGAGACCTCGAAAAACGAAACAACGCGGTAGATAGACAACAGTAGACACACAAACGTTAAATACATGAAGTCGTTCACAGGTGTAGCGTCCAAAGAAATACGTGCAGCACTCGGACACTAAGAGAGACGACAGAAACGGCACACGTTAACGAAGGAGCACAAATGACGAAACATGGAATCACTAACACGATGGCACACACTGGCGACGATCTCCAGCGCGCGAATGTTCACTTTATGTGTACGAGTCCGGGGACCTGCCAAAAGGTGAAAGGTGGGGGAGGAGGGAGAGGGGAGGGTTCAAATGGTTCAAATGGCTCTGAGCACTATGGGACTTAACATCTATGGTCATCAGTCCCCTAGAACTTAGAACTATTTAAACCTAACTAACCTAAGGACATCACACAACACCCAGTCATCATGAGGCAGAGAAAATCCCTGACCCCGCCGGGAATCGAACCCGGGAACCCGGGCGTGGGAAGCGAAAACGCTACCGCACGACCACGAGCTGCGAACAGAGGGGAGGGTGTAGATGCCAGTGGCAGAGGAGATGGGAGGGGGAGGAAAGAAGGTAGGGGGGCAGGGGAAGCCCAGGGGAGAGGAGGGAGGGAGGAAGGGAGGAGGGAGAGAAGGGAGAGAGGGTGCCCTTGGGGAAAAACACAGGGCATGGATGGGGTGGATCGAAGTTGGTAGGAGGGGTAGATGGAGGGGAGGAGGGCATCATCAGCGAAGGGGAGTTGGTGGGAGCCACCTTGGGCGAGGGTATGAAGAGTGGAGAGATGGAGAGCAGGTGGGATGTGGGAATGCGGGCGTGGCAGCAGACCGAGGTGGGAGAGGATGGGAGAGACAAACAAGTGAGGGGGATCAAGTTTGCGGGAGGTGTAGAGGATCCATATCCGCTTTCCAGTTGAGAAGAGACACTTTTAAATTTAACATTCTAGCGACCTCTGTCTGAGATCACAATAATACTGCTGCCACACAGGACTTGGTTAATGAAACACCAGGACAGTTCGGATTGTTCTTGGCAACAAGGCATATGACATTCTCCAAGCTGAATAAAACTGCCCCACACAGTCGTGACCAAAGAGCGAACAGCGACGATTTAATACGAGGGCTATTCAGAAAGTAGGGAACGTTTCCGTCTGACGCCACTAGGCGCGCGCCGATCGCGTATATTCTGATATGTGCGTGCTCGGCAGCTCAGTCGGCATCCATCCGTGACAGCGGGAACGTCTCTGTGCGTTTGGATTTTTCGATATTCGAATTTGAAATGTGCGCTGCAATCGAAAATCCCGCCAGTTGTGAGGTGCGGTCTGTGATACGGTTTTTGTTCGCAAAAAACCTAAAACCTATAGAAATTCATCGTGAATTGTGCGAGGTGTACGGAAACAACGTAATGAGTGAATATTCCGTCCGGAAATGATGCATTCGGTTTCAAAATGGCCGAACCAACGTTCATGATGAAGGGAAGAGTGGACACCCGAGCATTGTCACTGACGATCTTGTCGCTAAAGTCGATGAAACAATTCGTGAAAACCGTCGCTTCACAATAACGGAGCTTTCGCTTTCTTTTCACAAGTTTCACGGACTTTGTTGTTTGAAATTGTCACTCAAAAGCTAGGCTACCACAAATATTGTGCATGATGGGTGCCCAAAATGCTTACAGAGCACCATAAAGAACAGCGAATGGGGCAACTTTGACATTTCTGGAGGCCTACCACAAACATAGTGATTCATTACTGCATCGAATCGTAACCGGTGACAAGACTTGGGTGAAAAACGTCAATTGCGAGACAAAATTACAGTCCATGGAGTGGGGGCACACAATGGACCCTCAAAAAAACAAGAAAACGGTTGCAAACCTTGTCAGCAAGGAAGTTGATGGTTACACGTTTTGGGATAGGCAAGGTGTGCTTCTTATTGATTTTCTTGAACCTGGAGCAACCATAAATTCTGCCTGGTACTACCATAGCCTTAAAAGTGCAGTTCAAAACAAACGCCGACGTCCAAAATTTTGTTTTTGCACGACAGTCCCCGACCTCACACGGCAAACCGCACTAAAGAAGTCCTAATTCATTCAAATGTCAAATTTTCCTTCATCCGCCCTACAGCCATATCTTTTACCAAGCGACTTCCACTTGTTTCCTAAGATGAAGAACTGGCTTGCAACGCAGCGCTTTGATGACGACGCGGAACTCCAGGCGGGCGTGACTCATTGGCTGAAGTCTCAGGCGGCAGAATTTTACGACGAAGGTCTTTCAGAGCTTGTCCACCGCTATGATAAGTGCCTCAATGTGTTTGGTGAGTATGTGGAAAAGTAGTATGTCAGTCGCTCTTTCAGATGTATATAATAAAATGTATTTCTTGTACTTAGTTTTTTTTTGTTTTTTTTTTTTTTTTTTTTAATGCCGAAACGTTCCCTCCTTTCTGAATAGCCCTCATACAACACTTAGAAACTTAACAACAAAACAATAAGCAACCTCCTATCTCCGGCAGGAAAACGAGAGATGACACAAAATGCAACATAAGCTTTGTTTACCTACATGACCGACGTCTAAATCGGTAGGTAATTTTACAGTCAAAATTATATTTTTAAAACACCAATTAACGTCACTACCTAGGCGACTGTTCATATTTTGACATCCCTAGTAGGAGATGAACGACCAAAAAGCTTATTGCACCACTTCGTTAGAACTCCACAAAAGAGTTACAGGTACGTCCTCAGTCAACACCCGACACATTAAGCTTCGAACAGTGCCCTACCAGGGCACACAGGGTGAACACCTAAACCTTGCACCGCAGATATTACGAAAATGGAAAGTGCTATTGATGTGCGGTTTTCACAGAATGGATTGGCAGTCAGGGGCTCGTATTGTTCGCCAATAACGGATTGTTATAATACTTATAAAGTGTATTTTTTGTGAAAACCTATAATTTTTTGAATGGGACAATACCTGTCAACATTAAGAGAATAAAAGTAGAGTAAATTAGAATGTCTGTTTTGTTCGTTGCAGGAGTCTGGTACAAGTCGTTTACGAGACATCGTATTTTTAAAAGTTCTCAAACCGATACTTGTACGGCACCTGTGGTAGAACACACTAAAGAACAATGCAACTGTATACACTAGTTATGTGGGTCCTGACCAGTAACGAGACAACTGACCATCACAAGTTGTGTTCCAAAAGGCCACCGACAGCGGCAATACACGCTCCCAGTGCGGTACGGAACGACTGCTGCACGCGTGCTAGCATTTCAGATGAGATGTCCGAGCAGGCTGCATTAATACGTCGTTTCATATCATCGGGTGTAGTTGGTGTGTCCTTGCAGACATCGTCTTCCCACAGAAAAAAGTTCTACGGGCGTCAGATTCGGGGAACGGACCGGCCAAGGTACGGGTTCTCTGCGTCCAATCTAACAATTTGGAAACATTTCGTGAAGACACGCTGTAGTACTTCGTGCACTATGATCTGGACAGCCATTACGTTGGTACCACAGGTTCCTCCTAGTCTACAGAGGAACGTCTTCTAGCATCCGTGGAGAATGGTGTGTTAGGAGCTGCGACACTTGCGCGCCTTCAGTGTCCCGTCAATGAAAAACTGGCCTTTGAGCTGATGGTTCACTGTCCCACACCACACGTTTACACTCCATGGACGCTGACGTTCCAGCTGACGAAGCCAACTGAGATTGTCAACATATCAACAGTTCATGTTTCGGCGGCTTACCTGGCCGCGATTGGTAAATGTGGCTTCATCACTAAACAAAATGTATCATATACCTGGAGTCTCCTGTCTTAATGCCCACGTAAAGAAGTAAACACGATGCCCATAATCGTATCCATGCACCTCTTGATGGAGAGAGATTTGATAGGAATGAAACCTATGTCGATAGAGAATGCGTAGGACACTTTCCTGACTGATTCCACTTCCTCATGCGATTACACGGGAGCTCAAGTGCGGATCAATTGCAATAGCAGCAAGAAAATTAATTTCCCCCTCTTCTGTCGTCACTTTTTTCCTTCTGTTACCTCGTCTAGGCGTTACACTTCCACTTTCACCTTGATAAATCACTTCCGAAATGGTTGACGTCTATTGGGATATCTTGCCGCATACACAGTACAACAACCAACTGCGTTCTTCCCACACTCTCCATACACTGTGATCACGTCGGTCTTTTCTGCTTTTTTAAATCTCATAGTACACTCACCACTTGGAATGTCAGACAGTAACAGGCTAGCATGTATGCAGAGCACCCAAGGAACACACACGCACTCTGTAAGCAAACATAACAAAATCTACCCTAGCAACTACGCAGGTTGAATGGCAACGAACAAGTGCTGGTGTGGAAACTTTTCAGAATACGATACCTCGTAAACGACTCGCACTAGTATCCTGCAACAAACACCACTGACATTCTAATTTACCCTAGTTTTAGTTTGTTAATACTGAAACCTTCCCGTCTCCTTTATATCTCTTTTGTTACGTAACCTTCCCTTCTACAATAACCTATGAAACCTTCCCTTAGGATTCCTATCTCTTGCTTTGTAATAACAAATCAAATCTTCCCTTTGAAATTAATTCTCTTTCTCAAAAATAATAAGTGCAATCTTCGCATACAAATTTAAATGCTTGTTATTAAAAGTGATTTGCTGATTATTTCGACGAAACATAGAATGTGTCGTCGTCGTGGCCCTCAGTCGTTATCTGCAATAACCCAAAACAGTTCCTTACCTTTTTACTGTTACTGGATCGCCATCTAACTGCTACATCGAACTGTGACATGAATATACTTACTCTGGTTAACTATACTCTATTAGCTGCTGGTGGGCTGTCATAATAAGTGACTGTATTTATTACCAAAGCTGACGTTATTCTTTAACAGCAAAGCTGACGTTATTCTTTAATTAATTTGACTGAAGTTACGTAATTCATAGTTAAACTTTTTCTTGACAACAATAAAATTTTGCAAAGTTTTACGTTGATGGTTTTGGGGATGGATTATAATCAGTAATGCAATATTGGTGGCAAAAATTAGTGTATTACTGTTGGTAATGAAATGATTTTACAAACGTTCAAATGGGACTTACTTTTTACAATAACCTTACAACTACCATTGCGCAAACATACCTTCAGTAGTCTTGAGTTTCTCAAAACAAAATAATTCAATAATATTAGTTCGCCTTATGATAATAGTTAGCTGATGTCTCTGTACATCCGTTTATAATCTCTTGTAAATCATAGCTGGTGGCTGGCAGGCACACCGCTCCTCTCAACGTCTCGCTTCAGACCTGCTACCGACTCGCTTCACATCTCGCTTACTGCTGACTTCGTACGAACGCTGAAGTGCGGTCTCTCCCGCCAACAATGCTTTCTGGTGCAGACAATCCCTGCTACCATTACAAAATGTATCAATGCGCGGTCTTTCCCGCTCTTTTCTTAAAATGTATCTATACGCGGTCTCTCCCGGCCTTTTTAAAATTATATCAATGTGCGGTCTCTTCCGCCAACAATACTTGAGTGCAGACATTCCCTGCTACCACAGTTATTTCCAAAATGACAAATACGAATTATTCCTACTTAATCCTATTAATAAAATACAAACATCTTTCATAAATTGTGGTTTGACAGTTGACAATAGAAATATACACGTCTTACAGTGTCACTAGGGTTTGTTACGTTTAAAAAAGTGTATTTTTTCACAAAATATACAGTTTCTAAGCATTATAGCATTAACATAATCTGCTTATTGGCTAACAATACGAGCCCCTGACTACCAGTCCACTCTGTGGAAACAGCACGTCAATGACACTTTCCATTTCCACAATATTTGTAGTGTAAGTTTTAGGTGAATCTTTCTAGCCGACTGTGCAATCAGACACGTTTTTCCTAAAATTACGATTTTGATATTACGCGTTCCAATCCATCTCCTATGTTCGACGTTAGCGAGCGATAACCACTCACAGACGACAGGTGGCACCGATAGTAGTGGAGGGTATATAAAGCACGTCGGAGGTACGCGTAAAATAGTGCAGTCATTGTCATAATGCGGAAACGGAGCGTTTTATTTGACGTCCAAAGCTGTACGATCAGTGGCTTTCGGGCAAAGGGTGGAAGCATTTCCGAAACGGCAAAGTTCTTAAACTGTCTGGATGCCTCCGTGGTTAAAGTATACGGTACGTGGCAAAATGGCGCTATCCAAAACCGGCGCCGAGGAAGCTGTGGTGCAGCAAGGACCATAGGTAACAGGGATGGACGATGGCTGTGGCGATGTGTACGGGCAAATACATGTACAACTGTTCAGCAACTACCGCCCAGATGAACCAAGTGGGTACCGACAGTGTCTCCTCAACGGCCGACAGCGAACGTTGCTCTGCATGGGCCCCCGCAACAGGCACCTGATTCGTGCACCCATACTGACTGCTGTTCATCAACGACGAATGCTGGAATTTGCACACCAACACCGCAACTGGACGTCCACTGAGTGCCGACTGGTTGCCTTTTCAGATGAATCACTTTTTATGGTCCATCGGACAGATAGGACACACCATGCAACAAACGTGGGAAGGGCCTTGGCCGGAGAAGGGAGTATTCTGTGCTGAGGAATGTTTTCGTCGCGCTTCCTGGGTGATCTCCCTCTTGCCTACAGCATTGTCAAAAATCTTCGAGAAAATAATGTACTCAAGAGTGGTTAGCTATCTCAACAGTAATGGGATACTTCTTAAATCACAGTTCGGATTTCAAAAATGCTGTTCCACTGAGACAGCAATGCACAATTTCACTGTCTTTAAATAGTAAAATGTCACCACTATCACCACTAGGAATTTTCTATGACTTGTCCAAAGCATTTGATTTTGTGAACCATGACATTATGTGACAGAAATTACAATTATATGGTGTAAATGGAATTCCATATGAGTGGCTTAAGTCATACCTACAGAACAGGAAACAAAAAGTCTCTTTATATGGGTTAAGTGTTTTAAATAAGTTTGCCACTTCATGTAACTGGGGTGATATTACATTAGGGGTTCCACAGGGTTCAGTCATAGGTCCCCTTCTGTTCTTGATATATGTGAACGACCTCCCTTCTTATATGAAACAGGAAGCTGAACTGACACTGTTTGCTGATGATACAAGCATTATTATAAACCCAGTAAAAGAAACTCCAATTGAAAATTGGATACAAATAAGGTCTTTGGAAAAGTGATTAATCGGTTTTCTGCAAATGGGCTTCCTGTAAACTTTGAAAAAAACACAGTACATGCAATTTTGTGCTGCAAACGTACAGTTCCTTCAATAAATATAACACATTTACAGAAGTCAGTAGACAGGGTAGAGCATACTAAGTTTTTGGGTGTACATATAGAAGAGAATCTTAATTGGAAAATTCGTATTTTGGATCTACTAAAGCGACTAGGTTCAGAATAATTGCCAATTTTGATGATACAGAAATTAGTAAGCTAACATACTTCGCATACTTTCACGCTCTGATGTCATACGGAATAATATTTTGGGACAACTCAACACTTAGACAAAAAGTATTCACTGCTCAAAAGAAAGTGGTTAGAATACTGTGTGGGGTACATAGTCGCACGTCTTGTAGGCATCTTTTTAAAAGATTGGGAATTCTTATAACGGCCTCAGAGTACATTTACTCACTAATGAAATTAGTTCTCAATAACATGGATCAGTTTGAAAACAACAGTGACATTCGTGATCATAATACCAGAAAAAAGAAAGACTTATACTATCCCTTACTCTACCTATCTTTGGCACAGAAAGGGGTAAAATATGCAGCTATGAAAATTTTTGACAAATTACCAGATGAAATAAAATGTCTGACAGACAGCAGTAGTAGCTTCAAAAACAAATTGAAATCATATCTCCATGACAATTCCTTCTGTACCATAGACGAATTCTTGAATAGGAATAAATAATCAAAATATTAATACAGCATATGCATGTTGTGCCATTTAAGGTAATGGGGTAAATAATAGAAATATTAATCTTTACAATTGTACTGTAATATGCATATATATTTGGAAAATCTTGTATCATGCATTTCTTGTGCACTTGACACGTTCCACATAATAACGGCTTCCATACCGTGCGATTGATCAAAGGAACACGCAACCAACTAACTCTCGTCATCCTCTAAGGCACAATGGATCAACACAAGTGTGCATCTCTCTTTGGGGGCCATGTCCACCCCTACATGCACTGCGTTTTTCTTCGGCACGATGGCATCTACCATCAGGACAATGCAACGTGTCACGCAGCTCGCAGTGTACGTCCGTGTTTCGAAGAGCACCAGGATGAATTCACCGCAACCCGCAAGCCACCAGACTCCCCGGATTTAAACCCAATCGACAGTCTGTGGGATCACTTCGATCGGGCTGTTGACGCTATGGATCGTCAATGGAGAAACTTAGGGCAGCTGGCACTGGAGTCGACATGGCTCCATATCACTGTCGGTGCCTTCCAGACCCTCAATGACTCTCCTCTTGCACATCTGGCAGTCGTCCGTGCTGCAAAAGGTGGTTCTTAAGGCTTTTGACATGTCAATGTGACTGGACGGTGCATTAGACACCACACTGGTTCCTGCGGTGTAATCCCTCTGGTAAAACTGCTTGAAATAATTTTTCGATCGCGCTATATCTTCAAAAACGTATTTTTCCGTATGCACTATTTTTACTTCCCCCATCCTTCAGGTTTCTATGCGAATCCAACACGCTGTTGCTAAGGAGTTTCTACCCCCGCAGACAGCGTCTAATGTTTAGTTTTTTCCGTCAGTATCCCCGCGCAAAGACACCAGACCCCTCTGAATACTTCACTGCGCCCCCGCCGTGGGTGACTTGCATTTTCATTGGCCGCTCGGTAGCCCTCAGAGCTACAAAGGTCGGATGCAGCCATCGTGCATGCCGGCGAATTCTGATACACTCGCTCAATTAAAATTAAAATATCTGACAAACCAAAACGCCGGATTAAGATGCGGTTTGCACCAATCAATATAAAATTAAACAGAATACGCGTTAAATATACGTCCACTGTCATTTCTTCCCTTATTCTGCTGATTTGATGACGTAACTTTAGTATGTAGAAGTGAATACGGTCAGTGACATAGGAAATCGCTGCCAGGCGTCATACCACCTTCAATGGTTCTAAAACTTCAAGTGTTGTGAAAATCTATAACTGTAACACAATTCTCTGTCACAAAATATTCCTTAAATTCACTCCGTTATTTCCAACTCCACATTTTTTTTTTCTCTGCAGTCCCTAATGACTTTATATTTATCTAATTTCTCGCTGATCGCTGATCGCTTATGTCAGACCATTCTCTCCACATCAACTTATTTTAGTCATATTGTTCTGCAACAGACTTAACTACTAAACACAAGCAAAATGCAAAGACAGTTGACAACTTTTTAGTACTAGCACATCTTTATGACTACTCATTCATTTTCTTTCCTTTAACTGGAATCACACTGTTTTCTACTCTCACTTTCTCTGATCACACATTCATGACACTCGTTCTCACTGCTGTGGCTACAGTCTTTGTTTTTAAGGACTGTTGTGGAGGGACAATGGTTGTTGGGGCCACTGTATGCAGTCTACCTCGCTTGCCGCATTGCCATCAAACCCCGTCGAGTCTACTCTCCTGAGTCGTGAAAACCGTAGAAGCCTTTCTCGACGCTGTCACCGTATCTAACACAAACGACAGTAAATATAACCCCTATAGTGCTTAATAAAATAGTCCTGTCTAACCTTTCAAACTTTTGGATTGAAAATGTTTGAATTAATATGTACCACAGTTCCTAGGTTCCTGCTTTCATCTGACGTTTCTCATAAAATACATGTACATTAACAATTCACTCTTCTGCCCTTGGCCGCTGAGTCCATTTAATTTCACAACAACACGCCAAACTTATTATAGTCCACATTATCGCTCTTGGCTGCTTAATCTGTCTTCGAGATATACAGCACTTCTATTTCTCTGACTGTTACATCATTATTTGTCGATTGTGAAACACTTCATCCACCCTGCATCCAATAATGTCCGAGCGTCAGCAAGAAAGCAATCTATTAACAAAACGTGAAGCATTGTAAGATGTTATACTAAGATATGAAAATGTTATATACAATGAATATGTACAGGGAGGGGGGGGGGGGGGGGCGGAGGTGGGTATGTCTTTAGACGTCGAGAAGCATCGAAATGGGAAGATGACACGGAAACATTTGCGCCTTGCTATGTCGCAGTACTTCCTGTTCTTCACATTTTTAATGTCCCTCTTAGTACATACTGATTATACAAATATCGAATGACCATATAAAATTCCATTTTAAAATCAGTTTGTTTGTAATGGGACAGAAAACGATGCTTTCTATCACATTAAAGACGTAATGAGCATTATTTGTGTTCGGTCCACTCTAGTAAGAAGTTGTGAATATATATCAAAACACAATATTACTATTTTAAGAGAGCCGCTCTGTATCTATGTTCGCTAAGACAATGGTAGGTGCCTGAATGATGAGTTTTAGTGTATGTTACAGCCAACATATAGATGTTTACTGTACAGGAAAAAAAAAATTGGAAATTTGTGGTAAGGACTATGGGACCAAACTGCTGAGGTCGTCGTTCCCTGGCTTTCACACTACTTAAACTAACCTAAACTAACTTACGCTGAGTGCAACACACACACCCATGCCCGAGGGAGGACTCGAACCTCCGACGGGGGCAGCCGTGGGGACAGTGACAAGGCGCCTCATACAGTACGGCTACCCCGCGCGGCTACTGTACAGCAGAACTTCTCTAGCATTAGTAGTATGTCAGGGTGATTGAATGTTAATAACGGTTCATATCATCGGGAATTAGAGAGACATCTATAGCCTATACGGTACCCAAGCTATGCTCAAGTTACATGCGGAAATCACATGAAAATTCTTCTAGTAGTTTTCGACATTAGCTTGTTCAAAGACAGATAGACAAGACAGTTTTACAGATTTAAAAATTAGTATAGATTTGTGTAGACTGTAGCTCCGTGCGGACGTGAAAAGTGGAAGATAAAACATTCAGACAAGAGAAGAGCAGTATTATTTGAATGCTGCAGAAGAATTCTGAAGATTAGACGTGTTCATCGGATTACTAATGAGGAATTACTGAATTGCATCTGCGAGATAAAAATTGTGACACAACTAGGGTAAGAGAAGGACTCAATTGAGAGGGTATGTCTTGAGACATCGAGGAATCATCGTTTTGGTACTGGAAGGAAAGTAAGGCGGTAAAAACTACAGGCAGAGACCTAGTCTCCAGTACAGTCATGGAGTATAAATATCCATGGAGTCAGCATTCGGATGCTCAGAACGAGACATCTGTCCGCAACATCTCCTGATGCTTAAGTCACGTGGTATTGGGACGGTACATGTTAGTCCGTATAGCGCTTAGCGTATTTTGAGTGTTATTACTTCGCTAGAACTGATAGATCACCTTCAGAAGTATCCTTTGCATATGCGTCTTATAGACATCTTAAAGCTGTGAAGAGCAAGGGTATTGTGCTTTTTCGCCGCAGTATCATAGCTCAGTTCCACGTTACTTACGTTTTTTTGGGTGCGGGAAAAGAAGCGACAGCCAATAATACCTTTTTCTGTTTTCTATTGCACTTATTCATGTTGTCGAATCTCCGTTCTAATTAATTACGTTACAATGACTCTATATTGGGGGCCAATGCATCACAGGAAAGGGGGGGGGGGGCGCATTTTTAGCAATGAAGTTGTTACTGTAAATAAGCAATTTTTGTATTTTGACTCTCTGTTCATCTTTCGGGAAACTAGAATACAAAAATTATGTAATGTAGGAAACTCTCTCATGCAGACGTACTTAGGTACACACAAGGGTTTGAGGACCTGAATAAACTGGAGGAAATATAAAGTTTATCTTCAAATGAACATAGCACGAATAAGTAAACACTGCCTGGCAGCTTAAACGCACTTGCAAATTTATCTAGCATTTCTCTCGAAAACACATGGACAAACAAACAAAAAAATTGCAGAAATTTGCTCTACAGTACAAGACATGATAATACTGCATCTCTATATTTTTAAACATATAAAGCGCCTCACATTAATATGATATTTACTATTAGAGATTTGTTGTACGTACCTATGAAAAGTATCTGGTCCTCCTTTCACGTACTCCTCTTTACATCAGTAGCAACAACAATACTGACCAATGGCTGTTATTACCATTAAAACGAGTAGAAACGTATGTAAAAACAGGTGAATACGTGTAATATTAAAGTTTCGCTGTTATCACAAATTGCAGACAAGCAGCGACGTCCCATTGCCATGTGACTAGACCGGCTTCATGTTCAGAACATGCGCAGTACACTACGCTCACTCCATAGATATTTATACTCTATGAGTACAGTAAGCAGTTTCAAATGCAGGTACTGCAGGTTGCAGTAGCCACAGAGAGACGGAGAGTCTCGCAGAAGTACGATTATCGTTCAGAGCTATATCTAACAAGTCTTAGGACTGAAGACCATAAGAGCATAAAACACTGAGATACGTAATCTGACCAGTCGAATCTCCGTTCTAATTAATTACGTCACAATGACACTGTATTGGGCGCCGATGCATCACAGGGAGGGGGGGGGGGGGAGGAGGGGAACCCATTTGTAGCAATGACATTGTTACTGTAAATTAGCAATTTTTATATTTTGACTCTCTGTTTAACAGGATGTTGGTCCACCATAGGAGCGAAATGCAGGAGCGATTCTGCGTAGCGTAGATTCGACCAGTCCTCCTTGACAGATTTATGGAGGTGTGTGGCGCCAGAAATTTCGCACAGGTAACGCAATTCACGTAAGCTACGGGCCGGTGGTTTGTGCGCGTGAAGCTGGCGCCCGTTGGACTCCTATAGGTATTCACCAGGCGAATCTAGTGCGAAAGGGACCAACGTGTGCTCGTTATCGTGGCCTCCAAACCAGTGTAGACGATTCTGCCCCTGTGACACGGACAAATATCCTGCTGATGGCGCACCAGCGAACATCGGACGCAAACATTTCAGGACCGCTGGATTGATTGGGAGGTCCCCACACCTTCGGCTGCTCGTTCCCCAGACCTAAATCCCCTAGACTTTTGGTTACGGGGGCACTTGAAGGAATTGGTCTACGACACGCCAATCAGTGATGTGCGGACACTACAGGGTTGTGTCTTCAATGCGTCCCAGCAGGTACAACAACAACCTGGTATATTTCAAATCATGCGTGAACCACATTTGTATTCATTGCTGGAATGGCACGGCTTCCAGAAAGGTGTCTCATTGTCCTGCTGGAATTGCCAACGTCCGTCGGAATGCACAATGGACACGAATGGATACAGGTGATCAGACAGGATACTTACGTACGTGTTACCTGTCAAGATTCGTACCTAGACGTATCAGTTTCCCATGTCACTCCAACTACGCACGCCTCACATCATTACAGAGGGTCCACCAGCTTGAACAGTCCCTTGTTGACACGCAGGATTAGCCGGCCGAAGTGGCCGTGCGGTTAAAGGCGCTGCAGTCTGGAACCGCAAGACCGCTACGGTCGCAGGTTCGAATCCTGCCTCGGGCATGGATGTTTGTGATATCCTTAGGTTAGTTAAGTTTAACTAGTTCTAAGTTCTAGGGGACTAATGACCTCAGCAGTTGAGTCCCATAGTGCTCAGAGCCATTTTTTTGACACGCAGGATTCATGGATTCATGAAGTTATCTCCATACCCATACAAGTCCATCCGCTCGCTACAATTTGAAACGAGACTGTTCCGACCAGGTGACATGTTTTCAGTCATCAACAGGGGCCTAGGCGAGGCGTAAGGCTCTATGTCGTGCAGTCATCGAGGTTACACGAGTGGGCCTTCGGCTCCGAATGACCATATCTATCATGTTTCGTTGAATGGTTCTGACACTGACACTTTTTGATGGCGCAGCATTGAAATCTGCAGCAATTTGCGGAAGGGTTGCACTTCTGCCACGTTCAACGATTTTCTTCAGTTGTCGTTGGTCTCGTCCTTGCAGGATCTTTTTCCGGCCGCAGTGATGTCGGAGATGTAATGTTTTACCGAATTCTACTATTAGTAAATGAAATTTACGCAAAACCTAACCGCCCCAGAAATTGACTCCAAATGCCTCTTAATGTTATAGAAGAAAATCAAACTACATCTTCGTAGTATATGGTTGCTAGCCGACAAAATGTGGAAGACAGGAACAGATGAAGGTCTACATTTGTCATCCAAATGTGTTAAACATTGAGAGTAGCAAAACACTCACAGCAACAGTTCTCTCGAGTCTATGGAACCGACGTCACAGTCACAACTCAAGATCACAAAAAAAACATTGCGCAACGAAGATTCGACTAGCTCTAGAAATTTGAGAGCTCTCATAAACGCTAAATGACCCGCTAGAAACGGACTGGTCACTTGCTGTCAAAAAATTTGTATGATGAGACGTTTCGGGGGCTGCCCATCTTCAGAAAGTCTGCCAAACAAAATTATAAAGTCATAAGTAGAAGCGTCATTTACAAAAGTCATTAGGAGTACAGTTACGGAAGCCATTACAAAAAAGTTCAAAAGATAAAGTAATCGTGCCAAATACAGCAGCCTTCATACAAAGAATGACATCGCATGCGTCCGCCCTCAACAACTCATTTCTACGGACCCATTTAGCATTGAAATACGCTGAAGAGCCAAAGAAACTGGTACACCTGCCTAATATCGTGTAGGGCTCCCGCGAGCACGCAAAGGCGCCGCAACACGACGTCGCATGGAATGAACTAATGTCTGAAGTACTGCTGGAGGGAAATGACACCACGAATCCTGCAGGGTTGTCCAAAAATCGGTGAGAGTAGGATGGGATGGAGATTCTTCTGAACAGCACATTGCAAGGCACCCCAGACATGCTCAGTAATGTTCATGTCTGCGGAGTTTGGTAGCCAGCCGAAGTGTTTAAAGTCAGAAGATGTTCTTGGAGCCACTCTGTAGCAATCCTGGACGTGTAGGGTGTCCCATTGTCCTGCTGGAATTGCCAAAGTCCGTCGGAATGCACAATGGACATGAATGGGTGCAGCTCATCAGACAGGATGCTTACGTACGTGTCACATGTCAGAGTCCTATCTACACGTATCAGGGGGCCCTTTTCGCTACAAGTGCACACGCCCCACACCATTACACTGCATCCACTAGCTTGAACAGTCCCCTGCCGAGATGCAGCGTCCACATTAACAGTCCAGTGTCGGTGTTGATGGGACCAGGCGAGGCGTAAAGCTTTGTGTCGTGCAGTCATCAAGGGTTCACGAATGGGCCTTTTGCTCCGAAAGCCCATATCGATGATATTTCGTTGAATGCTTCGCACACTGACACTAGTTGAAGGCCCAACACTGAAATCTGCAGCAATTTTCGGAAGGGTTGCGTTTCTGTCGTCGTTGGCCCTGTCCCATTTTCCGACCGCAGTGAGTCGGAGATTTGACGTTTTACCGGATTCCTGATATTCGCCGTACACTCGTGAAATACTCGTACGGGAAAATACCCACTACATCGCTACCTCGGAGATGCTGTGTCCCATCGCTCGTGCGCCGACTATAACAACACGTTCCATCAGTGCTGCCGAAGCAGAATTACTAAACACAGCCTTCCGAAATTCCTTCACCAGATAAGACGAAGTAAATATTCCAGAATTCGAATCAAGAACAGCTGCCAACATGAATAACATAGAAGTAAATATCCTCGGAGTAGTGAAGCAACTTAAATCACTTAATAAAAGCAAGTCTTTTGATCGAGACTGTATACGAATTAGGTTCCTTTCAGAGTGTGCTGGCGTATTAACACCGTACTTAATAATCATATTCAACCCTTCGCTCGACGAAAGTTGCGCAGGTCACACCAATATTCAGAAAAGGTAGTATAAGTAATCCACTTAATTATAGTCCTACATCATTAACGTCGATATGCAGCAGGATTTTAGAACATATATATTGTGTTCGAACATTATGTATTACCTCGAAGAAAACGGTCTATTGACACACAGGCAACGTAGATTTAGAAAACATCGTTCTTGTGTAACACAACTAGCTCTTTATTCGCATGAAGTGTTGCGTGCTATTGACAAGGGATTTCAGATGGATTCCGT
Source organism: Schistocerca americana (assembly GCF_021461395.2). Classification (NCBI taxonomy): domain Eukaryota; kingdom Metazoa; phylum Arthropoda; class Insecta; order Orthoptera; family Acrididae; genus Schistocerca; species Schistocerca americana. Next base: position 292,376,315 of record NC_060120.1, on the reverse strand, counting down.
ATTTCTGGATTTCCGGAAGGCTGTTGACACTGTAACACACAAGCGGCTTGTAGTGAAATTGCTTGCTTATGGAATATCGTCTCAGTTATGTCATTGGATTTGTGATTTCCTGTCAGAGAGGCCACAGTTCGTAGTAATCGGCGGAATGTCATCGAGTAAAACAGAAGTGATTTCTGGCGTTCCCCAAGGTAGTGTTACAGGCCCTTTGCTGTTCCTTATCTATATAAACGATTTGGGAGACCATCTGAGCAACCTTCTTAGGTTGTTTGCAGATGACGGTGTCGTTTATCGACTAATAAAGTCATCAGAAGCTCAAAACAAATTGCAAAGCGATTTAGAAAAGATATCTGAATGGTGTGAAAACTGGCAGTTGACCCTAAATAACTAAAAATGTGAAATCATCCACACGAATGCTAAAGGGAATCCGTTAAACTTCGGTTACACGATAAATCAGTCAAATCTATAGGCCATAAATTCAACTACATACCTAGGAATTACAATTACGAACAGCTTAAATTGGAAGGAACACATAGAAAATTTTGTGGAGAAGGCTAACCAAAGACTGCGATTTATTGGCAGGACACTTAGAAAATGTAACAGATCTACGAAGGAGACTGCCTACACTAGGCTCGTCCGTCCTCTTTTAGAAAACTGCTGCGCGGTGTGGGATCCTTACCAGATAGGACTGACGAAGTACATCGAAAAAGTTCAAAGAAGGGCAGCACGTTTTGTATTATCGCGAAATATGAGAGAGAGTGTCACTGAAATGATGTAGGATTTGGGCTGGACATCATTAAAAGAAAGGTATTTTTCGTTGCGACGGAATTCTCTTACGAAATTCCGATCACCAACTTTCTCCTCCGAATGCGAAAATATTTTTTTGACACCGACCTACAAAGGGAGAAACGATCACTACGTTTATTGTAATAGAGCTCGTACGGAAAGACATAGGTGTTCGTTCTGTTCGCGCGCTGTACGAGACTGGAATAATTGAGAATTGTGAAGGTGGTTCGATGAATCCTCTGCCAGGCACTTAAATGTGATTTGTAGAGTATCCATGTAGACGCAGATGTAGAAACTCACTTAAATTTCGATAACCTGCCATTGCAGCAGCAGTAACCGATCTAACAACTGCGCTAGACACTTGTTGTCTTATGTAGGCCTTGTCGACCGCAACGCCGTGTTCTGCCTGTTTACGTATGTCTGTATTTGAATACGCATGCCTATAGCAGTTTCTTTGGCGCTTCGGTGTACTTGCTAACACTTTTGTGTCTACTTTTATTGTAACACGCAAAGTGGCAGCAAGTAATTTCGTTTTCGACTGCGAAATATCTTGGTTTACTTTGCATTGTGCCGGCCGGAGTGGCCGTGCGGTTCTAGGCGCTACAGTCTGGAGCCGAGCGACCGCTACGGTCGCAGGTTCGAATCCTGCCTTGGGAATGGATGTGTGTGATGTCCTTAGGTTAGTTAGGTTTAATTAGTTCTAAGTTCTAGGCGACTGATGACCTCAGAAGTTAAGTCGCATAGTGCTCAGAGCCATTATTTTGCATTGTAATGAATTTCAGCTCAGCGCTCGGTGTTGCCAAGACGCAAGTAGCGGGTTGCGAATCGTCGCGGAATCGCAATTTCTTCCCGGCGTTGTCACCCGATCCGGCAGAACGGAGGGGGCCGTATCTCGCTGGTGTGGCGACCGTCATCTGAGACTCGGGTCTGTCTCAGGTAGGCCTACCTGTTTTATCCTGTGCGGAGTACTGCTACAGTAGCCCTTCCTTCAGCCAGTTCTGTGTATCGCTTGAAAGTTCTGCACACTGGATGGAGATTAGTCTACATTCACTCAACAGAGGTATCGGACGTTCCTCAGGAAACTGCAGATCACCAGCACCGCCCGTGTTACATATTATTTTACTGAGTATAGGATCCACCGAACACTTCTCGGGAGAAAGAAAAAAAATGACAGTCGTATGGTATTGTTGGCTAGGAAACCGCGATGGCTTTTATCGTCGCCTAACTGGAAAACTCTTGCTTGCTCCGTCCAATAGCCCTTTTCCTTGCGTTGAGTGGGACTTTGAAATGGATCGCCGTCGGTCAAAAAGGTAGTCACCCAAGTGTGCACGAGCAGATGAATCGTTCTTCACAGCTGGCGCAGCAATCGAGTCACGTGTTCAGTCGCCAACACACTGCCTATACGTAAGCATAAGGCAGTAGCGATCGGTGAGACTTTCCTGCCGGCCGGTGTGGCCGAGCGGTTCTAGGCGCTTCAGTCTGGAACCGCGCGACCGCTACGGTCGCAGGTTCGAATCCTGCCTCGGCCATGGATATGTGTGATGTCCTTAGTTTAGTTAGGTTTACTAAGTTCTAAGGGACTGATGACCTCAGATGTTAAGTCCCATAGTGCTCAGAGCCATTTGAACCATTTAGACTTATGTTTCACATGAACACTGTACGTAAACACGGGAGAATATATGCACGTGACAGTGCGGCAAAAAGGTGCAGTCTGTTTGTTGTAACGATTCATAGCATGTAACACTATCAGAATATGAGTCATTTCTTCTTCTTTCGCTGCATCACGTGTGACTGGTTCGAACTTTTACCGAACCCTCGAACCTGATGCAGCTGACTATGACTTTTAAATCAGCTCCCAATCTCCACTATTACCTTAAGTTCGGAAACACATTATAACGTAACTAATTAATACATTAAATTAGTATTATCACTGTCAAGACAACACATTTTTAACAGACGTAACTATACACTCAGAAGGTAAAGGGAAGAACTGTCACATCTTAGCTAAGTCAAATTTCCATCTCTTGTTTCTTCCATTAAATACACTTTTCAACTTAAATTAAAGTACATTCACCACCTATTATGTATGTCATTACTGTCATTACCTAAGTTAGCAACAAGTTTAGACACAATTGCTTATCTGTGTGTATATATATTATTTGGTTTGTTTTTTTTGTAAAATTTTCAACAAAAAAACATTTGTACGACGGAACATGTAAAATCACACAATGTATGATCTGCTATGTAATAACAGGCAGCAGGTCTTTACTTAAGAAATAAATAAGTGCATAAATAATAGGCGTGTTTGACCCTGTCCACGGCCATAGGGCGAGTCAAGTTGCTGGGTGCGTTGGTGTTTCGCGGCGGACTGTTCAACGGTCTACCAGCCAGCAGTGGTGTAACACATGTTGCCACGAAACATGACGTCAGAATTGTGGTTGGACGACGATCCTGACTGAAAGGAACCGGATGTACGATTCACGGCTCGTAATTGAAAATCGCATCCAAACTCCACAGGAATTGCTCCAGTCAGTGACTTCATACCCATCCCAACCTGTTAGGGTGGAAAAATGTATGCAGTGAACATTTGGAGTCGGTCACCTCACAGGAAGCCATTGTTCACACTGGCAAAGTTCATCGGACAGCGAAGTTCAACGCACTGGAGGAATATGAAACTGGTTTTCTGAACACTCTTCCCACCTACTGCATCTCGATTGGCCTCTAAAATCACTTGACTTGAGACCCATCGAAAATCTATGGGACATGTAGGAACTGCGGGTAAAACGCCTCATCACCATGCGCACAATACGTTGGAATTGCGCGACCAAATCCTCAGCGAGTGGCTTAACCTGTTTGCGACGTACCCGTACTGCCTTGAGGACTGACTTCGTAACCGAATCTAGACGGCTGTCAAGTGCAGGGTCTGAATTACACGGTATTACACAATGCTTGCAATTATTTTTCCAGAGATGACTAATTTTTTGTCCGCTGAGCTCACTTAATGACTGTAGGTGACTGTACCGGCTATGGTACAGTGTCAACGTCACGCCTGTGCCGCTTGATGGGAGACAAGCGAGGAGGTAAAACCCGGAGCCCGCACACAGACTACTGCTCTCGAACAACACCGAGGGGGTCGCCGAGCTTCACGTCCCCATTCTACGGACAGACCACCATCATCAGTGTCACGTGACCTCACTTCATAAGACAGAGCAAGAGATTTGTAATTTTGAACAAAATGTTAGCTCAAAATCTTATCTCACCATTCCTCCTGCCCTTGCCGGTCAAATACCAGCGGGTACAGTTTCACCACCATTAGGATTCGAACTGCCTTACCTCCGACTCGAACGCCATGGCACAGGCGTGCATTATTGACCTCAGCGACGGTGGCCAGTATGTAGGAAAGGGTGCTATGTGCTCAAAGAAAGTTACTGGTATCTATTAGATCTCGGCAAAACATCTGCATGGTGATAGTACTTACTACTATTCCTTCTCTTACTGGAATCTTCCATTGCTTGGTGGCAGAACAACTGCATATCTAAGGAAAAAATGCACGGAAAAAAATGCGACTGCTCTACAAATATTGGATTATTATGAACCTTATGAAACTATTTTCAGACTGTCAGGTATCTAATAATAAAATGTCGTGTGGCTAGAGCCTCCCGTCGGGTAGACCGTTCGCCTGGTGCAGGTCTTTCGAGTTGACGCCACTTCGGCGACCTGCGCGTCGATGGGGATGAGGTGATGATGATTAGGACAACACAACACCCAGTCCCTGAGCGGAGAAAATCTCCGACACAGCCGGGAATCGAACCCGGGCCCTTAGGATTGACCGTCTGTCACGCTGACCACTCAGCTACTAGGGCGGACAGGTATCTAGTGATGACCTAATTAGCAGAAAGCAACTAAGAACCGCTATTTTGTTGGTTTTCGCTGTGTAACTTGCTAGGTATGTAATAAAATATAATGTTGTGCACTACATGCAACTAAAAATTTAATATTCTTTGACTTTATGATTACGAGTAATTAGTTTCATGGGAGCAGCAATTTGTGGATATAAGACGTGGAAAATTCACCTTCACTGGGTTGCGGTTAGAAAGAATCGCAGGAACGATTTAATGCTGGGATGACTGGGTACTTCACTTTATGTACGAAATAGATTACTTCCATGGCCCATATGTGAGTAATGCTCGAGAGTAAGAAAGTCATGTTAAGTCGAATTAGCATGATACGGTGCGAATCTTACAAATTTGAGTGGCGGGAGAGCTATGCAGACGTCCTGATAAATCCCAAATGTCTGATATTTAACATTTCGCCAAAGACTGTTTAGAAAGTCGGAAGAGGGGGTTATCAGGGAGGAACGTGTTAGACTTCTTTGGTCCCCTAAGTGTTGGTTTGATAAAGATCCTAAAAACAGAATAAGACAAATCCCATCTCGAATAAAAGCTTCCCGTTCCACTCATGAATGGAATGTGAGCAAGCACGAAAATTAAAAAGTACCGTCCCGAACACGCTTCGTACTAATTCTCAGAGATTAAATATAGATCTTTTCAGTTTTTAAATTAATTTTATCACGTTCCGTTCGACCATCTGTGCTAATGCTGTTTAGTTACTGTGCACATGAAATCTGATAGGAAAACAAAAACGAATGCGAAGCTTTTAAAGTACTGTATAGGTAAGAGTATTGTATTACAAGGAGAGCCTCCAATTACTACGAAGATATTTTTGCGCAAAGTGGAAGAAATGTGGGACTAGGGAGCCTTAAAGTTTGAATTTTACAGGTCACAGGGTTTTCACTCACAGTTTTCAGTTCCTCTGGAGATCGCCTGGAAATGGAACTTGTGAAATACTACACGCCTTCCAGCAAATGGTCAGCGAAGCGTTACGTGAGTCGAATTGTATTCCTATCTAGCGTTCAATGAACGAATACTTTTAAAGCGGCCAGTATTCTGAATCTGACTTAGGGACGGCTTCAGCAGCGGCCTACACGAAGTTCCCGAGCTGACACTGCAGAACCTTCTGCTAGACCTTTTCTGGGCTGAGAAAATCCTTTGACATTGCTCTAAGTCTCCCTGAAATGCAGAAAGAATTGCAGGTATACATCAGCGCGACGCGTGCAGTGTGACACTCCGAGGAGAATGATGTGCGACGGCGGCAGGAAATTCGAATGCCTACCGCTGCACCTACACAGATAGCGCGGGTAGACACGAGCTCTTATATAACACACAGCCCCAAAATGCGAGGCGAAATGCGGTCTGTCCGGGCCGTCTCTTGCATCGACCCGTGGTGGTTGTGCAGCTGTGCCGAAGGATAACACCGAGATTCCGTCCCCGGACCCAGAGGAGATGTGGACCCTGGCCGCCCGGGCAGGTAGCTTGTGGTGAACTGGTAATGAAGCGGTGGGCTGTGAGGAGAGAAGTTGCGAGTAGAGATTTCTTGCTCTGTGCCACATTTACACATCCACATCCAATCGCCTTACAGTCCAGCTCAACAGTACAACAAGCTGCAGTGGCTACAAGTGCTAGAGACAGGATGAGCGTCACTTGGGCAGCAACTGACACTGGCAAGGGGATAACCCAGTCCTACTCTGATATTCTTCAGTTAGGAAGAAGAATACACCGAAATAAATGCACTGCCATAATTTTACCTACTAAGGCGAACTGTAACTATTTTTTTTTTTCAAAATCCACAGTAAGAACCGCTTATAACAGGGGTTTGTACAGCCCTTCCTGTCTAGCGCACTAATCAGGAATTAAGCGGAGGCAGCCGTGACAGGATGACGTAGCGCCGCCAAGTCCAAAGTGCACACACACCACACACACACACACACACACACACACACACACACACACACACACACTAATTTTTGGCACCTAAACCATACCACAAAGTCTCAAATCATGAATTTTTTTAGTAGCTTCCACTTCACATAGACAGCTAAACTCTTGGCACCGGCCGCTGTGACCGAGCCGTTCTAGGCGCTACAGTCTGGAACCGAGCGACCGCTACGGTCACAAGTTCGAATCCTGCCTCGGGGATGGATATGTGTGATGTCCTTAGGTTAGTTAGGTTTAAGTAGTTCTAAGTTTAAGGGGACTGATGACTTCAGAAGTTAAGTCCCATAGTGATCAGAGCCATTTGAGCCATTTTTTGAGCTAAACTCTTGGAGCTGTGATTGTTACACAAGTGACTAGCAGAGGAAAGAAAATCGAGGCAGCGTAAGATGTTCCTTTAAGGAGGACTTCCATCAATCGGGACTTTAATTTGTTGAGATTAAATTTTTTATAACAATTCCTGCAGCCCAGTTCTTACGACAATATTTGAATAATGTATATTTTGCTAACAATGAAACAGTTCCTTGCTTATTCCCCGCAGTCATCACAAAAACGCGAAGTGACTAGCGGATGACGAAAACAAACATTTTTCATACACCAGGCACCCCTAATAAAAGAATTAATGGAATCAGGCTCTTCTTTGTAACTGCAAGTTTTATTTAGACGTGGCTGGAATGTTGTATAAAATGGTCGCATTCGCTGTTCAGTTTATTGTGCTGCGTATCAGGCATAGTTGACCAAATTCGTAAAATGTGATGGTACAAACTGACAATACAGAAATGACTGAAGTTTAAGAATACTGTACCGACCAGGCCAACAAAAGCGATGAATTATTTTCTGCAAGAAGACCTTACTGGTGTAACACTGAACATTATTCTCTATAGATTTTCCATATTTCATTTTCTTTAATTTTTGGTCCTAATATGCCTTGAACACAGATATAAATCTGCGGAAACAGTAATCCACTGGTATGTGCCATGGTACAAGTGACTCTGCCTTCTTTTCGCTCGAAATTCGGTTGCACGACACCAACTGCCTGGCTTCATACGCGACATTTTAGGGGATAACATAAACTTTCGTCGTCATATCAGCTACGATTTTGTCAACAGGGTGATTCAAAATTCATATCACCCGCTGCTAGGGGTTGTAGAGTGGACTTAGTAGATGACGTTTTGATGAGGAGCCGGCTGGCCGAGCGATTCTAGGCGCTACAGTCTGGAAACGCGCGACCGCTACGGTCGCAGGTTCAAATTCTGCCTCGGGCATGGATGTGTGTGATGTCCCTAGGTTAGTTAGGTTTAAGTAGTTCTAAGTTCTATGGGACTGATGACCACAGATGTTAAGTCCCATCGTGCTCAGAGCCATTTGAACCATTTTTTGATGGGGAACCCATGCCCGGAAACTTAGCGTTCGGATATGAAATAAGTTTGAAGATGGGTCACTTTCAAATCTTCCACTTGGCGGTAGGCACACGAGCAGAGAAGAGGACGGCATCGTCAGTTTCGGTGGTAGTTTTGATGTCACGCGACACCTTCATCCGACTACAGCATTGGCTGCGAGAAACTGGCGTGTCCGAAACTAGGAGGTTGGCTGTGGTGGCCCGTGCACGCGCTCCACTTTCGATTGTGGACGCCCCTCGTCTCGCAGAACAGAATCCAAAGTCGAGTACTCAAAACATTGTCCGTGCCACGTGCTCCTACAGCACGCAGGTCAGAGTGCATTGTCTCCGCTGTGTGCGTATCGTGAAGCGGAGGATTTGAACACGATCCGATCCTCAAACTGATTTTACAATCAAATGATACATTTCTGGACATAGGTTCCTCATCAAAACCGCATCTGCTAAGCCCCCCCCCCCCCACAACTTAGAGGACTTTAATTAGGTTCTGAACCACCCTGTATAGCATTACCTCTTAATGGCATCTCCTCCACACATTTACTTGAAGTGCAATGCGTAATTTTGCGACTTCCTTCCTCCGTATAATTTCCTGAATCAGTTTAACCAGGCCGAAGAAGATCGGGAATCAGTGATGCTCATCTCACTTGCAATTCACAGCTCCAGCCTGGCAGATTCGCCTCGGTATCAGTGTATTGACTCTCGCGAGCAGTTCCGAATCTTTCAAATAGTTTTTTTTTCACATTTCGGCGAGTTTCATTTTGGCACTTATTTCGCGTGTCGTACAAATTTTTCTTCCACTTATACAATTCATGTTGAGATTTTGCGAAACGAAACCGGCTTTGCCCACAACTAAAATTTAATTTTTTCCTCTTTCCTTCGTTTAACCAGGTCTGCACTCTTACTTTGTCACTGAAAGCTCTTACTGTACTTGTTTTCTTTGGGCTTGGGAGGTACCACATTTTTGTTCTGGACTTCAATGAGCTCAACAGTCATCTTTCGAACCACAATCCATTGAATCGTCACAGTTATTTCCCGTTTATTCTAACGTTTCCACAGTTCCTAATGGAATGTCAACATCATACAAATGAATTTCCGATACATTGATATATAACACACATGTGGGTATTCAGGAGAAGTAGGTGATTTCGACTGCATAGGACGATCTTCATATTTCATTTTGCAAAGCTGAAAACATTAACTGGATTTTACATTACTGTTAAACTCTGAAAACTGTACAAAGACATATGCTATTAGTAAGTAAATGTGAAGAAAATCACAAAGGAAGTTAAATGAATTTTATCACCATTGTTAATACTCAGGCATAACACAAAAACAACTGCTAACTATTATGGATATTAAAGGAGTTACTAAATCGAGTGAGTAGCAAGTGTCAACAATCATAGTAAATATCAAAGAAAACTGGAATTCTCTTGACAAACAACGATCGCATTGTGCCGTGCTGTCTGTTTATCCATGTGCCGTCAACCAAGGACACGTGCCCGCCGCCGGCTGGAGTGGCCGTGCGGTTCTAGGAGCTACAGTCTGGAGCCGAGCGACCGCTACGGTCGCAGGTTCGAATCCTGCCTCGGTCATGGATGTGTGTGATATCCTTGGGTTAGTTAGGTTTAATTAGTTCTAAGTTCTAGGCGACTGATGACCTCAGAAGTTAAGTCAAATAATGCTCAGAGCCATTTGAACCATTTGAACATGCCCGCCGAATTGGACATGCGCTCTCTGCTACAGCTACAGGACACGTGTACATTACTCCAGCTCCCTGGCGAGCTACGAAATTGTCAATTTTCAACATTTTTTTTAAAAAAAGGTACTTGCAGTCTGCCTTAGCAGCTAAAATTCTGTATTGTGTTTCTTTCGGTATATTCTTCTTGTATGAAAAAGTTTAGGATAGGTTTCAACATTTGTAATTGGACTATTCACTTATGAGCGCCAGGTATTGAAACATATACCTCTTCAGACCCGTCATGTGTGGGAGACATGGTCTTATAAATGGAGTGAATGCATATAACAATGCTAGATGGTGAATATTACAGAATTATTAAACGTGATTTCTGACGTTCCCCAAGGTAGTGATCATTATCTGTTCCTACTGTTCCTTATCTATGTAAACGATTTAGGAGACAATCCGAGCAGCCGTCTTAGGTTGTTTACAGATGAGCATATCGTCTAGTAAAGTCATCAGAAGATCAAAATAAATTGGAAAACAAGATAGAAAAAATATCTGTATGGAGCAAAAATTGGCAATTGACCCTAAATAACGAAAAGTGTGAGGTCATCCACATGAGTGCTAAAAGGAATCTGTTAAGCTAATGTTACGCGACAAATCAGTCAAATCTAAAGGCCGTAAATTAAACTAAATATCTACGAATTACAATTACGAACAACTTAAACTGGAAAGAACACATAGAAAATATTGTGGGGAAGGCGTACCAAAGATTGCGTTCTGTTGCGAGGACTCTTAGAAAGTGTAACGGATCTATTAAAGCAACGGCCTACACTTCGCTCGACCGTCGTCTGTTGGTATACGGCTGCGCGGTATGGCATCCTTATCAGATAGGACTAACGGAATATATCGAGAAAGTTCAAAGAAGGGTGGCACGTTTTGTATCATCGCGAAATAGGGGAGACAGTGTCACTGACATGATACAGAATTTGGGATGGACATCATTAAAACAAAGGCGTTTTTCGCTGCGGCGGAATCTCTTCACCAAATTTCAATCACCAACTTCCTCCTCCGAATGCGAAAATATTTTGTTGCCGCTGACCTACATAGGGAGAAACGATCGTCGTAATAAAGTAAGGTAAAACAAAGCTCGCAGGGAAAAACATAGGTGTTCCCGCGCGCTGTTCGACATTGAAATAACAGAATTATTGTGAAGGTGATTCGATGAAGCATCTATCAAACACTTAAGTGTGCTTTACAGAGTATCCATGCATATCTTGATGTAGATGTACCTATGCAATAGAGAATAGACCAGCACCACAAAAACACTAGTCACCCCCAGGATTCATCATGCTACCACCGTGTAATACTGCGTCTAGCATCGGTAATGGCTTCACTTCAGCAATGAAGAGAGTCCCCAAGTTCCTGCAGGTGTTTCACATCCAGCTAAATCCACCCATTAATGACACATGCTATTCCTAAATAATAGTTCCAGATACACAGAAGAGCCAAAGAAACTGGTATAGGCACCTGTATTCAAAGACAGAGATATGTAAACAGGCAGAATACGGCGCTGCGGTCGGCAACGCCTCTATAAGACAATAAGTGCCTGGCGCAGTTGTTAGATCGGTCACTGCTACTACAATGGCAGCTTATAAAGATGTAAGTGAGTTTGAACGTGGTGTTATAGTCGGCGCACGAGCGATGGGACGCAGTATCTCCGAGGTAGCAATAAAGTGGGCATATTCCCGTACGACCATCTAGACGAGCCACAAATACATATAATAGTTTAAAAGTTATTGTTGTCTTAAAAATTGTAATTTTAAGAAAGTTCAAAAGCTAATATCTCGGCACTGCTTTGGCTGATTAATATGAACAAAGCGCGTACACATGTGGCTAGTAGAGCTGCATCAAGCAATCATAGCCGATTTAGCACAGTGTGTACCATTTTTGAATGAGAGGTCGGAATATGGGATTCGACAGAGAGAAACTGTGTTCTTTTGTAATAAATAAATTTAAAGAGACGAAACTAGCGGCAGTATTCTAAAGTTTAAAGAGATAGATGACTAATTAAGTATGTATTTTTATTTGTTTATTTATGTTTAGTATCAAACATCTGCGAAAAGCAAAATCACCCCACAAGAACATTGTTGTTGTTGTTGTGGTCTTCAGTCCTGAGACTGGTTTGATGCAGCTCTCCATGCTACTCTATCCTGTGCAAGCTTCTTCATCTCCCAGTACCTACTGCAACCTACATCCTTCTGAATCTGCTTAGTGTATTCACCTCTTGGTCTCCCCCTATGATTTTTACCCTCCACGCTGCCCTCCAAGACTAAATTGGTGATCCCTTGATGCCTCAGAACATGTCCTACCAACCGATCCCTTCTTCTGGTCAAGTTGTGCCACAAACTTCTCTTCTCCCCAATCCTATTCAATACTTCATCATTAGTTATGTGATCTACCCATCTAATCTTCAGCATTCTTCTGTAGCACCACATTTCAAAAGCTTCTATTCTCTTCTTGTCCAAACTATTTACCGTCCATGTTTCACTTCCACACATGGCTACACTCCATACAAATACTTTCAGAAATAACTTCCTGACACTTAAATCTATACTCGATGTTAACAAATTTCTCTTCTTCAGAAACGCTTTCCTTGCCATTGCCAGTCTACATTTTATATCCTCTCTACTTCGTCCATCATCAGTTATTTCGCTCCCCAAATAGCAAAACTCCTTTACTAGTTTAAGTGTCTCATTTCCTAATCTAATACCCTCAGCATCACCCGACTTAACTCGACTTCATTCCATTATCCTCGTTTTGCTTTTGTTGATGTTCATCTTATATCCTCCCTTCAAGACACCATCCATTCCGTTCAACTGCTCTTCCAAGTCCTTTTCTGTCTCTGACAGAATTACAATGTCATCGGCGAACCTCAAAGTTTTTATTTCTTCTCCATGGATTTTAATACCTACTCCAAATTTTTCTTTTGTTTCCTTTACTGTTTGCTCAATATAGAGATTGAATAACATCGGGGAGAGGCTACAACCCTGTCTTACTCCCTTCCCAACCACTGCTTCCCTTTCATGTCCCTCAACTTTTATACCTGCCATCTGGTTTCTGTACAAGTTGTAAATAGCCTTTCGCTCCCTGTATTTTACCCCTGCCACCTTTAGAATTCGAAAGAGAGTATTCCAGTCAACATTGTCAAAAGCTTTCTCTAAGTCTACAAATGCTAGAAACGTAGGTTTGCCTTTCCTTAATCTTTCTTCTAAGATAAGTCGTAAGGTCAGTATTGCCTCACGTGTTCCAGTATTTCTACGGAATCCAAACTGATCTTCCCCGAGGTCGGCTTCTACTAGTTTTTCCATTCGTCTGTAAAGAATTCGTGTTAGTGCTTTGCAGCTGTGGCTTATTAAACTGATGGTTCGGTAATTTTCACATCTGTCAACACCTGCTTTCTTTGGGATTGGAATTATTATATTCTTCTTGAAGTCTGAAGGTATTTCGCCTGTTTCGTACATCTTGCTCACCAGATGGTAGAGTTTTGTCAGGACTGGCTCTCCCAAGGCCGTCAGTAGTTCCAATGGAATTTTGTCTACTCCGGGGGCCTTGTTTCGACTCAGGTCCTTCAGTGCTCTGTCAAACTCTTCACGCAGTATCGTATCTCCCATTTCATCTTCATCTACATCCTCCTCCATTTCCATAATATTGTCCTCAAGTGCATCGCCCTTGTATAGACCCTCTATATACTCCTTCCACCTTTCTGCTTTCCCTTCTTTGCTTAGAACTGGGTTTCCATCTGAGCTCTTGATGTTCATACATGTGGTTCTCTTATCTCCAAAGGTCTCTTTAATTTTCCTGTACGCAGTATCTATCTTACCCCTAGTGAGATAAGCCTCTACATCCTTACATTTGTCCTCTAGCCATCCCTGCTTAGCCATTTTGCACTTCCTGTCGATCTCATTTTTGAGACGTTTGTGTTCCTTTTTGCGTGCTTCATTTACTGCATTTTTATATTTTCTCCTTTCATCAAATAAATTCAATATTTCTTCTGTTACCCAAGGATTTCTACTAACCCTCTTCTTTTTACCTACTTGATCGTCTGCTGCCTTCACTACTTCATCCCTCAGAGCTACCCATTCTTCTTCTACTGTATTTTTTCCCCCATTCCTTTCAATTGTTCCCTTATGCTCTCCCTGAAACTCTGTACAACCTCTGGTTCTTTCAGTTTATCCAGGTCCCATCTCCTTAAATTCCCACCTTTTTGCAGTTTCTTCAGTTTTAATCTACAGGTCATAACCAACAGATTGTGGTCAGAGTCCACATCTGCCCCTGGAAATGTCTTACAATTTAAAACCTGGTTCCTAAATCTCTGTCTTAGCATTATATAATCTATCTGATACCTTTTAGTATCTCCAGGGTTCTTCCATGTATACAACCTTCTATCATGATTCTTAAACCAAGTGTTAGCTATGATTAAGTTGTGCTCTGTGCAAAATTCTATCAGTCGGCTTCCTCTTTCATTTCTTAGCCCCAATCCATATTCACCTACTACGTTTCCTTCTCTCCCTTTTCCTACACTCGAATTCCAGTCACCCATGATTATTAAATTTTCGTCTCCCTTCACTATCTGAATAATTTCTTTTATTTCATCATACATTTCTTCAATTTCTTCGTCATCTGCAGAGCTAGTTGGCATATAAACTTGTACTACTGTAGTAGGTGTGGGCTTCGTATCTATCTTGGCCACAATAATGCGTTCACTATGCTGTTTGTAGTAGCTTACCCGCACTCCTATTTTCCTATTCATTATTAAACCTACTCCTGCATTACCCCTATTTGACTTTGTGTTTATAACCCTGTAGTCACCTGACCAGAAGTCTTGTTCCTCCTGCCACCGAACTTCACTAATTCCAACTATATCTAACTTTAACCTATACATTTCCCTTTTTAAATTTTCTAACCTACCTGCCCGATTAAGGGATCTGACATCCCACGCTCCGATCCGTAGAACGCCAGTTTTCTTTCTCCTGATAACGACATCCTCTTGAGTAGTCCCCGCCCGGAGATCCGAATGGGGGACTATTTTACCTCCGCAATATTTTACCCAAGAGGACGCCATCATCATACAGTAAAGCTGCATGCCCTCGGGAAAAATTACGGCCGTAGTTTCCCCTTGCTTTCAGCCGTTCGCAGTACCAGCACAGCAAGGCCGTTTTGGTTATTGTTACAAGGCCAGATCAGTCAATCATCCAGACTGTTGCCCTTGCAACTACTGAAAAGGCTGCTGCCCCTCTTCAGGAACCACACGTTTGTCTGGCCTCTCAACAGATACCCCTCCGTTGTGGTTGTACCTACGGTACGGCTATCTGTATCGCTGAGGCACGCAAGCCTCCCCACCAACGGCAAGGTCCGTGGTTCATGGGGGGGGGACAAGAACATTATTTGTGAAAAAACTGTGGCAGATACAAAAAATTGGACTTTAAATTGTTATCGCCTGGAAAATTTCCATATTTTTCAATATGTCATAAATGTTTTTGTGTTTAGTTTTAGAATGTTCACAATCTTAGTCAAACAATGTTTTGTGTTCGGCAGTCGTTTCGAGGGTGCATAGAGCGGACGTCTTTGTGGACAGTTGGTTCTGAACAACGCTAAGAGCAGGACGTGCCCCGAATCTGGTGGGGGTAGTAGTGGGTTGGTAGCCACGTTAGAAAGCAATAAAGTTGAGCGCAATGTAGTGGCTTAGGACAGCAGACAAGAGTGTATTTTGTGAATTGTGAACAGACTGTCGAGTGCCGTGATCGCGACATATGAATTTTATAGTGAAGTGTTGTAGCATCAGTTGTTAAAGGCCGCCCTTACGTAAAAGCCCCTCAGACTGCATTTTAAGTGTTTAGTGAGTATACTGAAGAAAAATAAACTACTTGTTCAAATTATAAATCAACGTGAGTGACTCAATATTTTAAATTTCACCGCAATACCTGCTGCATTGCTTTTTTATATATGTATTTTACTTCAGCTTAAAAATTGAGTTTACGACAGGTGTGGGCTGGCACCCTATGACGAAAAACGTAGCCAAACATTGAGACCAGCCACATCTCTGGGCCACTCAATTAAGCTGAGTGTAACAAATATGTATATTTTCGTGCCATAGCACTTAGGGGGCCAAGCAAAACTATTCAAACTGCAATGTTAGTGCCCCGTAACGTCGTAACCGTTAATTAGTTTTCTAGCCGCTGCAGACCTATCATCAGTTGCAGCTGTTACAGGAACATGATTACAAAACGAAAACATCGTTACGTTTTATGTTACTTACACGACATTACCTCGTAGTATCCAGGACAAACAGTCTGACGGTGCACATTTTGCCGGCGCGTTGCCAGCGGTGGGACTTCGGCGGCATTCACCTTGCCCGCTGGAGCAGCAAGGACGTTTCTCCAGCTCACGTGGCTCAGCTGATCTCATGGCCGCAGCTCGCCTCACACACCTGCGGCTGCGGCCAGACGCTGGCTAACGGCAACTCCAGCGCCGAAGTCCTGCGATGAAAAAGAGTACCCTCGAAACCGGCGGCAGCTACTTAGACAACGAAGACAATGCAAGCTGGAATCCCACAAGGATATGTAGCAACTGCGACTATGTACAACATTTACATCACTGATATCCCTATGCACCAAGGCGTGGAGTTTGCACAGAATGCAGAGGACGATGCATTATTCGTGCATTTATGGTATCGCGTAACAGCATCACTCCTTTTGCGCAGATTTGGTGAAGTTTATTCCGTGTCCCACAAATAATAACATACCACGAATGTGGCCCAGTTACAGAAACAAGTAAATATTATCACCATAAGGCATAGAAAAAAAGGTAACACTGAACAGTGAAATCACTGAACCTTCGTGACAATATAAAAAGTAACAATCGAAATATTCCGTCGTCACTTAATATCAAATATCTCGCTATCATGCTAAATCGTCTAATCTTCTTGAAACACAATATTAACTGACAAAGGGCAAATGGCTCCAAATAGCAAAAGCACTTCTTCATTAGCACAGAACTGGAAATTTAAACAAAACTACGGCTGTTACGGTGCCACGCCTTTTTTATATTACTATTTAACCACACAGCATCAGTAAACATTGTACTTAACACCTGGTTGACGAAGACTTTCAATCAGGTACGTACATCAGTTCGGCTTGACCGTTTCAGTGTTCCTTTCCAGAGCTGTGCGACTCTACGAATTTGAATTGCGTTAAAAAAGCAGTTACATTAACTTTCTGCACTCACGGAAGTAGAGAAAGACAAAATTTCAATCGTTTTACCTATTACCAGTTCCAAAAAAGTTCCTTGCTTTCTCAACAATTGACAACTGGTGTATTATCTCTGCCCGTGCTTTTAACTATCGATCGGCTATTCATTTTATAGCGATCCTGCTTAGTCTTATTCCACATACAGACGAAATAACAGGCTTCAGAAGACAATAATTATTTATTTTTCTGATCGCAAGTACAAGACTGAAGGTAAAACGTCAAAGTCAATAAACAAAACAATAATCGAACTTTCAAAGAATAATGTAACTGTCACAGCAGAAGCTCCGAGGAATAAACTGCCGACGTTCACTGTGTGCTTTTAACTTGCGTGACAGCTACTCCCACAACTTTAAACTTCAATGACTGCAAAATTCTCAAAAATATTTATAAATTTATAAATTACAGAGCGCAGCAACCAGTCGTCCTTCTTTTGCAGGTTTTGTTTGGCAAATACAGAACTCGGCTAGTGCCTAGCCATTATCAATGCACTATTTCCTAGCCTCGATGCATGACAGAACCCTGTTGTTTGGGCGTCAGTCACAGTTCTTTGAACAATACTTGATCATTAAAAAAAATCAATCTTCTCATTATGAAATCAGATTCAGATTCAAATTACTGTTTCAGATATGCGTTAACTTTAGAAAATCTTGATGGATAAACAAATAACTTCTCACTTCCACCGATGCATTTTCAGACAGCGTAATTTTTACATGAACGTCGATGTTAGTTTATGAGGCCAAACGAGAACTAATAAGTCATCATTACATTTTCCATTTACAACACTGAACGTCCATTATTGTGTTTATCACAGACAATTCATTCCATTTAATTTTATGTAAAGCAGAGGGTGAGAACAAGCCCACAGAAGTCTCTTCCGTGCATTGGCCTTCACTTTGTGAACAACAGCCATCAGCTTGTTGTTTAGCGGCAGCACCGAAGATGCTGCCAACGTCTGATACGGCGTCTCTCTCGACGTGAAACAGACAAAAAAGACATTTAAATACACAGTTCAGACTTTGCAGCCACACAAATAACATTGACAATAATGGTAGTAGATATTCGACGTCATATACGTATAATACAGAGTGACAATTATTGAGCTGTATGAAATAAAGTCGTCATAACATCTGTACGGTTTGCATTAGGACGTCCAAACTGCACGGTTGGCCGGCGGGCATGATGGGAATTAGTACGTGCATGCATTGTTTACTTTAGTGACGAACCCCAGTTTCATTTGTATGGGTTCGTCAGTAAACAAAATTGGCTCATTCGGAGTACTGAGAATCCCCATTTCGCGATAGAGAAGTCTCTTCGCCCTCAATGGGTGATTGTGTGGCATGCAACGTCCAGTCACGGAATAATCGGTGCGACATTTCTTGATTGCACGGTGACTGCTGAATGGTACGTGAAAGTTTTGGAAGATGATTTCATTCCCATTATTCAAAATGACCCTGGTGTCAACAAGATGTGATTTATGCAAGACGCAGCTCGACCCCATGTAAGCATTAGAGTGTCTGATGTTCTGGGGACAGTATTCTAGCTCTGGGGTACCCAGAGGCCATACTCTCCGGACCTGAACACATGCGACTCCCATTTGTGGGGCTATATGAAAGACAAGGTGTGCAGCAATAACAAAAAACCATTGCTGAGCTGAATACAGCCATTCAGGAGGTCATCGGCAGCATCGATGTTCCGACGATCAGCGAGCGGGTCATGCAGAATTTCGCTATCCCTCTGCGCCACATCGGCAATGACGGCAGGCATATCGAACATGTCATAACCTAGATCCGAATATCTGTAGTGGCGAATTCATGTTGAATAAAGTGTGTGCACGCCGTAGTTTGTAATTAATTTGCGTTTTTTCATGTAGTTCAATAACTGTCACCCTGCATATGACTCCTCAGCGAGAGGCATTTCCTCGACAGCTCAACTAAATAAACAGTCTGACGAAAGAAGTGAAAAACCCAAAAGACACGGCTGGGTGTCAATGTAGCTTACACACCACTGGCAGGTAATAAAATTGTAAGTGGGCTGTTTAGGTTTTTTTATTGGTAACGCCACCTCTGTATGAAAATCTCTGGCTGTGCTGTGTGCAGTCTGTGGCTGCTTTGCATTGTTGTAATACTCGCCATTGTAGTGTTGGGCAGCTGGGCTGTTAACAGCGCGTAGCGTTGCGCAGTTGGAGGTGAGCCGCCAGCAGTGGTGGATGTGGGGAGAGAGATGGCGGAGTTTTGAAATTTGTCATGAACTGCTATATATATTATGACTATTAAGGTAAATACATTGTTTGTTCTCTATTAAAATCTTTCATTTGCTAACTATGCCTGTCAGTAGCTAGTGCCTTCAGTAGTTAGAATCTTTTATTTAGCTGGCAGTAGTGGCGCTCGCTGTATTGCAGTAGTTCGAGTAAGGAAGATTTTTGTGAGGTAAGTGATTTGTGAAACGTATAGGTTAATGTTAGTCAGGGCCATTCTTTTGTAGGGATTTTTGAAAGTCAGATTGCGTTGCGCTAAAAATATTGTGTGTCGGGTTAAGCACAGTCATGTATAATTGTTCAAAGGGGACGTTTCAAAATGATTAGATTTATAATTTATATAAAAACAGCTACCAGCCACATGTATGGTTTAAAAAGGTTTATTATCTTCAGACCATCTTTTGGTGATGTTAGTGGCGAAATTTAGAAGAATTTGTACTTACAGATAAATAACCTCTGTACAAAAGCATATCATAATCTGTGGAAGACCTATAATGTTATCTCTGTGGACTACCTGTAAGAAGATCTTTGTAACTGTTTTGTTTATATAAGATATTTTCGATGTGTAAAGTGTACAACAAGTTGTATGTGATGTTTAGTGTGTGTGAGACTCTGCACAAATGGACTGTAAGTACAAATTCTTCTAAATTTCGCCACTAACTTCACCAAAAGAATCGATAGCCAATTAAAAAATCGCGTTACCTCTACAAAATTTTCGCTATCGTAACGACGCGATTTTTGCGGTCATAGAGGGCTATGGCGCAACATAAACTGAGGCTGGTGGCAGAGAAGCTGTGTGTGCGGTGCGGCAGCAGTGCGCAGGTCTGCTCCACTGCTAGGTTGCATCTGCACGACACCAGTCGACGACTCGCAGGCAGTGTTTGGAGTGCTCCTTCTCGATCCGCTCCAAGTGTCACCGAAAGAGCCGCCATCTCGTGAGTAAAGGGAAAAAGCATGTCACGTAAAGTGCAAGACACACTCTGCTCGACAAAAAAAAGTGAAGCACCTAGAAAATGTGGAAGGAACTAAATGAATCTTTAAGGGTCCAGAGCGTGTGTGATTTCCTTCGGTAGTTACAAAATCGAGTCCATTTTAAAAAGAACTTGGCAACTGAGGTCGCTTCTCACTGTGACGTTTCAGCCCCTCTGGCCCGGATGCACGCACTGATTCGTTTGGGAAGGCTGTCATGAAGCTGTTTCATACTCTGGTGACAGCTCGGCCACAGCTGCTGTAGCAGCTCGGAATTCTGTGCCTGTTACCAGCAAGCGCAGTAAGCCCGTTTCTTTCACGTGGCGGACTGGGGTTTCTGCAGTGTGGAGACCGTTTCTAAACGCTGGCGTCTGATTTGTTTCTACTTGTCACCGGCAGGTGAATACAGGCCTAAGTGGAATGACAAGTCTTTCAGCAGTTCCTTAACAGAAAGTGCTACTTCGGACTGTCTAGCACGCAAGCAACACGCCAGACACTATGAGAAACCATTAACTCTTAATTTAAGTGTTTATTTAAAACACAAAGAATAAGAAGACGTTCCTAATTCATACAAAATAAAAGTGAATTCGTCATTGGACGTTGTTGCAAGATGATAGGAAATAGCCTTGGTATTCTCATTGTTCCTTAGATGAAAATTTAGTAGTCTTGCTATTGCAAACGTTACTACTTCTGTAGCGTGTCTGTAGGTTTTCAGATCAAGAGCTCTAGTCGTCCTTATAGTGAAAACTGGAACATGAATTTTGTAGTTAAAATGTAGTAGGTAGTGGCTGTGATTAACTGATTTCTGAAGTATATTTCGGTGTGCCCTGAGATGTCATCGTCAATTTGTCTTGTCATTGTGTTGTCGAAAGGAAAACTGTAAGTTTCTAATATTTAAATATTTATCTTGCAGCAGGCCGCAGTGGCGCTACAGTCTGGAACCAGGCGACCGCTACGGTCGCAGGTTCGAATCCTGCCTCGGGCATGGATGTGTGTGATGTCCTTAGGTTAGTTAGGTTTAATTAGTTCTAACTTCTAGGCTACTGATGACCTCAGAAGTTAAGTCGCATAGTGCTCAGAGCCATTTGAACCAGCCATTATCTTGCAAAACATGGCACTGCTGACTACCTAAAACTGTCACGCACGCGTTTATTTCATCACAAGATCCACAGAAGTTTTTAACTGAAAACTCTTCATTCGTCTCTCTTCTTCCTTTGGAAGATAAATCCCAGGTGAAAGAACGAAAGCCGACACTAAGTCTGTTCTAACATTCTGCGTGGTGTCTGTTGTTCTATGTCGTGTCTCCCTACCACTTTCGCTCAAAGACGCTCTGAGCGTGTTTTTTAAGGAATTGACTAGTTTGAACCTGGGACCTGTTGCTGGTAAGGAGACGCCAGACCGCACATGACATGTAGAGTTCAGAAGAGTTCAGTGAGACTATCGATGATATAACCAAATACTTAATGATTTCAGCGTCAGTTCCACTGCACTCCCTGTAAAAGAATCTTAATACTAACTAAATTTTGTGGAAGTGGTTCAAGGCTTTCCTATTTTTAGTTAGCTGGTAAAATAACGTCGAAAAAGCAGTTAAGTTTACCATTGGAAATTTTATTCTACTCACAAAACATTGTTTATAAATTGCACTATTGATAAAAGGAAATGTTTTAATACAGGATGATAAAAACCAACTGCGTTCAACAAGAATGTGAACGAATATTCCCTGAATGGGTTTCCAAGTTCTACAATGGATCGAAGGACGACCTATGCCATATCACATCGATAATCTAGGTTTAAATTAAGTTTCACAAAAGAGAAAACTATCAAAATGGTCTACAGTGACCCTCAATTATCTTTAATTACTTATCTAACTTGTTGTAAATTACAGTGGCTGATGCGGCTTCTCAATAATTATATAACAGAAAAATCATCGCGTTTCAGATTTTAACTTACGTAGCAAATGTGAATACCATGAGCTTTAATTGACGATCGACACTAGTATTACGCAAAACGGGGGTGTAACAGATGAGACTTCTGCAGTTCTGAGTGAAGCTTTATGCGCTGTTATGCGGCATCGCGTGCGTTCATTACCTTGTCGTTGGTTAGGCAGTGTCAGGGGGCGTCGGTCGGCACAGCTCCACGCACCTCGCCGACTCGGAAGCAACTCTCTCCTAACTTCTCCTTACTACAATTTACCGAAGTTGGTTTAAAAAAAAACTATCTGGCTGTGTTTTCATCTGACCAATCAGGGTCTCAATGTTAACCTTAAGCTCCGCCTACAAAAATTCTGTCTATTCCAATGAGAAACGTTATACTTTTCGTGGTGGGGCAATGTTTTTAAAGTTTGCAACGTAACAGAGACGCGAAAAAGTCTCACGCTAAAACTTGCGGATGGTGTGGCCCTTTTTGTGTTATCGTAAGATCTATACTGTTCTTCTGGAGGGCTCTAGCTTTTAACATGGGCTGTGGGGTGGTCCTGGTGGTTAGCTGGTGACGTGGGTGTCCGTCCCTTATCGTAGGGCCTTCTAGCTTAACACGGTTCTGCTCTCGGCTTCTGTTCTCGTTTCTCCTCTCGGAACTCCGTCTGTCTCACGGTGGGAAAGTATGACATGCATTTAGGCATTCTTGTGTTAGTCTGTGGTAGTCCATTTGCTCACTCGTTACTCGTATTACTTTGGTTAATTTAATGTCACGATTTATTCGGAGCTATGTGACATACTACTGGATTTGCTTATCATGTCAGGGTTTTCATGGAAGGTGTTGGATTTGCCTGACACCTTACACTGTCTCTCAAAAAAATCTCATGGAAACATTGCCAGACGTTTCCAAACACAATGGCACAATTTAAAACCGTGGATAAGCGGCAGCGTTGTGAGGAACAAACATTTTTTTGGTTTTACTCTGTACTACACTGAAGAGCTAAAGAAACTGATACACTTGCATAACATCGGGTCGGGCCCCAGTGAGCACGCGGAAGTACCGCAACAAGACGTGGCATGGACTCGACTAATGTCTGAAGTAGTCGGGATTTGATGTTTTACCGGATTCTTGATATTCACGGTACACTCGTGAAATAGTCGTACGAAAAAATCTCCACTTCATCACTACCTCTAGATGCTGTGTCCCATCGCTCTTGCGCCGACTATAACACCACGTTCAAACTCACTTCAATCTTGATAACCTGCCATTGTAGCAGCGGTGACCGACTGCGCCAGACAGTTGTCTTATATAGGTGTTGCCGACTGCAGCGCCGTATTCTACTTATCTACATGTCCCTGCATTTGCACATTGCAGTTTCTTTGGCGCTTCAGTGTGTCTGGAATGGGTAATTACAGTTTTATATGGCGTAACTGGAAAGCTAAAAGGCATGTTTGTATCATTTTACACAATCAGCTAGGTACAGTAAGAACTGACCATGCTCTTTCAGAAGCAACAAGCAGCTTTGAGACATAACGAGAAGGTTGATCGAAACAGAAGTATACTGAAGAGACCTACTTCGACTATCTGCGTTTTAGCAAGGCAATAGTAACCTCTTCGTGGTAATGACGAATCTGAGGTGTCAGTAAATAAAGGAAATTATTTAGAACTTTTGGATTTCTTGGTAGAAGAAGAACCATACGTTAAAGATCATTTGGCATCCGGTGGAGTATTTAAAGGCAATTCCTCTGACACACAGAATGAATTAATAGCTTGTATTACCGATGTCATTAAAGACCAAATTTGAGGTAAAGAGGTCTCAACTGCAACTCAAATGAGTGTAATTCTTCGGTTTGCAGCAAACCAATCAGAAGAAATACAAGAGAGATTCGTAGGGTTTTATGATGTATCCGAAGACCAGAGTGCACGCGGCATAGCCACTGTTTTCTTGGAAGTGCTAAGCAGTTGGAATATTGATAAAAACAAATTAGTGTCGCAAACAAATAATGGCTGCAGTGCAATACCAAGGGAAAAAAATAATTATACAAGTACAAGTTTTTGTGACAAATCTGTCGGGAATTCACGTATTTTCTAGCCGTTCCAGTAAAAGAAATGAACTTCTGAGGGAAAGAGTATTGAAACAACCAAGTCCTTGTGAAATGAGGTGGAATTTTCATTCCGGCGCATACAAATCATTATTCTTCACTACACTCACCGGAGAGCAGCATTTAATGATATGATAAACAATGAATGGTGGGATGATAATTTTTTATGTCAAGCAATTGGATACTGGATGATCAAACTTTATTTTTTCTACTGCAGCTGTACAGTTCGATTTTCTTGTTTGACATCTTGCAAAGTAAAGCTGTGGACATAAGTCCCGTAACTTCGGAATTGGAAACAGTATTAAGGCTCTGAAAGATTAAGATGTGAGTACATTATTGTGAAACGCATAGTGGAAGCTAAGAGCCTTACAAATTCAGCGGGAGTATCTGAAATTAATTTTAACGGAACTCAAGGAAGTCAAGGAAGTGTTCAGAAATTGAGAATGCTAGTATTCGATATAATTGACACAACAGAAGTAAACGTGGAAACTAGAGTCCAGGATTTCATGAAACAGATTTTACAGAAGTTGTAAATGAGAGAAATTTCTCAGGTTATAGTAGACCAAACAATTTTCCTATACGTGAAGTTGAAAAACTGTTTAGAATGTATCTTTTTTTTAACAGTGAAAAACTGGAACAAGAACTTACGTTTGCTTACAGCAGCGAGGATAAACAGCCTCAGGACGTCATTATCTCCATTATAAACCATGGATTAAAAAACGTGTTTTCTCAATGTGTGAAATTACTCTCGTTGATTTTTGCAATTCCAGCAACCACCGCGTCTTGCGAAAGAAACACGTGTATATTAAAACGCATTAAAACCAACTTTCTCAACATAATGACAGATTGTCCAATTTGGCGATTTTGGCTATAGAGAGGGGACTGTGAAAATCTTCAACCAAACGGCTGGTGTTGATATCTCGTGTTATCAAAAAATGGTTCAAATGGCTCTGAGCACTATGGGACTTAACATCTATGGTCATCAGTCCCCTAGAACTTAGAACTACTTAAACCTAACTAACCTAAGGACAGCACACAACACCCAGCCATCACGAGGCAGAGAAAATCCCTGACCCCGCAGGGAATCGAACCCGACACGTGTTATCAATGTTACGCCTAGAAAAAGGACAGGAGGATATAAATAATTTTTAAAAAGATGTAACAGTGAGTTACTATGTGTTAATTATTAACCATGGATTAAAAAATATAATATTTTTATGCATTTGTTTATAACTGAACGAGGTGGCGCAGTGGTTAAGACACTAGATTCGCATTCGGGAGGGCGACGATTCAAACCCGCGTCTGGCCATCCTGATATAGGTTTTCCGTGATTTCCCTAAATCGCTTCAGGCAAATGCCGGACTGGTTGCTTTGAAAGGACACGCCCAACTTTCTTCCCCATCCTTCCTTAATCCGATGAGACCGATGATCTCGCTGTTAGGCACCCTTCCCGAATCAACCAACCAACCATATTTATAACAATTTCTGTAGTAGTTTTAGTTTTAGTAGAAATATATAACCAAGTTACTTTTGCAGCGTTTCTATTTTACAAGTTTTTGTTTTGAGATTTTTTTCTTTCTTCGAAATTCGTTATTCTCAGCGTACCCTACAAAAATGTCGAGCTTCGCCTCTGGTGGCAAGAGAGATGGGACTCCGACACAGATACATTGCTTCTCCCCATATGTCAGGGAAAGACTGTAAATGGGTCACGTTCAACCGAGCGCTGACCCAGTGCACTCTCTGACAGGGCGTTGTCCATACCCATATTAACTGTAAAACATCCAGTAAAAACAGCAACCCAGTTGTGGTTGCGGAGCTAGTAGGTAAGTACTGTTCAACGAAAGCGGCGCTGTTGTAGCGACCAGAGCATCTGGATGAGGAGGAGAATAACTGTCTTCGATTCCTAAATGCGTTTTCGTTTGTTTATCATTATTTCGTATTTTTCCATACCGAAATCGGTAGGAATGGAGTGGGGCGGCGGGTAATACTCAAACGGCCTGAATTTTCCGTTATGTCATTATGAAAAGTCTCTTAACTGTCTGTGCATGCTATACACCTACCTTTGTCGTCGGCCAGCGAGGAAGCGATGGAGAGCATACCGACCATAATTTACAGTCTGCAAGTCCACATTACTCTTTCTGCCCACTCGAAGAAAATGTTCGATTCTAGGTGCTTTAGTCTGGAACCGCGCTACCGCTACGGTCGCAGGTTCGAATCCTGCCTCGGACATGTATGGTGTGATGCCATTAGGTTAATTAGGTTTAAGTAGTTCTAAGTTCTAGGGGACTGATGACCTCAGAAGTTGAGTCCCATAGTGCTCAGAGGCATTTGAACCATTTGAAGAAAATGTTCCTACTTGTTATTCACACAGCGGGCTCAGGAACTATGACTATAAATGAAAGTTTTGAGTTTTATCTGATTGAGATATTCTGTGAAAGTTCACGTGTACAAAATATGAGTCTTAGTATTGAAACTAATATGCCTACCGGAAACAGCGCTATTAACAGTTCAGAGCAGATCTCTATGGGAAGTTCCACGTAAAATGGTCTATCGCCCTGAATTCGAGTCACCAAAAGTTAATTGCTCGCCTTAAAACTGGAAAATAATCTAGCCAGCTGTCACTCTTTTTAAGTGTGAACTACAACTGCTCACATCATTGCAGGTTAGTCGGACTAGCTGGCTGGACAGTGCTGTCCACGTTTAACGCGCCGATAAAGCAGTTGTACCGCATTATCGCTGAGCCTGTGTGCGTGTAGCGCAGCATAAAAAGTATCTTTATGACCGTACTTGACCGTACTGGACACAGCTTGACTTCCGCTCCACGTGAAACGAAATCCAATGAGATTCAAGAAAACGCGGAAGTATACATGGCTTAGTGTTCACATCAGGCTTATTCTTACGATGAACACAGTACAGTATGGAACACCATAGCCTCGCTCTTCTTCGATGCAAGGCAGTTGTATCGTCAACGGTGCGTCAGCAGCCGGAGAGCACAGGACGTCAGGGGAGCTTCCGCAAGGCCAGCTGCTGCTGTTAGGCCAGGGGTTGCGAGGAGGCCGAACGTCAGCGCCTGAAGACGCAGCTGCGCCTGGCGAGCTGCTTGTACGCCCCGCGCGCTGCACCGCGGAGGACAGTTAGCTATCAGCTGTTACTCCGGCGCCCGTGTTTACGCATCGGCCGCCGTGTTGTGTCTGTGTGGCACGCCTGCAGTAGGAATGCCAGGCACGCGCACGTCACGCGTCACGCACCCGGGTGCGCCCTGCTCCGGACAGCACCAGTCTGCTGCGGCTGCGGCTGCGGCTGCGGCTGCGGCTACGGCTGTGACGTCACAGCGCCCACCTGCTGAATGAGCCAAGCGCGACGGTTATTCAGCCTGTAGTGCTACAACGATGAAAATTAATATTACGACGATGCCAAACCTTATTTTCATGATTTAAAGAAGTATTCATGATATTAAAAATGTAGTTATAATTTTATTATTTTCATTTTTGTGCTCAGTGTATCAAAGACTTTCTAGTGCACGGAATAAATTAGCATTGTTTGTACTACGAAACTATATATGGTTGTTGGGGGTTGAGCATGTAATAATTCGATGTAAGACATTTTGTTGAGTCTGAATTTTGTTCTCGTACTGGTCGGTAGAGAAGGAAACGTTCCTTAATCGATGTGAAGGTATAAAGGCCGTAAAAAGGAGAGAGAGAGAGAGAGAAGGTAAATACAAGTTATTCAAAACAAATATCTCTAAAGTGTAACGTCTTGTGATTTCTTATAACTAAAAATTGCAAGGTCTAATCTGAGCCTGTCCTGAATAACAGCGAAGAACATTTATGTTATCATATATTTTCTTCGTTTGATCACGGTTGTGACTCGCATGTTTCTTTTTGTTACGCGACGTGTTATGAATATTATCATTATACGCGCAAAAGTGCACACAGCCTTAATCGAACCTGCGTCTTTCGGAAACGATAACTTTTAATCAGTACAATTACGCGAATACCGTCTAAATCGGAACCGTGATCGCAAAAGTGTTTCCTGGACCAAATAATTCTTATAAAACGTGTATTCTCCAAAGCGAGCAGCATTGCACTATCGCTGACTCGCAACAATCGAAAGAGTAAAAACATTGCTTAAATAAAATTGCCACCTTTTAATAATTGCCGGCCGCGGTGGCCGTGCGGTTCTGGCGCTGCAGTCCGGAACCGCGGACTGCTACGGTCGCAGGTTCGAATCCTGCCTCGGGCATGGGTGTGTGTGATGTCCTTAGGTTAGTTAGGTTTAAGTAGTTCTAAGTTCTAGGGGACTTATGACCTAAGATGTTGAGTCCCATAGTGCTCAGAGCCATTTGAACCTTTTTTTATAATAATTATTATTGTCCCATTAAATAAATAAATAGCAATTCAGTGGCTATCCAATCAATAAACAGAGAGGGCAATTCAAGCTCAACAAGTGCGCTGCTTTCATCCACACGTACGGAGCTATAAGGCGAAAAAGTCTCCAAAATTAATGTCGATGAAACTGTGTGTTGCTGTTGTTGCTACATATTGTACCGCTATTTTTTTTATTTCGTCTACTATCAAGTCATTACTTGTATTTTTCTTGAATGCAACCCACTATTTCTTCATCTTTTCTCTGAATGGTCGCCGCGCGGAGTGACCGCACGGTTTGAGGCGCCATGTCACGGATTGCGCGGCCCCTCCTGCCGGAGGTTCGAGTCCTCCCTCTGCGGCATGGGTGTGTGTTGTTCTTAGCATAAGTTAATTTAAGTAGTGTGTAAGTCTAGGGACCAATGACCTCAGCAGTTTTATCCCTTAGGAATTCACACACATATCTGAGTGGTCTTTGTCACCGGGTAGTTCCCGTTCTCCATATTTTTTTATTTTTATTTTTTATTTTATTTGAAACAAAGCACGTTGAGAAGACATTTCCTCGGAATAGCTGAGACTGTGGGAGAACGAACCACTTCCATGATAAAGCTATTCTGCCTTATGTGCAACATATCTGAGCCAGACGAAATGACCTCCGACTTCAAGAAGACTGCAATAATGACAATCCCAAAAAACGCACGTGCTGACTGTGCAAATATCACCGCGCCGTGAGTTTATTACCTGTACGTCTTGACTGCGACATAGAATTACCTGGGCCCGCATCTCGTGGTCGTGCGGTAGCGTTCTCGCTTCCCACGCCCGGGTTCCCGGGTTCGATTCCCGGCGGGGTCAGGGATTTTCTCTGCCTCGTGATGGCTGGGTGTTGTGTGCTGTCCTTAGGTTAGTTAGGTTTAAGTAGTTCTAAGTTCTAGGGGACTGATGACCATAGATGTTAAGTCCCATAGTGCTCAGAGCCATTTGAACCATTTTTTTAGAATTACCTGGACAAGACAGGCAGAAGCCGACCCGGAGTAAGGTCAATTTGTTTCCCAAATAAATGTAGGAACACGCACCGCTTTTCGCAGTGATCACCAGAGCAAAACCTTTGATATTCTGAAAGTAGCGCTGATGAAATAGTGGGAGCGACATACTATTTACAAGTACTATGGAAATCGGACTATACTTCTAGGAGTCGAGGGACATGGAAGAAAAGCAGGAGCTAATAAGGGAGTGAGACGGAACTGTAACCTACCCCCAAATTATTCAATCTATACTTGTATCGTGTCATGAAACCAAAAAATTTGCAAAAGTAATTAAAGTTTATGTAGAAGAAATAAAGAGTTTGAGATTTGCCAGTGACAACCTAATCCTGTCGGAAAACGCAAAGTATTTGCAAGATCAGATGAACGGAATGGATTCCTGAAAAGAAGTAATATGAACGTCAACAACAGAAGAGCAAGATTAATGGAATGTAGTTGAAGAGTCAAAGTGACTCAGATGATGCTAGAGGAGTTAGATTAGGAAATGAGACACTAAAATAAGTAGACGAGTTTTGCTATTTCGGCAGCAAAATAAGCGTCGATTGTCGAAGCAGAGAGGAGTGCACGGTCCAGTCACATTAATGTGAGCACCGTCTATGTTAGACAGCAAAGTGCAATAATCACTCATAGACCTCGAAAAATGGTTCAAATGGCTCTAAGCACTGTGGGACTTAACATCTGAGGTCATCAGACACCTAGAACTACTTAAACCTAACTAACCTAAGGACATCACACACATCCAGGCCCGAGGCGGGATTCGAACCTGCAACAGTAGCAGCAGCAGCGCGGTTCCTGACGGAGAGGCCTAGAACCGCTCGGCCACAGCGGCCGGCATGGATCTCGGGCGGCACCTCTAGCAGTGTGGTGGATATAAAACGTGTCTGGGGGACGCGGGAAACAGTGTAGTCGTTGTCGCAAAGTGGAGTGATTTATCTGTCCTCCAAAAGGAGATGATCATTGGCTTTCGGGCTTAGTGTGGAAACATTACTGAAACGGCTAAGTCTGCAAACATTTGGCGTGCCGCCGTGGTTAAACAACACCGTGCTTGTCAAGATGGAACAATCCAAAACCGGCACTGAAGCAACTGTTGTGCACCATGGGCCAAAGATGACAGGGGTGAAAGAAGGCTGCGCAGGAGTGTATGGGCGAATAGGCGTGCAACTGTGGAGCAAGTGAGCCACCAGATGAACCAAGGGGCCACCAACAGTGTCTCCTCAACGACCGCTCAGATCATGTTGCTGCGTATGGGCCTCCGCAGCAGGGCCTGGTTCATGAAGCCACGCTGATCACTGTTCATCTACGACGAAGGCTGGAATTTGCACTCCAGGAAGGCCAATAAGTCGCGACAGGTGGCATTTTAAGATGAATCACGCTTCTTTGTTCGTACGAACAGATGCTCGTTAACGGGTACAGGATGAAACATATGAAAGCAATCATCCTGTAACACACGTGGGATGGGTCCAGACCGGGATCATTGGTCTGGGGAATGATTTCGTGGCATTCCCTGCGTGATCTCGTCATTCTGCGAGGTACAATGGATCAACACAAATATGCATCTAGCGTCGAGGATCATTTCCACGCCTACATGCAGTTTGTTTTTCCTCGTCAAAATAAAATCTACCAGGAGGACAATGCAACGTTTCACTCAGGTCGCAGCGTACGTGCGTAGTTCGAAGAGCAGCAGAATGAGTTTATCGTACTCCTCTGGTCACCAGACTCCCCGGTTATAAACCCAGTCGGGAGTCTCTGAGATAACCTCGATCGTGCTGTTCGCGCCACGGATGCTCAATCAAGAAATCTGGCGCAGCTGGCCACGGCAGGGGAGTCGGCGTCGTTTCACATCCCTGTCGGTACGTGCCAGAACCTCACTGAATTTCGTCCTGCACGTCTCTAACCGCTCCACCCTGAAAAATGTGGTTTTCACGCTATGACAGGTGGTCGCGTTAATATGGCTGAACAGTGTACATTGGAGGCTGACAACAAGAAGAAAAGCTTTTCATCAAAAAGAGGGATTTGTTAACATCGAATATAAGTTTCAAGTGTTAGGAAGTCTTCCCTGAAGTACTTGTGTGGGTTGTAGCGTTGTACGGAAGTGATGCTTTGACAATAGATAGTTCAGAAAAGAAAAGGTTAGATGCTTTTGGAATGTGGTGCTCTAGAAGAATGTTAAAGATTAGATGGGTAGGTCGTTTAAGTAATGAGAAGGCACTGTATAGAATTGGGGAGAAAACATTGTTGCACAGCCTGAATAAACAATGTATCGGTTGATGTGACACCACCTGACATAACAAGGAATTGTCAGTTTGGAAAATGTGGAGGGTGTAGGGAAGTAAGAATTGGAGAGCGAAACTAAGGCTTGCCCGTAACAAGCAGGTTCGAGCGAATGAAAGTTACAGGAGCTATACAGAGATGAACAGACTCGCACAAGGATACATTACCATGTGTAGCTGCAACAAACCAGTCTTCGGACTCAAGGTCGCGGCAACATTTGGCATTTGACTGTTACAACGTGAGACAACCATTCTTCCTATACAAGACACCACCAAACGTATTATTTACAACATAAATGTGGGATGTCTATACCACATATGCAACTTACATCGAAACGACAACAACATTGTAAAATACAGTTCACATTTTAACTGCACACGTTTTTAATTTCTGATGATATTTGAACTATACGGAGTAGCATATTGAGGTTACAAATACAGTGCGACACCAAGCTCATTCGCTAAAACAACCCTGTATAATGTCTTGAATATGACCTTTCCTTTCCGAATAAGAAGCAGGCAACGCCATATGCAAACTCGGATACTGATTTCTTTCATTTGACGAATTTATTCTTTCCCATGGTCTTCATGTTTGAAACATGCAGGGAATATACTGTGTTTCTGTCCCATGGATTCATCATTGTAGTCACACGAGTCACAACACCGATCATGGACAGACGAACTGGGAAACTGTCGTAACTGAATGCAATTTTTGTTGGAATTTTCAACATGTTGCAGCCTTGTCAGCAGCTGTAATAAATTAATATGTCAAAAACACGCCTCAGTTGCGAAATGTTACTGGTCTTTACCCAGGTTTGAGCTAGACTAACCTAGCATTCTTTAGAAGCATGAAATAAACTAATACATACCAGAATAAGGCACGGTCAAACATTAAAAGCTAAGTTCCAACGTAGCGTTCGCGGCTAACCGATCGCTTTCCTCTAAGGGCGGCCGGGGCTGTTGCTCAGCTAAGTAACGTAGCTTGACATGGTACCACGGTACTTTAACTTTTAATGTTTGACCGTGCCTTATTCTGGCATGTATTAGTTAATTTTATGCTTCTGAAGAAGGCTAGTTTACTCTAGCTGCAACCTTGGTAAAGACAAGTAACATTTCGCAACTGAGGCGTATTTTTGACATATTAATTTTTGTAGATTTATTGCAAGTCGTCTCGTAATCTTGTGATCAGTAGACCAAAATTTTAGACGAGTTCTCAGCCGGGTAGTTTACCATTGACTGTAGTAGGCTTCTTATAGGTTTCTTTGCAACGTTCTCGAGCGTTAGTTTCGCCCATGGTGGAAGATTGGGCTGTGGAATGTTTGTATTGCCGAGAACTGTCCGCTCTCGGTAGCTGAGTGGTCAGCGCGAAAGAATGACAATCCTAAGGGCCCAGGTTCGATTCCCTGCTGGGTCGGAGATTTTCTCCGCCCAGGGACTTGGTGTTGTGTTGTCCTAATCAGCATCATTTCATCCCCATCGACGTGCAAGTCATCGAAGTGACGGCAAATCGAAAGACTTGCACCTGGTGAACTATCTACCCGACGGGAGGCCCTAGTCACACGACATTTACATTTCCGAGAACTAATTTCTCTGCTATATGGAGTGATCAAAAAGGCTCCATTCGAAAGTAGTACATTCCAGAGTCGGTATGCTAATTAGGCTAATCCACCGTGAGCATTGAGGTAATCATCTCTCTGACGCACCAGATTGAAGATACGCATTTGGTATAACAACTTGTCCTTCTGCGTGAAGAACACCGTAACGGCTTGCTGCACATCCTCGTCCGACAGGAATTGTCGACCCTTCAAGGCATTTTTTAAGGAACCGAAGGGGTGGTGATCGCATGGGGAGAGATAAGGATTATAGGACGAGTGCTTGAGTTGGATGAGGCTGAAATTCCAGATCGACCGGCGTCTTGAACAGCCACAACAGTTGTCTTCGGCGGACATGCTTCCCACACAAATTCCTCATTCTTCGATGAATGTCTGCCGCTATTTGTCCTTCAGCAACCAAGAAAACAATAACAGCATGTTTGTCCTGTCTGGACGCATTCTGTAAAAATGTCGCCATAGTTCACGTTTCCGCATTTACAGCACGCACGTCGGGAAGACATGAATGACACAGTGATCCTTTCCCTACATGTCGGTGTTTGTAGACCAGCATCTGAGTCTTGCATCGTTGCATATACACTGCAGAAACGCCCTCAAACGGAAACTTTTCCATAGCCCCTTACATGATTTTTCCACTGTCTAATGCAGAGTCTCCTTTATAAAAAAAGTTCATTTTAATACTATTTTTTTTTTTTACTGACTGTCCAGTATGCTCTTGGAATATTTTATGATTAATAAATTGAGATACGCTATATGTCTCCAAAAATGGAAGCTTTTTTCAGGGCGGTAGACTCTGGTGTAAAGTAGGAAATTATTGGGAATTAAAAGTTGCCGATTCTGTTTTAATTTTGGACAAACAACTGTACAACCATTTATGTCTGCAGATATGCTATTAGACACATCTGCATAAATTTCAAGACAGTATAGAGCTACCTGTCTGATCCAGATCATTCCTTGATATTTCCACTGTCAAATAATCCCAAATTTGAGTTGCAATAAAGTACTATTGTGTTGTTTAATTTCTGTTTAATCCACTAGAGATGGTATTTTGGATTACAAAAGGTAGAGAAATTTCGACTTGCATCACCTCAGTTCTGAGAGTTCCGAAACCTGTACAGAAAATTGGAACAGAGATCAACATAAACAACATTTCCACCCTTTTTATTGCTCATGAAAACCACACATTGCATGTTGTACCAGCATGAGACAGGACATGTTACCCTCTCACCTAATTTTCGTATATGGAAAATTATTAAAGATTTTATTACAACCAGATCCACCTTGACGGGACTCTAGAAAGTTAATGGCCTGAGCAGACGTTGATGGAGCCTGTTAAGGCGCTGAAAGCATGAGGTACTTTTATTGTTCCTAGCTCGTGGAAATGGCATGTTGGGAGTTGGAAGCAATTGGCAGTGAGCCCATCCCTCAGTAAAGATTGCCAGACAGGCCCACAGCCATACAGGGCAGCGCCTCGTTGAGACAGGTCTCCAGCAGAACAATGCCACGATACCTGAATTGGCGCCAGCCAAAGACTGGGCTTGGGGCGGCGTAGTAGAGGAACACATCTACACAGTGGAGTCATAAACTGGGCATTGTGTGCAGAGCTGTAATAAACATTCACAAGTTTTCGTGTTTGCCAATACTGCAAATAGGCCTGTGACCCACTTCCACCAGCCACCTGGGTTGTATAAGAAACTCCAGCGTCTGAGAAACGTTTAGAGATAGAATCTTTATTACACCTCATACCTAGGACTAACAAGCTCCAAGGAATAGTTGATTTAGATAAAGATCTTTAACATTATATCTGTTCTCTTGATGCCATGGGAAGCGACATGATTTTGGATAAAATCATCTTCCCCCTCCATGGAAACTTAAAAAAAAACCAGTAATTGGTGGTTCCTTTTTTTTTCCTGAGACACAGGTTTCGTAACTCTTGCTGGGGGTTCGACATGAGTTTGTACTGTCGTTGTGTGAGGGGAGATTTAGGGCCTCTGGAGCCCTGTGATTGGCTCAAAAGGGCGTGACGGTGGTCTCGTTTGTGCACATTGCGGGAAAATGGATTTCTTTTTCAGGAGAGGTGCGAGGCACTCAGGTGCTGGACTTTGGTCTGGTAAGAAGACGACTTCTGGTCGATGCTCTGGCATGTGTGGTTGGTGCTTGGGACCTGTCCTGAGACTGACTTCACTTGTGAGTAGTTTGGACTGGGGAGCCTGTGGTGAAGTTCTTACTGTACCGACAGTATGACTTCAAGCGTCTGGGACTACTTGTTTGCCGAGGGCACACTTATTCGTTTTTGGTTTACCAGTCTTGACATTTGATATCCTTGTGCGCTCTGTCGTATAAATGAGCTAAATTGGTCCTTGGTATGATCAGCAAATGGGTATGTCACACACTAAAAGTACCATGATTTCAGGGCTCTGGTAGAGAGTAAATTGCGATCCATCTGCCTGATCACTAGACCGTGTCAGTTTTGCATTTCTTTCGTGGCTGCGAACGATTCACAGGTGCCGCCTCACGTCTCGCATCTGCCGCACACATCTCGCCAGCTGCAAGTTACGTCGTCACACAAAGCAAACAGGGTAACATACTACCACTCCGGCCTTGTCAGGGCGTACAGATCTCAATCGTCACTTGCTCTCAGCTGCACCTATACAGAGAAACTTCTGTAGATTTGAACAATCAAAGTCTGCTCAGTGTCAGATCAATTCAGATAGCGTTATCCACAATTTTGGGGCCAGGGTACTTCACTCCCATCTGCCACCCAGAGTCTTTGTCCATTGTGGTCTTAAATCACCTGTTAGTTGTTTACGGTATTCAGTCAGTAACTTGTTGAGCATAATTTACGTCTGTTTTTTTCTTTTGAAAAATAAATGTTGTTAGAACTCTACAACTTCTACCAACATTCTCAGCCGTTTATAACAGCCCAACACGGTTAGCTTTCAACCATAGAGGGAGACGTTCATAGGTAGTGGTCCAGATTGCTGTAAACACCGGAACCTTTAATACCCAGTAGCACGTCCTCTTGAATTGATGCATGCCTGTATTTGTTGTGGCAGACTATCCACAAGTTCATCAAGGCACTGCTGCTCCAGATCGTCCCACACCGCAATGGCGATTCGATGTGTGTGTGGGGGGGGGGGGGGGGGGGGGGGAATCACGTCGTCCATAAACAGCCCTTTTCTATCTATTCCAGGCACGTTTGATAGGGTTCATGTCTGGAGAATATGCTGGCCACTCTAGTCGAGCGATGTCATTATCCTGAAGGAAGACATTCACAAGATGTGCACGATGGTAGCGCGAATAGTCGTCCATGAAGACGGATGCCTCGCCAATATGCTGCCGATATGGTTGCACTATCGGTTGGAGAATGGTATTCACGTATTGTACACCCGTTACGGCGCCTTCCATGACCAGCAGCGGTGTACGTCGGCCCCACGAAATGCCACTCCAAAACAGCGGGGAACCTCCACCTTGCTGCACTACTGGACAATGTGTCTGAGGCGTTCAGCCTGACAGGGTTGCCTCCAAACACGTCTCCGACGATTGTCTGGTTGAAGGCATATGCGACACTCATCGTGGAAGAGAACGTGATGCCAATTCTGAGCAGTCCGTTCCTCATGTTGTTTGGCCCATCTGTACCGCGCTGCATGGTGTCGTGGTTGCAAAGATGGACCTCGCCATGGACTCGGGAGTGAAGTTGCGCATTATGCAGCCTACTGCACACATTTTGAGTCATAACACGACGTCCTGTGGCTGCACGAAAAGCATTATTCAACATGGTGGCGTTGCTGCCAGGGTTCCTCAGTGCCATAATCCGTAGGTACCGGTCATCCACTATAGTAGTAGCCCTTGGGCGGCCTGAGCGAGGCATGTCCACGACAGTTCCTGTATCTCTGTATCTTCTCCATTTCCGAGCAACAACGCTTCGGTTCATTCCGAGACGCCTGAACACTTTCCTTGTTGAGAGCCCTTCCTGGCGCAAAGTAACAATATGGACGCGATCGAACCGCGGTATCGACCGTCTAGGCATGGTCGAACTACAGACAACACGAGCCATGTACGTCCTTCCTGGTGGAATGACTGTCGGACCCCCTCCATCTAATATGCGCTGTTCGTGCATAGTCGTTTACATCTTTAGACGGGTTTAGATGATGATGATGTTTGGTTTGTGGGGCACTCAACTGCGCAGTTATCAGCGCCCGTACAAATTTCCAACCTTTGCTCAGTCCAATCTCGCCACTTTCATGAGTGATGACGAAATGATGAGGACAACACAAAGACCCACTCATCTCGAGGCAGGTGAAAATCCTTGATCTCTGACCCTGCTGGGAATCGAACCCGGAACCTCGTGCTCGGGAAGCGAGAACGCGACCACAAGATGAAACGTCCCCTTTCAACAATTTATACACGACTGTCCTTAAACTGACACACAATATTTTGTTAGCGCAACGCAATCTGACTTTCAAAATTCCCTACAAAAGAATGGCCCTGACTAACATTAAACTATACCTTTCACAAATCACTTACCTCACAAAAATCTTCGCTGCTCAAGCTACTGCAATACAGCGAGCGCCACTACTGCCAGCTAAATAAAAGATTCAAACTATGGAAGGCACTAACTACTGATAGGGATAGTTAGCAAATGAAAGATGTTAATAGAGAACGAACAATGTATTTACCATGATATCATCATATATAAATATAGCAGTTCATGACAAATTACAAACCTCCGCCATCTCTCTCCCCACATCCACCACTGCTGGCGGCTCACCTCCAACTGCGCAACGCTACGCGCTGTTCACAGCCAGCTGCCTAACACTACAATGGCGAGTATTACAACAATGCAAAGCAGACACAGACTGCCCACAGCACAGCCAGTGATTTTCATACAGAGGTGGCGTTACCAATAAAAAAACCTAAACAGCCTACTTACATAGCCCCCATGCTCCCCACAAAAAATTTTTACAAATTGGATTGGGCAGTGGCCAATACAGATTTGAAAAAAATTTTTCATAATTACAATAACAAAGAAATCAAATGCACACACTTATTGATACAATGTTGGTCAAAAGCTAAAAATTTCTCACAGTCCATAAAGACAGTCCTCATCATTCGTCACAGTAAAATTGCAGTGTTTTTCTCAAAGTCTGACCAGTAAAAGACAATGCACACAGACGTAGTGGATTTCCATGCAGTCTTGAAGAAGTAGTGTTGTCCTTCCAACGGAAAGACAGTGCTGACTCGACATGCAGACAGGTAATGGGCCACAACAGAGTAAACCCACAGCAGAGTCAGTCGACGTTTTGAAGAATATTGGTAGTTAGGTCATCACAGAGCAGACCCACTGTAGTCCTGGTAGAAATTGCGGTACTGGTGGGCCACCAGAGGTGCAGACCCACTGCAGTCCTTGTAGCAATTGGTGGGCCATCAAAGATGCAGACCCACTGTAGTCCTGGTAGAGACAGCCAGCAGCCATCTGTTGCAAATGTGCAGGTGCACAATCACCATCGAAGAGTCTTGCGGACAATATAGCAAGTCCATAAACCACCACTTGTGCACTCACAAAGTTTCTGGAATTGTCCTTAGATCCAGCAATGCTGTTATCCAGTCCCTTGCTGAATCATTAACACACGTGCAAACACTATCAGTCCCTACTTCTCACATATTGTCCATGTACTATGACCAACAGAAACGTGTGCAGTGAAATGTTACTTAATTTGAAGAACTGGTAACAATTACAATTTGGTAACATAAAAATACAATAACAAAGGTACATGATACATCATTAAAAACATAACAATACAGATAACATTTGTAGTAATACAGGCTTTACAAAAGAATCGAAATAACATATACATCAGTGTTACAGGAATTATAAGTACCTACATAAAGATCAGAATAGCTTTGGAAACAACAACTTCACACATGAGCATTAAAACAAAACAGAATAAATAATGTCTAAACATCTTTACAAAGTAAATAACATAGTATTAGAAAAATTCTACAACATAGCTCTCATCAGCTAAACACATAAAGACAGGAAAAACACAAATATACAAGAGTACACAAACATATAGAGGGATGACACAAAAGGAAAGGACAGGGTTTGTTTTACTGCAGTCCAACCCAAAACTTCATATATCTTTCCTCTTATTTCATCCTTTGTTTCCACCAAAAAAATTCTATCTAAGCATGCTTTCTGTATTTATATGTTCACACATTTCTCACCTCAACATTTATTTCCAAGAAAATCCTACCTAAACCTGTTTTCTGTACTTTTTTTTGTATAACTCCTTAATGCATTTCTTCCAATTCATCGAAACTCATTCTCTTAGAGGCTACCTACTCTTAAGCTAACTTAAATCTACTGAGCTCAGATGCTAAACTAAGGGACGAGGCAATGCAGCATCACATAACAAATTATCACAAACAGCAATGACAAAAAAATGCCAATTTGCAAAGCAAGCAGCAGCAAATCTAAATTAACAGATAAAATGCAAAATTACAACTAATATGAGCCAATGTGCAGCAACATGAAAAATAAATGAGTAGTAAAATTGGCTTAGCAGAGTAACACAAAGTCAAATTCAGTAACACTACGCCTGGCAAACAGCAGTAACTTATACCTAAACATGACATAGCTCAAGCAGAAAAAATATTACACTAAAATGGCCATGTCTAATACCTATGTCACATCTTAACATTAGAGTGATGCATCACAAAAACTTATGCTAGTAGATAAGTTACCAAATCGTAAAAAAATTATTTATGCAATTCCTGTGAAGGGAAATGTCTTTTTGTGCTCCCTCATTTGTTTTGGATAGATCATAAAATTATTTACTGGATCTGTAGGCATAAAATATTTATATTAGTACATATATTAAATTT
Source organism: Schistocerca americana (assembly GCF_021461395.2). Classification (NCBI taxonomy): domain Eukaryota; kingdom Metazoa; phylum Arthropoda; class Insecta; order Orthoptera; family Acrididae; genus Schistocerca; species Schistocerca americana. Next base: position 292,335,903 of record NC_060120.1, on the reverse strand, counting down.
TATTTTAACCAATGCTGCAGTGCAGCTAGAAACTTGATATTAAACAAAATGTGTAAATAAATACATAAAGCAAGCCATATGGCATTTTTCTTAACTAGCAAGACAATAGCTGTGAAATGTTTCTCATCGTTTCATTAGGCATTTCAGTAAATATCATAAATTACGAGCTCCACAGTATGCTTTCAACAAGGAGATGTCAGTAGCGTGGACAATGGCCTTCCCTTTCCTTTTTTTTCTACCTGTGCTTCTGACGAGGCACTCACACTAATGGCTTGTTCTCCAGGCGTCTGACACACCTGGGTGCCCAAGACGCATTACGTGCAGGTGGTCACTTAATTTTCTTACGGAAATATTTACAACAGTTTCCGCTACAGTGGCAGTCTCATATAAAAATATTTCACAGGTCAAGAATTTGCGTTACAAATCTGTAGAAACAAAATGCTATTGATATAACAGTGTCCAAAAAAATTTTCATCTGCATTGTAATACCTTCACGCATATACACACACATTTCATAACTCTTAAAGTACGTTTCTTGGTTTCCAACATCCTTTTCATAAATCAGAGTCCCTAAACACTACTCATTATTCCTTACCTCATTATACATATACATATTCGTCGACACTTCTTCAATATTTCATCATGAGAAATACGTAGCATAACAAACATTCCTCAACAACATTATACACATCGTCGTCGTAATAATAACATCATAACACTTCAGTCAAATCTCAAAATCGTCGTAACTTCCTCCAATAATTTCTAAGCCTAAAAAAATTCTCTGCTCATGTCAAAAGTGTCAGCTGCCTCAAACGTACTTTAAAAATCATGATCTCATACCAAATACATCATTCAAAGCTCTCATAGTATCACAATGATTCCGAAAAAATATGAACAGTTTACAAAGTACAGACAAAATACAGTTTCATAAGTGTGAAGTTATTCAACTGTGTAATTACGTAAACATCTGTCACTCATATAGTAAAATAAATGTTTGTCTCTCTCAGTTAAATGATCAGATAGCTGTGTAATTTGTGTGTTAGAGAAATATGGTACCGATGTGTAAAGTTGTATAAGCAAATACCATATTAGCTAGGGTTCCTTGTGGTTGCCAAACACATGGTACACAAAGTAGGCGTATACCCCCCTGAGGATTAATGTAATTATACCCTCAGGTGTTACAGATTACAGCAATAGAATGAAATATATCACGGAAAACTTTCTTTGTAATTCAAAAATCTTGAAAAATAAATGGCTTAAGTACAAAATCTCTCAAATGCGTGTCCTGTAGCGCTAAATGTGCGTCTTGCTGTAAGATAATTCTGTGGAAGTGTCGTACTTATCGTCCTCCGAAAGCCAAGTTCTGCAGAAGTCAATGTACTTACCTCATGATAAACAAAAGTGAAATGCTTTGCGTATAGATATCTTAGTTATTACGCTTATTGTTGTGATGAAGAAATTACTGTGCTGTAACGTATTGTTGTGCTACGGAAAAGGCTGTCTCATTGTAGCTATATCACAAAAGTTACTATTAAAACATGTTTTACTTTCCAGAATAATACAGAAAAACTGTGCAGATATAAAACAGATATTCCGCAAAAGCAACAATGTAAATTGTCACACATTAGTAACGTCGTGATATAAATCGTGTAGCTGTCCCATAAACTAACCACTGTGTCATCTGGTATCTCACAGAAAGTACTTTAAATACAGAATGTATTTTCAGGTAACCAAAATGTTGCATTAAAATCTCATTAGCAGTACTGGTAAATGTTCTAAGTATGTAAGCCTGATAGTCGTTACGTAATCGTGCAACTAACAAGCAAGAATGTACAAATACAACACTGTGTCGTCTGTTCACTATAACAATGCATTCGTAATTTCTGTTTAAAAATGTTCCCTCGGTTCTAGACTGGATAGTGAACTTCAAACATTCTTGCATGTTAACAGTTTCTTAAGTCTGACAAAGCATACTAGCAATGTAAAGTGAAAAGTTTTATGGCAAAGACTAAGTTAAACAGCAGATTATCATTCAATAAAGGGTTTTATATGTGAAGTGTGGTGAAATCCTTTACTCCTCATAGTACTCAGAGTTTGAACTCGAATGCGATTGTCATGCGGTATACGTCGGTAAAGAATGCCAAAATTTTTCTCAAGGCTAGCGTCTTATGTTATTTTTCTCGGAGCCAGCGGGCGCACGCGGCTGCCTGCTGTGCGAGTCATTGTCTGTCTCTTTGTTGGCGAGCGCCGTTATTGGGATTTGGAGACCTAACTTCTACAAATTCACTCTGACGAGAAGGCCCTGCTCTGTTTGAATCCCGCCAGTTCTGATGCAATTCAGGTCTGTCGTTACGATCATATCGTCTGTCGTCATGTCGGTAGTTCCTGTAGTTTCTTTCTTGTCGGTTAAGTGGTGGAGAATTTCTCCCTGAATCGTAACTGCGCGCTGGACCGTTGCGTCTCAAGTTATTCTGTCTCCCGTAATAATAATTGTTTTGGTTCCCATATTGTCTGTTTCTCTGATTGTCTCTGTGATAGTCATTACTACGGAAATGCGATCTTTCTCTGTAACTATTATTACTCTGCCAACGGTTGTCGTACGGGTGGTGTCTATTTTGGTCACGATTTGCGTTGTAAGAATAGACCAGTCGTGTCCGGTTATTGTTACTGTCGTCACGGAATAGTGACGGATGTGACCTGTAATTGTTGTGTCCTTGTTTTCGCGTTCCGCGATTGTCAGTGTCACTTTCCAGTTCTTGTAACAGTCCCTGAAAAGCTTCAATGTCGTCTTTGCAACGTCCTGCCAAAATAATATGTCTTGAATCAGCAGTTGTCTTGTGACAGCCAGAGCGAGAGCACCAGCAGCAGCGAGTACTGTTTGTATAAAGCGTTTATTTTGCATTTTGTTTACGACCTTCCACTAAGGAAGGGATTCTATTTGTGTTTATCTGCTCTGCATAGTAACTAACAGTTCTTGATAAAACTTTACGTAGTTTTCGTGTTAGATTTCTTAGTGTTTTCTTGATCGTTTAGAACAGAAAGCGCCCTAAAACCGTCTTTTGTTTGTTTCGCGGCCGTTAGCCACTAGTCACTTGAATCAGCAGTTGTCTTGTGACAGCCAGAGCGAGAGCACCAGCAGCAGCGAGTACTGTTTGTATAAAGCGTTTTTGTACTTATTTGCTGCGCTTAGCTTTTAAATAGTTTTTGTGGGAAAACCTAGCGTAGTTTTCGCGTCTCGTATTTCAGTGAGTGTTTCTTGATTATCAGAGTAGCTCATCAGAAGATTATCTTGGGAATTTGTCACCGTATAGAGTAGGGTAAACATAGTCATGTGTAGGGACTGTGGTTGTTGTGAGCGGACGCAAGGAGAATTGGCCACTCTTCGGGGGCAGGTGGAGGCTTTGTCTGTTAGGCTCATCGAGCTCGAGGCGCAGGCGTCGGCTCGTAGTGGCGTTGGGGCAACTGTGGTGAGACCTATGCCTACTTCGGTGGCCTTGGAATCACATGGAACCCCTGATGTCGCTGCGTCTTCCGGCAGTGAGCATCTTACCGGTCAGCCATCACTCCAGGGTGAATGGCGGACAGTGGTGGGCTCGCGCGTGCCTGGCCGAAAGGCGAAGGCGGGATCTGGCCGCGTGGCAGCTGCCTTACCCCTTTCCAACAGGTACGGGGTGCTTCCTAGTGGTGATGACATCGTTTCCGAGCCACCACAGGATGCCTCGCCTGTTGGGCCAGTGGCCGATTCTCCGGCAAGGTCCCGACAGTCACAGAGGGCGGGCCTATTAGTTATAGGGAGCTCCAACGTTAGGCGGGTTATGGAGCCCCTCAGGAAAATAGCGGGTAGGTCTGGGAAGAATGCCAGTGTGCACTCGGTGTGCTTGCCGGGGGGTCTCGTCCGTAATGTGGAGGAGGCCCTTCCGGCAGCTATTGAACGCACTGGGTGTGACCGGCTGCAGATAGTAGCACATGTCGGAACGAATGACGCCTGCCGCTTGGGTTCTGAGGCCATCCTTGGTTCCTTCCGGCGGCTGGCTGATTTGGTGAAGACAACCAGCATCGCACGCGGAGTGCAAGCTGAGCTTAATATCTGCAGCATAGTGTCCAGAGTCGATCGCGGTCCTCTGGTTTGGAGCCGTGTGGAGGGTCTATACCAGAGGCTCAGACGACTCTGCGACTATAATGGTTGCAAATTCATCGACCTCCGTTATTGGGTGGAGAACTGTAGGGCCCCCCTAGACAGGTCAGGCGTGCACTACACACCGGAAGCAGCTACTAGGGTAGCAGAGTACGTGTGGCGTGCACACGGGGGTTTTTTAGGTTAGAGGGACCCCCTCTTGGGCGAAACGATAAAATACCTGACGGCTTACCAGAGAGGACATTATCATCGTTGATAAAGAACGTCCGTCCTCAGAGACCAAAAACAGGAAAAGTTAACGTAATATTGGTAAACTGCAGGAGTATCCAGGGCAAGGTTCCTGAATTAGTATCTCTTATTGAAGGAAATAGTGCGCATATAGTATTAGGAACGGAAAGTTGGTTAAAACCGGAAGTGAACAGTAACGAAATCCTAGACACAGAATGGAATATATACCGCAAGGATAGGATAAACGCCAATGGTGGAGGAGTATTTATAGCAGTAAAGAATTCAATAATATCCAGTGAAGTTAATAGCGAATGTGAATGTGAAATAATCTGGGTTAAGTTAAGTATCAAAGGTGGGTCAGATATGATAGTCGGATGCTTCTATAGACCACCTGCATCAGCAACCGTAGTAGTTGAGCGCCTCAGAGAGAACCTGCAGAACGTCGTGAAGAAGTTTCGTGATCATACTATTGTAATAGGGGGAGACTTCAATCTACCAGGTATAGAATGGGATAGTCACACAATCAGAACTGGAGCCAGGGACAGAGACTCTTGTGACATTATCCTGACTGCCTTGTCCGAGAATTACTTCGAGCAGATAGTTAGAGAACCAACCCGTGAAGCTAACGTTTTAGACCTCATAGCAACAAATAGATCGGAACTTTTCGACTCCGTGAATGTAGAAGAGGGTATCAGTGATCATAAGTCAGTGGTTGCATCAATGACTACAAGTGTAATAAGAAATGCCAAGAAAGGAAGGAAAATATATTTGCTTAACAAGAGTGATAGGGCACAAATCGCAGAATATCTGAGTGACCACCATCAAACGTTCATTTCTGAGGAAGAGGATGTGGAACAAAAATGGAAAAAATTCAGAAACATCGTCCAGTACGCCTTAGATAAGTTCGTACCGACTAATGTCCAAAGCGAGGGGAAAGATCCACCGTGGTATAACAATCATGTACGAAAGGTACTACGGAAACAAAGAAAGCTTCATCATAGGTTTAAGAGTAGTCGAATCATAGCTGATAAGGAAAAGCTGAACGAAGCGAAAAAGACCGTAAAGAGAGCAATGAGAGAAGCATTCAACGAATTCGAACATAAAACATTGGCAAACAATCTAAACAAGAACCCTAAAAAGTTTTGGTCATATGTAAAATCGGTAAGCGGATCTAAATCCCCTATTCAGTCACTCGTTGACCACGATGGCACCGAAACAGAGGACGACCGAAGAAAGGCAGAAATACTGAATTCAGTGTTCCGAAACTGTTTCACTGCGGAAAATCGTAACACGGTCCCTGACTTCAGCCGTCGCACGGACGCCAAAATGGAAAATATTGAAATAAACGATATCGGAATTGAAAAACAACTGCTATCACTTAGTAGCGGAAAAGCATCCGGACCAGACGAGATATCCTTAAGATTCTACAGTGATTATGCTAAAGAACTTGCCCCCTTTCTATCAGCAATTTATCGTAGATCGCTGGAAGAACGTAAAGTACCTAGCGACTGGAAGAAAGCGCAGGTCGTTCCCATTTTCAAGAAGGGTCATAAATCAGATGCGAATAATTATAGGCCTATTTCGCTTACGTCAATCTGTTGTAGAATAATGGAACATGTTTTGTGTTCTCGTATTATGACGTTCTTAGATAATATAAATCTCCTTCATCATAACCAACATGGATTCCGCAAACAGAGATCATGTGAAACTCAGCTCGCCCTATTTGCCCAAGAAATTCACAGTGCCGTAGACACTGGCGAGCAGATTGATGCCGTATTCCTGGACTTCAGGAAGGCATTTGATACGGTTCCGCACTTACGTTTAGTGAAAAAAATACGAGCTTACGGAATATCGGACCAGGTTTGTGATTGGATTCAGGATTTCCTAGAAGAAAGAACACAACATGTCATTCTTAACGGTTCAAAATCTGCAGATGTAGAGGTAATTTCGGGAGTACCGCAGGGAAGCGTGATAGGACCTTTATTGTTTACAATATACATAAATGACTTAGTTGACAACATCGGTAGCTCCGTGAGGCTATTTGCAGATGACACGGTTGTCTACAAGAAAGTAGCAACATCAGAAGACTCGTACGTACTCCAGGAGGACCTGCAGAGGATTAATGCATGGTGCGACAGCTGGCAGCTTTCCCTAAACGTAGATAAATGTAATATAATGCGCATACATAGGGGCAGAAATCCATTCCAGTACGATTATGCCATAGGTGGTAAATCATTGGAAGCGGTAACGACCGTAAAATACTTAGGAGTTACTATCCGGAGCGATCTGAAGTGGAATGATCACATAAAACAAACAGTGGGAAAAGCAGGCGCCAGGTTGAGATTCATAGGAAGAATTCTAAGAAAATGTGACTCATCGACGAAAGAAGTAGCTTACAAAACGCTTGTTCGTCCGATTCTTGAGTATTGCTCATCAGTATGGGACCCTTACCAGGTTGGATTAATAGAAGAGATAGACATGATCCAGCGAAAAGCAGCGCGATTCGTCATGGGGACATTTAGTCAGCGCGAGAGCGTTACGGAGATGCTGAACAAGCTCCAGTGGCGGACACTTCAAGAAAGGCGTTACGCAATACGGAGAGGTTTATTATCGAAATTACGAGAGAGCACATTCCGGGAAGAGATGGGCAACATATTACTACCGCCCACATATATCTCGCGTAATGATCACAACGAAAAGATCCGAGAAATTAGAGCAAATACGGAGACTTACAAGCAGTCGTTCTTCCCACGCACAATTCGTGAATGGAACAGGGAAGGGGGGATCAGATAGTGGTACAATAAGTACCCTCCGCCACACACCGTAAGGTGGCTCGCGGAGTATAGATGTAGATGTAGATGTAGATGTAAATGTTCAGGCAATTTGATTAAGCAAATGCGGATGAGTTCTGAGGGGCTGTATGGGTTTGTCAGGTACTGATTCTTGTGCAACATGTCTTCAAAATATTTCACAAGACTGGAGAATTCAGATTGTTCGAAATGTTTCATCATTATGATGCCATGTTTTACTCGGTCTTGTGTGGCTGGAGACCAATATGCTGAGAGGAAGGCATGGTAAAACTCTCCTTCACTGTGGCAATCGTGAATTACCGATCGCATTCTTACAGCTGGTTCATTCTCTAAGTAGCCACACATAAATTCTAATCTGTGTTCCAACGACCAGTTGGGAGGAAAGCAATGAGAGAATTGATGGAGCCATGCTTGTGGATGAATGTCGTTGCCAGAATTCTTAAATGTTTTGAATTTACGTGTAGTAATGAACAGCTTATAGTCAAAGTCATCATGTCGGCGAGTCGCATATCGGTCATTGTTACGTCGTTTCGGCGGTTCCATTTCAAAATTCGGTGCACCTTGCCAATTTCTTTCATAACTTCCGAAATGCCCTGTGTTATTATTTTGTGGCTGTTCCGTATTTCTGTGTCCCTCTTCCCGTATTGGGGCGCGAGTATCCTCTGAAATACGTAATTCTTGTATTACCTGTGTCAGCTGATCTTGTACTTCTCGGATTTCTCTTTTGTACTGTGTATTGATTTGATTTTGATTCTGTTTGAATTTTCTAATTTGTTCATACTCTTCTGTGTCAGTGAAGGCTACAGGTCTTGTGTCATTCAGATCATCATCTACCTTTGTAGATAAGTTAGTGACCTTATCCGAAAGTTCGGCTACTTTCTCCGATAGTGAACACATTTCCTCAGAGTGTTTTTCTGAACCAAGTTTCAGAGTGTCCATTTGTGTTGAAATCGTATCTACTGTGTCCTTTAAGTTTTCTTGAGTTTTTGCAAGCTGCGTAACCGAATCGGTAGATGCAACTGAGTCAATTTTAGCTTGCAAGGTGTTGTGATTTTCATGAACAATGGTTTGCAGTTCTTTTATGGCTGCTTCGTGATTCTGTAATACATTTTCATGCCGCGAAAAAATGGGTTGAAAATGCTCACAAATTTGTGTTTTTATGTCATTACAGACTTTTTGACATTTCGATTCAATGTTATGTAACTCACTAGTTAAATCTTCACGTGTTTGTTCAAGTGTGGTGTCTAACTTTTGAAGATTTTGTCCCATTGCGTCTAACTGTTGCTGTGTTTGTCTCTGGTGTTGTTCCATTGTGTCTAACTTTTGAAGATTTTGTTCCACTGTGTCTAACTTTTGCTGTGTTTGTCTCTGATTTTGTTCCATTGTGTCTAACTTTTCAAGCTTTTGTCCCATTTGTTGCATTAATTGTAATAACAATGCACTGGTGTCTGAAACATGTTCCTCAGTGCTTTTCGGCAGTGAATTTGCGCCGGCAACATTCACATTTTGACAAGCGGAAAATGTGTCTTGACTCATTTGAGAAAACGGTGAGAACCCAAAACCTGAGTCTGCAGTATTTGCAATATTGTGTTCTGTCATTCCCGATTCCTGAGGCGAGCTGTTGCCGACCAATCGATCGATAACGCTTCCCTGTTCACTACCTGTTTCACTGTCTACACCATTGTTTGCCGCCCGCTCCATTTCCCTATGCGCAATTACCAAATTACTACTTTGAACATTAGTTAATTCATTACCCAGTGGTGCTGGCAAGCTACGCTCGTCGTCACTATCATTTCTCAATTTACTTTGGAGCCTAGTATTACGTTTTTCACACGCCATTATTGTCACAATATTTCACACGATAACACAGAAAAGCACAATTTGAAGTGCAAAAATAGGAGAACGCATTAACATAGCACTGAAAATAATATCTAGTTAATTGCAAGCGTAGCTGCGAAATACTTGGTGCAAATCTATATGCATGCCACAACTGTTTTACTGTACAACAATGAAAGGCTACAACTACAAAGGGGATTCTCTCTACAATTACGCGCTAGCAATAAACAAAAGCTACACTAAATACACAAACTACAAGAAAAAATCAGAAGATTCCAGTGAGGTATCCTAGGCTAAGAGTCGACATATGAAACGTCCCCTTTCAACAATTTATACACGACTGTCCTTAAACTGACACACAATATTTTGTTAGCGCAACGCAATCTGACTTTCAAAATTCCCTACAAAAGAATGGCCCTGACTGACATTAAACTATACCTTTCACAAATCACTTACCTCACAAAAATCTTCGCTGCTCAAGCTACTGCAATACAGCGAGCGCCACTACTGCCAGCTAAATAAAAGATTCAAACTATGGAAGGCACTAACTACTGATAGGGATAGTTAACAAATGAAAGATATTAATAGAGAACGAACAATGTATTTACCTTGATATCATCATATATAAATATAGCAGTTCATGACAAATTACAAACCTCCGCCATCTCTCTCCCCACATCCACCACTGCTGGCGGCTCACCTCCAACTGCGCAACGCTACGCGCTGTTCACAGCCAGCTGCCTAACACTACAATGGCGAGTATTACAACAATGCAAAGCAGACACAGACTGCCCACAGCACAGCCAGTGATTTTCATACAGAGGTGGATAAAAAAACCTAAACAGCCTACTTACAAAGACAACGAGCTCCGGGTTTAGTGACATCTCTGAACAGTCAAAGAAACTGTGTCTGTGATACAATATCCACAGTCAACGTCTATCTTCAGAAGTTCTGGGAAACGGGGTGATGCAAAACTTTTCTTGATGTGTGTATATTGCATACAAAATGGCTTATAGGTATTACATTCAGGAACAGTATTTTTGACTGGGGATGGTATTTTCAGATTCACGTCCACTTCCACTTAAGCTGTTAGTGCGACATGTCTCGTTGGTACAGGGATTAATTACAAACATTTTGTATAAATCTTGAAGGGAATTAAATCCTCTACAACATTGGCTATTAAGCAGCCCCAAAAACTGTAGTAAAAATGTTATAGTAAAAACAGTTATTAAAGGAACATAAATGACAAATACAAATGTTTGGGATTTCTTGACATTTTTGCAGGTTTTCACAGCCTCCTATCTCAGTAGCTGTTCCGAATTTTCCAGCATGTTATGTATGAAATATGCAGAAAATTTCACGCTCTTTATAATCGAAATGGCATATTTTTGCCTAAAATGCACAGGAAGCGAGTTAGCAAAAACATAAGAAGTCACATTTATTAGGCTTTTTCTCTCAAGATGGCTGATAATGTACAAGAGGGAGAAGGTCTAGAACTTACATTTCTCACGAGAGAGAGAATACATACAACTTACTTGAAGATCAAAATTACTCCATTTTTGAAAGCCAACACATTTTTCAGTGTTATCTCTACTGGACCAATCTGCATGGTTCTTTGAAACGGATTTCAGCAGTACAGGGTTTTCACATACCACACAGTGCTGCGTCCAACGCTGTATGAGAAGTAATGGAGGACAGGATGGGTGCAGATCGCTGGCAACGCTCGGACTCTGACAGATTGCGTAACGCATTTTGCTGAAACAGACGAGTTAGGAGTGGGCCTGGAAAGGAGACCGGGGGAACCGTTGCTTCGCTGAGCACTCCACATTGGGGTTTCAGCGGCCTCAGCTCACAGAGTGAAACCTCACAGAGTAACAGCAGTGCACTGACTCATCATTTCAGGTATTATTACTCGATATTAGTACTACAACTATCTATTGCAATTATACAAAAAAATGTTGATCCTGAAATGTTCTTTTCTACTGATGAACTATGGGTTTATTTTTTGAAGCCATATTGACTGTTTCAAAAATATGAAAAGTTTTTACAAATATTGCCAAAAATCAAAAAATGTCTTGACTACTTAAATTATTTAACTAGCAATGTGTTTCCAGGTTAGACTTGATCATCAGGCTATAGTAGCAGTAGAAAAACACTCAACACAAGTCTACATAGATGTTAAGGTATCTTTGTATAGTCTTGGTATATGCTATGGCCATCCTGTGGTGAATCAGAAGGATAACCTAATACTGATATTACTTTGTATGTTCATCTGCTGTCCACATCAACAGTTTCTAAATTTAGTAATCACTCACTTTGTTCTTGTTATACATTTATGTAAGGCAGAGTATATGTATACATGTGTGTCCAGGATCTCCTCCCAAACCCGAGGTCTAACTTCAACCAAATGTGTCACAGAAACAGCAGGTCTTGTAAGTATCAGCACTGTGCAGTTTGTAGTCTCCTAGTTCCAATAGGAGTGGAGATACAGGCAGAAACATGTTTTCCACACCCCTGTCATATAGGCTGCCCAGCATAATGAGCATTATCTGTGAGAATAGTATCAGCCTACCACATCAACCTGCTTTGCAGTGCAGCACACATGTCAGGGGCAAGGAACAGTTTTCAAGGCCCTAATATGTAGGCTGCCCCACATGATGGGCTTGTTGTTTTGGTGTAGTTTCAGCCTACTGTGTGTTGTACAGGCTATGTGCGGTGATGAGCCTGGCTGGGGACAGGTTGAGATGGCTACAGTAGGGGATGGGTAGAGTGAGAGAGAGGAGGAAATGGAAAGAGAGAGGGGTGGAGGGGAGATGCAAGAGGCAGGTGGAAGGTGTAGAGCGGAAGTGAACAGGTGTAAAAGGAAGAGGGGAAGGTGGAGATGGAAAGAGAGAGGGGAGGAGGATGTAATGAAGGGGAGAGGGGAAAGAAGATATGGTCAGAAAGAGGAGATACAGGAAATGGAGAAAGAGAAGTGGAGAAGGAAATGAAGAGACAGAGAGGAAGGTAGAGGTGAGAGGTTGAGATGGACAAGCAGAGGTAGGAAGAGGTGAAAGCAGAGAGAGAAGAAGTATGTGTGTTCATTTCATGTGTCTAATGCATACATGTGTGAAATAATGGGGAAAAGACTAGCGAATTCATACTAAGGAAAGTGAGACCGACTGTGAGGTGCTGCAAGAGCCATTGGCTGAACACAAAATGAGTTCTGAAGTCAGCAGAAGTCAAAGCATGTACATTGTGTAGATGCTCGGGTTGTAGTTGTATTTGCGTAATATTAACGACACAGTACCCTGCAAAACATTCATTTTACGTTCAACTGATGGAGCGCTGGTTGCAGGTGCCTCATCCTCTCTTACAAGCACTGTATCTCGCAAGTCGTCAGTGCGTGTGGTTCGGCCTCCCCCTTGGTTATTGTTCTGTAGTACCAATTACCCTGTTTCAAAAAAATGCGTGTGAATTCCTAAGGGACCAAACTGCTGAGGTCATCGGTTCCTCGACTTACATACTACTTAAACTAAGTTATGCTAAGAACAACACACACACTCATGCCTGAGGGAGGACTCCAGCCTCCGGCGGGAGGGGCCGTGCATTCTGTGACATGGCGCCTCAAATCGCGTGACCACTCCGCCGGCCTACCCTGTTGGAGCAGTCTTATAAACATGCAGTGAGCCGGATGTCTTCTACGCTGAGCTGATATATGGACCTGTACAACCTTCCTGCTTCTCTGCTGTTTCCAATTGCTTGCCCATACAAGAAAATCATGTCAGCAGGTTCCGTCGCAGGATACGACTCGATTTTGCTAGGGCTGATCGACATTAGTACATCAGCTTGTAAACACAATGTGTGGTCTACCACAATACGAGCGCTGCACACCAATATTTCAATACACAGCACACCATCTGCACTGGATTAGTTATTATACCAGTCTCCAGGCACGGATCTAGCTGAAAGGAGGGGCGGGGCAAACCAGGGATCAAAGACTCCCCCAAACCATAAAAGCGCCTTTTTGGGGTACAAAACCTGGTTTATCTGTACTCCGTGGCTATTCATTCGGAGAGAGCTACTGGCTTTTGCGTTTAGAGTTAGAGGACACATTTTCATCTCCTGTGATCAAGCGGTCATAAAAGGTTTCTGCATTGTGGCACTAATCAATAAGTTGCATATGGTGGATCGATTAGCTTTGCTTGTCTTTAAGAATCTGCAGTGAATGTTCTTGGATAGTCGACCAACGTTAGCTAAGAGTGTTTGAGAGTGGTTTGATCGTCCGACACGGGTATTCTTCCACATCTGCCCTTAACATTTCATTGACAAAAGTTGTTGGTCTTCCTGATCGACACACGAGTCAAAAAGATCAAAGTTATCGGATTTGAGCTTAGAAAACTACTTTTGGCATTTACGAATATCTGATGCTCTTGGATAAACATCGCACATGTCGTTTCTAGCAATTGTTGCGTTACTACCCGTGCGAAACTCAAAAAGCATAAAATGCCAAATACGAACTTCTGGTATTTGACTGGCCGTTTCATCATAAATTACAAAAAAAATTATTAAGATTTAATTGTTTACTAGTAAATATTCCAGTCTAACCTTAAAGTGTCTTTGGTGCGACTTTGAAGTACACAATGAGCAGATAAATGACGAACGAATATCGACATGCGCAGCAACGACATTAATGGTTCAAATGGCTCTGAGCACTATGGGACTTAACATCTATGGTCATCAGTCCCCTAGAACTTAGAACTACTTAAACCTAACTAACCTAAGGACAGCACACAACACCCAGCCATCACGAGGCAGAGAAAATCCCTGACCCCGCCGGGAATCGAACCCGGGAACCCGGGCGTGGGAAGCGAGAATGCTACCGCACGACCACGAGATGCGGGCCACGACATTAATGTCCGGTCCCCTTAACGAATGAAATACAGTCATATTCATTCCTGATAGGTTGTCACTATTAGGATACACTCTAGGATAGAATCAACACTCCAGAACGCCAACGTAAGTATTAAACACAGTTTAACGTTCACTTTGTACCAAAATTAGCATGAACAGAAATAACTGTACGATACGTATGTGGAGCTTGTTTCCAAAAGGTATCAAATCCACAAAATTTAAAAATGACTCCGACGTGGCAGCTCGTCCCTGATAGCTTTCTGAATCTACCTAGTAAATATTTTCTACCAATAAGTACCAGATCTCTTATATAGAGGTAGTAAAATCCAGCATTTTACACTAAAACATAGCATATCCCTTTGAACTTTCATAGCAAGCAGTACCAAATCGTCTTGCACTGATATGGCTGAGTGCTGTGCGTAACCAAAGAGCTAGGCCAATTTCAGTTTATTATTGTGTTATTTCATATAATATAATTGTGTTTTCTGTTGTGTTTGCTTATGGTTAACACGTAAAATGAAGTCTTATGTGTCCGATGAATATGCCGATGTGCTTGAACTTACAGAAAATCCAACTAAACGTAAAAAATCTGTAAATATGTGGAAGCATAGTGTTTTGAAATACGGGAAAACTAAATGTAAAAAAATCTGTAAATATGTGGAAGCATAGTGTTTTGAAACACGGGAAACATAATGGTTCAGCAAATGCAAAACCTCATATCAACTGTCAACGTAAAGACAGTTTTTGTAAAGCATTACGAATAACAGAAAATGAAATGATACGTGAAAAAAACGGATATTGGAACATTATAAATACTGTGAGTCAGAGAAACTTATTAATGGGGGATATTGACGTGAACTATCCTAAAAGAAGAAGACCTAATGGAGGTAAGAAAGAACGTTCAAGCCAAAAGAAAACTATAAGCTGCAGGATACGAACTGCTCTTTAGGGGTAGGTCCCTGTTTGTAGATTTAATGTTGGACGAAGAAAGGCTGAGCAAGCAGCTAATGATAAAATTAATAGTGGGGCTGCAGTTTCTGGAACAAGAGGTGGTGCAAGGCATGATGATGATACGAAAAAAATACAGGCTCAAACTATAGCTCACATAAATGGAAATGAAGTCCCATTCTTCTTCATAGAGCGTAGGGGAACGATGCGGAGGCCCCCATTGCCGTACTAGGCAAGGTCCTAGTGGAGGTGGTTTGCCGGTCCCTTCCTTCGACCGTAACGGGGATGAATGAGGATGATGAAGACGACACAACAACACCCAGTCATCTCGGGGTGGGTGAAAATCCCTGATCCTGTCGGGAGTCGAACCTGGGACCCTATGGTCGGGAAGCGAGAACGCTACCGCGAGACTACGAGTTGCGAACATAGCTCGCATAACAAGTTTTAAATGCAGAGAACAGTGCTTGTGGGGAGGGGGGTATAAAAAGGGCACAATCAAGAAAATACTTGCATTTAGAATTAACCATACGTCAGACGTAGAATTTATTTTGCGAGAAGAATGTTATTTGCTCATGAAGTATAATTTGTACAGTTTTAAAATAATTTTTATGAGAAAAAATACCAAATCCAAAATAACATCCCTATTAACTGTAGAATAATAAATATCTGAGAGAGTGAGGATTACCTCAGATTTTTCTAAAAGACCTATCAGTGAGTCGCAGACAAACTGCGTATCAACTATGGCTTGCATAAGAGAACTATTGGGGTTATAGGGAATTTTTCTGCTCTGCTAAAAAATGTGGCCAGTTGTATTTGGTACCTTTTGGAACCAAGCTCGATGTATACTTTTAGCTACGATTCTGCACTTGTTCACTGTCGTAGTTTCTCATTTCGGAGAACAATCAGAAATAAGGGACATATTTACATCTAGGCCTCTTGCGCCTTCCAGTACTATTTCCAGGCTATTTCTTAAATGCCTCAGTATTTTGCTGCATCTACGTAGAGCGAGGGCATCGTAAGTCGCCTCGCCTCATTTGTCCACAACGTAGCCTCCTAAGATGCTTATATATGGTCTCGCCTGTTCTTAGTCAATTATTAGGTATGTCTGCCATCTATGCTACTGTATAATGACAAAATGGTGTTTAACGTCGTTACCAAAAACTTCGGAAAGTTTTTAACCGACTTACTTCAGATCTTCCATGATGCTCTGATAAATACTCAGATGGACGTGGGTTACATACACACACACACACACACACACACACACACACACACACATTATATATACAGGGTGGTCCATTGATAGTGAGCGGGCCAAATATCTCACGAAATAAGCATCAAACGAAAAAACTATAAAGAACGAAACTCGTCTAGCTTGAAGGGGGAAACCAGATGGCGCTATGGTTGGCCCGCTAGATGGCGCTGCCATAGGTCAAACGGATATCAACTGCGTTTTTTTAAATAGGAACCCCCATTTTTTATTACATATTCGTGTAGTACGTAAAGAAATGTGAATGTTTTACTTAGAACATTTTTTTCGCTTTGTGATAGATGGTGCTGTAATAATCACAAACGTATATGTACGTGGTATCACATAACATTCCGCCAGTGCGGACATTATTTGCTTCCTGATACATTACCCGTGTTAAAATGGACCGTTTACCAATTGTGGAAAAGGTCGATGTCGTGTTGATGTATGGCTATTGCGGTAAAAATGCCCAACGGGCGTGTGCTATGTATGGTGCTCAGTATCCTGGACGACATCATCTAAGTGCCCGGACCGCTCGCAGGATAGTTACGCTGTTTAAGGGAACAGCAAGTGTTCAGCCACATGTGAAACGTCAACCACGACCTGCAACAAATTATCATGCCCAAGTAGGTGTTTTAGCTGCTGTCGCGGCTAATCCGCGCATCAGTAGCATACAAATTGCGCGAGAATCGGGAATCTCAAAAACGTCTGCGTTGAGAATGCTACATCAACATCGATTGCACCCGTACCATATTTCTATGCACCAGGAATTGCATGGCGACGACTTTGAACGTCGTCTACAGTTCTGCCACTGGGCACAAGAGAAATTACGGGACGATGACAGATTTTTGCACGCGTTCTATTTGGCGACGAAGCGTCATTCATCAACAGCGGTAACGTAAACCGGCATAGTATGCACTATTGGGCAATGGGAAATCCACGATTGCTGTCAAATGGAACATCAGCGACCTTGGCGGGTTAATGTATGGTGCGGCATTATAGGAGGATTGATAATTGGCCCCCATTTTATCGATGGCAATCTAAATGGTGCAATGTATGCTGATTTCCTAGGTAATGTTCTACCGATGTTACTACAACATGTTTCACTGCATGACAGAATGGCGATGTACTTCCAACATGATGGATGTCCGGCACATAGCTCGCTTGCTGTTGAAGCGGTACTGAATAGCATATTTCATGACAGGTGGATTGGTCGTCGAAGCACGTTCACCGGATCTGAGGTCCCCAGATATCTCTCCGTGGGGAAGGTGGAAGGATGTTTGCTATCGTTATCCACCGACCACGCCTGACAACATGCGTCAGCGCATTGTCAATGCATGTGCGAACATTGCGGAAGGCGAACTACTCGCTGTTGAGAGAAATGTCGTTACACGTATTGCCAAATGCATTGAGGTTGACGGACGTCATTTTGAGCTTTTATTGCATTAATGTGGTATTTAACAGGTAATCACGCTGTGACAGCATGCGTTCTCAGAAATGATAAGTTCACAAAGGTACATGGCACAACCGTTATGTATTTTAATTTAAAAAACCTACCTGTTACCAACTGTTCGTCTAAAATTGTGAGCCATATGTTTGACTATTATAGCGCCATCTACCACAAAGCGAAAAAGTGGTCCGCCTTTACTAGTACGACACAACATGTGGTTCATGCACGATGGAGCTCCTGCACATTTCAGTCGAAGTGTTCGTACGCTTCTCAACAACAGATTCGGTGACCGATGGATTGGTAGAGGCGGACCAATTACATGGCCTCCACGCTCTCCTGACCTCAACCCTCTTGACTTTCATTTATGGGGGTATTTGGAAGCTCTTGCCTACACAACCCTGGTACCAAATGTAGAGACTCTTCCTGCTCGTATTGTGGACGGCTGTGATACAATACGCCATTCTCCAGGGCTGCATCAGTGCATCAGGGATTCCATGCGACGGAGGGTGGATGCATGTATCCTCGCTAACGGAGGACATTTTGAACATTTCCTGTAACAAAGTGTTTGAAGTCACGCTGGTAGGTTCTGTTGCTGTGTGTTTCCATTCCATGATTAATGTGATTTGAAGAGAAGTAATAAAACGAGTTCTAACATGGAAAGTAAGCGTTACCGGACACATGTCCACATAACATATTTTCCTTCTTTGTGTGTGAGGAATGTTTCCTGAAAGTTTGGCCGTAACTTTTTGTAACACCCTGTCTTTCTTACAGTCAGTTTTAGCTTCTATAGCAGGACATTTAAAGCGTTACACAAACTGTTTCTCCCATATTTCTTCTTTCTTCGCATACATATTTTAAATAAAAACATATACATACCAGTGCGCTGATTTGTTTTCTTCCTCGCAGTCGGTCTTAACAGAAAATAGAAAGTTGTATTTATGGCTTGTCAGCGTATGATTAGAGTACTGTTGTGGAATCATTGTCTGAAACTTGCTAACCCTACGCATTCGCAGATTAAAATCATGCGAAATATTGTCACTGAAGCAACTATCCTCAGAGATTCAGCAGCTGGACGGGTCTCCCTCATACCCCGTACGCCAATGGTCCCAGCAGCTTCGCCTACTCATTTTAAGCGACGTCAGTTCCCAATCAAGGTTTTATTTGCAATGGCAATGAACGAGGCTCAACGACAGAGACAATGGGGAAGAGGAGATGGACAAAAAGAGGGGAAGAAACGGACATAGAGAGGAGGGAGGACGAGATGGGCAGAGAGAGGGGCTGGAGGAGAAGAGGAATGAAAGGGAGAGGAGGAGATGAACAGACAGAGGCGATTGAGGAGATAGGAGTGAGAGGGAGAGGAGGAGACGAACAGGGGGAGGAAGAGAGGGAGAAGGAGAGTATGAAGTGTATCCAGTTCCAGCACGAAATCAACAATTTCTATGCATTGCCGGATTCTCTAGTACATCATACAGATAAATACTCCTAAACGCAGTTATGTCATAGTAATTTTACATACATTTGTTCTTTCAATCAATACTGCGCATTCAACAGTCTACTTCATGACAAATTGTAATTAAAACATGGCTGTACGTAGCATCAAATTCTAATGAAAATAGAAACACAATCTTTTCAAAGAACATAATTTATGAGTTAAAATACAAGTAGTTATACTAGCTGTGCTCAGATGGCATCTGCTTGGTGATGCTACTGCATTTATTCTATTCGCGTTTTAATGAAGCATGAAAAATGAGAAACGAGTGATCAGTGTAATCAATGTGTCGTTACTACGTTTGTAACACATTATTCCTTATTACGCAATAAGTTCGTGCTCTTGGATGGTGATGACACCAGCATCCAGGGGGAGGCAGGGAGGGGAAACTTTGTCCGACCTCGAGATGAGGGGTCGCTCTTTCCGTAATCCATTTAAAATGGCTTGTGGTCCGATTCCTTGCTTAAAGATTTGTGACTTTTCCCCTAATTTAGGTGGTTCCTATGGCGTGTTGTAAAGAAACTTTTAAAATACCCTGGCACTAAACAGCAGGACACGGAGGAGCAGTTAGCGGGAGTAGCGATGGGAATATCTGAATTCTGCTCCTCAGGCTAACTGGCTCAAAGGTCTGAAAGCAGTTTTGAGGAGGTGCTTGGCGCTCGCAGGACTGTTAGTTGTTCCGTAGCCATCGACTGTGTAGGAGCCAACTGAAGCGGCAAAACTGGCTAGGTCTAACTGAAGCCAATAATTTTACATTGTGCTGAAAAGAAATGCCTCCGAATTTTTTATGTGAAGACTCATTAAAAAAAGCTTTTTAAATAAAACAAACTTCATTACATCTTTATTCTTCATGTTTATGTATTTACTTCTCACAATACTAATCCTGGAGACGAACACGTTTCTACCAACGAGAGACCAGTTTGTTGATACCGTCACTGTAGGATCTTCGCTTCATTGACCGAGCTACAACTCACCTCTGCTCCCACCGATTCATCATTATCAAAGCGAAGCTCCCGAAGTTGTTCTTTAAGTTTGGAAACAGCTTAAAATCGGCTGGGGCCAAGTCGGTACTGTACGGAGGATGATCGATGATAGTGAACCCAAGGCGTCGGATTGTTGCTGATGCCGCAGCATTCATGCATTGTTGTGCTCAAGGAGAGGGTGCGCCATGTGCAGGCGAACGTTTTCTGCAGTTAGAAACTCTTTTATAACTCGCTGATTCTCAGGCACCGTCTTATTTATGTGACACACCGCCATGTTACGCGCTACAATTCGAATCCCTCTAGTGACAGAGGGCTGTAACTCGCGTCAACGAAGCGGGAAAGTCGATCGAGTAATATGCATGACATGTAATACCTCAACGGACATTGAGAACAGAACAACAAGCTCTGAGACAAGCCCTCGTACATTTCCTTTCGTGCACATAAAAACTGGCCTGTTTTTTCTGTCTCTTTGACTTACTGACTTGAACCGCAATCCTATTTTCTTTTTATGAAGATTATTCAGCAAACGTCTCTCTGTAGCAACCGACTAGAGGTGCTGTACAAATTTTCGTGGTGTGCGTTTATCAGTCCATTGTTCAGATCTTGCCGGCCGGGGTGACCAAGCGGTTCTAGGCGCTACAGTCTGGAACCGCGCGACCGCTACGGTGGCAGGTTCGAATCCTGCCTCGGGCATTGATGTGCGTGATGTCCTTAGGTTAGTTAGGTTTAAGTAGTTCTAAGTTCTAGGGGACTGATGACCTCAGAAGTTAAGTCCCATAGTCCTCAGAGCCATTTGAACCATTTTTTGTTCAGATCTTGGAATCTTTCTGAATGCACTTGGGGCATTAATCTTTGTTATTGTGGCACTGGTAAATTTAACTCTGTCTCGCCGATGAAAACTGACCATCCTTAGTACTACAGTGTCAAGAATTAATTTAACTGACGCGACGGCGCAGCTTGGCCATGGGGCGCTGATGAACTAAATTTCTACAGGATGCTGTCAATGAACCTTCCCCTGGAAAATTACTTCTGAATAGACTGGCCTACATTATCTAACAGTTGTGACCAGTTGCTTCTTCATGTTTTCGCGTCCGCATAATATCCGTTTCATCTTCTAATATTCATATTTGTCGACGACATGTTAGTAGTGTCGCCTCATGGTGAAGATGGTAACCCATCTGAATACAGCCCGTGGACATCGAAAAGGAGGGATGCCTTCCATTTATGGATGTTTTCGTTCGGCACAAAGATGACATGTACGTAGTATATCGGAAACAGACACATACAGATCTATATTTACGTAGAAATAGCTGCCACCTTCCTTCCCATATGATTAGTGTTCTCAGAACTTTGGTTCACAGAGTATACGTCATTGCTGACTACAGCATTCTGCAGGACGAGCTCCAACACTTAAAAAGAGTTTCTGAAACAAACACGTATTCTCCACAGCACATAGGTAAGGAGCCACAAAGAAACCAAAGTTGAATATAAAAAATGCAGAAGAAGACACAGAAATATTTAAATCCATGGTTTTCTTGCCATATGTGGGAAGCTAACCTCAAAAATAGGATGAATTCTCAGCAAGCACCGAAGACAGCAGCACTCTTAGGTTCCTTTAAAGATGATTTGATACTCTGGAAGATTGGAATTTACAACAACCCCCACAAGCGAGGCCTTTCATGCATCGGACAGTCGACTCTTACCGAAAACCATAGGTATTCCCGGGTCCTGCAGCCCAATAAGAAGGCGGTGGCAGAGCACTGTACTGATACTGATCACTGTATGTTGTTCGACAATGTCAGATTTCTGGCGTCGACTTTGTAAGACGTCGTGGTCTCCTGATCTTCATTGCTTACATATTCCGCCCTCACAATCATATTCCGCACATCAAGACGCTTCATTCGAACCCAAACTCGATAAGATAAAGTCAATGTTGTATGAATTCATGTAAACGATATGCAGATAACTAATAAATCGCAAGTGCGCACCGTGATTGAAATACTCGAGACTGATGTACACACATACATTCCAGACACGATGGTCACAAGAGCTTTTAGTTGGAAAGAGGCAACCGCATGCCAGGAGGCCGGTCCCAACCCATCTACATCGGCCGGTGACCGCCCGTAGAGCAGACAGCTTTTGCCCGAGTGAAAGGGCGACCCCGTTTTCAGCTTAAAAGCAAATTCCGCTACACTGTGTGGGAGCGGCCAGCCTACGCATTCTTTACACATAGCATGCAGTTTCAGAGATTTTCACAGGGAGACAGCAAACACCAAACGCCGATACTATAGATCTCGGGATTGGTCGCCTTAAACGAAACGTCATTCTTCCGATTTAGAAGAGCAATGCTGATTGGCAGACGATATTTCTGACGCCTTGAGCTGAAGGAGTAATGGAAGAGACCGAAAAATATACCCTTTCACGTCTGGCGTGGAGAGGGGCCGTTCCGTTGTCGCTCTTGGAGCGAGAACACGTAACGAGAGCGTGCATGCTCGTACGTGTACTCGAAGAGTGAGGAACAAGTCTCTCCTCAGTACTTCACTGGGAGAGCACCTCTGTCGAGAGCGAATCAAAGTGCGACTGGATATTGAGTCCTTGCGATTAAGCGTTGTTCACTGTGTTGGCCGCCACGCTTATTGTGCGGTGTGAATGGACAGACTTATTGTTAAACGCCGGCGAGCGAATTTTTGAGTGGCATCACGGTGAACTAGTTATCTGACCACGCCAATAGTTAGACTAGGGGCGAATAGGAGCCCTTGACTTCATCAAGGCGTAGGGAGAGTTTGATTGGCAAAGGTCAATCCAGGTAGAACAAGAGTTATCTTATTTGTCAGCAGCGAGCGGCGCAAACAGCAGTCATCGCAGCTTACGGTATTGTACGCTACAGCTCTTGTGAGCCCCATATTTCCTCCACAACAGTACACTTCACTGCATTTCACGCGCGACAGCCTCGACCGTACCTAGGAAGATTCTAACGGATAATTATTCAAGTTGAGTAGGCGCACCTCTCAGCCATTCTCCCAAGTCAACAACAATCTTAAACTCTGTATAGAAATTTCATCAGCGAATCCTATCCTTGAGAGGTACTTCACACACCGAAAAGAACCAGGAAATAACGTGTTCAGTTCATAACTAAAAGAGCCATTGTGATTTCTCAGAATTTTGCAAAATAAATAATAATTTTCGTTCGTTTCATGTTTATGTTTTTCTTACACTAACTAGCACTACTCCAGTACCCAAGTATCCCACTAGTTACGTAAAAAGTTTGTGAATTTTTGGTGTCATTTCCTTACAGCGGACGACTCCAGAAGATATTTATTGCTGAAAGTTTGTCAGGCATTTCTCTTTAGAACGTTAGGAGCGTCTGTCTGACTTCTGTAGTAGTGTGCGGGTGGAAATTGCGTCTTTCAGGAGCCACAGGGTAAGGGGTACATCTCAGATTAATCCCACGCTCACAACGTCATTGCTCTGGGACTCGGTGGTGAAAGATGCAGCTGAAATTCATTTGGCGACGAATTTAATTAATGGAGAAAGATTTCAGCATTGATAAATCATGGAATCCGGCGCTTCCTTTAATAAACTTGCAACGACGTCGCATAGTGCAGCTCATGGTCATGCATCGTCTTCCCAGCGTGTATCGACCGCGTCGCCATGGACCTAATTTCCCGCTTATGTGTACTTCATTCCCGCCGATCAATGTCTATGGCGCTTGTGTATCTGTGCCCGCATGTGCAGTGGCACGGTCCTCGAGTTTAAAAGAACGGAACGATCACTGGAACGTCAGTCATTCAGCTCACTCTGAAGATGGTTGAACGATATACGTCCGACATATTAGAAGAAGAAGCGGTGCAATTTATGCATCTGCACGCCCGAAATTGATTGCCCATGGCTTTGTCAATGAAGGTTGTCAATCTAGATCGTTTCGTTGTATGTGTTCGAGGTTAACATTGCTTCCACCGAAGTCTCCCCATTTAGAAAAACCTCGTGATAACAATCAAAACAGGTACAACCTAGCTTTCGTAAAACAAGCTACAATGGTCAGTCAAAATATAGGATGTATCAAAAATAATCATCCGATTTGGCACGTCTATAAACATATACAATGAATTTTATCTTTTCATGAACGGGAAACTCAAAAAGTTTTTTTTTTTAATGCCTTTTCATAGGTGTTGAATATGCCCCCCTCGAGATGCACGGCATATGTCAATGCGGAATTCAAATTGTTCCCACACTGCAGCTAAGCTTCAGTTACAGCTTCCACAGCTGCTGCTATGTGATGTCTCACTTCATTCATTGTTGTTGGTAACGGAGGCACGTAAACAGAGTCTTTTTTAAACCCCCACAAGAAATAATCACCTACGGTCAGGTCCAGTGACCTTGGAGGCCAGTAATGTAAGGTTGAATCATTTGGTCCAGTCTGACCGATCCATCGTTCAGTAATCCTTTGACGTAAAAATTCCCACACTTCCGGTTTACAGTGTGGCAGTGCCCCATCCTGTTGGTAAATGAAGCCAAAAATGGTTCAAATGGCTCTGAGCACTATGGGACTCAACTGCTGAGGTCATTAGTCCCCTAGAACTTAGAACTAGTTAAACCTAACTAACCTAAGGACATCACAAACATCCATGCCCGAGGCAGGATTCGAACCTGCGACCGTAGCGGTCTTGCGGTTCCAGACTGCAGCGCCTTTAACCGCACGGCCACTTCGGCCGGCTAAATGAAGTCGTTCGAATCAGTCTCCAACTGGGGGAAAAGAGGTATGTGCTTCCTGTAACAGTGATCTCACCAAAGAAAATGGACATACACCTTTTCCCATGAAACTGCACAAAACACATTAAATTTTGGAAAGTCTCTCTCAATTTGTACAACTTCATGTGGTTGTTCCGTACACCATACTCTCACATTATGACTGTTCACCTTTCCATTTAAAAGGGTGTTGCTTCGTCACTAAGCCTAAACGTGGAAGAAAACTATTGTCCTCCATCTTGACAAGAACGAAATTACAGAACTCCACACGCTGTTGTTTGTCACCTTCAAGAAGAGCTTGCAGTAGTTGAATTTTGTATGGTTTCACGAGTAAACGTCGACACACACGCAAGACGGACATCGGGGGCATGTTGAGCTGACGACCTGCACGGTGAACGGATTTCTGCGGACACCTTGTGAAACTATGGGGGACGCGTTCGACGTCTGTGTCAGACACTCGGGGACGATCCGGCGATTTGTCTTTACACAAACAACCTGTTTCTCGGAATTGTTCATGCCATCGTATATTGCACTGTGCTGTAAGAGAATTCACTCCATACCTAGTACGAAGGTGATGCTGAACAGTTATTAATGACCCGCACTGCACAAAACGTAGAACGCAAAACACTTTCTGTTGTCCCGACACCATTTTTACTCGAACTGAAGATGCCGCGCACTGCAGCTACCTAGCGGGAAGCATGGAAAACTCGAGAGTTTATTCTTTCCAACAGCACGTTGTTCAGGAACATATCTCAAACAACATAATAGTTACGATTTTTTAAAAGTCTGATGATTCTTTTTGATACACCATGTATTACGACATCCTGATTCACACTGTGGTGGTCCATGTTTAGAACGCAGTAAAGCAGCAGTTCTGCGTGGCATGGATTCGACAAGTCCTTGATAGTTTTGTAGAGGTATGTGGCACCAAATGACTATGCGCAGTCATACAATTCCCTTAAATTACCGTCCGAAGGTTTGTGGACGAGGCGCCTCATACCATAGCAGGTGTGTTCCATTGAGTTCAGATCAGTCGAACTTTAAGCCCAATGTAAGTTCACTATCATGCTCCTCAAACCAATATAGCATCACTCTTGCCTTCTGACATGGACAACCACTCTGCTGGAAGATGTCATCATTACTGGGAAAGGCGTCAAGCATCAAGGGCTGGAGGTGGTCCGCGGTAATGTTAATTCAGTCAATGCCCGTCACGGTGCTTTCGACTACTACCACAGGTCCGTTGGAACCCCAGGTGAACGTACCCCGAAGTATAATATTGCCTGCATCCGTGGCGCGGTACATTTTTCGAGGAACCTTTTGGATGAAGGCGTATCCGCACCTGACATGGTGTAACAAGAAACACGATGAATACGAAGAGGCGACACGTTTCTGTCCATCCATTGTACAATCACGATGATCCAGTGTCTACTGTAGTCGTAACTGACAATGTCGTTGGGCCAACAACGGAATACATGTGGGTCGTTTGCTGTGAGAACCAGTGTTGAGCAATATTCTCTGAGCGGTGTGTTGTGAAACGGTTGTGTACGCGCTAACACTGAACTTTGTCGGGAGATCAACCACAGATCGTCGTCTATCCTGCTTTACAGAGCGTTCGAGCCCCCGACATCCGCGCTCCATGATGATCCATAGGCACCCACCACCTGGTCACCTGTTCGTGCTTTCACCGTCCTCCAATCACTTTACCTTGATGTTCGCGTCTGCAGCACGCAATAATCTGCACTTGGTCAAAGTCGGTCGTGCCATTATATTTCCTCATCGTCGAGCTGTTGTCAGTGAATTTCTCCATTTGCAGCCCATATCGTCTCTAGACTGATTCCACATTCCTCTCTACTCCGCTCACACGCTTTCCTTACCTAGTCAAGTTCCCGCAACAGCAGCAGGTGGCATTCAGTCTCGAGGTGGACAGTCGTCATAATGCATACCGGCTCACGTGGATCTACGTAAATACACACATACATATCGAACGATCACAGGCCCTGCATACGATGCGCTGCTTCCACGAACTGCCTCTATATCTTTCGGTTTTGTGCTCGGTTCCTCCAGGCGTCTTCAACCCTCAGGGTTGCCAGGTCCTTCGCCAGGTCATCCATTCAACGCTGTATTGGTCATCCTATGGGGGCTCGGTTGTTTGGTTTCCCGTAAAGTGCTTTCTTCACCTGTCTGCCTTTTGGAATACCGGCTACATGGCCCACCCATTGTATTCTTTTGTGCTACAGTTTCTGTAGGGTTGTTGGTTGTTGCCGCAAGAGGCGATTTCCTCATTCTTCCTCCTCCGTTCTTCCTTATCTAAAACTGGTCCCCATACGTTCCTCATTACTGTTCTTTCAAATGTTAATAGCGAAGTGAACTTTGAAACGTCTGCCAACGGACGATACCGGTATAGAGGAGGTAAAAAGTAGGGTGGGCAGTGCAAGGTAGAAAGGATCGTTAGGATTTAATGTCCCTTCGACATCAAGAACATTAGAGACGGAGCATAAGCTCTGAATCGTTAAAAGATGGGGAA
This sequence comes from Schistocerca americana, assembly GCF_021461395.2. Taxonomy (NCBI): domain Eukaryota; kingdom Metazoa; phylum Arthropoda; class Insecta; order Orthoptera; family Acrididae; genus Schistocerca; species Schistocerca americana. Next base: position 292,308,612 of record NC_060120.1, on the reverse strand, counting down.
TGAAACCGACCGTGTTCTTTCAAAGCAACCATCCTGGCATTTGCCTGGGGCGATTTATGGAAATAACTGAAAGCCTAAATTTGGATGGCCGGACGCGGGTCTGAACCGGCGTCGTCCCGAAGGCGAGTCCAGTGTGCTGCCCACTGCCCTAGCTGGCCACATCGCTCGATGTGGGGCGTTCAGTGGTGAGGGCGACGAAGGATTGGATGGCGACAAGGGGGCAAGGGGGGGGGGGGGAGTCCGTGATTGCTGTTACTCGATCTGTCAGCGCCTATCGATTGTCCGTGGTCGACCACAACCTGACCTCACGATTGGTGTCAAGGGCCTTTTCAGTTCGCCTCGCGGAAGAGTCGTCTGCTGACGAGCCTTCAGTTGTCTCTTTAGTACAGGAAATGCAGTTTCCCACCAACTTTTTCACGAAATTTACTACTGATCATCTTCAACTTTTATAGTCCTGTCTTCCTCAGTTGCGTGTAATATTACGGTCGGCAACAGAAACCAAAACATTGCTTTAAAACAAGCGTTCAGTGCATAGTGTTGTGGAATGGGAAAAAACCGCAAATTGGCGTTCATAAGAAGAAGAACAACACCAAAAATGCAACAGGAGCGTAATATGTAGGAAATTGTCTACGCAACCTGCTACTGATGATGCCTTGCAGAAAATAGAGGCGAAACGCGTATGGCACTAAAATTGTGTTTTGTTCAGTTGCTGTCAGACGGTCCATAAGTAAACATTATTAATATACCGTAATATTGTGCATAGTGATATTACAACAAAAATTAAAATTTAGAAATAACATTTATAAATATTGCATTGTGATGTATCTAGGGTTTCTTCCAATATGTGAATGAAAGCTCATAACGTCCAAACATTTCAGTCGTAACGGACCACTGTTGTAACCCCTTTTCTTTCGTTCTTATTCTTCCTCTTTTTCCTTCTTCTTCTTACCTACTGTGGTCTTATCATGTTTTCAGTCAACTGCCAAACAGTTATACATGCAGATATTTATTATGGAATCTTACTGTCTGACGTTCTAATTACATGTGTCAGTAATACCAACTGAAAACGTCAGAACGGCTATGAATTATGTAAGTAGCCGTGTGTCTGATCGTCCAGTTGCTGCGTTGTTCCTGGGTCGTAGTGATCGCAGCATTCGCGGCCTTATCATTTCCATTATGTCAGTCCAGTTTGGAGTAGTGCGATCTATGATAGCAAGTTTCCGGATTTAAGACCAGACCTGTGGGTTAGGGTAACAATGGAACCAAATTATTTGCATGTGAAAGTTGTGGTGAGGTGGATGTTGCATTACTTTTCGTTGACTGCTATTCTTTCTTTGACGATCATTTCCTTTACCAATGTTTCAGTTCCACTCCATTTCTTTACGCGTTATTCCCATAAATTACTTTTACCACTGTGGCCTCAGTTGTAATTCACTGATGCTGTACGCAATGGCTACTACATTTTTACGTTGTGTGAAGTGTCCAGCCTTGCATTATTTTGCATAAAGACTTAATTAACAATCTCCGAACCAGGTGGATAATTTCTTTCGATATAACTGTTGTTGTTGCCATGTTCAGCCCGAAGACTGCTGCTCCATCCTGCGGAAGCTTCTTCATCTCTGAATAACTACTGCAACCTACATCCTTCTTAATCTGCTTACTATATTCTTCTCATGGTCTCCCTCTACGATTTTTACTCCCCACACTTCTCTCCAATATTAACCTGCTTATTTCTGGATGTCTCAGAACTTGTACTATCCCTTCTTTTAGTTAAGTTGTGCCACATATTTCTTGTTCAAAAATGGTTCAAATGGCTCTGAGCACTATGGGACTTAACTTCTGAGGTCATCAGTCCCCTAGAACTTAGATCTACTTAAACCTAACTAACCTAAGGACATCACACACATCCATGCCCGAGGCACGATTCGAACCTGCGACTGTAGCGCATATTTCTTGTCTCCCCAATTCTGTTCAGTAACTTCTCATTACTTAAGTGATCTACCCAACTAATCTTCAGAATTCTTCTGTAGCGTCACATTTCAAAAGCTTCTATCCTCTTCTTGTCTAAATTATTTGTCGTCTATGTTTCACTTCCATACATGGCTACATTCCTTCGGAAAGAGCTTTCTAGCACTTAAGTCTATAATCGATGTTAACAAATTTATATTCTTCAGAAATGCTTTTCTTGCCATTACCAGTCAACATTTTATATCCTCACTACTTCGGCCATCATTTATTTTAGTGGCCAAATAGCAAAACTCATCTACTGCTCTAAGTGTCTCGTTTCTTAATCTAATTGCCTCAGCATCACCTGATTTAATTCGATTACATTCCGTTACCCTTGTTTTGCTTTTGGTGATGTTAAACTTTATACCCTTCTTTCAGGACGCTGTCAATTCCGTTCATCTGCTCTTACGAGACCTTGGCTGTACCTTAAAAAATTACAATGTCGTCGGCAAATCTCTTACTGTATATGCAATAACATTTGCTCGTATTTAACGGCCTTAGCTTAAAAAAATCTCATTGGTTATAAGACAATTACTCCGGGGAGTTGTTAATATCCAGGGGACTGATGACCTAAGATGTTAAGTCCCATAGTGCTCAGAGCCATTTGTTAATATCCTACCGAGCGCGTCCACAGGTGGCGGATAGGGGGATGCTCACCAGATATGGTGGGTACAGGGGAAGAAAAGTACCTGTGGTGGACCAGAACTAGTACCAAGGACATGACAGTTCCATATGTCAGTGGTGGCTGATTAATTTGCTCTGTGGCTAACAACCACAGTTGTAACACGGAGCTTGGTACACTCGAGATTGATAACGTCTGACTTTCACACATGAAAAGTTCTTTTAGAAAAAAAAAATTCCATCGTCCAACCCAGTAGAAAAAATTCCACCCCCTAACCCAGTAGCCGGCCGCTGTGGTCTCGCGGTTGAAGCGCTCAGTCCGGAACCGCGCGACTGCTACGGTCGCAGGTTCGAATCCTGCCTCGGGCATGGATGTGTGTGATGTCCTTAGGTTAGTTAGGTTTAAGTAGTTCTAAGTTCTAGGGGACTGATGACCACAGATGTTAAGTCCCATAGTGCTCAGAGCCATTTGAACCATTTGAATCTAACCCAGTAGAGAAGGAGAAGGCCACATCGGATTCAGTAGGTAGCCAACTAGAAGACTCAAATGAATCGGAGCATTTGAAATCACTCAACTCTCATCAATGCATATGCCAAAATAAAACATAAACACGTTAACTACATTGCAACACATAACATAAAGTCTTTACTGAAAACTGCAAAGCTCAGTAACTTCACTCATGAATTGGACAGACAAAACGTCTTAATAGCAGGAGTCCAAGAAATGAGAAATACAACAGAAGATCCATTTGAATCTCAAGGTTATAGAATTTATAATGGAAAACCAAGACAAAGAGTTGTGAAACAGTGCCCACAATTCAGGACAGAATTTATAGTAAATTTGAAAATCATAGGCTCAATAACTTATTTTAAAGCTATTTCTCTGCGAATCTCAACTTTAACTCTGAAAACCACAAACAAGATCTGTACTATCATAAACGCCTATATCCCTAACAGTGAGAAAAATTTGCTAACAAGAACTACGGTAGAAGTAGGAAAATTCTGGGATCTTTTGGATCAGACAATAAATCAAGTCAATAAAAGTAACGCAAAGATCTTAATACAGGATTTTAATGCCCAACTGGGAAAGGAAAAGAATTACAGTTGGAAAATGGGCTCCACATAAGCAAACTAATAGAGACGGACAAAGGCTTATTGAAATTTGCAGAACAAGTGCGCTCATCTCTAAATCTAGATATTTTAAAAGAAAACCAAACAAACTTATGACGTTGAAACATCCGGACTGGACAAGAGAAGAGTGGCAGCTGGACCATGTCTACAAGGACAAATTCTTTCATAAGGAAATTCGAAATGTTAAAGTAATGAGAGGAACAGACACAAGTTCAGATCGTTATCCGGTCAAAATCCAATTCACCCCATCAAGGAAAAAACGACAGAGAACAGTTGGAGAGAAAAGAAAGTATGGCCGACATAAGTTAATAAAAAATGACAAGAATCAGCAAAACACACAAAATATAATAGTAACAGATAAGCTTGAGGAACTAATACCAGTTTTAAAACAACATGCTGAAAAATCGTCCCCAGTAAATCAACGTAAAAGACACATGCATGGTGGACTACGGAATGTGACGAAATTCGTGATGAAACACATCAAGCTTGGACAAAACCAAAGTTACAAGATAAAAGAGAATGAAACTAACCTCAAAACCATCGGAAAATAATTGCCTCGAATTATCAGGAAAACAAAGCGATAATATCAAAAAGATTTACTGAATTCCATTGAAGAAAACTACTACAAACCAAGTACAGAGATTATTTTAAAGCCTATAATCATTTTAAAGCCTCTAATAAACAGTTACGTAATTACAACCCTCCCACACTACTGCAGAGAAATAAAGATGGAAAAATAGCCCATAATAACAAGCAAAATCATGGCAGAAGCAATCAACAAGCTCTTGAACTGTGATGAACCTGAAAATCTTTTGACAATGGACACAGACACCCCCGTAAAAACCAAATTAGAAAATATAAACCTACCTACAGTATAAGAAATAGAAACTGCACTTAAATAAATGAGAATCTACAAAGCTTGTGGTGAAAATCAAGTATTTGCGGAAATTTGGAAATTTGCTGGTAAAAGAAATCAGACTTCTTTACATATTATTTTACAAAACATTTGGGCAACAGAAAAATTCCCAGAAGAATGAACCACAGCTATAATTAACCCACTTCATAAGAAAGGAGACAAAAGAGATCCAGACAACTACAGGGGAATCTCGCTCTTGGACTGAACCTACAAGATTTTTTTCCAAGATTTTACACAACAGGATCAAAGAACAACTGGATAAGGAACTGGGGAATACCAAGGAGGCTTCAGACCTTGGAGAAGCTGTACCAAACAAATAATTACTCTGAAATTAGTCAAGGCTTATTACCACAAACGAAATAAGCCTCTCTCAATTACATTTATAGTTTTTAAGAAAGTATATGATTCTATCCATAGACCCTCACTGTTAAAAATTTTGAGAGGTTTCAGACTCCAGCCAAAATTAATTAAACTGATAGAACTTACCTTAATAAATACAAATTCGAAAATTAAGTTCACAGGGGAACTTTCTGGATCATTCTGGGTTTAAGGCAGGGAGACGGCCTGTCACCACTTCTTTTTAATTGTGCCCTTGAGTACATAGTGACAGAATGGTACAAGGACAATCTGAAGAAAATTAAGTTTGGAACACAAAAATATGGCATAAAGTTGAACTGGCTCTTCTCGCCAACAACATTCAAAGAACCAAACAACAAATACAATCACTACAGAAAATAGCCAAGAGTATTGGCCTTAAAATATCATTAGAAGAAACAGAAATAATGCTAACGGAACCGCCACCGGCAAACAAAATTAGAATTGGAGAACACGACATAAAAATTGATGAAAAATTTAAATACTTGGGCGAAATAATAAGGCACAACCTGAATGAGAAACCATCATGACAGAGTAGAATTAACAAATTGATTAAAACATATCATGTTACCGAGAGCACATATAACAAAAGGTGTCTCTGAATAGCCACAAAACTGAAACACCACAGAACAGTCACTCAGCCGCAAATAGCATACGCTAGTGGAACTATATTTAAAACAACCAACACGATCCCAAAGAATGAAAAACTATTGGGCCAACGAAAGAAACAGAAACACCTTAATCATAATATTGACTGAAGTGATCCAGTGTTGGCGATAAAATAAAAAAAATAACGCTAATAACTAAACATTAACATTCTACCACCTGGGGCGCCTTTTTTCTAGATTTTAGTTATTTTTCATATTTTTATTCGTGTTTCCTTTCTTACGAATGATAAACTGTAACTAACAAAGAGGCAAGGCGCCTTAGATAATAAAAAACCACAGCAAAGATATGTAAGTTAACCAGAGACATGACGCAGAAAACGCCATAACGTCCTTAAATTGTTTCTTTTGTAGAAACATAAATGTGACGACACTGTGTAAAATCATTCACTTCTCCTCTAGCGATTCCTATGAAAATTGCCGTCTTTATTATTCGTTGCTGATTCATGAAAGCGTATTCTAGCTGAAAATGTAATTTCAAAGGCAAGTAATACTTAGATTCGCATGCGTTTTTAGTGATCCTGAGTCATATTCCACTTTTAAATAGCATCATCGTGAGGTCTGCGCCAAGTTAGAAGCCTAGCATCAGCTCTTACAAACTGAAATCGGGACTTATTCGACCAGATCACTGTTTTTCAGTAGTCTATAGTCCAATTGATATGGTCTCGAACCCAGGAGGAGCGCTGCAGGCAATGTTGTGGTGTCAGCAAAGACACAGTTGTTTTCTTACGAGTAGAGCAGTAATTCATTTTCAGATTCCAACTCTAGCATTGCATTCCATATCACATAACATTCGTAGGGTACTTCACTACTGAGTTTTAGTTATATGCTTTTCATGAAGCACGCAGTCAGTTTCCTTTGGCATTTAATGGATTCATTTTCTTTATTTCAAATTTTGCATTCCGTGAAGTTTTAAGTTTTACATCGCGACATTCTTCACGTGCACAAAACAGGGCCAACCGACACCCGGTTTCACTCAGCAATTGAATACGTTGCCTAAAGTACACGTTACATGAGAAGAAACTTTTTGAAAACAGTATATACAGTTCTTTCTCATACAGATAATATTTTATAGAAAGCTTAATACACAATGAAATTCCAAAGAAACTGGTATAGGCATGCGTATTCAAATACAGAGATATGTTAACTGGTAGAATACGGCGCTGCGGTCGGCAACGCCTATATAAGACAACAAGTGTTTGGCGCAATTGTTAGATCGGTTGCTGTTCCTGCAATGGCAGGTTATCAAGATTTAAGTAAGTTTGAACGTGGTGTTATAGTCGGTGCACGAGGCATGGGACACAGCATCTCCGAGGTAGCGATGAAGTGGGGATTTTCCCTTACGAACATTTCAAGAGTGTAACGTATCAGGAATCCGGTAAAACATCAAAACCCCAACATCGCTCCGACCGGAAAAATATCCTGCAAGAACGGGACCAAAGACGACTGAAGAGAATCGTTCAACGCTTCCGCAGATTGCTGCAGATTTCAATACTGGGTCATCAACAAGTGCCAGCGTGCGAACCATTCAACGAAGCGTAATCGATATCGGATTTCGGAGCCGAAGGCCCACTCGTGTACACTTGATGACTGCTCTACACAAAGCTTTACGCCACGCCTGGGCCCTTCAACATCGACATTAGATTTTTGAGGACTGGAAACATGTTGACTGGTCGGACGAGTCTCATTTTAAATTTTATCGAGCGGATGGACATTTACGGGTGTGGAGACAACCTCATGAATCCACGGACTGTTCAAGCTTGTGGAGCCTCTGTAATGGTGTGGTTCAAATGTTCAGATGTCTCTGAACATTATGGGACTTAACATCTGAGGTCATCAGTCCCCTAGAACTTAGAAATACTTAAACCTAACTAACCTAAGGACACCAAACACATCCATGCCCGAGGCAGGATTCGAACCTGCGACCGTAGCGGTCGCGCGGTTCCAGACTGAAGCGCCTAGAACCGCGTAATGGTGTGGGGCGTGCGCAGTTGGAGTGGTAGGGGTCCCCTGATACGTCTAGATACGACTGACAGGTGACACATACGTAAGCATCCTGTCTGATTACCTGCGTCCATTCATTTTCATTGTGCATTCCGACTGGCAATTCCAGCAGAACAATACGACACCCCACACGACCAGAATTCCTGCAGAGTGGCCCGAGAAAGAAGCGCCAAAGAAACTGTATAGGCATGTGTATTCAATTACAGAGACGTGTAAACAGGCAGAATATGGCGCTACGGTCGGCAAAGCTTATATAAGACAACAAGTGTCTGGCGCAGTTGTTAGATTGGTTACTGCTGCTATAATGGCAAGTTATCAGGTTTTAAGTGAGTTTGAACGTGATGCTATAATCGGCGCACAAGCTATGGGACACATCATCTCCGAGGTACACAAAGCCTTACGCCTCGCCTGGGCCCGTCAACACCGACACTGAACCGTTGATGACTGGAAACCTGTTGTCTGGTCGGACGAGTCTCGTTTCAAATTGTATCGAGCTGTTGGACGTGTATCGATAAGGAGACGATCTCGTGAATCCATGGACCCTGCATGTCAGCAGGGGACTGTATCTGACAGGTGTTACGTACGTAAGCAGCCTGTCTGATCACTTGCATCCATTCATGTCCATTGTGCCTTGCGACGGACTTCGGCAATTACAGCAGGACAATGCGACACCCCACACGTCCAGAATTGCTACAGAGTGGCTCCAGGAACATTCTTCTGAGTTTAAACACTTCCGATGCCCACCAAACTCCCCAGACATGAACATTATTGAGCATATATTGGATGCCTTGCTCCACCCTCGTATTCTTACGGATTTATGGATAGCCCTGCAGGATTCATGGTGTCGATTCCCTCTAGTACTACTTCAGATCTTAGTCGAGTCCATGCCATATCGTGCTCGCGCTGCCCCTACACGATATTATGAAGAGCCAAAGAAACTGGTACACTTGCCTAATATAGTGTAGCGGTCCCGCGAGCACGATATGGCATGGACTCGACTAAGGTCTGAAGTAGATACACATAACAGCGTAAAAAAGTTGTCCTGTCGGGTAATGCTGTTAGCAGTAGTCTGCTACTGGCTGAATTCGTTTCAAGCCCTCGCCTGCCGGCAGATGCCACTCAGAAACGCTGCGCCTCCGTCCATTGACCAGCTGTTTGACGGGGTCAAGCTGGGCGCTGCGCCGAGGCATGCGCGTCCAGGAGGCCGGCAGAAGGATGCGTGACGTCGGCTCGTTAACGGTCGCCGCATCAGGGAACAAGTGTTTCCGGACCTATCTGGATCGTTCTTCTTACGAGAGATGCGCGCCTTCCGTCCAGCGCCGCCGCAGGCGTTCCAGTTGCTGCCATTGTCCCTGTTCTGGAGGCTAAAGTAGACCGGCGGTGCTGCAGCCTCTTGTGCAGCGCCGAATCGTCAGGGGTTAAGAAGCCTCACTTCCCACAATTAACTTAACTGTCTCTGAACTAATAGGTGCAAACTCGTTAACTTCGCAATCTTTGACTTCAATATATACTGTACCCTCATAATTTGGAGCACCTCCCTGTATACTCTTAGCTCTAAAAAGAGCAATCGGAACGACGAACAGTGTCAGTTCGCGAACCTCGTGCTTGCTGTTGTCCAAGAGACTCGGAATTGTGACTGATACCCCTGCACACACCGACCGTCCAAGTCTTGCGTGCACGCATTCAAATCGGGCTGCCACATTCACTCTGTCAACACTGGACAACAAATTTACTAACACCTGGAAAACACTTCTGTAAGCAATTTACAGAGTTATACAGGGTGGGCTATTGATCGTGACCGGGCCAAACATCTCACGAAATAAGCATCAAACGGAAAACTACAAAGAACGATACTTGTCTAGCTTGAAGGGAGAAACTAGATGGCGCTATGGTTGGCCCGCTAGATGGCGATGCCATAGGTCAAACAGATATCAACTGTGTTTTTTTTAAATAGCAACCCCCATTTTTATTACGTATTCGTGTAGTACGTTAAGAAATATGAATGTTTTAGTTGGACCACTTTTTTCGCTTTGTGATAGATAACGCTGTAATAGTCAAAACGTATAAGTACGTGGTATCACATAACATTCCGCCAGTGCGGACGGATTTGCTTCGTGTTATACTACCCATGTTAAAATGGACCGTTTACCAATTGCAGAAAAGTTCAATAGCGTGTTGATGTATGGCTATTGTGATCAAAATGCCCAACGGGCGTGTGCAATGTATGTTGCTCGGTATCCTGGACGACATCATCCAAATGTCCTGACGGATCGCCGGATATTTACGTAATTTAAGGAAACAGGAAGTGTTCAGCCACATGTGAAACGTCAACCACGACCTACAAGAAATGATGATGCCCAAGTAGATGTTTTAGCTGCTGTCGCGGCTAATCCGCACATCAGTAGCAGACAAATTCCGCGAGAATCAGGAATCTCAAAACGTCGGTGTTGAGAATGCTACATCAACATCGATTGCACCCGTACCATATTTCTATGCACCAGGAATTGCATGGCGACGACTTTGAACGTCATGTACAGTTCTGCCACTGGGCACAAGAGAAATTACGGGACGATGACAGATTTTTGCACGCGTTCTATTTAGCGACGAAGCGTCATTCACCAACAGCGGTAACGTAAACCGGCATAATACGCACTATTTGGAAACGGGAAATCCACGATGGCTGCGACAAGTGGAACATCAGCGACCTTGGCGGGTTAATGTATGGTGCGGCATTATAGGAGGAAGGATAATTGGCCCCCATTTTATCGATGGCAATCTAAATGGCGCAATGTATGCTGATTTGCTACTTAATGTTCAATCGATGCTACTGCAAGATGTTTCACTGCATGACAGAATGGCTATGTACTTCCAACGTGATGGATGTCCGGCACATAGCTCGCGTGCGGTTGAAGCGGTATTGAATAGCATATTTTATGACAGGTGGATTGGTCGTCGAAGCTCCATACCATGGCCCGCACGGTCACCTGTTCTGACGTCCCCAGATTTCTTTCTGTGGGGAAAGTTGAATGATATTTGCTATCGTGATCCACCGACAACGCCTGAGAACATGCGTCAGCGCATTGTCAATGCATTTGCGAACATTACGGAAGGCGAACTACTCGCTGTTGAGAAGAATGTCGTTACACGTATTACCAAATGCAGTGAGGTTGACACACGTCATTTTGAGCATTTATTGCATTAATTTGGTATTTACAGGTAATCACGCTGTAACAGCATACGTTCTCAGAAATGATAAGTTCACAAAGGTACATGTATCACATTGTAACAACCAAAATAAAATGTTCAAACGTATCTACGTTCTGTATTTCAATTTGAAAAACCTACCTGTTACCAACTGTTCCTCTAAAATTGTGAGCCATATGTTTGTGACTATTACAGAACCATCTATCACAAAGCGAAAAAAGTGGTCCAACTAAAACATTCATATTTCTTTACGCACTACACGATTATGTAATAAAAAATGGGGGTTCCTATTTAAAAAAACGCAGTTGATATCCGTTTGACCTATGGCAGCGCCATCTAGCGGGCCAGCCATAGCGCCATCTGGTTTCCCCCTTCAAGCTAGACAAGTTTCGTACTTTGTAGTCTTTTCGTTTGACGCTAATTTCGTGAGATATTTGGCCCGGTCACGATCATTGGACCACCCCGTACACGCTGTTGTGTAAGTTCCTGTCCCCGCTCTGACGTGTATGTCATCTTCATTAGCGGTTGCGAGTTCCATTAAGGGAACCGAAATCTAACAACTGTACCGTGTGCCTAGAACACTTCCAATGGCCACGTTTCGATCTGAAGCTTGATTTCAATTTTGTTAGACAACAATAATGCGCACGCTTTATAGAGGTTGCTTGGAAATTCCTGTCACAAACTTATAGGACTTGCAGAGGGGGGGAGTACATAACATTTTGATTAGGAACCCAGGTCGGGAAATGTACCGTTTCCGTGATATAGCCGTTTCAAAATATGGTTTTTAGGTAGGTTCGCAACAGGGTAGTCATGGTGGTGGTGCTGTTCGCTCTGAATATCATGATGTTCGTAAATTCCCGTTACAAAATTGTAGCACTTGTAGAGGGGAGTGAGTACATAACATTTTGAATATAAATCCATGTCCTGAAACGTAACGTTTATGTGCAACAACCGTTTGGAAACATGTTTGCTAGATAGGTTTGCAGCAGGGTAATTATGGCGGGGGGAGGGGAGATGCTTACGTCGGGTTGGCGGAGTTCATCTGACGTCCATCCTACCTCTCTCACTTGGTTTGATCCTCATACACATGTCTGTAACCGTTAGAGGTGGTCTGGAATGTTGGAGGTGGCATGGGTATAGTTGTTGCACATCCATAACGTACCAGACGGTGCTGGGTGTGATACCCAATGCAAGTGCAATTGCTAGTGTGCACATTGACTGTTTCCCTTCAACATGATGGAGTGCGGTGTCTTCCAATTCGGATATGTGGCATCTTATTGGAGCACCACAAAAGCTTTTCATAACGATCTTGATAAAGGCGACGAGCAGCTATTCCATTAACCGTGAACTTTGCCGTTCAAAAAGATCGTGCCAGTGTGACCTGCAAACGTGTACTGAACCATGCTGCTCTAACACTCACAATGACGTGAATGAGGCTCGAGCCAGATGAGAGAGTTAGGATAGAGGTCAAATGGCATCAGCCAGGCCGACGTAAGAACTCCCCCCCCCCCCCCCCCCCATAATTACCCTGTTGCAAACCTACCTAGCAAACAGGTTTTCAAACGGGTGTTGCACAGAAAGGTTACGTTCCGGACATGGATTTCTATTCAAAATGTTATGTAATCACTCCTCTCTACAAGTCCTATAATTTTTTAACGGTAATTTACGAACACCATGTATTCAGTCAATCAGAGCGAACAGTATACGTAAATAATATTTGCTGTTTGTTCGACATGCATTTTACCGCCAACAGTTCCAATTAGAACTCGCATTTGTCACTATTGTTACAACACCATTTTCACTATCGTCAATGTCATTTTGGATTTTCTCCCATTCAACCCACAAAAATTTAGATGAAACGTTGTACGGGGGACAATTATTGAACTATATGAAATGAAATCGTCATGACTCCTGAACGGTTCGCGTTAGGACGTTTAAACTGCACAGTTGACCGCGGGGCATGATGGGAATTAGTAATGTGAATATGGTTTGGTTTAGCGACGAACCCCACTTCAATTTGAATGGGTTCGTCAATAAACAAAATTGACAATGGTATGTAAAGATTTTGGTAGATGATTTCATTCCCTTTATCCAAACCGACCCTGATTTCGACAAGATGTGATTCACGCAAGACGGAGTTCACCCACATCGAAGCAGGAGAGTGTTTGATGTCCTGGAGGACCACTTTGGGAACCGCGTTCTGTGGCTCCGGGGGAAACCACAGGCCACTGGCAAGGGCCTGGATTGGCAACCATATTCTCCGGATCTGAACGCATGCCACTCGTTTTTGTGGGCCTGTGTTAAAGACAAGGTGTACAGCAATAAGCCAAAAACCATTGCTGAGCTAAAAACAGCCATTCAGGAGATCATCAACGGCATTGATATTCATACACTTTAGCAGGTCATGAGGAATTCCGCTATTCGTCTGCGCCACATCATCGCCAATGATGGGAGGCCCATCGAACATGTGATAACCTAAATTCGAATGTATGTAATGACGTTTACATGCCGAATAAAGTGTGTGCAGGCCGTAGTTTGTAACTAAATTACGTTTTCGTTCATATAGTTCAATATTCTCACCCTGTTTATGACAGCCACTATTTCACACTACTCACACGCGTTTGTTAACTTTAACCACATAAGTCGCTTTAAATCAGAACTCTACTTTTCATCTGTACTACCAGTAAATATTCCTCCTTTCACCACGTTCAAAATGGTTCAAATGGCTCTGAGCACTATGGGACTTAACATCTGAGGTCATCAGTCCCCTAGAACTTAAAACTACTTAAACCTAACTAACCTAAGGACATCACACACATCCATGCCCGAGGCAGGATTCGAACCTGCGACCGTAGGAGTCGCACGGTTCTGGACTGAAGGACGTAGAACCGCTCGGCCACCGGGGCCGGCTCATCACGTTCCCCCTGATTTACTTACCGTCTAAGTCAATTGCATACTCTGCTTTCATTAATATCTCGTGTAAACTCGTTCGTGAAGGTTCTGACCACCTCCGCTAGTTTCCAGCGACCGATTGACAATATGAAAACTCATAAGCGCTCCAATCAAAAACAAGAACGTGCAGTTCGCGTCGCCCTACCAAATTACTTGACGCCATAGATATAGTACGCTCACAAGGTTCCATTTGCAGAAGGCTTGCAACATAAACCCCAGATTTTCAAATCTAAGTTGAAATTCAAGCTTGTGGCACACTACTTCTATTCTGTATTTTCGCACAGTTCTTTACAGCCTTGCACTGTAACGTATTATTTAATCTTTTACATACCCGCATCCAGGATTCTGTGTGGTGTGCCGGCCCCGGATCCAATCAGCCCGATGGATTAACGACGAGGGTCGGTGTGCCGGCCAGCCAGTTCAAATGGCTCTGAGCACTATGGGACTTAACATCTGAGGTCATCAGTCACCTAGAACTTAGAACTACATAAACCTAACATAAGGACAGCACACACATCCGTGCCCGAGGCAGGATTCGAACCTGCGACCGTAGAGGTCACGCGGTTCCAGACTGAAGCGCCTAGAACCGCACGGCCACACCGGCCGGCTCCGGCCAGCCAGCCTGGATGTGGTTTTTAGGCGGTTTCCCACATCCCATTATGGGAATAACAGACTGATCCCCACGTCCCGCCTCTATTGCACGATTCACAAACATTTCGAATACATTCTCACACTTTCCCAAGGGATAACACTAGACGCAGACAGATGGGACACGCTCTCCATCCCAGGGGGGTGGGGTGAGAAACGAAGTGTATCCGACCATGCTGTGTCAAAACAAACATTGGGAAATCCAGAAAATAACATGCTGACCCCGTGAAGATACGGAGTAAGTCCAGGAAAAAAGGAAAAAGGAGTATCTTGTATACTACTGTAAACCTTTTCGGTGTTTTTAATTTCTATAGCCTTCTTGTTTCGGTTTTTAAATTTTTTATCTGGCATCTATGAATTACACTGCTATTTCCCCGTCCTGTGTTTAATTCACGATATAATAGTACAAACTGTCAACGGATGTCGTTACGATCGTGTTCTGCACTGAAAACGGCATTCCGATCAACGGACAACCACGCCAGCAATATCAGGGCACTTATCAAGCGGGATGGTGTTCGTAGGTTAGTCCCACATCCACAGTCGCTGTGTACACAATCACAGGCGGTGCAGTATGGCACAGAGAAGACGCTTGCAGACTCTCTGCTGTGGAGGGTCATGGGAAGAATAGATCAAGAGAGTCGCAAAGTGATGTAACCCGATAGCTTAATGTGCATCGTTCTGTTGTTTCTCGGATGAGGCGACAGTTTATAAAGACCGAAACTGTATCTCAGAGACCAGGACAGGGCCAACCACGTTTGACATCAGAAAGAGGGGACCGCTTTTGGCTGTACGGGCGCGGCAGTGCCGCCTTAGTACTGTAGTGCAACTTGCATCTGACCTCGCAGCATCACCTGGACGTGTTCTGACGAGGCAAACGCTATACAGAAGCCTTCAGCAGACTGGACTTTAATGTTGGAGATCTGCTGTCTGTTTACCTCTGGCGTGTCTTCACAGAAGGGAACGTCTAAAGTGGAGACGTCAACATACCACCTGGACGGTTGAACGATGGGCTAATGTTCTTATTGTTGTGACTTGGCAAGACAGCCAAGCCACTATGAGGTAGCCGAAAGGCACGCGTTTAAGCTCACGCACGCTGGCGTGAGGTCTGGAACAGTTAAAGGAGTTGAGTCTAGTAAAAAAAGTACGTAGCTTCTGGAATACTTAACTTTAATCCATAATTGGTAAACATCGGTCTGACGGTACATGCATCACAAGATAAATAGCAAATGATAATGGCGCCTTGCTAGGTCGTAGCAAATGACGTAGCTGAAGGCTATGCTAACTATCGTCTCGGCAAATGAGAGCGAAATTTGTCAGTGAACCATCGATAGCAAAGTCGGCTGTACAACTGGGGCGAGTGCTAGGAAGTCTCTCTAGACCTGCCGTGTGGCGGCGCTCGGTCTGCAATCACTGACAGTGGCGACACGCGGGAACGACGTATACTAACGGACCGCGGCCGATTTAAAGGCTACCAACTAGCAAGTGTGGTGTCTGGCGGTGACACCACACTTATCAAGGATGGGTATCGATTTGGTCTCGAGAGAGGTTCTCGACGGAATAGCATCTGAAGGGAACGTGGAACACGATTCTGGGACCTAAACATTGTGGAAAGAGATCAATATCGAGGAGGATCCCTAACGGTGTGAACAAGGATTATGTTGACCAGACGAACACTTCTTCATGAAATTGTGCGGGTGAATCAGCAGGATTTAACTGCTGTCAGGTATCTTGAGCAGATCTTGGAATCTCAAGCGCGATTGTTCCGAGGTGTTGTAGGCCCAGACTTCGTATTGATGGACGATACAGCTCGACCTCAAACAGCAGAACATGTCTTAGATGCACTAGGGAGATAGGTTACATCACGTCAGCATCCACCAACCACTCTCCAAGACTTGAGCTGCTCTGCAGGAAGAATGGGCGTTATTGCCTCAACATGAGATTGGTGACATCATTTGCAACAAGTCCCGTCGTTGTCAGGCCTGTATCGTTGCCAGGGGTGGTTACTCCCCATGCTGAGAGCATTAACCACTTGTCGAAATGCGTGTAAATCCGTTAAGTCGGAAAAAATGAAGAACATTTTTCAAAAATGGTTCAAATGGCTCTGAGCACTATGGGACTCAACATCTGAGGTCATAAGTCCCCTAGAACTCAGATCTACTTAAACCTAACTAACCTAAGGACATCACACACACCCATGCCCGAGGCAGGATTCGAACCTGCGACCGTAGCAGTCCCGCGGTTCCGGACTGCAGCGCCAGAACCGCACGGCCACCGCGGCCGGCAGAACATTTTTGCCCACCGTTATGCATGTTGCAGTTCATAACGTTCTGTATTCTTTACGTTGTTTCCACTTTAGTACCGCCTGTTTATACTGTTCTGAGGCAAAATAAATTTCCGTTTGATGCTTTAATTTTGGACACCACTGTATGTACTGATTCGTCTCATGATTAAGTAGCTTTGGCTAACATGAACTATACTTGAGTATTGCTCATCAGTGTGGGAGTTTGGGATCCGTACCAGGTCGGGTTGACGGAGGAGATAGAGAAGATCCAGAGAAGACAGGGTTATTTGGTAAGCGTGATAGTGTTACGGAGATTTTCAGCAAACTCAAGTGGCAAACTCTGCAAGAGAGGCGCTCTGTTTGGGCGCTGATGACCACGCTGTTTAGCGCCCGAAAACCTCAAACCACACACACACACAATGCATCGCGTTGTAGCTTGCTATCCAGGTTTCGAGAGGGTGCGTTTCTGGATGAGGTATCGAATATATTGCTTCCCCCTACTTATACCTCACGAGGAGATCACCAATGTAAAATTAGAGAGATTCGAGCGCGCACGGAGGCTTTCCGGCAGTCGTTCTTCCCGCGAACCATACGCGACTGGAACAGGAAAGGAAGGTAATGACAGTGGCACGTAAAGTGCCCTCCGCCACTCACCGTTGACTGGATTGCGGAGTATAAATGTAGATGTAGATGTGGGGAACTTGACGCTCAATGAATTAAACTGAGCAGAAGAGACCCGGCAGATCTGGGCAAAGTCGTCACGTGCAGTGGTTTGTAAGCGGTTTAGGGTCTCAGTACGAAGTTCCGGGCAAATGGCCAAGTATTTAGCCTTAGTTAATATAAGTAAAATTTCTGTCTGTCACGAAATAGAAGCAACTGTGGTTACTTTGAAAGGTATGATAAACGCCCTTGGGATACGCCAAATGGTAGTATCTACAGTTAATGCGGTGCATGCCTTTCTATCTACATTACGATGTAAATAACGATTAACAGGGCAATAACTGTACCATTAAAACACACACATCGTTGGATTTTGTGCTAGACAACGAAGAATGGTGATGTCTGTGCACAGTGCTTCAGAAGTCTGCAAACACATGATTATTCCAAGCGATGGGATTAAAACCACCACGTCTGTTGACAGCATTGACATGTACTATAGACGACACATTGATTAACATATCAGAAATAGTTATAGATGAGCTACTTTTTTCCCAGCGGAAGTGTTTAAACTCAGAAGAGTGTTCCTGGAGCCACTCTGTACAATTCTGAACGTGTGGGGTGTCGCATTGTCCTACTGGAATTGCCCAAGTTCGTCTGAATGCACAATGGACATCAATGGATGCATGTGATCAGACAGAATGCTTACGTACGTGTCATCTGTCAGCGTCATATCTAGGTGTATCAGTGGTCCCATATTACTCCAACTGCACACGCTCCACGTCATTACAGAGCCTCTGCCAGCTTGAACAGTACCCTGAAGACATGCAGGGTCCATGGTTTCACGAGGTCGTCTCCTTATCCGTACACGTCCATCCGCTCGATACAATTTGAAACGATACTCGTCCGACCAAGCAACAGGTTTCCAGTCATCAACGGTCCAGTGTCGGTGTTAACGGACCCAGGCGAGGCGTAAAGCTTTGTGTCAAACAGTCATCAAAGGTACACGAGTGGGTCTTCGGCTCCGAAAGCCCAAATTCATGACGTTTCGTTGAATGGTTCGCAAGCAGCATTGAAATCTGCAGCAATTTGCGGAAGGGCTGCACTTCTGTCACGTTGAACGGTTCTCTTCAGTCGTCTTTGGTCCCGTTCTTGCGGGATTTTTTCCGGCCGCAGCGATGTCAGAGGTTTTGCTGTTTTATCGCATACCTGATATTCACGGTACACTCGTGAAATGGTCGTACGGGAAAATCCCTACTTCATCGCTACCTCGGAGATGCTGTGTCCCATCGCTCGTGCGACGACTATAACACCACGTTCAAACTCACCTAAATCTTGATAACCCGCCAATGCAGCAGTAGTAACCGATCTAACAATTGCGCCAGACACTCGTTCTCATATACAGACGTAGCCGACCACAGTTCCTTATTCTACCAATTTACATATCTCTGTATTTGAATACGCATACCTATGGCAGTTTCTATGGAGCATCAGCGTGTATCTGGCCAACGAGATTTCTGTAGACATTGCGCTTCCGACTTACACCACTTACACGAACTGGTCAAAAATTAGTGGACATTACTATGGAGTGCGTCCAGTCTTCGCCTTTATGATTGCCTGATCCCTGCTGGAGACACTTTCAGCGGGGAGTCTGAATGTCTGGAGTGGCAGCCCATTCTTCCTCACGAACCGAATCCAGAGCAGGTAGTGATGATCTTCGATGCTGGGGTGAGTGGCGAAGTTATCGTTCTGACTCCTCCCAAAGGTGTTCCGTTGGGTTCAGGTCGGGGCTCGGGGCAGGTCAGTCCGTATTAGGCATGTTATTGTTCACAAACCATTGTCTCATGGTTGCTGCTTAATGAAAGGTGCATTGTCATCCTGATACAATCATCTTCCACTGCACACAGTACACGATGCTGGTAAATGTGTTCATATCTTTCCGACTTTATCCTTTTCTTAAGCTCAGTAAGTGGGCCACATCCTGACCACGAAACACACCCCCAATACTGTAACACCACCTCCAGCGTGTCCGCCCCCGGTAGCTGAGTGGTCAGCGCGACAGAATGTAGATCCTAGTTCGAATCTCGATGAACTCTACAATTTTTTTCGGTTTGAATACCTAGATGAGTTAAATATGAAATTCATCAAATATATGTTATTAACTGCTGCTTAACCACCATTTTTCAAGAAAACCGCACGTCCTCCAATTTCCGATTACATATCGAACGCAAAATTTTGGTTTTCATTGCAAATATGAATTCTTAAGTATCGACATTTTATAAAAGACTGTCAAAGTTTGCTTTTGGAGAAAAGTGAAAAATCAAATGCTCGTTATTTGAATATGCCCGTTGTTTTGTAGGATGGATGTGGTCTCACACGGGCCAACCATCGTAGAAAGATAGAAAACAATTTTTATGGTTTCGAGCACACTTTACAAATGCAGCATTTTTACAGTTGTCATCATACCACTGCAATCTGAACCCAATAGAAATGATCTAGAGCCAAGTTAAGGGAATTTCCGTGAGAAATAATAAGATATTTAAGCTGCCAGACGTACTGGAACTAATGCACGAAGATTTGCGACACGTCACTGCTGAACGATGGCGAAATGCAGAACAGCCTACCATAAAGGAGGAGGAGGAAATGTGGATTTTTTGGTGGCTTGGGATTCTGTTGCTGATGGCCTCGTTATCAACGTAGCAGAACTGAAATATATTGCTCTGAGTCCGACATGGAAGGAGTTCAGTAGTTAACTACATGGGAAATCAGCAGTATGTTTTTACGCCACACATAGCTCATGCAGAAGAATTACCCTTGCTAAAGTTAGAAATTTTCATCACTCTTGTTTTTCATTACAACAGTATGTTAGTAAAGATCGAGGACAATTTATGTTTTCCGTCAGGTCACCTAAGAAGCGTATCGCCTGGTTTTTCCCACATATAATTTCCTTCTGTTTAAAAATTCACAGGTATATTATCCTCTGCTTGCACCTTTTTACGTCTTTACTGCAGCTGACCACAATACTGCATGTTAGTTGGATCACTTGCCCGGCCGGTGCTGTCCAAGTTAAATGTGCCGTAAAGCTGATGCCCCATATCTTCGTTGAGTCGATAACCGTGTAACGCACAGGATAAAACGTATCCTCATTATCGTACTTGAATTTACTCCAGATAGATTTGCTTCCGCTCCACGTGAAACGAAATCCAACGATGTTCTAGCAAACGCAGAAGAATACGTAGTGTTATGTTTACATGAGGTTCATTCTTATGATGAACAGAGTATAGTGTATGCGTCATCTGATAAATGTCGCTGGGGTTTCCGTTGTGTGAAACAATTTTTTCGTCAATGAAGTAGAGACGTTGTTCAGACAAGAGTAAGCATGTCGAAGCATGCTTCATCCTCGTCTTTACGTGATGAAGACATTAAAACATTGTTAAATGAAAGTGGAAATGAGTGGTCTAGCGATAGCTTTTCAATCAGTGGGAAAGAGAACGGTGGTGACGACTTTAATGACAGCGATACAGAAGCGTCAAATGGCGAAGCCGACGTCGAAGAACTGCTGACTGCTGGCACTGGTTGTACTAGAGTGTGGTCTGTTAGTTGCAATGCAGGTAGGAGTACATTTGCCTTTACAGGGACACCAGATGTCGAATGAACTAGATATTTTAACATTAATTTTTGATAAACAAGTATGTTCTTAACCATGATACTAAGTTATAGGAACAAATAAGCTGAACAATGAAACTGAAACATTGTTATTCCCACACGGCGTAGCTGAGAAGCCCGATTCTGAGATGTATTACTCAACGAAAGAAATTCTTGAAACACCTATTTTCTGGAAAATAATGTCAGAAAGTATACTTAGTTTGCTGTTGAAATTATTATTCGAAAGACTGTTATTCCTGCTAAATTACACAAAGTGAAACCAACGATTGATCATCTGCAGAAAAAAATGTGAAGAGATATATATTCGCGAAATATCTGTTGACGATTTCGTTTTAATGTGGAAAGGGCAGCTTTCCATAAATCAGTATATACCTCTGAAATTTGGTCGTTTTGGGATCAAATCATTCCATTCGTGCCAAGCAAATAGTGATTACTTCTGTCGCTTTATAGTATACAAAGGAACATAGATTGCTTTTGTGCGACAATATAGTGAATATCCTGTTTCATCTAAAATTGTTTTGTCTTTGTTTAAGGATATTTTTGAAAAAGTACCGTTTTAACCGACAGACTTTTTACAAGTCCCTAATTACTTGATTGTGTTGTCTAAAAACACTGACTGCATTGGCCTCTGATTTTAAAACTACTATAGCTCTTTTCGGTTAATTGTAAATTAATTTTTCCGGCTGTTGGACTTCAGTATTCCTATAAGTAGGAACAGCTTTGTAACTGTTTTGTTTATGTAAGATATTTTCTATGTTTAAAGTCTACAGCAAGTTGTGTGTGATGTTTAGTGTGTGTGAGACTCTGCACAAATGGACCATAAGAAAACTTAAAGTGAACGAAACGAAGCAGACTCTCACACATCGACAACATCACATAGAAACGGCATAATACGCAAAAAAAACCACTTGAAAATGGGAATCATTTCCCGAAATGCGTCGTGTGAAAAGTAAATAAAGAAAATCGTGACTGGCAGCAGAAGAATTATTTACAAACAAATTGATTCACAGTTGCAGGCTTTCAAAAACCATTTATAATGGATCAAATCAGATTGTAATGTGTTTTCCATAAATTGTAAGTGATAAAATTGTTTTATACGATGTAAGGATGAAAACACAGTTGTAAACAAACAAATGTAGCTTGTACCACATATCGACCGCTGCCCAGCTGTTTAGCCCACTTGGCTTGCAATTTGTCCCTTACTAGCAGTTTGCACTTGTCTCGTGATTGAGACTGTTGACGACATACAGTGTATGTAATGAAGAGTTTTATATGATTGACATAACACTAGCAAGCTAGACAGCCATATTCTGCTCATTAGACTATGTGTCTAATGAATGACAAAATGTAACTTTTTTCACGTCATCTGACAACAGTTTTGCGTTGTATTTTATGGCCTTTTGAAAAGGACGGAAGATCGTAACTCGTAAGGTGATTTTGGAAGTAATAAAAAGTGTGGTCAAGACATCAGAAAAGTTATTAGAGTACAATACCACTACGTCATGACCTCAAAGACAGCAGTACTCCTTACAGGTTACGAGTAACAGGAAGTAAATAACATTTGCCTTGAGATAGACAACACTAGATAGGAAAAGTGATGGCGATGCGACGGCGAGGCAAGAAATCCGTTTGCTCTCTTTCTAGTATATTACCATGAGAGGAAGAAAAACAGTGTAAACGAAGTCAGAAAGTATCCCCAAATATGATGACAGAATGGGGGGCGGGGCGTTATCTTATAGCTAGATGACCAGCACATGACAGATTGCACAGCAGCAAGAAAATGTCTCACATAAAGCGATTTCGGTGTCCGATGTATGTTGCAGCTCTAAATTCATTCTTGTTGTACAAGAAAATTTGGAAGAGTTTATTTTCAGATTCAGCTTACTGAAAGTCTACTTGAAAAATACTGTGCGTCTGTTAATTCATTCCCAGCAAAGAGAAGTGGGTCGACCTCGTCAAGTGTCAGCCCCGACACGATTGGTGCGACGACACCTGCTTAAAATATATTCCTTCTCTGGAGGAAAATCATCCACCGATGAGATACTGCCAAGTGTGCTGCAGCCAAAAAGACGTCACTGGGGACAAAATAAGGAAAGAAACCCGTGTGTACTGTGAAGAGTGCGATGTTGGGCTACATGCAGTACCTTGCCTTTATTTGAACCATACTAAAAGTAATTTCCAAACAAATATTGTACAAGAAAGCTATGTGTGCATTAGTGCCTCCGATAAAATACTTCCTGAGATTATCAAAAGAAATCAAACGTAATGTACTTATTTTCATAGCACACATTGTTGCTGCCAAAAGCTTCGGTTTGTTGGAATATTGTAATCGCAACAAGCACGTTATCTGAGAAAAGCGCGTCGAAACGTGTCGGACTACGCCGCTATGCAGGAAAGGGGGAATATGACTACACTGGCGGGAGCAGAACAGGCAGCTGGCGCGCGCAAATCCCCACAGCGTTGGCGCCACAGCGGCACGTGGTACATACAGTACCGCGACCATGATGGCCGACACTCTCTCAGTGTGTCCACACATTGCTGGAATGATGGGATGTTAAGGGAGGCGTCCGAACAGCAGCAACAGCGCCGCGATGTCTTGGTATTACATTTTAAAAACAACAACTATAAAGTAATTTACAGACACACACATTTACACTCACAGGTCTAGAATAACAAGGGGAGGATAGGTGGTCGCCCGAGGCCTTAAAGCAGAAACCATTCCGGCATTTGGCTGAAATAATTTAGGGAAACCACGGAAACCTAAATCAGGATGGCTGGATGAAGTCTGGAGTCTCCACCCACCCGAATACAATGCCACTTTGTTGATAACAGTGTTACATCATTCGGTTTACTCCTAGTGCACAATACTGTTTCACGGATAAATTATTTAATAATGACAAAAGTCTAGGGCTGTTCTGTTCATTCTTTACTCACTCCCAGTCAGTGCACACACTACACACATATTGTTTCATAACACTACCCACACCACATCGGCTGCTGTCAGGACCATATTGTGCACTGCAGGCTCCCACATGCTAGCCTCAGAAATTGCGTTAGCATCCCTCTATAAGAAGTGAGATGTTCAGAACAAAAGGAACATAAGGTGTTATGTAAGATGTTATTACCGTTATCATTATTTCTGATGCTTTTTCGCCAATTTCCTACTCCGTGTTACCTAAGTAATCCATTAGTGTATAGAATGTTTGGGTTAACAGATCCATTACAACATATAGGTTGACTCTCACACAGAAGACTACAGCAACTAATCACTCTTTTCAATGCTATTCATTTATTTAAACAGCGCCGTTACCGGTTTCGAATCGATAGTTTCATCTTCAGACGGCTAGTTCACGTTTTACATTACATTTCATGTTTTGTTTCTGCACCTGACGAAACTTTCTGGGGTTGGCGATGCCCTACAACCAAAACAAGATGTGAGACAACGTCTTTTTAATTGTAATTGTGCCTCACGACGATTTTAAGTGATGTAAACTAATTAAAAATATTGTTAAATGGAAGATGTTTCTGTTACTTACAACGAAGAATCCGGCCCATCACTTTCCAGTGCAGGTTGCTTATCATCTTGTAACATCCAAAATTGTATAATTTCTCTCTTTTGTGTATATATATATGCACATAATGTAACACACCACTCACACACTTAGGAGTTTCGTCACATGGAGGTATGCGTACAAAGATGGCGATCGCATTTACAACCATAACAATTCCAAAGACTTCCACTCTCAGAGATATTTCATTATGTACATGCATGTGACAATAGAAATCTACAAATTGCTAATGTTACGTTACTTACTATTTACACTGAAAGAGAACTGATTAAAATTAAGACAAACATATGAAGCAGTCAGTTAAAAAGTGTGACTGAAGTAATATTACGTAAATATTATAGTATACATTGGTACAAAAGTAAATGATAAAGGCCAGACGTACAAAATAAATGTTACAACTATGGACATATTATGACATACATTGAAAGCACAGTAAACGGGTTGGGATGGATGTGCATATATATAAATATTACAAATATTACAAAAATGGAAATTTTATTTTTTTATTTTTTACTTTAAATTGGAAATCAGGTGAATGAAATTTTGGAGAAAAGCTGTATTGGCTAACTCGGTTTGTTCATTGAAGAGATTTTGTGGTGATTTGCTTTTATGCACATATACTTCTATCTCCTCAAGGAAATTCATAAGGCTATCTTAAGCAACGGTTCAAAGAACATATAGATACCATACGTTTGAACAATATTTCAAAATCCGCATTTGCCATGCAAACAACTACCAACAGTAATGGAATAAAGAACATTGAAGACAATTTACAAGTATTGCACCATGCTGAGAAACGTAGCCTTATGAATTTGCTTGAGGAGACTGAAATATATGTGCATAAAAGCAAATCACCACAAAATCTCCTCAGTGAACAAATCGAGTTGGCCAGCTTTTCTTCAAAATTTCATTTACCTGCTTTCCAATTTAAAGTAAAAAATAAAAAATTAAGAACGTCCACTTTTGTAATATTTATATGTATGCACATCCATCTCAACCCATTTACTGTATGCCATAATATGTC